>NC_092381.1:110300110-110900110 GCF_030028105.1 Mobula birostris | reverse complement strand
GTTATCCACACTGGTTCAGGAGCCTGATGGTTGTGGAGTAATAACTGTTCCTGAACCTGGCGGTGTGGGACTTGAGGCTCATTGTGGTGAGTGAAGTTATCCACACTGGTTCAGGAGCCTGATGGTTGTGGGGTAATAACTGTTCTTGAACCTGGCGGTGTGGGACCCGAGTCTTCTGTACCTCCTTCCGATGTAGCGAGAAGAGAGCATGGCCTGGACGATAGGGTCTTTGATGATGGATGCTGCTTTCCTGCAAAAGCACTCTTTGTCGATGTGCTCAATGGAGGGGAAGGCTTTACCTGTGATGGACCGGGATGGATCCACTACTCTTTGTAGTATTTTCCATCCAAGGGCGTTAGTGTTTCCATACCAGGTTTCCAACTCGTTCGGCTGTTCTCCAGTACCTGTGCTAATTCTCTGTGTTACAGAATCATGTAGCGTAGAAATAGGCCTTTTGGCCCATCATACTCATGCCAGCCTTTTGCTCATCTAGCGGTAACGCAACCATTCGAGTCGAGTCTGATGTTCTCTTAAGGAATGATCTCTTGTTGGATCTTACTGTGGCTGTAGAGGCCGATCCAGGATTCACGTAAACCTATCCTCTTCACCACTTGCTGGTCACTACTAGACTTAAGCAACACACACAAAAAATGCTGGTGAACGCAGCAGGCCAGGCAGCATCTCTAGGAAGAAGAACAGTTGACGTTTCGGGCCAAGACCCTTCATCAGGACTAACCCTACCCCCTACCCAAGATCCACAAACCTGCCTGTCCAGGTAGACCCATTGTTTAAAAATTAAATTCACTACTAGACTTAACTGGGATGTAAGGATGGATTCCGTTAACAGAGAACGCCTGTGCTTGGCTTTGTTTAACGTGGGGAGGCTGATGCATAGGCACCACACAGTCCTTGACAGATTAGGGTCAGGGTCCAGTGACATGGAGTGCAAGATAACTAGGGACCCTTCATTGCTCCAGCCTTCTGAGGTCTCGGTTGGGGTCGTTCTCTGGGACCTCCCCCTTGACCTTACCTCCATAGGCGATTCTACCAGGAGTTAGGTGCCAGATGACTAAACTCCGGACGGCATTGCTCTCGAAGGCTCAGGAACTCTCAAGCCTCTTCAACACGACACGGTGACAACTCTCGGAGAAGTTTTCCCATCAATACTAAGCCCATTTCCCCACATTAGCTCCTTAAACACACTCACTGCCTCTGACTCTGCCAACTCCCCTGACATCACGTTCCAGATATCAACCACTGCTTGTACACTACTTAGAAAGGACAGTTTGTGAGTGCTGTTAGCAGATGTGACAGTGAGGAGGAACTCTGCTGGGCGCTAGTGACAAGTTGTGTGGTTACGGCCCAAGTACTGAGAGAGAGAGAGAGAGAGAGACAGACTCTGAAACACATCAACAGTTCACTGACTTTAATAGGAACTGTGCAGAAACAAAGGAAACTGGGCCAATAGGCTGTTAACTAGAACTGTCAAACTGAAGTAACGTACAGCAGCTCGGCAAGGTAGCTTAATACTAAATCAATACCGCTCCCTAACAGCATCACTCTGAACTGTAAGCAACACACATCAAAGTTGCTGGTGAACGCAGCAGGCCAGGCAGCATCTCTAGGAAGAGGTACAGTCGACGTTTCGGGCCGAGACCCTTTGTCAGGACTAACTGAAGGAAGAGTGAGTAAGGGATTAGAAAGTTGGAGGGGGAGGGGGAGGTCCAAAATGATCGGAGAAGACAGGAGGGGGAGGGATGGAGCCAAGAGCTGGACAGGTGATTGGCAAAAGGGATACGAGAGGATCATGGGACAGGAGGACCGGGAAGAAAGACAAGGGGGGGGGGGACCCAGAGGATGGGCAAGGGGTATAGTCAGAGGGACAGAGAGAGAACACCTACGCTCTGTCCGCCAGAGGAAGCAGGATCTCCCAGTGGCCACACATTTTAATTCCACATCCCATTCCCATTCTGATATGTCTATCCACGGCCTCCTCTACTGTAAAGATGAAGCCACACTCAGGTTGGAGGAACAACACCCTATATTCCGTCTGGGTAGCCTCCAACCTGATGGCATGAACACTGACTTCTCAAACTTCCGCTAATGCCCCACCTCCCCCTCGTACCCCATCCATTATTTATTTATATACACACATTCTTTTTCTCTCTCTCCTTTTTCTCCCTCTGTCCCTCTGACTATTCCCCTTGCCCATCCTCTGGGTTTTTCCCCCCTCCCCCTTTTCTTTCTCCCTGGGCCTCCTGTCCCATGATCCTCTCATATCCCTTTTGCCAATCACCTGTCCAGCTCTTGGCTCCATCCCTCCCCCTCCTGTCTTCTCCAATCATTTTGGATCTCCCCCTCCCCCTCCAACTTTCAAATCCCTTACTAACTCTTCCTTCAGTTAGTCCTGATGAAGGGTCTCTGCCCGAAACGTCGACTGCACCTCTTCCTAGAGATGCTGCCTGGCCTGCTGCGTTCACCAGCAACTTTGATGTGTGTTGCTTGAATTTCCAGCATCTGCAGAATTCCCCTGAACTGTAGTCTTTCCCAGAACCAGGATAATAGGAAGCAGTTGACATTGCTGTGCTCTTGGTTAAGTCTTGATGAGACTGAAATGAGAGGAAGGGAGTTTCACGCCACCACAACGAGACACTAAGAGGCTAGAATGTGCATACTCCGTAGAATGGTTGTCCACCCTGTTCAGCAGCCGGCCTACGAGGGCACAGAGTCTGGGGTTGTGACAACTAATAAGGAAGTGCTGATATAACCAGAACAAGTTGTTAACTTGGCAACATTAACCAAAGTTCAAGGTTCAAAGTAAATTTATTATCAAAGTACATATATGTCGCCATATACCACTCTGAGATTCACTTTTCTTGTGCGCATACTCAATAAATCTATAGAATAATAACTGTAACAGAATCAGTAAAAGACCGCACCAACTTGGGCATTCAATCAGAGTGCAGAAGACAACAAATTGTGCAAACACAAAAATAAAATAATAATAATAATAATAATAATAAATAAATAAGCAATAAATATCAAGAACATGAGATGAAGAGTCCTTGAAAGTGAGTCCATTGGCTGTGGAAACACTTTAATGATGAGGCAAGTGAAGTTGAGTGAAGTTACCGCCCGGTGGTTGAGGGGTAGTAACTGTTCCTGAACCCTGGTGGTGTGAAAATCCTGAGGCTCCTGTATCTTCTTCCTGATGGCAGCAGTGAGAAGAGAACTTGTCCTGGGTAGTGGGGGTCCCTGATGACGGATGCGGTGACGGTGTTTCTTGATCATTGGGAAGGCTTTACCTGTGATGGACTGGGCCATATCCATTACTTTTTTTTTAACGTGTAGTTTAGTTGGACACATAAGGAACTTAAGTCAATTATATTTCACTTGGACTGAGGATAGATCAGGGAAATACACGATATGATCAGCTAAAACAATCAGATGTTTCCATATGACCTGCCAGGTACAATTGGACAGGAGTCTTTGTAGAAGGGTAACATTATTAGAGGCAAAGATAGGGCAGACAGTAATTTTTCCCAGGATAGAAATGTCAAAAATGAGAGGGCATGCATTTAAGGTGAGAGGGGAAAAGGCCATAAGACATAGGTGCAGAATAAGGCCATTCAGCCCAGCTGGGTATGCTATTCCATCATTGGGAAAACTAAAGAAATTTGGCCTGTCCCCTAAAACCCTCACTAATTTTTACAGATGCACCGTAGAAAGTATTCTTCTAGGGTGCATCACAACCTGGTATGGAAGTTGTCCTGCCCAAGACCGGGAGAAGCTGCAGAAGATTGTGAACACGGTCCAGCACATCACACAAACCAATCTTCCATCCTTGGACTCACTTTACACTGCACGCTGTCGGAGCAATGCTGCCAGGATAATCAAGGACACGACCCACCCAGCCAGCACACTTTTCGTCCCTCTTCCCTCCGGGACAAGGCTCAGGAGCTTGAAGACTCGTACGGCCAGATTTGGGAACAGCTTCTTTCCAACTGTGATAAGACTGCTGAACGGATCCTGACCTGGATCTGGGCCGTAGCCTCCAAATATCCGGACCTGCCTCTCGGTTTTTTTGCACTACCTTACTTTCCATTTTTCTATTTTCTATTTATGATTTATAATTTAAAATTTTAATATTTACTAATTTTTACTATTTTTAATATTTAATATTTGTAATCCAGGGAGTGGGAAGTGCAGAATCAAATATCGCTGTGATGATTGTACGTTCTAGTACCAATTGTTTGGTGACAATAAAGTATGAAGTATAAAGTATAAAAATGTATAAAGTATTTTCCTTCTCAACCACATTCTCTTGCCTTCTCCCCATAACTTTTCATATCCTGACTAATCAAGAACCTATCAATCTCCACCTTAAATACACCCAATGACTTGGCTTCCTCAGCCGTCTGTGGCAAAGAATTCCACAGACTCACCACCCTCTAGCTAAAGGAATTCCTCCTCATCTCTGTCCTAAAGGGGCGTCCCCCTAGTCCTAGACTCCCCCACTATTGGAAGCATCCTCTCCACAGCCACGTTCCGCCTCTCAATGTTTGTTAGGTTTCAGTAAGATCCCCTTCATTCTTCTAAACTCCAGCAAGTACAGGCCCAGAGTCATCAAACTCTCCTCATATGTTAAGCTCTTCATTGCCAGGGTCACTCCCATAGTTTGTGTTCAAATAGGACATTGTAGACCATGGAACCAGGCACTTTGGTCCATCTCGTGTAGGCCAGAGAGATGGGCCCATTAATCAATCTAATCCTTCTCCCCCACGTAGCACTTAATTTCTCTATAATTCATGTAAGGGTCTCTAATTTATCTGCACCTACCATCATTCCTGGCACCACTTTCTGCGTCAAAAAAAACTTGCCTCTGACATCCCCCCTATACTTCCCTCCAATCACCATAAAGTTATGCCTCCTGGTGTCATGATAACTCTGTTAGTGGGAGGTTACTACGCAAGCATCAGTTGATTTTCTTCTGTGAGGTCGTCAGCAATTGTAAAGTAGTTCAGGACATCCTACAGATCACACGAAAAGCGCGGAGAGGGGAAATTGATCAGCCATGATGAAATGGCAAGCAGGATCGATGGGTCAAATAGCCTAATTCTGCTCCTATATCTTATAGTCTAATGAAAGACATCAGAAAAATGTGAGCTGTATTTTTTTTCTTAATTCCTGGTATTAACTTTTCAGAATATTTTCTTCTGCCTCTGGACATACAGTAAACCTGTTCAGGCAGGTTTAGTCTATGCCGTTTTCATCACTTTCAGTTAGTACTGGTCAGGTGGCGTGGCAGTGTAGCGGTTAGCATAATCGCTTTACATTGCCCGTGTTCAGGGTTCGATTCCCACTGATGCCTGTAAGAAGCTTAAGGTAGGATGAAAGTATGGAGGGGGGAGATTCAGGGGCAAGTTGTTTTACACAGAGAGTGGTAAATGTGTGGTAGAGGCAGATACACTGCAGCCATTTAAGAAACTCTTAGAGAGGCGCATCGATGATAGAAAAATGTAGAGTTATGCAAGGAGGAAGGGTTAGGTTGTTCTTAGACATGAGAAAATCTGCAGGTGCACAAAATACTGGAGGAACTCAGCAGGTCAGCCAACCTCTGCGGAAAGGAGTAAACGGTTGGCACTTTGGGCCGAGACCCCTCTGCAGGACTGAGAAGGAAGGGGGGGGGAGGAGGTGTCTGAATTAAAAGATGGGGGGGATGGGGAGTCTAGCTGGAAGGTGATAGGTGTGGCCAGGTGGATGGGAAAGGTAAAGGGCTGGTGAAGAAAGAATCTGATAGGAGAGGAGAGTGGACAATAGGAGGAGAATCTGATAGGAGAGGAGAGTGGGCAATAGGAGGAGAATCTGATAGGAGAGGAGAGTGGACAATAGGAGGAGAATCTGATAGGAGAGGAGAGTGGACAATAGGAGGAGAATCTGATAGGAGAGGAGAGTGGACAATAGGAGGAGAATCTGATAGGAGAGGAGAGTGGACAATAGGAGGAGAATCTGATAGGAGAGGAGAGTGGGCAATAGGAGGAGAATCTGATAGGAGAGGAGAGTGGACAATAGGAGGAGAATCTGATAGGAGAGGAGAGTGGGCAATAGGAGGAGAATCTGATAGGAGAGGAGAGTGGACAATAGGAGGAGGTGACCCAGGGAAGGGATAGACAGATGACAAGAAGTGAAAGGATTGATCTTAGACTGGGTGAAATTGCCGGCTGAAAGGTCTGCCCTGTCTTCTGTGCTATGTTGCTGTCAGCACTTGAGGGCTGCCCCCAGCACACCTTCATGTGTGATGGTTGTTAACACAAAAGATGCATTGCATTGTGTGTGTCTGTACATGTGGTAAAAATAACTGAACCTCTGTCATCGGGGCTTGTTTTCCCTGGAGTGAAGGTGGTTAGGAGATGACCTGAGAGCACGTGTATAAAACTAGAAAACGAAGATGGTAGGCACATCAAAACAAAGGGAACATAGGCATAAGACCATAAGACATTGGAGCAGAATTCGGCCATTCGGCCCATTGAGTCTGTTTCACCATTCCATCATGGCTGATTTATTACCCTCTCAATCCAATTCTCCTGCCTTCTGCCCTCCTCACAGTCCCCCACCCTGCTCTCATGACTACACCCCTTCCCCACACGAAACCACCACGGTGGGCTTCACAGCTGAGCAGGTGAGAAGACAGCTGAAACATCTCAACCCAAGCAAGGCTGCAGGACCGGATGGTGTCAGTACCAGGGTGCTCAAAGCCTGTGCCCTCAGCTATGTGGAGTACTTCACCATGTCTTCAACCTGAGCCTGAGGCTCCGGAGGGTTCCTGTGCTGTGGAAGACGTCCTGCCTTGACCCTGTGCAGAAGACGCTGCGCCCCAGTGGCCTCAATGACTACAGACCGGTGGCATTGACCTCCCACATCATGAAGACCCTGGACAGACTTGTTCTGGAGCTGCTCTGGCCTATGGTCAGGCCACACTTAGATCCCCTCCAGTTCGCCTACCAGACCCGACTAGGAGTTGAGGATGCCATCGTTTACCTGCTGAACCGTGTCTACACCCACCTGGACAAGCCAGCGAGCACTGTGAGGGTCATGTTTTTTGACTTCTCCAGTGCGTTCAACACCATCCACCCTGCTCTGCTGGGGGAGAAGCTGACAGCGATGCAGGTGGATGCTTTCCTGGTGTCATGGATTCTTGATTACCTGACTGGCAGACCACAGTACGTGTGCTTGCAACACTGTGTGTCCGACAGAGTGATCAGCAGCACTGGGGCTCCACAGGGGACTGTCTTGTCTCCCTTTCTCTTCACTATTTATACCTCGGACTTCAACTACTGCACAGAGTCTTGTCATCTTCAGAAGTTTTCGGATGACTCTGCCATAGTTGGATGCATCAGCAAGGGAGATGAGGCTGAGTACAGGGCTATGGTAGGAAACTTTGTCACATGGTGTGAGCAGAATTATCTGCAGCTTAATGTGAAAAAGACTAAGGAGCTGGTGGTAGACCTGATGAGAGCTAAGGTACCGGTAACCCCTGTTTCCATCCAGGGGGTCAGTGTGGACATGGTGGAGGATTACAAATACCTGGGGATACAAATTGACAATAAACTGGACTGGTCAAGGAACACTGAGGCTGTCTACAAGAAGGGTCAGAGCCATCTCTATTTCCTGAGGAGACTGAGGTCCTTTAACATCTGCCGGACGATGCTGAGGATGTTCTACGAGTCTGTGGTGACCAGTGCTATCATGTTTGCTGTTGTGTGCTGGGGCAGCAGACTGAGGGTAGCAGACACCAACAGAGTCAACAAACTCATTCGTAAGGCCAGTGATGTTGTGGGGATGGAACTGGACTCTCTGACGGCGGTGTCTGAAAAGAGTATGCTGTCCAAGTTGCATGCCATCTTGGTCAATGTCTCCCATCCACTACATAATGTACTGGTTGGGCACAGGAGTACATTCAGCCAGAGACTCATTCCACCGAGATGCAACACAGAGCGTCATAGGAAGTCATTCCTGCCTGTGGCCATCAAACTTTACAACTCCTCCCTTGGAGGGTCAGACACCCTGAGCCAATAGGCTGGTCCTGGACTTATTTCATAATTTACTGGCATAATTTACATATTACTATTTAACTATTTATGGTTCTATTACTATTTATTATTTATGGTGCAACTGTAACGAAAACCACTTTCCCCCGGGATCAATAAAGTACGACTATGACTATGACTATGACTATGTAACCTTTGATAACCTTAATAATCAAGAATCAGTAGATGCCCTCCACAGATGCTCTCTGAATTTTGCGTGTGTTACTCTGGGTTTCCAGCGTCTGTAGAATCTCTTGAAAATCAAAGTTTGAGTGTGTATGTGTTTGTGTGTGTGTGTGTGATTGTATATCTGTGAGCCTGTGCGTGTGTGTGTGTGCGCATGCGTATATGCACTATTCCATTTATACAAACCTCCCCACCCTTGTCACACCCCCACCCATTTTGCCCCCCTGCTGCCCCCATGGCCAAATGCCTGCACTCCACCTGAAGACATTGTCGGTCTCCCTCCCCACAGCAGGGAGCGGTCAGTCATCAGGCGACGGTACAGTGTATGTTTCTGCCCGTCGTTCATGTTGTTACTCGGGCTGCTGGGCCAGGAGCAAGGCATTCATTTCGAAACTATCCAAATACCAAAAGGATGAGTTACTCTAGTTGTGCTCACTGCTGTTTTGTCAGCTCTTCTCCTCTGCCATCAGATTCCTGAATGGACATTGAACCTTGAACACCACCTCACCAATTTTCCCAAATTATAGCGATGCCTTCCATGGGTTTTACACTGACTGACTGGGTCTTAACATAGAACATAGAACTAATTGTGGACTTCAGGGAAGAGGATTTCGAGGGAACATACACCAGTCCTCATCGAGGGATTGGCAGTGGAAAGGGTGAGCAGATTCAAGTTCCTGGTGTCAATATCTCTGAGGATCTATCCTGGGCCTGACATACCGATGCAACTGCTAACAAGGCACGACAGTGGCTGTATTTCATTAGGAGTCTGAGGAGATTTGCTACGTCACCAAAGACACTACAGAGTATTCTAACTGGCTGCATTACTGTCTGGCCTGAAGAGGCCACAGCACAGAGTTGGAAAAGGGCTGCAGTGGTTTGTGAACTCAGTCAGCTCCCCAGTATCCTGGACATCTTCAAAAGGCGATGCCTCAGAAAGGTGACGTCCATCAATAAGGACCCTCATCACCTAGGACATGACCTCTTCTCATTGTCCCCTCTCATTAACAGGGCATTTTCACCCACAGAACTGATGCTTACTGGATGATTTGCTTTTGTTTTGCACCATTCTATGAGATACTCAAACCACTCTGTCTGGCACCAACAATCATTCCATGGTCTAAGTCACTTTGATCAATTTTTTTCCCTATTCTGATGCTTGGTCTGAACAACTGAGCCTCTTGACCATGCCTGCATGCTTTTATGTATTGAGTTGCTGCCAAATGGTTGGCTGATTAGATGTTTGCATTAATGAACAGGTGTACAGATGTACCTGATAAAGTGGCCACTGGGTGTATGTACGGTGTACCAGTGACAATAACGATTCTGTTCTGAACAGAACAGCACTTTACACGCCCTTTAGCCAACGATGTTGTGCTAAAACACAAATCAAAAACACCCACTAATCCCTCCTACCTACACCATGTCCATATCCCTCCATCTTCCTCACATCCATGTGCCCATCCAAACATCTCTTAAAAGCCTCTAATGTATTTGCCTCTTCCACCAGACCAGGCAGTGCATTCCAGGCATCCACCACTCTGAGTAAAAAACTTACCCCTCACATCCCCCTTGAACTGACCCCCTCTCACCCTCAATGCATGCCCTCTGGTATTAGACAATTCAACCCAGAGAAACGGATACTCCCTGTCCACTCTTTCTATGTCTCTCATAATCTTATAAACCTCTGTCAGATCTCCCCTCAGCCTCTGACGCTCCAGAGAAAACAACCCAAGTTTGTCCAGCCTCTCGTGATAGCACATGCTCTCTAAACCAGGCAGCATCCTGGTGAACCTCTTCTGCACCCTCTCCAAAGCCTCAAAATTCTTTCTATAGTGGGACAACCAGAACTGTATGCGATACTCCAGATGTGATCCAACCAGAGTTCTAGAAAGTTGCAACATAACCTCCTGACTTTTGAATTCAATGCCTTGACTAATAAAAGCAAGCATTCCATAAGACTTCTTAACCTCCTCATCGAACTGTGTAGCCACTTTCAAGGAGCTGTGAACTTGGATCCCAAGATCTCTCTGCTCAGCAACACTGCTAAGGATCTTGCCTTTAACCTTTGCCTCTTAACATCTTATACCTCTGTACCAAGTCTTATGTTGTGCATTTTATCTAATGTCCTGTGTCAGCTCTGAGACGCACCCTTTCGGTTTGGGAGGTAGTGCCTGAAGATGCACATTAATTCTTCTCCCTTGTGCCATGACAACAGGCAGTGAGTAAACCAGTGAAGATTTACGTCAGAAAAGGGTGGGGACGTTTGTAGAGTCACCCAGCACAGGCTCCTTCAGCCTAGCATGTTTCTGTTGACCATCCAGCCCAGTCTAATCCTGTTTACTAAACTTTTCCTTTGGTCTGAGTTAGTGCTGTTGTTCCTAATCAAAGTTCAAAGGGCATTTATTATCAAAGTATGTATACATTATACAATCTTAAGATTCATCTCTCTACCAGACATCCCACCTCTCCCGGAACTTCCAGGAGTCTCCCGCATATGAATAGTGGCTCCCTGATGCCCGTAAATTATATACAATATCACGGAAATCAATTTTTTTGAGAGCGTGAGAGAGAGAGAGAGCACGAGAGCAAGCAAGCGAGAGAGAAAGCGCGAGAGCGACCACAAGAGACAGCGAGAGCAAGCAAGAGCGTGCGAGCGATAGAGAGAGAGAGAGAGAGAGAGAGAGAGAGAGAGCGCGCCATGGGAGAGTGTTCCAAAAAAAGAAAATATAAAATGTACGTCACCCCAGACTACACTAAAGTGTACCCCTGCCTAATAGGGGTCAAAAATAATGAGTGTTGCTCGCTGCACTGTTTGCAACAGTGACTTTTCTATTGCCCATGGTGGGTTAAGACTGTAAAAGACATGTTGAGGTGAGTTTAACAGGTGTCATTCGTTCATTAGCATAGCTAACGTTATTTAAACTAGCTGGCCAGCTGCTAAGGAGCTACTCTATTGCAGAGATCCCACCCCTCCCGGAAGTCTCCCGCAAATTGATTGTGCTACCTCCCTGAAATGAGTTTTTGCAGGGTGGGATGTGTGCCTTACAGACAGCCAACAAAGAAACCCAGAAGAACCCATTTTAAAAAAGACTAACAAACACCCAATGTGCAGAAAGAGAGAGAGAGAGAGAGAGAGAGAGAGAAACACAAATTGTGCAAACAATAAAAGCAAGCAACAGCATTCAGAATGAAAGTGAGTCCACAGACACGAAGCCTGGAGCAACCCAGAGCAGGCCACAGCCTCAGCCTCAGTTCATCACACAGCAAAGCCATGCAGACATGAAGCCTGGAGCAGTCGGAGCAGGCCGACAGTGCAGCAGAGAGAGGAGCCACACAGACACGAAGCCCAGAGCAGGCCCACAGCCTCAGCCTCAGTTCATCACACAGCAAAGCCACACAGACATGAAGCCTGGAGCAGTCGGAGCAGGCTCACAGTGCAGCAGAGAGAGGAGCCACAAAGACATGAAGCCCAGAGCAGGCCCACAGCCTCACTTTCAGTGCAGCAGAGAGGGGAGCCACACAGACACGAAGCCTGGAGCAGGCCACAGCTGTAGCCCCAGCCTCAGTTGATCACACAGCAGAGCTCACAGACACGAAGCCCAGAGCGGGCCCACAGCCTCACCTTCAGGGCAGCCGAGAGCGAAGCAAACATTGTGGAGCAGTGAATAGAACCGGCTCGACCCTCAACTCCGGTCCCGACACCCTGCCTTTTTAATCCAACCGGCCTGACGTTTAAATCGTCCAAGTATCGGGTTATTCCTCACTCTAAGACCTGGATGCTGTTGCATCAATACGATCTGAGCCAGGATTCAGCCGCCCTGTCCTGGCCCGTACCTGACCTTTCCAGATCGGCCTGGTGCTTAGATCGATCAAACCTCACTCTCGATTTAGGTGTTCAGGCTCCGAGATTCCGCCGCTCCGAATGGCTCACTTTGTATTGTTTTATTCAATAACGTTGTGGACTGATGCTAATTTTGAAATGTTTAAATTGTACCTGAAGAAAAAAACCCCAACTTTATCTTTTATTTTATTTCGAGATACAGCTCAGTAGAAGGTTATTCTGGCCCAATGAGTCCATGCCACCCAATTACACCCCTGTCACCAATTAACCCACCAACCGGTACATCGTTGGAATGTGGGAGGAAACTGGAGCACCCGTAGGACACCCACACATTCACAGGGAGAATTCACAAACCCCTCAAAGGGGGCATTGCAAATTGAACCTGGGTAATGCCTGAATTACTGTGTATTTGGAGATTGCTTGTAGTCAATGTGCTGTCTGTAGTGGAAGATGGATCTCAAGGTTATATACAGTACACTGTACATACATAAATAGCACTGGACAACAAATTTTTTTGGAAGTGTTGCTTCCTCAGATTTTTTTTAATGATAGACTATTTAAAGCTGAACACAAATATAATTTCAGACTACTTATATCACTTAGGAATTTGGAGAAACAAGATATTAACTTTTATTGAATATAATGTGTTTAATTGCATAACAGTGCTGATGCTTTGCAATAGTTCAACTAAGCTAAAATGTTTTGTTGATGATTTTCATTTGTACTCAGTGTCTGAGGCTTCTCACTGAAGTGTCCAACAATAATCAGCCAACATTGATGGATTCCAGTTGCCCTGATACTGTTTCTTCATGACTGCAATGTCCTGGTGAAACCTTTCACCATGCTCGTCACTGACAGCGCCAAGATTTGCAGGGAAGGAGTCTAAATGGGAATGCAGAAAATGAATCTTTAGTGACATGTTGCACTTCATGGTTTTGTATGCTTGAAGCATTTTGTCAACCAGCTGTACATAGTTTGGTGTTCTGTAGTTGCCAAGAAAATTTTCAACAACATCCTTGAAGGCCTTCCATGTGATTTTCTCTGGTTCCACTAGAAGTTCTTTGAATTGCCTGTCGTTGATGACCTGTTTGATTTGTGGACCAACAAAAATGCATTCCTTAATCTTGGCATCAGTTATTCTGACTTGAATTATGAATTGAAACAACAAACATAGGTGATTTCAAATAAATGGTGCAGGATAGGGAAATTCCATGGTGATTTTCATGATCAGCAGCCCAGAATCCGTAAGACACATCCAAAAGTATTCAGGAAGCAAAACCTTTGTTGTTCAGTACTGTGAACTTAAAGAGGTGACCTGTGGCTTTATGGGTAACAGTTTGGATTTTGATTTAGAAGGTTGTACGTTTAATATCCAGGTACATGGATAGGAAAGGTTTAGAGCAGGGTTCTTAACCTGGAGTCCACGGATCCCCAAGGGGTTCTATGAATGTGGATGGGGAAGAAAATTTACATCTTAATTTTCACTAATTTAGCAATGAAATTTAGCAATTTCCTTCAATGATGATGTAGGCAACAAACCACAGTAGTATTAGCTGTACCTTTGACTTTGCCATCGATAGAAATCACAGAGATTTTCATATCACAGTACAGTTGTTACAAATATCATTTATGGCACAATTATCACTACTTTGAAATGACGGTAGTTATTAGACCCGCTGCTACATCAAATGTGACGCAGTCTTCCTGTCTGCAGAAGCTCTTGCAACTATCAGGCAGACAAAGGGCCCAAAGCATTATTGTGGACCCCTACCCCCCCCCCCCCATCCCCACCCCAGCACACAATCTCTGACCACTTCTGTCAGGAAGGAGGTACAGGAGCATCAGAACTCGGACTGCCAGACTGGGCAACAGTTCCTTCCCCCAGGCTGTGAGTCTAATGAACGCCCTGCCACCCCTGGGGTCTCATCACCTGGACAGTGAGCTGTTTACCATTCTGTTTGTTGTTTACTGTTTACCTGTGCTGTGTTTTACTACATGCACTTTAATTATATTTTATTAACTTATTTATTTTGGTTTATGTGGTGTGTGTGATATATATTGTGCGCGTGCACCAAGGCCCAGAGGAACGTTGTATATATGCTCAGTCAGGTGACAATAAATTTGAACTTGGATATCCAGAGAGACCATAAGACACAGGAGCAGAATTAGGCATCGAGTCTGCTTCGCCATTTCCCTCCGAACCCCAGTCTCCTCCCTTCTCCCAATAACCTTTCACGCCCTGACTAATCAAGAACCTATCAACCTCCACCTTAAATGCACCCAGTGACCTGGCCAACACAGCCGCCTGTGGCAATGAATTCCACAGATTCACCACCCTCTGGCTATATAAATTCCCCCTCATCTCCGTTCTAAAGAGACACCCCTCTGTTCCGAGGCTGTCTCTCATGGGTCATGAGAAAAGCCAAAGTGAGGGCATATAATAGAGCAAAAATTTGAGGGAAGTTAGAGGGTTGGGAAATTTTTAAAAACCAACAGAAGACAACTAAAAAAGCCATAACGAGGGAAAAGATGAAATATGAAGGTGAGCTAGCCAGTATGATCAAGATGCCAAAAGTTTTTTCAGCTATATAAAGAGGAAAAGAGAGGTGAGAGTCAATATTGGGCTGCTGGAAATGACATTGGAGAGGTAATAATGGGGGGCAAGGAAATAGCAGATGAACTAAATAAGTATTTTGCATCCATTTTTCTGTGGAAGACACTAGCAGTATGTTAGAAGTTTGAGAGAGTCAGAGAGATGACGTGAGTGTTGTTGCTATTACTAAGAGGAAGGTACTTGGGAAGCTAAAAGGTCTGAAGGTGGATAAGTCACCTGAACCAGATAGACTACACCCTAGAGTTCTGAAAGAGGTATCTGGGGAGATTGTGGAGGCTTTGGTAATGATGAATTAAAAAAAAATATTAACCTGTCATACAAGCTTACCTTAATCAACAGCAGAAAATAAGCAAGAGTGTAATGGACTTGCTGTGTAAAATACTGGTTCGTCATGGAGGGACCTGGCTCTTCCTATGCCAGTGCAAGGGAAACTATGGGGGCACCACGGTAGCATAAGCTTCCTTCCACTAGCCTGCAGGTCACCCTTGGACAAGGTGTAGCACCTGCTTAGCATCTGCTCCCGCCCCCCACCTCCTGATCAGGGTCATGTGAAGCCACGGGAGCTGGTGGTGGATGGTCGTATGAGCAGCCGGTGCAGATCACAGGTCCTGGTTATGCGACCACTGACAATCTCTGAAGAACATTGATAATGGCTGGGGTCACCTGTCTTGTAAAGACACTGCCCAGGAGAAGTCAATGGCAAACCACTTCTGTAGAAAAATTTGCCAAGAACAATGATGGTGAGAGACCATGATTGCCCATGTTGTGTGACACGACACATAATGATGATGACGATGATGATGATGATGAGTTTTCAGATGCACAAAGGGAGGGATGAGACAAAGGGAATACCTGATTTAAGGTGTGACCAGGTCAGAGGGTGTAGTTAGAGAGCAAGGTCAAAGTAATTTTATTATAGAAGTATGTATATGTCAGCACACACTACTTTTAGATGCATCTTCTTGCAGGCATTTACAAGAAAATAAGCAAATACAATGGAATTCATGAAAAACTATAAATAGAGAAAGACCGACAACCAACCAAAAGAAGACAAATTGTGCAAATAACAAAAATTAAGTAACACTGAGAACATGAGTTGTAGATCCTTGAAGGTGAGTCTGTAGGTTGTGGAATCAGTTTAGTGTTGAGATGAGTGAAGTTCAGAGATTCAAAGTGCATTTATTATCAAAGTATGGATAAATTATACAACTTTGAGATTTAACTGACTGGAAGCTGTGTGAGTGGTTATCAAATCTATCGATACCATCCTTTGGCCTTCAGAGTCACACACCAACAGCTACTGATTGCAACATTCCTCAGGCATGCCGTCGAGCAGCCTCAGTATCAGTTCACCATATAGAGAGCAGATCACTGTGAAGCATGCAGACTCAGAGCATATAGTCCACACTGGTTCAGGAGCCTGATGGTTGTGGGGTAATAACTGTTCCTGAACCTGGTGGTGTGGGACCTGAGGCTCATTGTGGTGAGTGAAGTTATCCACACTGGTTCAGGAGCCTGATGGTTGTGGGGTAATAACTGTTCCTGAACCTGGAGGTGTGGGACCTGAGGCTCATTGCGATGAGTGAAGTTATCCACACTGGTTCAGGAGCCTGATGGTTGAGGGGTAATAACTGTTCCTGAACCTGGTGGTGTGGGACCTGAGGCTCATTGTGGTGAGTGAAGTTATCCACACTGGTTCAGGAACCTGATGGTTGTGGGGTAATAACTGTTCCTGAACCTGGAGGTGTGGGACCTGAGGCTCATTGTGGTGAGTGAAGTTATCCACACTGGTTCAGGGGCCTGATGGTTGTGGGGTAATAACTGTTCCTGAACCTGGTGGTGTGGGACTTGAGGCTCATTGTGGTGAGTGAAGTTATCCACACTGGTTCAGGAGCCTGATGGTTGTGGGGTAATAACTGTTCCTGAATCTGGTGGTGTGGGACCTGAGGCTCCTGCTCCTTCTTCCTGATGGCAGCAGTGAGAAGCGAGCATCACCATGGTGGTGGAAGTCCTTGCTGATGGATCCTGCTTGCCCGTGACAGTGCTCCATGTAGGTGTGCTCAATGGGGGGGAGGGTTTTACCTGTGACTGGCTGGGCTGTAGCCCAGTTTCTGTAGATGTTTCTGTTCCTGTGACAGCGCTTCGTGTAGATGCTGTGACCACACGTTATGTTTCCAGTACTTTCTATTTTAGTTTCAGATTTGTACTATCTGTGAGGCTGTTTTTTTAAAAAAAATGACTGTTAATTTCTTTATTCGTGAGCATGAGTGAACACTTTTGTTTTACTCAAGTGATCAGTTGACCTGAAAGTGTGTGTAAGTAGACTGATAAAGAAAGAGACAGGGAAGAGAATGACAGAACAGGTCGGAACATGTTACACATCCAACAATCTTAGTTTCTGGTGGCAAGAGGGCACTTGCCCTTGGATACGAGAACATAGAACCTAATGTACAAGAACCAGCTGTATACAGAACATTACAGCATAGTACAGGCCCTTCAGCCCACAACATTGTGCTGACCTTTTAATCTACCCTTAAGATCGATTTAACCCTCCCCTCCTACACAGCCCAGTGTTTTTCTTTCACCCATGTGCCTATCTAATTTGTTCATCAGTTCTGCGTCATTTCATATATTGTGGGCGATCAAAGTCTTTCCATGACTATGATTGTTCTTGGCAAATTTTTCTACAGAAATGGTTTGCCATTGCCTTCTTCTGAGCAGTGTCTTTAACAGACGGGTGACCCCAGCCACTACCAATACTCTTCAGAGATTGTCTGCCTGGCGTCAGTGGTCACATAAACAGGACTGGCTGCTCCCATGGCCTCATGTGACCCTGATCTGTGGGGGTGGGGGGCTAAGCAGGTGCTACCCCTTGCCCAGGGCGACCCGCAGGCTAGCGGAGGGAAGGAGCACCTTCCACCTCCATTGGTAGAGATGTTCCTCCACCTCATCTGTTGCTGTGCTGTAGTGCCCTACATCTCCTCTGCCACGGGATACTCGAGGGGAACTCCTTTGCTGTCAGGGTGGTGAGAGTGTGAAAGGATGCAGGTCCAGGTGTGGGTCAATGGGATAGGCAGAGCAACAGTTTGGCATGGACTAGATGGGCTGAAGGGCTGTCACACTCTACAATGTCTCCACCCTGGGAAAAATATTCTACCTACAACCTGTAGAGAGACCCAGTTAGGCTGGATAGTTATTCCATTGAAAACAGCTCTGTTTGATTTTCCTGAACTGTTAAATCACCATCTGAGTTTTACAATTTGAAATCTGGAATAATGGTATAAGGAAATTTTAGTAGCAAGGGAGGAATTGGTTTGAATTGTAGAGTTGTAGCAGAATCAAATCTTCCCTCCTCATTGGCCACTCTAGTGGCATAGTGGATAAAGCAGCTGCCTCAGAGACGAAGAAACCCAGGTTCAACCCCTGCCTCCTGCACTGTCTGTGTGGAGTTTGCATGCTGCATATACCCCCCCACCTCCCCACGATCCTCTGGGTGATCCAGTTAACTGGTCACTGTAAATTGCCTGCCGTATGTAGAGGAGTGGATGGGAGTGTGGGATGGGGTGGGTTGCTGCGAGGGTCAGCATTGTGTAGATGGGCCCAAAGCTTGATTATGATAAAGGTAAGAGGAGAGTGGTTTGGGAGATACATAGATTGGGAGGCTGCTCCTTTGCTTCTTCTGGCCACAAAAAGCATAATCTCCCAGTGGCCATCCATCTCCCATTCCAACAGGTCAGTCCATGGCCTGCTCTAGTGCCACAACCAGGCCACACTCAAGTTGGAGGAGCAACACATTTCATTCTGTCTGGGTAGCATCCCACCTGATGGATTTCTCAAACTTCCAGGAATGCTCCCCACCACCCCTCACTTCACCATTTCCCATCCCCTTTTTCCTCTCTCACCTCCCTCTGATGCTCCCCCCCTTTTCTTTCTTCCATGGCCTCCTATCCTCACTTATTAGATTCCCCCCTTCTCCAGCCCTGTATCTCTATCACCAGTCAACTTCCCAGCTCTTTATTTCACCCCCCCCCCACCCGGCTTCACCTATCCTCTACCCTCCCCCCACCTTTTAAATCCACTCCTCATCTTTTTTTTCACTCCAGCCCTGCTGAAGAAGGGTCTTGGTCTGAAAAATCGACTCTGCGCTTTTCCAAGACGCTGCCTGGCCCGCTTGAGTTCCTCCAGCATTTTGTGTTTCGCTTAGAGTGACGAGGACTGGCTTTTCCAAGAAAATATTGTCAATAAAATCAGGGAGAGGTGCTGCTTTAAGAAAATCACAGTGCGTGAAGAAAATCCCGATTGTTTGGAGTCTCAGGACACGAGAGCCCCCGTTTTCATTGAAGGGACGGGAAGGTGACCGCTTTTCGGTAGTGGGCGCGGCCCCGAGATACGGAAGGCGGGGTTTGCTCGGCTTCCACGTGGGTGGACGGGACCCAAACAGTCCGGTTAAAAGTGGCAGCGACCAGACGGAGGAAGGGCTGCGAGAGTGCGGGCAAAGAAAGTCTCAAGCGCCTGTCAATTCTTTCCTCTGGCGATAGCGGAGCCTGACGCGCGCTGCAGTCAGAGTCGGTGAATCACGGCATAAAGTCGCAACGAATCTTCTCTGCCGCAAGTGACAAGACCAGGAAGAAAGTTTGAAAACTGTCAGCGGGCGAACAGCGTGTTCCGAGATCTCTCTCTCTCTCTGTCTCTCTCTCTCTCTCTCTCTCTTCCCCCTCCCTCCACAACATCAACCCCTCCAGCTGCAGCATGTCGCCCCTCTCTCTCATCCTCCTGACCATAGAACTCTTCGGCTTCTCCACGCCCTCGAAGCCGCCTCGATTCGACCGGACCCTGGTAAGCTGTGCGCTCGAACGGTTACGAGGTCGATTCGAGTCAATAATTATTATGTAGAGCGATTTTGGGGCGCACGTTTGAAAATATAAACATTTTTTTTAAAGCCAAGTTTCGCCCAAAGCTTTACCCGTGTAAAACTCAAACGCACAAGTTCTTAAAGCCCATCACCCGTACAGGGGCACAAGGCGCCAACAGTAGGTGGCCAGAGTCTTTCAGGTTGTCCTCAGGTGTAGCCCATCTTCCAAAATCTCTTTTCCCAGGGATGAGGTCTTTGGAGCTTCTGTAGCTCTGGGTTTTTACGGGATGGGGTCGCCATCCCCGTGGCCAACCCTCCTCCTCTCGCAGCCGGGCTCTGTCCATAGCAGAGCTGAAGTTCTTTCAGTCCCATTTAAGTAAAAATTACAAAGCTATTCAGCGGGTCAGGCAGCATCTGTAAAGAGTCGGGGTCGGGACCCACCCTCTGATAAAGGACCTCGGAAGTTTTTGTTCAAACATCTTGTCTCCATTTGAAAAATGTAGTATCTGCGATTCCACTAGTACAGAGAAAGTTTATTGTAAACGCGATCCTTGCAGATTTTGAATGAAGCTTTTAAAGAAAGCGCTCGGAAATTCATTGAGAAAAGATTTCCATTGAGTTGATGGTCCAGAGGTTACCCGCGCGGGATTTCCACACTACCCGGTTTAGACTGGGGAGCGGTTTACTCCAAGAGAGCCGCTGCGTTAAGTGTTGTGGAAAAGCTTCCGATTCGCCGATTACTCTCATCTCCGTCTGCACATGGAACGGCTCCCATATAAACCAAGGCTTGGGAACTGGTCCACGCACAGTAACCGTCCTGGCATGTGGAGGGAGTAGTTATCGAATTTGTGATCCCTTTTTCGTGCCTTCAGTTTGAAGGAACATCGAGCAATGTACGGTGAGTTACCGCGGATTCCTCCAGAGGGCGCAGTTGCATTCGCCAGCCCCACCCCCGTAAATGATTAGATATTGAAAGGGCAGGCGGCATCTACGGGCAGAGGAATAAAGAGTTACCCGACGAGACCCTTCATCAGGACTGATCCTCATTCTCTCTCCAAAGATGCTGCCTGACCTGCTGAGCGTCTCCAGGTGTGTGGTTGTGTGTGTCTGTATTTCCAGCATCTGCAGCGTCTCTTGTGTCCAGCTATTCAAAGGGTAAATTCTGCGTCATTCGCTCCCACCCCGAGCCCCGCGAGTCGCATTCACTGTCTTCCTCCTCTCCTTCCGGAGGAGGTGGGTACCTTCCGCCGCCACCACCCCCCCTCAGGTGGGGATCGAGAATGTACCGCCCCGCCCGACTGAGGACCCAAGGGTAATTCCCAACTGCGAGATGGGAAGAGAGACATTTTAAAACTCAGATGCCGGACACCTGAAATCTGAACACCAAAATGGCAAAACACTCATCAGGTTAGGCAGCATCGGCGGAGGTGGAAACGGGTCCCCGGCCGAGAGTTCGTAGTTCTCCCTGGACTGTTGTGTCCTCAAAACTTTCTAGTTTTATTGGGAAAACAGAAAGGGGCAGGTACAAAATTCTGACTGATCACGTGGGACCTACACACTGGGATACGAAAGACTTCCGATATTTTAATTTAAATATAATAACCGATAAGACCCGTATAATTCAAGGCTTAAAATATATATATCCGCAGTGGTTCTCTGGGTCCAGCCAGACTCTGGGCCATGGGGGGGGGGGTCACAATAAACGCACCTGCTCTCAATATCTACCCTTCCCCTCTGCTTGCTGGAGATTCCCCTTGTTGGAATTCTGGTGCACTCTTTAGCGCGGTTTCCCTTCTTGGAGGAGGACAAGGGAAGAGAGAAAAATTGCCGTCTACCAAAAGGTCTCGCGGCACCCTTTTAAATTGTTCTTCCCCTTCCCATTTCGACATGCCGGTCCATTACTTTATCTATTGCCGTGACGAGGCCAAACTCGGGTTTGAGGTTTATTCCGTCTTGGTGACCTCCATCCTGATGGCATGAACAACGATTTCCCTAACTTCTGATAACGTCTTTCTCTCTTCTCTTTCCTCCCCATCCCCTGTTCTGACTCTCTCTCCGCAACTGCCCATCAACTCCCCCTCCCCCCGTGTCCCTTCACCTTTCATGGTCCCCTCTCCTTCCTTATCGATTCTTCCTTCAGCCCTTCACCTCTTCTACCTATCACCTCCCAGTTTTTCACTTCATCCCTCTCCCCGTCACCTGGGCTCACCCATCACCTGCCAGCGTGAACTCCTCCCCACGCCCCCCCCCCGCAACCTTATCCTGGCTTCTTCCCCCTTCCTCTTTAGTCCTGCCGAAGGCTCTCACAGTCCGAAACGTATCTCCATTCATGCTGCTTGGCCTGTTGAGTACAGTTCCATGCGTGGGTCCAAACCCCATCCAGGCCAACCTCTTCACCGGTCCGCTGTGTGGTTGTAACCCAGAGTCAGGCCGCCCTCCCCCCGCCGCGGCATCCCCCCGAGCCCAGCGGCTGGGTGAGGGACCTCTGCGGCTCCACACCAGAATGTTATGGGAGTAAGTGGGGTGATCTGGCCGGGATAAGGGGGCGGGGAACCGCCTCCGAGCGGAACCACTGGAGGAACAGCTGGTTCAGACCTGCGAAACAAATGTGGTTCTTAGGCCCTTTGTAAATAACGATGTATATAGTTTCACATTCCTATTTTCAATGGGAAAATCACTGTAATTGATTAGTAAAAGCGACCATTCTAGTTACTACCCCAACCACTACCTCTCACCCCCGTCACTGCAGACACTTTAAATCTCCTTTATTTTTTTGAAAATAAGTTCCGCAGCGTAGTGGTAGCACAATGCTTTACAGGCGACTTGGGTTCACTTCTGGGTCGTGATTGGGCTAGGGTTAACTCGGGGGATCTCCGGGCGGCGCGGCTCGAAGGGCCGAAGGGCCTATTCTGCGCTGTATCTCAATAAAAATATAATTCGGTTTATATTGTAAATATTATTTATGCGCATTTTATTCCACGTTTATACTTTAACCTCTAACTTTATATTTCGTGTAATTCGTTAATAGTTAACTGTTGTTTATTGTTGGATGTCGTGCGGTGACTAACACGCCACGGCAAATCCGTAATACATGTACTTTATTACTTATTGAGGCACAGCGCGGAATATTTAATCAGAACCTCATCACGGGACCGTTTACAATGACCATTTAATCTACCAACTGGTACGTCCCTGGATTGTGGGAGGAAACCCACGAGGTCACGGGAAGAACCTGCGGGCGGTGGCGGGAATTGGACCCGGGTCACCTGTACTGTAAAGCGTTGCGTTACCAATGAAGTTGATCCTTGGAACAATTATTAATTAACAATTCTGAGGGTGCTACTATTTACAATGGGGATAGCCGGACATTTGTATTTTTGTTCAGTGGGGGCTCCTGAGTTTGGCAGTCGAGGACCGAGATAACTTGGCCGTTCCTCAACCGAGCGCTCGGCGGTGTCTGCAGGCGGCGGAGGGCGTGGGGGTTTCGACGCGAATCGTGGGCAATTCCTGTCCGCTCTCACACATGCTGCATGGCCCACGGAGTTCGTCCAGCAGACTGTATGTTACTGTACTCCAGATTTCGGCATCCACAGTCTCGGGTGTCTCCATATCGTACGTGGCCCCACCGCGCCGGGGAGTCGCTTTAATTCCACTAATATCGCAAGGCCGTAGTGCATTCCGGTGGGATCAATGTAGCGGTATCAGCTAACTGGTTTATAATAACTTCCCGGAAGTTATTTCCGTGCTTGGCGTTCTTTCTCTCGGTTTTCCATTGGAAAAGCGTGAAATGGAAGGTGGATGAATTAAGGTTGCACATCTACTTATTAAACCTGCGGAGCCGGGGGTGGGCGGGTGTCGGTGAGTGTGTCTGTTGAAGCGAATGGGGTTACGAGTGACCTGGGAGCTGATTTTAAAATCAACCTTTCACGCCAAGAAAACATTGCCATCAGCTTTGGAGGACCTCATTATAGCCCGGGAGCTTGCCTTTAGCTGGGTGCCTGCAGGCGGCATTTCCCGCCGTCCGCTATTGCAGAGTCTGTGTTCGGCAGCAGATGGCGGGAGAGCTTTTGCCACACACGGGCTGAAATTCTGCAGATGCTGGAAATCCAGAACAGCAACACACGCTCTCAGTGCCGGAGGAACTCAGCAGGTCAGGCAGCGGGGGGTCCCAACCTTTTTTATACCACCGACGCACGACTATTAACAGAGACGCTCAGGTTGGCAACTCCAGACCTTTAGAGAGAAATGCATGTTTGACGTTTAGGTGAGAGGATAGAATCCGGATGAAAGGGGGGAGAGGGGGAGCGGAGCAGTAACTGGTGTTTGATGGGTGAATCCAGGTGACAGGGCCTCCTCACCCCCTCTCGCACGGTCTGTCGATTGCCATGACTCCAAAATTAGGGCGGCGCGGTAGCGTAGTGGCCAGCGCAACGCTTTGCAGTTCCTCCAGCATTTTATTTTCTGTATGTTGCTCGGATTTCCAGCATCTGCAGATTTTCTCTTGTTAGTGCAGGAGACCCGCCGCTTCCTGTGAGGATCAGTGAGGTAGTGTTCACAGGCTAATTGTTTGTTAAAAAAAATCTACTGCCGGAAGGGGAAGACACTGTTCCCGAAGTAATGTCTGGGGGTGTGTTTGTGTGTGTGTGTGTGTCTGTGGGTGTGTGTCTGTGTGTGTGTGTGTGCGCTCTCCCTGATGGTAGCGTAGAGAAGAGCTATGTACTGGATGACGGGGGTACCTAATGATGAATGCCGTCTATTGAAGGTGTCGATGCTGGGCAGTCTAGCGCCCGTGAAGGAGCTGGCTGAGCTTCCATCTCTGCAGCTTGTGCAGCCAGGTGGAATGCTCTTCACGGCACACCTGTAGAAATTTGCTAGACTTGCTGTAAGTGACATAACTAAATCTCTTCAAGCACCAAATGCTGGTGGCGTGACTTGTTGAGGTTCGTTTAGTATCACAGAATGTATAAGACGTGAAATTTTTGCTCTTCACATACATTCACAAAACAAGAATGCCCATAGAATGAGTGATTGGAACATCTAACACCAACCCCTCTTCATAATTACATCAACATGTTCTGCCCAGGATAGGTCTTCTGAAACATTGACACTCTCTGCTTCCCCACCTGGCCTTTTGTCCTATCAGATTTCATGTCCTTCAGCTCTTTGCCTCTTCTATCTATCACCTCCCAGCTCCTCAGAACAAGGTGACTTGTTCCATGCTTTGTGTTTTCAGTTGAACATTGTAGGCATGCTTTGCTGGCACTGCTATGGGCGCCGACACAACAACCAAAATATTTCACTAACATGAGAAAGTCTCTCAGCTGCCTTCTCCCCGTAGCCCTTTGCTTACCGACTAATCCAGAATATCAACCTCTGCCTTAAATATACATACAGGCTCGGCCTCCATAGCTGCCTGTGGAAATGAATTCCACAGATCCACCACTCTCTGGCTAAAGAAGTTCCTCCTGATCTCCTTTCTAAATGAAGCCATGTCTTTTGGTGTTAGACTCTCCACACCATGGGAAACATCCTCTCCACATCCATTCTGCCAAGGCCTTTCAACATTCGATAAGTTTCAGTGAGGTTTCCCCCAGCCGTCGTTCTTCTGAATTCCAGTGAGTATAGGCCATGAGGCATCACACCCCTCATATGATAAGCAGTTGATAAGAGAGGAGAGTGGACAAGAGGAGAAAGAGAAGGAGAAGGAGGTGATAGGCACATGCCAGGAGGTAAGAGGCCAGAGTAGGCAACAGAACAAGAAGGGAGTGGGGAGGGAATTTTTTTTAACCAGAGGGAGAAATCGATATTCATGCCATCAGGTTGGAGGCTACCCAAATGGAATACAAGGTGTTGCTCCTCCAACCTGGGGGTGGCCTCATCTTGGCACAAGAGGCTGTAGACCGACATGTGGAATGGGAATTGGAATTGACCACTGGGGAGTTTTGCTTCTGATTGATGAAGTGGAGGTGCTCGGTGAAGCGGTCCCCCAATTTAAAACAGGACTCACCAATGTAGAGGAGGCTGCATCGGGAGCACCATTCACCGTATGTTTCGATGCACATCTGATAGAACTGAATCTCACATCTCCTACCTACCTCTCGCCCCAAAGCTCCTCCAGTGATTTGTACGTTGCTCCCTTCCTGCACCTGCCGTCTCTGTTTTTGATACGGTCGCATCACAGATATAGCTGAAGCCTCGTGTTGATGCATCTTCTGTGCTTACATTAAATCCAACGGTCTTTGCATTGTCATCTCCATCAATAAGTGCAGCGTCATATATGGAAACACAGAAACATAGAAAATAGGTGCAGGAGTAGGCCATTCGGCCCTTCGAGCCTGCACCGCCATTTATTATGATCATGGCTGATCATCCAACTCAGAACCCCGCCCCAGCCTTCCCTCCATACCCCCTGATCCCCGTAGCCACAAGGGCCATATCTAACTCCCTCTTAAATATAGCCAATGAACTGGCCTCAACTGTTTCCTGTGGCAGAGAATTCCACAGATTCACCACTCTCTGTGTGAAGAAGTTTTTCCTAATCTCAGTCCTAAAAGGCTTCCCCTTTATCCTCAAACTGTGACCCCTTGTTCTGGACTTCTCCAACATCGGGAACAATCTTCCTGCATCTAGCCTGTCCAATCCCTTTAGGATTTTATACGTTTCAATCAGATCCCCCTTCAATCTTCTAAATTCCAACGAGTATAAGCCTAGTTCATCCAGTCTTTCTTCATATGAAAGCCCTGCCATCCCAGGAATCAATCTGGTGAACCTTCTTTGTACTCCCTCTATGGCAAGGATGTCTTTCTTCAGATTAGGGGACCAAAACTGCACACAATACTCCAGGTGTGGTCTCACCAAGGCCTTGTACAACTGCAGTAGTACCTCCCTGCTCCTGTACTCGAATCCTCTCGCTATAAATGCCAGCATACCATTTACCTTTTTCACTGCCTGCTGTACCTGCATGCCCACTTTCAATGACTGGTGTATAATGACACCCAGGTCTCGTTGCACCTCCCCTTTTCCTAATCGGCCACCATTCAGATAATCTGTTTTCCTATTTTTGCCACCAAAGTGGATAACTTCACATTTATCCACATTAAATTGCATCTGCCATGAATTTGCCCACTCACCCAACCTATCCAAGTCACCCTGCATCCTCTTAGCATCCTCCTCACAGCTAACACTGCCGCCCAGCTTCGTGTCATCCGCAAACTTGGAGATGCTGCATTTAATTCCCTCATCCAAGTCATTAATATATACTGTAAACAACTGGGGTCCCAGCACTGAGCCTTGCGGTACCCCACTAGTCACTGCCTGCCATTCTGAAAAGGTCCCATTTATTCCCACTCTTTGCTTCCTGTTTGCTAACCAATTCTCTATCCACATCAATACCTTACCCCCAATACCGTGTGCTTTAAGTTTGCACACTAATCTCCTGTGTGGGACCTTGTCAAAAGCCTTTTGAAAATCCAAATATACCACATCCACTGGTTCTCCCCTATCCACTCTACTAGTTACATCCTCAAAAAATTCTATGAGATTCGTCAGACATGATTTTCCTTTCACAAATCCATGCTGACTTTGTCCGATGATTTCACTGCTTTCCAAATGTGCTGTTATCACATCTTTGATAACTGACTCCAGCAGTTTCCCCACCACCGACGTTAGGCTAACTGGTCTATAATTCCCCGGTTTCTCTCTCCCTCCTTTTTTAAAAAGTGGAGTTACATTAGCCACCCTCCAATCCTCAGGAACTAGTCCAGAATCTAACGAGTTTTGAAAAATTATCACTAATGCATCCACTATTTCTTGGGCTACTTCCTTAAGCACTCTGGGATGCAGACCATCTGGCCCTGGGGATTTATCTGCCTTTAATCCCTTCAATTACCTAATACCACTTCCCTACTAACATGTATTTCGCTCAGTTCCTCCATCTCACTGGACCCTCTGTCCCCTACTATTTCTGGAAGATTATTTATGTCCTCCTTAGTGAAGACAGAACCAAAGTAGTTATTCAATTGGTCTGCCATGTCCTTGCTCCCCATAATCAATTCACCTGTTTCTGTCTGTAGGGGACCTACATTTGTCTTTACCAGTCTTTTCCTTTTTACATATCTATAAAAGCTTTTACAGTCAGTTTTTATGTCCCCTGCCAGTTTTCTCTCATAATCTTTTTTCCCCTTCCTAATTAAGTCCTTTGTCCTCCTCTGCTGAACTCTGAGTTTCTCCCAGTCCTCAGGTGAGCCACTTTTTCTGGCCAATTTGTATGCTTCTTCTTTGGAATTGATACTATCCCTAATTTCTCTTGTCAGCCACGGACAATCATGCTCTTTCACTATGATGGTTCTCAGCAATTTTTTCTACAGAAGTGGTTTGCCATTGTCTTCTTCTGGGCAGAGTCTTATTGACCTAGCCATTATCAATACTCTTCAGAGACTGCCTGCCTGCCTGATTTCTTGCTCAGTCAGTGCATGAAGGGATATGTGAAGAAGGCTGGAGCTTCTTCCCTCAGGCCATTAGGCTCCTGAACTCCACTTGAACTGTCACCAGTTAATCTGCTCTGTACCTGACGATATTTAATTTATGCACTTTAGTTTGTGCATAATTCATTTGTAGATTTTATCCGTACTTTCCTAAGTTATTGTGTGTTATATGTGTTATGTGTACTACTGTGCTTTACACCCTGGTCTAGAGAAACGTCGTCTCATTTGACGGTGTAATGTCTATAGTTAAATGACAGTAGAATTGACTTGACTCAAAAGCTGCAGACAGAATGGACAAACTCCACACAGAAAGCACCCAAGATTGAGACTGAACCTGGGTCACCACCTCTGTGAGGCATTGGCTCCACCAGTTGTGCCATCTTGATGCCCCTGGTGATCCTGTCGGAGAACCCGAGCAGTCAGATGTGGTGCCTCTCTGTACACTTCTATTCCCCGCTCTTACCTTTCGCTTCTTCTTACCTCCCCCGGTCCCCTCCTCCTTCTGTTTCTACTGCGGTCCATTTTCCTCTCCTATCACATTCTTTCTCCCTTGACCTTTCCCACCAGCTTGGCCTATCACCTTCCAACTCCACCACCCCACCTTTTTATTCTGGCATCTTCCCCCTTCCTTCTCGCTCCTGAAGAGCGGTGTTGGCCCAAAACGTCGACTGTTTTTTCATTTCCATGGATGCTGCCTGCCCCCATGCCTGGAGCTCCCCCAGCACTGGGTGTGTGTGTTTACATGTACACCTGTTACTGGCCTCCATCTTTTTCCACCACATTTGTCATCAAGCTGAGGTCAGACCTCAAAGCCAGATGACGGTTGGAGCCTCCTTCCTCGTACTTGAGGGCCAGCCCTTAGCCATGAGCTTCAGTGGTGTCCGCCTGCCTTTGTGCTGCTCCAAACCTTTTTAAGACGGCTCCTCCAGCGTGCCCCTGGGGTGGTGGTCTTGTACTTGATGTCGTCTTTGAAAGTGGAACTCCAGGGCAGCATGGTAGCGGTTGGTATAACACTTCACAGCGCCGACTGTAAGATCACCGCTGTACAGAGTTGATACGTTCTCACCATGACTGTGTGGGTTTACTCCACGTGCTCCAGTTTCCTCCTGCATACCACAGACCTACAGGTTAGGATTAATGACGTGTGGGCATGCTGTGTTGGTGTCAAGGTGACACTTGCGGGCTGCCCCCGGCACATCCTTGGACTGTGGTTGCTGACGCGTTTCACCTTATGATTCAATGTACATGTGACAAATAAAATTTTATGAATGTATAAACAAGAGATTCTGCAGATGCTGGAAATCCAGAGCAACACACACAAAACGCTGGAGTTCAGGCAGCATCTGTGGAGAGGAATAAACAGTTGACTCTTTGGGCTAAGACCCTTCAAGTTCAAAGTAAGTTTGTCAAAGTACATCTATGTCACCATATACAACCCTAAGATTCATTTTCTTGTGGGTATGCTCAATAAATCCATAATAGAATAATAACCATAACAGAATGAAAGACTGCCCAGCTTGCAACAAACGGCAAATACAAAAAGAAAGAAATAATAATAAATAAAAAGCAATAAATATCAAGAACATGAGATCGAGACTTTGAAAGTGTGTCCATAGGTTGTGGGAATACTTTAATGATGGGGCGAGTGAAGTTATCCCCTTTGGTTCAAGAGCCTGATAGTTGAAAAGTAGCAATTGTTCCTGAACCTGGTGGTGTGAGCGCTGAGGCTCCTGTATCTCCTTCCTGATGGCAGCAGCGAGAAGAAACATGACCTGGGTGGTGGGGGTCCCTAATGATGGATGCTACTTTCCTTTGACTTGTTTCGTGTAGATGTGCTCAATGGTGGGGAGACCTTTACCCATTTTGGACTGGGACATATACACTACATTTGCAGGCTTTCCTGTTCAAGGGCATTGGTGTTTACATACCAGGATGTGTTGCAGCCAGTCAATCTAAACTCCACCACACATCTGTAGAATTTTGTCAGAGTTTTAGATGTCATGCCGAATCTTCGCGAACTGCTAAAATTTTTGTAATTGCACTTGCAAGATGGGCCCAGGACAGGTCCTGCGAAATAATGACACCGCGGAATTTAGAGTTGTTGACACTCTCCACCTCCGACCCTCGCTGAGGACTGGCTCATAGACCTCAAGTCGTCTCCTCCTGAAGTCAATAACCATATGGACAGTTGTGAAGTGATGTCTCTGAACAGGTTAGGGGGTGGATGTGTCGCTGTAAGGAGATTGGATAGACTAGGACAGATTTCTTTGGAACAGAAGGAAGTGAGGGTGCATCTGATTAAAAAAATTTACAAAATCCTAAGGATACAGATAGTGTTCAGTACATGTCATCGTGGCTCCAAGTGCTGCTTTCACAAGGTGCTCCCTAAGACCACATTGGTTAGTTCCCACTGTAATATCCCCCTGCTGTGTAAATGAGTGGCAGAATGTGGGGAAAACAATGAGATCGCTGTAGGGTTAGTAATTGGTTGCTGGAGACAATGTTCATTTCTAATGACACTGGACAACAATTTTTTCCTAAAGTGCTGCTTCCTCAATTTTTTTTGTTTATGATAGACCAGTTGAAGCTGAACTCAAATATAATTTTGGACTACTTGTATCACGTTGGAATTTAGAGAAACAAGAAATTAATTTTATTGAATATAATGTGTTTAATTGCATAATGGTTTTAACACTTTGCAATAGTTCAACAAAGATAAAGACGATTTGTTGATGATTTTCATTTGTGCTCAGTGTCTGTGGCTTCTCGCTTAAGTGTCCAACAATAATCAGTCAGCATTGGTGGATTCCAGTTGCCTGATACACTTGCCCATTCACCTCCTCCATCACCTCCATCAAGGCCCCAAGTAGTCCTTTCAGGCAAGGCAATATTTCACCCATGAGTCTGTTGGGGCCATCTATTGTGTCTGGTGAGACCTGTTGTAAATTGGGGTGTCCAACAATAATCAGCCAGCATTGATGGATTCCAGTTGCCCTGATACCGTTTCTCCATGACCACAATGTCCTGGTGAAACCTTTCACCATGCTCGTCACTGACAACGCCAAGATTTACAGGGAAGGAGTCTAAATGGGAATGCAGAAAATGAATCTTTGGTGACATGTTGCACTTCATGGTTTTGTGTGCTTGAAACATGTCGTCAAACATGTAGTTTGGTGCTCTGTAGTTGCCAAGAAAATTTTCAACAACATCCTTGAATGCCTTCCATGTGATTTTCTCCAGTCCCACTAGAAGTTCTTTGAATTAGCTGTCACTGATGACTACAGACTTTATTAAAACAGCTGTGGATGACTGCGTCCCCATGAAATCGACCAGGAGCCCATTCAGAAGCCCCGGATGAACAATGAAATCTGGAATCTGCTGAGAGCCATATCAGAGGCATTCAAGTCTGGAGATCAAGAATGCTACAAGAGATGCAGGTATGATCTCCAGAAAGCCATCTCTCGGGCAAGGTAAAGATTCTGGAAAAAAACTGGAATTGACAAGGGATGTTCGACAGCTGTGGTATGGTTTGAATGCTGTAACCTCCTACAAAGTTAAATCTAGTGACATAGGGAGCTTCGCTTCCAGATAAACTCAATGCATTCTATGCTCGCTTCAACCACGAGAACAGGGAGGAACCATCACGCACCCCGCTGTCTCCCGATGATCCTTTAGTCTCTGTATCTGAAGATGGCATGTGGGCTGCCTTCAAGGGAGTGAATCCAAGGAAGACATCTGATCCGGATGGAGTACTTGGCTGAGTTTTGAAGACTAGTGCCGACCAGCTGGCTGGTGTATCAAAGATACCTTCAACCTCTTGCTCTGGCAGTGTGTGGTACCCATCTGCTTCAGGCAGGCTTCAATCATATCGGTGCCCAAGAAGAGCATGGTAACCTGTCTAAATGACTATTGCCCAGTGGCACTTACATCCACAGCAATGGAGTGTTTCGAAAGGCTGGTATTGATCAGTTCCTGTTGGACTGGTGACTTGCGTCCACTCCAATTCATCTAACGAAGCAACAGGTCTACAGCAGATGCTATCTTGTTGGCTCTCCCAAACCTGGAACATCTGCACAGCAAAGATGCATGCATCAGGATGCTCTCTATCAATTACAACTCAGTATTTAACATCATCCCCTCTAAAGCGATCAGTAAACTCCAAGACCTGGGCCTCAATACAAACACCGCCCCCCCCCCCCCACCTTCTGCAATTGGATCCTGGATTTCAGGTTCGGTTTGACAAAAACATCTCCACCACAATCTCCATCTGCACAGGAGCACCACAGGGATGTGTGCTTAGTCCCCTGCTGTACTCACTCTACCCCTATGACTGTGTGGCTAAGTACAGCTCCAACACCATATACTAGTTTGCTGATGACACCACTGCTGTGGGCTGTATCAAAGGGGGTGATGAATCAGCCTACAGGAGGGAGATTGAAAAGTTGGCTAAGTGGTGGCAACCACAACAGCCTCTCACTCAATGTCAGTAAGAACAAGGAACTGATTGTGGACTTCAGGAGAGGGAAACTCGGGGTCCATGAGCTAGCACTTATCAGAGGATCAGCGGTCGAGAGGGTCGGTAACTTTAAATTCCTGGGTGTCACTATCTCTGAGGGCCTGTCTTGGACCCAACGTATAAATATAATTGCATAGAAAGCACGACAGCGCCCTCTACTTCCTCAGGCGTCTGTGACGGTTTGTCACGTCGTCAAAAATATTGGTAGTCTTCTATAGATTTGTGGTGGAAAGAGTGCTGACTGGCTGTATTATGGCCTGGTATGGAAACACCAAGGCTTTTGAGTGGAAAATCCTACAAAAGTTGGTGGATTCGACCCAATACGTCATAGGTAAAACCTCCCAACCATTGAGCACATCTACCTGAAACCTTGCTGTAGAAGAGCAGCATCCATCATCAAAGATCCTCACCAGACCACCAGGTAGAAGGTACAGGAGCCTCAGGACTCACACCACTAGGTTCAAGAACAGTTACTACCCCTCAACCATCATCGGCTTGAATAAAAGAGGATAACTACACTCCTTTAAGGACAGTTTTATCTTGTTATTTCCTGCTCGTTATTTATTGCTATTTGTATATTATTTTCATTTGTGCAGTTTATAGTTCCTGATGATTACATACCCTGTTTAGTTACTGTTCTATAGATTTGCTAAGATTACCCGCAAAAAAAAAAAAAGACTCTTGGGGTTGTAAGTGGTGACATGTACTGAATGTACTCCAATAATAAATTTTACTTTGAACTTTGACCTGATTTGGGAGCCAATAAACATGCCTTCCTTAATCTTGGCACCAGTTGAATTATAAATTGAAATAACAAAGGCAATTAAAAAAAAAAGTAGTGTGTGATATGGAGAATTCATGGTGATTTTTCATGATCAGCTGCCCAAAATCCATAAGATACATCCAGAAGTATTCAGGAAGCAAAGTTCTTCTGTCCATTGCTTTTTTTAAAGGTTGTGCTGGCCAACCATTGCTCTGAGCAGGAAATTATAATGCTTTAAATGTTTCTTTTTCTTGTAATATGCATACTGTGAATATTTAGAATGAAAATTGAAACCACATACTTTATTAATTGAGGGGTGTAATTGAATAACATTACAAAAACAAATCCTTCACATTTCATAAATTTTTAAACTTAGATGGTGTTGGTGGGCCAATGGCTTATTAACAATGAGCTGCTGACTTCTATTCTGTGTTTATTGTTAAAATTTGTAACAGTGTTGTAGCTTGAAACATTGACAATGCAAATTTCAAAGTAAAGCTTGTAGTACATTTATTATTTAGAAAATTTATGTATTTCACTATTGCATTGACATAGATTTCAAAATTATTTTAGTATAATTTCAAGCTTGTATTAACATTATTTAAAAGAAAATTCTAGATGTGTGGCAACGAAGGCTATGTGCACAGGAGCATTTCAGTTATTGCGTGGCTGTGCAGCCATGCAGTTTAGGGGTAACGGTGCTTGTAGAGTCCATCTCAGAAGCAAGCCCTCTGGTCCATGTGGGTTTGATGCTCTGAACTTTATCTCCCTGCTTAATAATTACACTGGACAGTTTCTCAATTAGATTATAAAACCATTTTGTGGACAGAGTATCAAACCCACATGGACCAGAGGGTCCATGTTCATGGTAAATTTTATTATCAAAGTTCATACATGTACCGCATACAACCCTGAGATTCATTTTCCTGTGGGCATACTCAGCAAATCTATAAAATTTTAACTATAACAGGATCAGTGAAAGATCAGCCAGAGTGTAGAAGATGGCAAACTGCAAATGCGAATTTAAGTAGCATTAAAAAACAAAAACATGAGATAATGAGATAGAGTCCTTAAAGGGAGATCATTGGTTGTGGGAACATCTCAATAGATGAGCAAGTGAGTGTAGTCATCCCCTTTCGTTCAAGAGCCTGATGGTTGAGGGGTCGGAACGGTTCTTGAATCTGGTGGTGTGAGTCCTGAGGCTCTCGTACCTTCTACCTGATGGCAGCTGCAAGAAAAGAGCATGGCCTGGGTGGTGAGGATCTGTGATGGATGCTGCTTTTCTTCAATAGCGTTTCATGTGCCCAGTGGTTGAGAGGGCTTTACCTGTGATGTACTGGGCTGAATCCACTACCTTTCATAGGCTTTTCTGTTCAAGGGCATTGGTGTTTCCATACCAGGCTGTGATGCAGCCAGTCAATATACCCTCCACCACACATCTATAGACACTTGTCAAAGTTGTTGATGTCATGTCGAATCTCCACAGACTCGTAAGGAAGTAGAGGCTTTCTTCGCAGTTGCACTTGCGTGCTGGGTCCGGGACAGGTCCTCTGATATAGTAACACCCGGGAATTTAAAGTTGCTGACCCTCTCCACCTCTGATCCTCCAGTGACGATTGACTCAGTGACCCCTGGTTTCCCTCTCCTCACGTCCATCATCAGTTCCTTGGTCATGCTGACATTGAGTGAGAGGTGGGTGTTATGACGCCAATCAACTAAATTTTCAGGCTCTGTCCTGTCTGCTGATTCATCACTACCTTTCATACGGCCCCCGGCGGGGTGGGGGTGTATTCAGCAAACTCCAGTATGATGTTGGAGCTGTGCTTGGGCACACAGAGAATGGAATCTTCCACTCCCTGTGAGATCTGCTTTTGGGAATTTCGGTTTTCTGTTTTCTTCTGACCGATGGTGTCTAACAGTATTGCATGCCCTTCCTGTTGTTTAGTGACTGACGGTGTTGATTTGGTGCAGTTTGCCCGGTCATCATTGAAGCCGGAACTTTGTTCAGAATCAGGATTATTTTCACTGGCGTATTTGTTTTGCGGCAGCAGTACAATGCAATATTTAAAAAAAATTTTTTTTTACTATGAATTAGATGTGCAAAACAATGAGGTAGTGTCCATGAAGCATTCAGAAATCTGATGGCAGAGGGCAAGAAGCTGTTCCTAAAACATTGAGTGTGTGTCTTCAGGCTCCTGTAGCTCCTCACTGGTGGTAGTAAAGAGATGAGGGCATGTCCTGGGTGATGCCAACTTCTTGTGGCATTTCCTTTTGAAGGTGACTTCAATGGTGAGGAGTCTAGTGCTCATGATTGAGTTAGCTGAGTCGATAGCCCTCTGCAGCATTCCTGATCCCGTCCATTAGCTCCTCCGTACCCGGCAGTGATGCTCCCACTCTGAATTCTATCCTCAGTACCTCAGTCGAAGTGGAGTCTTTGACGTACTAGATCTCAAAACCCCCAAGGGGGCTGCTGGTGTGCCTCCTTCATAATTTCTCTCCCCATGAAAGGAGAGACTGAGCAACCAAAAGACCCCATCAGTAACCACAGCCACCACCCACTCACGTCCATTTACAGCAGAACATGTGGGTCCTAGACTGACCCATACAGCCACTTTGGGGCCCAACGTTAAACATCCCTTTAGACACAGAGATTCCCAACCTGGGGTCCACGCACCCCTCCATTCATGGTAGGAGTCCATGGCCTTAAAAATGTTGAGAATCTCTACTCTAGAGGCTGAAAAATCCCAGGAGATCGGCAGTTTCTGAGATACTCAAACCACCCCATCTGGCACCAACAACCCTTCCACAGTCAAAGTCCCTTAGATCACATGTCTACCCCATTCAGATGTTTGATCTGAACAACAACTGAACCTCTTGACCGTATCTGATAACTTTTCCGTACTGGGTTGCTGCCACATGATTGGCTGATTAGACATTTGCATTAACAGGCAAGCGTACCTCATGGGGTGGCTATGGAGTGTAGCAAAGAGCAATAGCGCAGGTAAAAATGAGGCACCAGGGATTAACTCTGAGGGGGAAAGAAAACCACTTAATAAAAGGTTAAGTCCTAGGCAAAGCACAAAAGCGAGCAGCAGGTTGTTGAGTGAGAGTCTCTTTAGCAGAAAGAGGTTGGGAGAAGGTCGTACTCGACTTGAGTGATCACACAATCGGGCTTCTCAAGCGTATATCAAAAGCTAAATCTTTTATACACCAATATTTACGGTAGAATCGGAGCGCGTTGCCTCCAATATTCCCCAGAAATTCAGGATTCCTTTGAAAAGACAGAACACGCCATCAATTAAGCTTGTCACCCCTAGCGAGAGAGCTCACATAGGCCTTGTACACAGCTACTGTAAGTACTTTATTTCTTTTTAGAAAGTATTTATTTATTTTTAATTACCTAAACACTTCTAACATTGAGGCTCTGTCCTCGGCAGGAGGAGGGCTGTAATTTCTCATGTTTGACAGCCGGCTGAAGCCGTGAGTCACATCTTTGTGGACTCGAGCCCTGCTCTGTGATGGATTTGGCTGCAGCAGTACAAAAGCACCACTCATGTTATGTTTGAAGGGTGTGAATCCCATGTGGCCTGTTTCACAATTTATCTTGGGGTGGGGGGGAAAATGGTTTCATTTTTTTTGTCAAATGCCACAGCCCCCTTTCCCAGCAGAGTAATCACAGATGTTGTTGAGTGACAGCCTGCTGGCATTTGGGTAGACCCCAGGCTGTCCGTGACATAGCAGGTTATGTTTGCCTTGTCCCGAGGTAGCTGGTGTTTTGCCCTTGGCTTGTTCGAGGTGCTCTGAGGCATCAATCAGCTAATTTGTTAAACTCGCTTTCACGTTAGCAGAGTTTTCTTTCGCTTCTGAGCTGAATTCAGTATTGTCTGCTGCGGTGCCTTAAACACGACACTCACCACGCATAAAGCCGCTATTGATACGTCAACGTGCGTGGCTCGCGGCCAGCGAGGTGCGCCGAGAGCTGGAATTTTGCAGTTAGGTCTGCGAGACTGACAGGTCTTCACTCTCTCCAAAGCTGCCCCTCCCCCACTGCCACAAACACTTGCTTCTCAACCTTCCAAAGGCATTCAGTCCATCAACGTCAAAAAATTCATGCCCGTGTGTATTTCAATCTTGCTTGTCAAAGCTGAGGTGTTAATGGGTTCCCCTGCGGTGTCAAGTGCCACAGAAATTTGTCAGAGTGCGTATGTGCCAAGGTTCGATCTGTGTGCATTTGTTTCTGGGCAGAAGCAATAAATTGCATATTTGAATGCATGCAAGGACATCGGGCTCAGTCATTTCATGTCACAGTGTTGCCCAAAAGAAACTTAAGCTAAAACTTGAACAGCCTGGTCCCACGCATGCAGTTCCCAAGCTTTATCCCCCTGGGGTCGCTATGCACATGACCTGCTCACGCACGGGACTCGTTTAGCATCGGGTGCTCCACACACACTTTCACGTGGCACGCATTGATTTCACTTGCTGGTGCTGGAATACCAGTGTAGGGGGAAGCCACTCGTGCAGGCATGTGCCTTGTCTGCAGAGCGGAGGTGTTGTTTAATGGGGACTGTCACCCTGGAGTTGGGACTTTTAGCACAGTGTGTACACTCAGTGGCCATTTCTTAGGGAGCAGAGAGGAAGAAGTATGTGGGCATGTGATAAAGTTCAAGATCCAGTTTATTGTCAACTGACTGTACATGTATACAACCAAACGAAACAAGGTCCCTTTGGATTACAGTGCACCCACAAAACATGTATCACATTCTGCACATAAAACAGACTATTACCATAAATAACTTAAAATATAATTCCAAATCCATACGGTGCACAGTAGACAGCTGCAGGGACCAATTAACCTACCAACTGCTACGTCTTTCAACTGTGGGGGGAAACCGGAGAGGCCACGGGGAGGACGTACAAACTGCTTACAGATGGCATTGGAATTGAACTCTGAACTCTGACACCCTGAGTTGCAATTGCATCACGCTGATTGCTACAATGACCGACTGGTACGTCTTTGGACTGTGGGAGGAAACTGGAGCACCCAGAGGAAACCCACACAGTCACAGGGAGATCATACAAATTCCTGATAGGAAGCGGTGGGAATTGAACCTGGGTCGCCTGTACTGTAAAGCGTTGTGCTAACCACTATGCTACCGTGCCACCTGTCTCAACTTATTCTGATTCAAAAGCAATGAAGAGCCTGGTCCCACTGCACTCTTGCCCGACACAGTAGATGAAAGTTATCCCAGCTTGTTGGGTAGATCATAAATACAAGAGAATCTGCAGATGCTGGAAAGCCAGAGCTCCTTGTCCAACTGCCTCAGAGACTAGAGTTTCTCATTGGCAACTCTAATAAAATAAGGACCATGGAGGCACCACTAAACATTCTGTAGAATTTGTGCAGCAATAGGCTGTGCAACATTACTGATCCACAGTGTCTGTCTCTGTCTCCATCTCCTGGAGGAACTCAGCAAGCCAGGCAGTGTCTTTGGAAAGAAACATAATCACAAGAGATAAATCTGGCCCGAAATGTTGACTGTTTATTCCTCTCCATAGGTGCTGCCTGACCTGCTGAGTTCCACCAGCGTTTTGTGTGTGTTGCCCTGGATTTCCAGCATCTGCAGAATCTCCTGTGTTTAAGACACCTATTAACTCTATACTTTCCCCTTATATTTGACCTCCCAAATGGCAGCACCAAACGCTCGACAGGATAAAACTCCACAGGTTTTTCTTTTGGAATCTGAATCACTGTAAGACAGAGGACTCTGTTTGACCCACAAACCCCAAGGGATAAATACATAAACACAAGAGAATATCCTGGCTTCTTCCCCCTTTCTTTCCAGTCCTGATGAAAGGTCTCAGCCTGAAGCGCCGGCTAGTTGTGTAGGTGCCCAAGAGAACAGTGGATGCACAGCAAGATCCAAGGGTTACTGATGTGAAAATTGACAATTGAGAGAGTTGCTTGTTTTCTCGTTCTTCAGTGCCTGAAAGTTGGACCCTGATTTTTACATCTGATCTGAAGGCAAATTGATTCTTGGTGCTGCCAAGGTGCCACCTTGAAGTGCCTGACTGGATGAAAGCTCACATGGGAGCCAAGGGACAGTAGAAAACATCTCTCATTTTAAAGGCCCAAGATGTGCCTTGTTGAAAAAGGATGGACCTGTTGAAGGTTGAAAGATTAGAATCAGAATCGGGTTTAATATCACCTTCCTACGTTGTAAAGTTTGTTGTTACGCGGCAGCAGTACATTGCAATATGTCATAATTTAAAAAAACAGTGAATTGTAGTGTTCATGGGTTCAATGTTCATTCAGAAATCTGATGGCAGAAACTGTTTCTAAATCATTGAGTGTGTGTCTTCAGGCTTCTGTCCCTCCTCCCTACTGGTAGCAATGGAAGGGGGCATGACTGGGTGATGGGGGTCCTTAATAACAGCTTCTTTCCAACTGTGATAAGACGGCTGAACGGATCCTGACCCGGATCTGGGCCGTACCCTCCAGATATCCGGACCTGCATCTCGGGTTTTTTTTTACACGACCTTACTTTCCATTTTCTATTTTCTATTTATGATTTATAATTTAAATTTTTAATATTTACTATCGATTTGTACTCCAGGGAGCGGGAAGCACAGAATCAAATATCGCTGTGATCATTGTACGTTCTAGTATCAATTGTTTGGCGACTATAAAGTATTATGCTGGACGCCACCTTTCTTTGAGGCATTGCTCCTTGAAGATGTCCTGGCTACTATGGAGGCTAGTGCTTGTGATGGAGCTGACTGAGTTTACAACTTTCTGCAGCTTATTTCAATCCTGTGCAGTAACCCCCACCTCCCATACCAAATGGTGATGCAGCCAATTAGAGTGTTCTCCATGGTACATCTGTGGAAATTTGTGAGTGTTTTAGGTGACGTACCAAATCTCCTCAAACGCTTAATGAAATATAGCCGCTGTCATGCCATCTTTCTATCAAAATGCTGGGCCCAGAGTTGATCCTCAGAGATGTTGACACCCAGGAGCTTGAAATCCAGTTTCCACTTCTGATCCCTAGATGAGGACTAGTCTGGTGAACATGAACAGGATGCTTTCAAAAGCTCCCTTCTAGAAAAAGCTATAGGGCTGTTAAACCTTACGTCACAGGTTTTTCTCCCAGGCAATGAATCTGATCAACCGTTTTGGTTATCTCCCCACCTCCTTTTGACTATTATCCCCATCACTGCACTGTAAACACCTTAAACCACTGTTTGTAATGCTGTTTGCATTGCAAATACTTGCTGCTATTTGTGTATTTACGCACATTTTATAACATATCCGTAATTTAACCTCTAACTTTACTTTATATACTTCTTTATTCCTTATAATTGTTGAACATTGTCTTTTGTTGGTTAAACACTGTGACCTGACCAAGAAACCGCAGCAAATTTCGAAGACGTGTAAGTGGATGTGGGGAATAAAGTTGCCTGTTTACGAACTCCTTATCCCCCAGCCTGCCTCATCATGGCCCAGTGGTGCGGAAGTCTAGGACCAGAGGACACAGCCCCAGAATGCAAGGATGTCCCTTTCAAACAGAGACGAGGAGTAACTTCTTGAGCTAGAGGGTGGTGAATCTGTGGAATCCATTGCCACAGACGGGTATATTTAAAGCAGAGGTTCATGTATTCTTCATCAGTCAGGGTGTCAAAGGTCACAGGGTGAAGGCAGGAAAATGGAGTTGAGGGGGACAGTAAATCAGCCATGATTGTTCTGCCGTTCAGGTTGAATGAGCTGAATGGATTAATTCTGGTCCCATCCTGTGTCTCATGGGACAACCTTTTTAAATGTACTATTAAAAATATTCAGGGTTATGGGCAGAAAATGACAGTATAAACCGCTGATACAATAGGCCGAATGGCCTTCTGCCTTATTTTATCGTCCCATTTGCTCCGCCTGGCAAATGCCCCTGGCCAGTTTGGCTGAATGGTAGCCTGGGGGAGGGGGTAGTGGGTGAGGAGAATAAGATTGCTGTAAAATGGATTGCTGTCAGCTTGAACTTTAAGGGAATTTTCTGTAGCCAGTGGCCTTGTACGTTGGGGGCTCGGCATTTTATTAAGGCTATTAACATTGCACAGTGAACCCTGTCAGATGTGAAGAGCATTTGTGTAAACACATGCTGAGTAAATCACTGCTGGCACATTAACAAAATAATATTTATATAGCAATAATGTTAAGAAAATAAAAAGGGCTTTTATTCCATGATGTATTTATGTAATCTGTGGTCGCATTCCTTCATAATATATCAGCTTGGGGCTTGCTGCTCTGGGAGAGCGAGGGGTGCACACACTGGTGTGATTCTGTATTGGAGCATAGACCACCGCTTATTCAGGTGATGGACACGCATTGGCCAGTGTTCTGTGTTGGGCACTAATTCATTCCAGCATTCTGTGTTTAACTTTATCCATTCCTTGTTTTTCCCGTCACCCTTGCATTTCCAAACAGCTGAAAGTCTATTAGCTTTTGACTTTTGGCTCCCCCTTTTCTTGGTCTATTTGTGTTTGAGAGAGCTCAGCAGGGGTGGAATCTCTCACCATTTGATGTTGCTGGTATAGCCTCTGACAATCAAGTCCAGCTCCTGCTCTTCTCGTGTGGCTTAGCTACTAAGCCTGGCGGAGCCTGTTCTACTGACAGGAGAAGGGGCAAGGGCGGGTTGCTGGTGCCTTAAAAACGGTCGCTTCGGGCAGATGGAGGATCACCAGCTGTTCTGGAAGAAGGAAACCTCTGATCTTAAACCTCCGTTGCCTTGTGGCTATATCCACTTATGGGGAAGGGTTTGGGAGTAAACCCAAGGAAATTTCTGGAGCTGGGGTCCCCAACCCAGTCCTATGTTGACTTCAACGCTGACAGGCAACTCCTAAGATGCTGCTGGTGCCAAACTGTACCCGTCTCTGCCTTTCCTTTGGGCTCAGCAGATGGGTGGAGAGGGGGAGCTTGCTGCATAGGCAACAGCTTGCTCTCCATACCGTACTGCCCTTGCTTGAGTATACAACGAAGGCAGCTAGACGCTGTCTTTGACCACAACCAAAGGAGGGCAAATGGAGGATTGATTAGAAATGGAAGTTGTCCTTGGATGGGATCGCTCTCCCAGGGCTCTATGCCACTTGGAGGATGGGGCTATTTTTGGTGCCTCCCAGTCACTGCTGATTGAAACTCTTTTTCAGGTCAATTTGCACCACGCATCCCACAATCTCTTTGACCCACAACCATCAGGAAGGAGGCACAGGAGCATTAGGACTAGGACTGCCAGGCTTTAGGTTTGTCACCAAAAACACTTACAGATCTCTACAGATGTACTGTGGAGAGCACTCTGACTGGCCACATCACTGTCAGGTATTGGGGGGTGGGGGCTACTGCACAGGATCGAAGTAAGCCGCAGGAAGTAATAAAATTAGTCATCTCCATCACGGGTATCAGCCTCCGTAGTATCCAAGAACTCTTCAAAGAGCAGCGCTTCAGAAAGGCGGGGTTCATAACTAAGGATCCCCACCACCCAGGACATGCCCTCTTCTCATTGTTACCATCAGGGAGGAGGTACAGGAGCCTGAAGACACACACTCAATGATTCAGGAACAGCTTCTTCCCCTCTGCCATCTGATTTCTACTTTTTTAAAAAAATTCTGTTTTTGCACAACTTATTTAATTTAACTATTTAATATACATATATACTTACTGTAATTCATTTTTTTCTATTATCATGTAATACATTGAACTGCTGCTGCTAAGTTAACAAATTTCACGACACATGCTGGTGATAATAAAGCTGATTCTGATTCAATAACCATAGACTATGAGGTTAATGAATACCCTGCCACCACCGAGGTCTCATCAGTAGGGCAATTATCTTTTTAACTTATTTGTGGTAATATTTTATGTGAGATGTGGGTGTACCATGGTCCGAGGGAACATTGTTTCATTTGGCTGCGTATATGTACAGTCAGATGACAATGAACTTGAACTGTGTGCATAATTTTATTTCTGTTCCTCTATTAGTTTATCTTCTTTTGGTGTTGATGCAAGATTCCGGTGGGGATTTCTGGGACGTGGTCTATAAGCCCTGGAGTGTGTCAGTATTTGTTGGTTTCTGGGAGTGTGTCAATATTTGCAGGGAGAACTTGTGTGGAACAGGTTTGACTAGGTGGCTTGCTGGGCCACTTCAGCTAAACTTCAACCACATTAGTGATTATGTAAAATCGGTGTTTTCTTCCAGAATCGCATTTATTATTACTGACTTGTACGATGTGAAATGTTTTCGCGGCAGCAGTACAGTGTGAAGTCAATTACTAGGAACTTCAAACAAAAACATTAAAAAGCGGTGGTGTTCATAAATTTTAACATGTCTGTTAGGGCAGCAATGGAAGTTCTCCATCTCTGTCTGTCCTTGGCTATCAAAACCAATTTTGGTCCTGACCTTGGTGGTGTTCAGGGCTTCCTTCATCGTGTCAGTAGCCTCCTCTCAGTTTTCACTACTGTCAGTCACACAAGTCCCGGGTGGAGACTTAGGAATACCGTCACACTCAGACGTAGAAGGATTCTTCACTGTTGTTTCTGTAACAATTTTGTTTGACCAGTCAGGGTTGTTAGCCCTGAGCTGAACCCCCGAACCTGGAGGACCGGTGGACTGCTCTTGGTCTGGCCTCTACCCTTTGACCTGTTTGGCATGGGTGACCCTACCAAGAGTCAAAGCACAAGGCCCAGACTCCAGCCAACATAGTTCTCCGGACTATTGAGGCAAGCAAGCCTTCAAACCCTATAACGAGGTTGTGGTTCTCTTGGAGGGCTTATGAATAATAAGGTCATTTTCTTGGATTCATGGATCATAAAGAAATCTTGTGGAGGGGAAGCAGCCACTCCTGAATAATTGAGTGTGAGTCTTCAGGCTTCTGTGCCACCTCCTTGTTGATCAATGAGAAGAGGACATGACCTGGATGGTTAGATCCTTAATGATTGATGCTGCCTTCTTGAGCCACCACCCTTTGAAGATGTCCCCGATGGATCACTGCCTGGTATAGAGGAATCGATGCACAGGATCAGAAAAAACTGCTGAGAGTTGTAAACTCAGGGCAGTTCCATTGTGGATGAACCCTCCCCCACCCCCCCATCAAGGACATCTTCAAAAGGCAATGCCTCAAGAAGGCAGGAGCCTTCATTAAGGACCCTCCCCATCTGGGACATGAGGTTCTCCATTGGTCGGGGGTGATCATAGATATTGTGTCTTAGCTCTCCACGTGATATGCAAGCCGGGACAGTGCAATATGGAGAGGAAGCTATTGGCCACGCAGAAGACATCCCTCTTCCATGAATCTGATGAACCCTAAGGAACGGCAGAGACTGATACAGTTTGGAACCAACAGCGTTGCTGGAGCTGCTGGTCAGCATTGAACTCAATGTTGTTCTGTCTTAGGGGCTCACCGATGGATTTTTCCCTCAGGGTTTACTCCCGCAGCCTTCCCTGAGAGTGGGCGTAACTGCAAGTCAGTGGAGACGTGAAATCAGAGTTTTCCTGCTCCACAATGAGCTGCCAACCATGGCTAATGAGCCTCATCTGCCCAAAGCAACTGGTTTTAAGGTGCAGTAACCCGCCTTTCCCCCCTCTCCTGTCAGCAGAACGGTTCTGCTGGACTTAGTAGCTAAGCCACACGTGAAGGCCAGGAGCCGGACTTGGTTGTCAGAGGCTATTTGAGACGCACACCATTGGGAGCATTTAATAAGTAGTGGGATCTTGTCCCCATTACCCCACCTCCCACCTCAGCTATGACAACCCTAAGGAATCAGGACATGCCCTCTTCTCATTACTACCATCAGTGAGGAGGTACACAATTCCCACACAACATTTTAGCAACAGCTTCTTCTCCTCCGTCATCAGATTTCTGAATGGCCCATGTAAACACCTCCTTATTTTGCAAATTATAAACACAAGGGATTCTGCAGATGCTGGAAATCCAGAGTAACACACACAAAATGCTGGGGAAACTCAGCAGGTCAGGCAGCATCTATGGAGAGGAATAAACTGTCAACATTTTGGGCCAAGACCCTATATCAGGACTGGAAAGGAAGGGGAAGAAGCCAAGATAAGGTGGTGGTGATGGTGATGGGGGGAGGGTGGAGGACTACAAGGTGGGAGGTTATAGGTGAAGCCAGGTGGATGGAAGAGAGATGATGAAGTAAGAAGCTGGGAGGTGGTAAAGGGCTGGAGAAGGAGGAATCTGGTAGGAGAAGAGAGTGGACCATGGGAGAAAGGAAAGGAGGAGGGGCAAAGAGAGATAATTTCCCCCTCCTCTTCTCTCTTCTTCAATTCCCCACTCTAGCTGCCCCGTTACCTCTTCTCTTCTCATCACCCTCCCATCTCCTCCCTCTTGTTTCACCTCCTCCTTCCCTTTTTCCCATGGTCCACTCTCCTCCTGCCAGTCCTCGAGTCGGGAACTCAAAATAAGCGACGCGGCAGACTGTAGCATTGAAACAGCGAGCTGTTGGCCTCCTCCCTCACTGTGGCAGGAGTGACACCTCTCTCTCCCTCATCAGTGAGAAAGAGAGAGAGAGAGAGCCTGTTGACATGTCGGTGTTGGGATGGACGGTAGTTTTTGGTGGACTCTAGACCTTGCTCTCTGGGAGCTTTGCTGTTGCAAAGTGGTGGTGGTGGGGGTCGATGCTTTTGTTGGAGCAAGTGGGGGAGCGGGGTTGTGGAAGGTTGATGCTTCTGCTTGTGTGTGGGAGGGGGAGGGGGGCTTTGGGCTTTCTCTGTCATTCATTCCTTGGGAGTGTTTTTCTCTCTCTCTTTCATGGGAAGATTAAGGACTTCAGGTTGGAACCCTATATATTCTCTGACATTAAATTGAACCATTGAGTTTACCACTACATCGTCGTCGTCGTGGCTATCCCTCAAGGTTGAGGATGATGGTCTTCGTTCTGAAGAAGTGGCCCACAGAGCAAAGACGCCTGTGTGTGTATTTGTTTAACGTGTACTTGATGTTGCACTCCAAGAAGCACACGATACTTCACAAATCAACCAACTGATTCCAATGGCATGGAAACCACGACGATTGGAGCTGGTGGATTTGTTGCAGCCTTCATCCACCTTCACAGCCGTTGAGTTCGAAGTAACTTCGTCCGCCTGTTCCACCATTGAGGTCTTGGTTGGATTGTTCCTTGTCAGGGACCTCACCCTCGACCTTACCGCCATGGGTGACCCTACCAGGAGCACAGCTCCAGACGGCATCGCTCTTGGGATCACAGGACCACACAAGCCTCTCCACCACGACAAGGTGACAATCCACAGAGAAGACCACTGCATTAACCTCCCCCCGCCAAAGATTAAATAAAAGGGACTTGGCTGTGACTCTCCAGAAATGTACTGAGAGAGCACTAACACTGAAAAGTTCAGAGTTCAAAGTAAACTTATTATCAAAGTACGTCTCTGTCACCATATGCAGTGGATTCTGTTTAATTGGTACATTTTGTCGTCATCGTTCTGCGCTGTGTCGTGTGACGTGGGTGATCATAGACTCATGACCATGATTGTTCTTGGCAAGTTTTTCTACAGAAGTGGTTTGCCATTACCTTCTTCTGGGCAGTGTCTTCACAAGTCCGGTGACCCCAGCCATTATCAAAACTCTTCAGAGATTGTCTGCCTGGTGTCAGTGGTCACATAACCAGGACTTGTGATGTGCACCGGCTGCTCATACGACCATCCACCACCTGCTCCCATGGCTTCACATGACCCTCATCAGGGGTGGGGTGGGTGGAAACACTAAGCAGGTGCTACACCTTGCCCGAGGGTGACCTGCAGGCTGGCAGAGGGAAGGAGCGCCTTACACCTCCTTTGATAGAGACGTATTGTGACATGTCAGCCAATTAAGTGGCTCCCTCAGTTAGCCAAAGTAGTTAAAAGGCGTAAAAAAAAGATAAATCACCATTCAACTGAGTAACAAATTATGCATTTAAATAAAATACAGAACAAATTAGAACACTGCCAACACTACTACAGTACAGTACAACTGTATATTAGTTCCTGATAGTTATCAACAGAGGAATTCATTGTGTTATTTAGATTGACTGTAAATGAAAGCATTGTGTTAAGGCAGTCCATTATCTGCACTGGGTGTCTGCTCCGATTTTGTTCAACAATTGCAGTTCATCGTGGCTGACTTATTATCCCTCTCAACTCTATTCTCCTGCAACATGCACAGCACACAGAAAAAAATCAGGCAGCATCTATGGAAAAGAGTAACCAGAACTGAAGAGTAATCAGAACTGAAAAGAAAGGGGGAGAAGTCGGCGTAAGAAGATGGGAGGAGGGAGGGAGTACTACAAGGTGGTAGGAGATGGGTGAAACCGGGAGAAGTGGAGGGCGGGGCTGAAGTAAAGAGCTGGGAAGCACAAACATGAGCAAATCTACAGATGCTGGAAGTAAGTAAGTGTGTGTGTGTGTGTGTGTGTCCGAATAGCTGGGAATTTGGTGAATGAGATAAAGGGCTGGAAAAGGAATCCATCCCCATTTTCCTGCTTTCTGCTCATAACCCTTATAACGCTTTCCAGAAGGGAGCTTTTGGAAAAGGCAGGTTTTGTAGGGTGGCTGGTGCCCATGATGATATTTCCTGCCCACTTCTTTGTCCAGAGGGCATTGCCTCAGGACAGAATGAAGTCTCTTTAGAAGAGAGATGAGGAGGAATTTCTTCAGCCCGAGGGTGGTGAATCTGTGGAACTTGTTGCTACAGACAGCTGTGGAGACCAAGTCATTGAGTATATTTAAAGTGGAGGTTGATTAGTCAGGGTATCAAAGGTTACAGGGAGAAGACAGGTGAATGGGGCTGAGAAGGTCAATAAATCAGCCATGATAGCATGGCAGCGAAGATTCAATGGGCCAAATGGCCTAATTTTGCCCTTGTGTCTTATGGCTCTGGGCACATACAAGTCCTGCAGTAATCCCAGGAAAAAGACAACCAGAGGGGTCTAGAATTCTAGCTGCCACATCGAGATAGCTGATTGCTGAGAGCTGTACCGCATCAGACGTGATCAACGTTGATGCTACTTTCCATGTCCCTGGTTAGATGGACAGACTTGAAAACAGGAGAAACAATATAAAGTCGGCACTCCATTAGTTACCTCCTGTGCAACAATAAAGTGACACTGAGTGGCTGTACGTCTGTGGTCTTCTGCTGCTGCAGCCCATCCACATCAAGGTTCGATGTGTTGTGCATTCTGAGATGCTCTTCTGCACACCACTGTTTAACGTGTGGTTGTTTGAGTTGGTGTCACCTTCCTGTGAGTTTGAACCAGTCTGGCCATTCTTCTCCGACCTCTCTCATTAACAAGGTGTTTTTGCCCGCACATCTGCCGCTCACTGAATGTTTTTTTAATTTTACACACCATTCTCTGTAAACTCTAGAGCAGGGGTTTCCAACCTTTTTTTTATGCCATGGGCCAAACCCATTAAGCAAAGCTCCATGGACCCCAGGTTGGGAACCCCTGATCTGTGTGTGAAAATTCCAGGAGATCAGCTGTTCCTGAAGTGCTCAAACCACCCGATATGGCATCAGAAGTCACTTAGATCACACTCCTTTCACATTCTTCCATTTGGTCTGAACAACAACTGAACCTCTTGACCACGTCTGCGTGCTCTTATGCGTCGAGTTGCTGTCACATGATTGGCTGATTATACATTTGCATTAACGAGCAGGTGTACCGAACAAAGTGGCCACGGAGTGTGGCAACGAGCAAGAGGGAGGCAGAACATGGATTTAAAAAAAAATGAGGCACCAGGGACCAACTCTGAGGGGGAAAGAAAAGCATTTAAATAAAAGTCTGCGTTCTAAGCGAAACGCAAAAGCAAGCAGCAGTTTGGAGTTGAGTGAGAGTCTCTTTAGCAGAAAAAACACATCTAATTGCCATTTGTATATTTGTGGAATAGTTTGGCAGCTGGAGTCAGATAGTTTTGTGGTTTTGCGGCTTGTGGTGCTTTGGGAACCCAGTTGGCACGGAGAGATTCCCGAGCAGACGGCCGGCCCCGTCTCCCATGGGAAGCTCCGGAATGTGGCTGCCATCAAGATACACAAGAGGCAGTTTTCCCAATTTAACATTAAACAAAACAAATTAACCTCCCCATACCCCAGAAAAATATATTTTCAGTTTTAAGTTTTCCTTGGGGTTTTTTTTGTCGATGTGTGAAATTTTCCAATTGAGTATTGAATTAACTCTTTGAGTGCCAGGGCAATGTGTTGCGCTGAATGCAGGGAGTGGAATTTTTCGGGACTGGAGTTTCAGCTCTGGGCATGAATGACCTTGGCTAGTCACTCGCGGGAGTCAAGGGGTGGCAAGCAGTTAGCGCGACACTTTAGTGCTTGGAGACTGCAAGATCAGAGTTCAGTTCCCGCTGCCTCCTGTAAGGAGCTTTTGTACGTCCTCCCCGTGACCATGTGGGTTTCCTCCAGATGCTCCGGTTTCCTCCCACATTTCAAAGACGTATGATTAGGATGAGCTGTGGGCAGGCAATGTTGGCACCAGAAGTGTGGCAGCTCTTATAAACTGCCCCCAGCGCAATTCTTGCCGAGTTTTATTTATTTATTGAGATGGGGCTGGAAGGGTCTATTCTGCACTTCGAGCTGTGCCACCAAGTAATCCCCCAATTTAATCCTACCCTAATTGCAGGACAATTTACAATGACAATTTACAATTTACACAGTCTTTGGACTGTGGGAGGAAACCAGAGCACCCGGAGGAAACCCACGCGGTCACGGGGAGAAGGTACAAACTCCTCACAGGCAGCGGCGTGAATTGTACCGTAAAGCGTTGTGCTAACCACTACACCACCATGTTGCCTCTACGCTGCAATGTGCAGATCTGCGCAAAAGACACATTTTACTGTTTCAATGTTCCTGTGATAAATAAAGCCTATCTAATCTTTGTATGTCCATGCAAAGTCTGGGGAGACAGATGGGTTACAACGCACCTCCTAAAAGAGAGGAGAGCATGAGTATTAAGGAGGATTGGTGACTGATACCACAGTTGCCAATGTGGTGGTAACAACTTCTGGTTTAAGGTGGCACTACTGCACGTGTGCGGCACTCACTGGTAGTTTGAAAGGCAAGAAATACGACTAAAAACATTATTAATAACACCTTTTCTGAAGTAGATTGTGGTCAACTATCACTGCAAACAATGAAGAAGCAAGCGGGAGGTGAAGCTGATTTGAAGGGTAGGCCGTGAGGGTGTATTGCAAAGCTGAGGCACAACATGTTCTAGGCAGAGTTGGTATTGCTGTCACTGTTGGAGTTGGAGTGAGTGATTTGGAAAGGAGTCGATGCGGAAGAGCTTCGATGCCCATCTACCCAACCTGGGTGCGTGGTTGGATTGTTCCAAGTGCTGAGCTGTTTTGGCAAGATGGAGAATGGCTTCGGGCTGTGCGATTGGAGTGTGATGCTGCACTGGGATCCCGGTCCTAGAGCGAGGCATTACCCGGTGTCTGGACAAACTAAACGCTGGTCCAGCTAGACTGGAAAGCTGAGCGTGGGGACTGGAGGCGAGGGTCAGGCTGATTTTGCTGGTTCTCCTGTGACGTTCATTCCTGTCTGTGCAACGCCAAGACTGTGAACTGTCTGGTGGCTGTCGTCTCTGTGAGTTATGCGCTGCTTTTGATGAGCTGAGATAGAGGCTCTGGGAAGTGGACCTAAGGACTCAATTTGGTTTGGAATGCTGTCATTTGCTCCTGTTGTTTGATGATGTGTGTGTGTGTGTGTTATTTGTTCCTCTTTCTCTGCGCAGTGGTTATAGTCTCTTTTTTAAAAGAAAACCAGGTTCATTGGCTTTCTTGCTCTGTGGCTGCCTGTAAGCAGACACACCTCAAGGTGAATAATTTATACATTCTTTGATAATACCTGTACTTTCAATCTTTAAACTCACGTAGATGAGAAAAAAAATTAAATGGAACTGTAAACAACAGGAATTCTGCAGATGCTGGAAATTCAAGCAACACACATCAAAGTTGCTGGTGAACGCAGCAGGCCAGGCAGCATCTCTAGGAAGAGGTACAGTCGACGTTTCAGGCCGAGACCCTTCGTCAGGACTAACTGAAGGAAGAGTGAGTAAGAGATTTGAAAGTGGGAGGGGGAGGGGGAGATCCAAAATGATAGGAGAAGACAGGAGGGGGAGGGATGGAGCCAAGAGCTGGACAGGTGATAGGCAAAAGGGATACGAGAGGATCATGGGACAGGAGAACCGGGAAGAAAGACAAGGGGGGGGAACCCAGAGGATGGGCAAGGGGTATATTCAGAGGGACAGAGGGAGAAAAAGGGGAGTGAGAGAAAGAAAGTGTGTATAAAAATAAGTAACAGATGGGGTACGAGGGGGAGGTGGGGCAACCTCCTTACTCATTAGTCCTTACTCTTAATAATTTCTCCTTTGGCTCCTCCCACTTCCTCCAAACTAAAGGTGTAGCTATGGGCACCCGTATGGGTCCTAGCTATGCCTGCATTTTTGTTGGCTTTGTGGAACAAACTATGTTCCGTGCCTATTCTGGTATCTGTCCCCCACTTTTCCTTCGCTACATCGACAACTGCATTGGCGCTGCTTCCTGCACGCATGCAGAACTCGTTGACTTTATTAACTTTGCCTCCAACTTTCACCCTGCCCTCAAGTTTACCTGGTCCATTTCCAACACCTCCCTCCCCTTTCTAGATCTTTCTGTCTCTGTCTCTGGAGACAGCTTATCCACTGATGTCTACTATAAGCCTACTGACTCTCACAGCTATCTGGACTATCCCTCTTCTCACCCTGTCTCTTGCAAAAACGCCATCCCCTTCTTGCAATTCCTCCGTCTCTGCCGCATCTGCTCTCAGGATGAGGCTTTTCATTCTAGGACGAGGGAGATGTCCTCCTTTTTTAAAGAAAGGGGCTTCCCTTCCTCCATTATCAACTCTGCTCTTAAACGCATCTCCCCCATTTCACGTACATCTGCTCTCACTCCATCCTCCCGCCACCCCACTAGGAATAGGGTTCCCCTGGTCCTCACCTACCACCCCACCAGCCTCCGGGTCCAACATATTATTCTCCGTAACTTCCACCACCTCCAACGGGATCCCACCACTAAGCACATCTTTCCCTCCCACCCCCGCTTTCCGCAGGGATCGCTCCCTACGTGACTCCCTTGTCCATTCGTCCCCCCCATCCCTGCCCACTGATCTCCCTCCTGGCACTTATCCTTGTAAGCGGAACAAGTGCTACACATGCCCTTACACTTCCTCCCTCACCACCATTCAGGGCCCCAAACAGTCCTTCCAGGCGAGGCGACACTTCACCTGTGAGTCGGCTGGGGTGATATACTGCGTCCGGTGCTCCCGATGTGGCCTTTTATATATTGGCGAGACCCGACGCAGACTGGGAGACCGCTTTGCTGAACATCTACGCTCTGTCCGCCAGAGAAAGCAGGATCTCCCAGTGGCCACACATTTTAATTCCACATCCCATTCCCATTCTGACATGTCTATCCACGGCCTCCTCTACTGTAAAGATGAAGCCACACTCAGGTTGGAGGAACAACACCTTATATTCCGTCTGGGTAGCCTCCAACCTGATGGCATGAAGATTGACTTCTCTAACTTCCGCTAATGCCCCACCTCCCCCTCGTACCCCATCTGTTACTTATTTTTATACACACTTTCTTTCTCTCACTCTCCTTTTTCTCCCTCTGTCCCTCTGAATATACCTCTTGCCCATCCTCTGGGTTCCCCCCCCCCTTGTCTTTCTTCCCGGACCTCCTGTCCCATGATCCTCTCGTATCCCCTTTGCCAGTCACCTGTCCAGCTCTTGGCTCCATCCCTCCCCCTCCTGTCTTCTCCTATCATTTTGGATCTCCCCCTCCCCCTCCCCCTCCCACTTTCAAATCTCTTACTCACTCTTCCTTGAGTTAGTCCTGACGAAGGGTCTCGGCCTGAAACGTCGACTGCACCTCTTCCTAGAGATGCTGCCTGGCCTGCTGCATTCACCAGCAACTTTGATGTGTGTTAAGTGGAACTGTAACACTGGTTGTTTAACCTGGTTGGTAACACATTGGCCAATTTGTTACCAAAGCCAACCACACAAGTACTTCCCACATCTGTCCTCTATATTGGTCAGCCATGGCTCTCCTGCTAGTGCCCTGCCCAGCCCCACTGTCAATTCAACCTCTAATCCTACCAGCAACTCAAGCTCGGAAGTCCTGGAGAGCTTTAAGTGTCCTGTCATGCCAGATGTGGCCTTTAAGTTTACTCACACAATCCAAGTACGTATGGGTTATGGGTAGTAGGCTGAGGGCATGCTGCATTGGCACTGGAAGCGTGGTGCCACTTGCAGGTGTGCCTCCCTGCACTGCCCACCCCAGGACATCCTCTAACTGTTGATCATTGACACAAATGATGCATTCAAAGACTCAAGGTCCATTCATTATCAAAGTATGTATGCAGTATCCAACAAGAGGACCACAGGCTTGTCGTAGGGCTTGGAGGCTTGTGTGCCTCAGTGACCCGGAGAACTACGCTGGCTGGAGTCAGAGATTTATGATTTGACTCTTGGTAGGGTCACCCATGCCAAATAGGTCAGAGGGTAGAGGCCAGGCTCAGAGTGGTCCACAGGTGTTCCCGGTTTGGGGGTTCAGCTCAGGGCTCACAACCCTGTCTGGTCAAAAGCTAATTGTTATGGAAACAGCAATGAAGAATAGTTCTATACAGACAGAGATGGAGGACCTTCATTGCTGCCCTAAATACCGGAGTTGTAACGGGCAGTTTTTAAAAGAAAAACCAAACAAAAAATACCAGAGTTGTAACGGGCAGTTTTTAAAAAAAAAACTAAAAAAAATGCCAGAGTTGTAACGGGCAGTAAGTACGTATTATGTACTATACAACCCTGAGATTAGTCTTTCCACGAAACAAAGAAATACCATGGAACCCGTTCAAAGAAAAACATCAAAGCCCCAACGTGCAGAGAACAAATCATGCAAATGGCACAAAAATAGTGGGGGAGAAAACACAGAATATAAAACAAAGTCATCAAAACAGAGCAGTTCATTTCACTGTATGTGTCTCATCATCCAACACGCTGCCTTCCAGTTTCCTCGGAGAGGGGGAGCAGGCCTAAGCCTTATGCGTTGCTAAGTTGTGGGCATGCTATGGTCATCTCAGAAGTCAGGTGACACCTGCGGGCTGCCCATCTCATTCTTCAACTGTGGTGACCGTTGACATAAAAGATGCATATCATTGTCTGTTTTAGTGTCAAGGTCGACCATGGGCGTTGCATCCTAGTTGTCTAGATACGCAAGCCTGGGCAGTACGATATGGAGAGCAAGCTGTTGCCCACGTAGCATCTGATGATCCTCCATCTGATGAACCCAAAGGAACGGCAGAGGCCGATACAGTCTGGCATCAGTTGTGGTGCAGGAGTTGCCAGTTAGCGTCGAATTCAATGTAGGGCTGCCTTACAGTTTCCAGCTCTGGATTTTTACCCTGGGTTTACTCCCATGAGTGGATGTAGCTGCAAGATGGTGGAGGTTTGGGATCAGAGTTTTCCTTCCCTTAGATGAACTGACAACCATGGTTGATGAACTCCATCCACCCCAAGCGACTGGCTTTAAGGCACCAGTAACCCAGCTTTGCGTCTTCTCCAGTGAGTAGAAATGGTTCTGCCGGGCTTAGTAAGCCACAAGTGAAGACCAGGAGCTGGACTTGGTTGTCAGAGGCTATTTGAGGCATACATCACTGGGAGCATTTAATAGATAGTGGGAGTTTATCCCCATTACCACCCCTGGCAATAATGATCTTAATGAACCTCAGTACAAAGCAAAAACAAATTTCTACAAATTGGTCTAAATTTATTACAATTTTAAATACAAACTAATTGATTGTATAATTACTCCTTCAAGTCAATATTTAGTAGATGCACCTTTGGCAGCAATTACAGCCTTGAGTCTGTGTGGATAGGTCTCTATCAGCTTTGTACATCTGGACACTGCAATTTTCCCCTTCTTCTTTACAAAACTGCTCAAGCTCTGTCAGATTGCATGGGGATTGTGACTGAACAACCCTTTTCAAGTCCAGCACAAGTTCTCAGTTGGATTGAGGTCTGGACTCTGACCTGGCCACTCCAGGATATTAACTTTGTTTTTAAGCCATTCCTGTGTAGCTTTGGCTTTTTGCTTGGGGTTATTGTCTTGCTGGGAGATAAATCTTCTCCCAAGTTGCAATTCTCTTGCAGACTGAATCAGGTTTTCCTCCAGGATTTCCCTGTATTTTGCTGCATTCATTTTACCCTCTACTTTCATAAGCCTTCCAGGGCCTGCTGCAGTGAAGCATCCCACAGTATGATGTAGCCACCACCATGCTTCACGGTGGGGACAGTGTGTGTTTGATGATGTGCGGTGTTTGGCTTACACCAAACATAGTGTATAGTCTGATGACCAAACAGCTCAATTTTTGTTTCATCAGACCATAGAACCTTCTTCCAGCTGTCTTCAGAATCTCTCACGTGCCTTCTGGCAAACTCCAGCCGAGATTTCATGGGAGTTTTTTTTTTTACAACAGAGGCTTTCTCTTTGCCCCTCTCCCATAAAGCTGCATCTGGTGAAGCACTCGGCAACAGTTGTTGTATGCACTGTCTCTCCCATCTCAGCCACTGAAGCTTGTAACTCCTCCAGAGTTGTCATAGGTCTCTTTTGTGGCCTCCCTCACTAGTCCCCTTCTTGCACGGTCACTCAGTTTTTGAGGACAGTCTGCTCTAGTCAGATTTACAGCTGAGCCATATTCTTTCCATTGCTTGATGATTGATTTAACTGTACTCCAAGGGAGATTCAGTGACCTGGAAATTTTCTAGTATCCATCTCCTGACTTGTGCTTTTCAATAACCTTTTCACACAGTTGCTTGGAGTGTTCTTTTGTCTTCATGGTGTAGTTTTAGCCAGGATACTGACTCACCAGCAGTTGGACCTTCCAGATACAGGTGTATTTTACTACAATCAATTGAAACACCTTGTCTGCAGATGGTGATCTCTATTTAACTAATTATGTGACTTCTGAAAGCAATTGGCTGCACCAGTGATGACTTGGTGTGTCATATTAAAGGGGGGGGGGGTGAATACTTGTGCAGTGAATTATTTTGTTTTATACGTAACTAATTTAGAACATTTTGCAGAGATCTGCTTTTTGCTTTGACGTGAAGGAGTTTTTCTGTTGATCAGTGTCAAAACAAAAGAGTTAAATGAAGTCCACTGTGATTCAATGTTATAAAGTGATAAAACAATAAAAGGACGCGGGCGACAGGGGACACGCACAGACACACACACTTCGGGCAGACGGGGCTCGTCAGTCGTGGTTGGCAGCTCACCTAGGAGAAGGAAAACTCTGATCTCAAACCTCCGCTGCCTTGTGGCTACACCCACTCATGGGCAAGGCTTCGGGAGTAAATCCCGAGGGGAAAACTCCAGAGCTGGGGTTCCTAAAGCAGTCTTATATTGAGTTCAATGTTGACTGGCAACTTCTGTGATGCTGCTAGTACCCAACTCTGTCAGCCTCTGCCATTCCTTTGGGTTCATCAGCCTGCTACGAGGGCAACAGCTTGTCTCCATATTGTACTGCCCAGGCTTGCGTATCTAGACAGTGAGGACACAACGTCCATGGTTCAGCCAGACCGGTGGAGGCCTCGAGTAGATATATATGTATTTCATACTGTAATTCACAGTTTTTATTATTGTGTGTTGCAATATACTGCTGTTGCACAGACAACACATTTCACAACGTATGCTGGTGACATTTCACCTGATTGTGATTCGCCACACAAGACTTAGATCATATCATCAGTGTCTCATTGTTTCTCTAAGAGCTTTCTGAATGTTAGGAAGCCACTGCATTTCTTGCCTTATATTTTTGGACCAATTAGAGGCAATGGAAAGTGCTATGCCTTACAAGCATCCTTCTCTGCGCTTCAGCTTTTAAAAAAAATCCTTGTCTGGTCATCTGTCGGTCTTGCCACTATCTTTGCTTTACGCAGTGGTAACATCCACTCTCCTTGCTGCTCGTACTGTACCTAATGGCATAATTGTGGCCAAGCTTGATAATGGGTCTAAAATCACAAGCATTCTTTGCTCACATCTGCCACAGATCTGATTGATTTGGAGGCCGCCAGGCGTTGATTGGAAATCTGAGCTGAAAGCTGGGCGCAGAGGACAGAAGACATTTATTAAACCCGAGTGACCTGCCTAGCTCACTGATTGTGTGGTGTAGAAGCTGCAAGGCATTGGATCAGAAGACCCTACAGAGGACAGTAGAAACTGCCCAGAGGATCACTGGGGACTTCCTCCCCCGTGCTTGTGACATCTACTGGGAGCGTATTACATGAAGGATTGGAAGCACTGTTCAGGATCTCTACCATTCATCGCACAATCACTTTGACGCCCTACCATCAGGAAGGAGATACAGGAGCATCAGGACTCGGACTGCCAGACTGGGTAACAGCTTCTTCCCTCAGGCTGTGAGAGTAATGAATACCCTGTCACCCCCGAGGTCTCGTCACTACCACAGCGAGCTGTTTACTGCTTACCTGTGCTGCACACTACATGCACCTTGAATTATATTTTATTAACTTACTTGTGGTAATATTTTGGTTTATGTGCTGTTTGTGATATACGTATTGTGGGTGCACCGTGGTCTGGAGGAACGTTGTTTTGTATACAACAGAGTTATAAGAGAAGATTGAATGGGTTAGAACTTCATTCCTTGGAACATAGAAAATTTAATAGAGGTAAATTTGGGATATAGACAGGGTAAATACAAGCAGGCTTTTCCCGCTGAGGTTGGGTGGGACTACAACCAGAGGTCATGGGTTAACGGTGAAAGTTGAAAAGTTTGTGGGGAACATCAGGGCAAACCTCTTCACTCAGAGGATCATGAGAGTGTGGAAAGAGCTGCCAGCATAAGTGGTGATTTCAACATTTAAGAGCAGTTTGGATAAGTACATGCATAGGAGAGCTATTGTCCCGGAGCAGGTCGATGGAAGTAGGCAGTTTAAATGGTTCAGCATGGAATAGATGGGCTGAAAGGTCTGTTTCTGTACTGTATTTTTCCATGACTCTACGTGTACAGTCAGATAACAAAACACTTGAACCTGCCTAGATAAGTCAACTGCTACTTAAAACTTCTCGAACTCTGTCTCCCTCTTCCTCCAGCTCGAAAACCCTTGCAACTACTTGATGCCTTCTGAAATTACTGAGTGCATCGGATGACATGTGCGTGTGCAGCCTCACATTCCTGGCAAGGTCCCACATATCAAGTGCCAATCACTCCTAGATGGCCATGGTGCAGCCAAGAGCAGGCGTCTCGTTTTCAGACCCACCATCATCACTTGGCAAAGGAAGAGAACTTTTGCAATAACAACTTTGGGGATCCACATATTCATCCGTAGCTAATAAGAATATTTTTTCTTTGAGCATATAAAGGAAAAATAATGCGAGTTCATTCCTCTCTGTTTTCCCATGCTCAAGATTCCTAAGTAACTTAAAACAGATGGGAGAGCGGGGAGATTGGGACGCCACGGTAGTGGAGTGGTTACTGTGACACTGTTATGGCTCAACACGTTGGAATTTGGAGTTCAGTTCAGGTGCTGTCTATATGTTCTGCCTGTGACTGCGTGGATTTCCTCCAGGTGCTCTGGTTTCCTCCCAGAGTCTGAAGACGTTCCAGTTAGAAGGTTAATTGGTCATTGTAAATTGTCATGTGATAAGGCTGGGGTTAAATAGCTGGCTTGCTGGGTAAGGGCCTATTCTTCACCGTATCTCTAAATAAATAAAATTGCTGGCAATTTGAGGAGACAAATATTTTTAAAAAATCTCAATTCCAGTTAAGATGAGGGAGTCCAGGATATCAGTTATCCCATTATTCTCCAAGATTGCTGTTTCTGCTTTTAAAATTTTCCCCATTCCAGAGAAGTGCAAATTCTGTCAGGTTGCTCCACACATTGATTCGAAAGGCAACTTGTCCTGATTTAGGGTCACAGCCCAAAATATTTTGACAATTTCTTTTCTCTCCTTCTGCTCCTCGACGCACTGAGTTTCTCCAACAGGCTGTTTTTCATTCTGCCCTCACATAACCTGTAAAGTGACCCCTAAGTGGTTTTCTGAGCTGCATCAATACTGTCTAATACAAGTACTTTAAAGCACCGGATAAGACATTTTTTCACAAGTCTTGCTTCCTCAGAATTTAGTTTTGTTTATGAAGCTGAACACATATATTTGCAGACTACTTTTATCACATAAGAATTTGAAGAAACAAGAAATCAACTTTTATCGAATATAATGCATTTAATTGCATAATGGTGCTGACGTTTTGCAATAGTTCAACTAAGCTAAAAATCTACTGTTGATGATTCTCATTTGAGGCTTCTCAGTTAAGTGTCCAACAATAATCAGCCAGCACTGATGATTCCAGTTGCCCTGATACCGTTTCTCCCTGACCGCAATGTCCTGGTGAAACCTTTCACCATGCCTGTCACTGACAGCGCCAAGATTTGCAGGGAAGAAGTCTAAATGGGAATGCAGAAAATGAATCTTTAGTGACATGTTGCACATCATGGTTTTGTTTGCTTGAAGCATGTTGTCAACCAGCTGCACGTAGTTTGATGCTCTGTAGTTGCCAAGAAAATTTTCAGCAACATCCTTGAACGCCTTCCATGTGATTTTCTCCGGTCCCACTAGAAGTTCTTTGAATTGCCTGACAATGATGTCCTCTTTGATTTGTGGATCAACAAAAATGCCTTCCTTAATCTTGGCATCAGTTATGAATTGAATTTAACAAATATAAGCTATTTCAAAGAAATGGTGTGTGATAGGGAAATTTCATGGCAATTTTCATGATCAGCAGTCCAAAGTCCATAAGATCCACCCAAAAGCATTCAGGAAGCAAAATCTTTGTTGTGCGGTGAACCTCCTGGTTATTTGTGTAAGATGGAAATAGAATCCAGTGCCAAGTGCAAGATGTACAGATTGTGATATTTCCCTGTTCTTTGCATCTTACATCTTGTTTATTTCCCAATTAGAGTATGAGGACACTCAGTCCTCGTTTATTGTCATTTAGAAATGCATGCATTAAAAAATGATACAATGTTCCTCCAGTATGATATCACAGAAACACAGGACAAACCAAGACTAAAACTGACAAAACCACATAATTATAACATATAGTTACAACAGTGTAAAGCAATACCGTAATTTGATAAAGAGCAGACCATGAGCGTGGTTAAAAAAAAGTCTCAAGTCCCGATAACCCCATCATCTCATGCAGACGGAAGCGCCGCAAACTTGCCGATGCATTGGAAGCACCCGACTGCAGCCGACTCTGAGTCCGTCTGAAAACTTCGAGCCTCTGACACCGAGCACCATCTCTGCCCAGCGCTTCGACCCCGCCCCAGCGGCCGAGCAACAAGCAAAGTCGAAGACTCGGGGCCTTTCCTCTGGAGATTCTCGATCGCACAGCAGCAGCAGCGGCGAAACAGGCATTTCAGAAGTTTCACCAGATGTTCCTCCATGCTCTCACGTCTGTCTCCATCAAATCGGAATTGTGCACGGCACCCTACTTGACAGATAACAGACATCACCACCGGAGTGGCCGCTGCGAGCTGCGTCGCGCCGCCATCTTCTCCCTCCTCCCCAATTGTGAAGTGTTTTCCTATTTCCCCCACACAGATGTTACACCGTAAGGCAGAGAGGCAGATTTAGGCCATTTGGTACATCAAGTCTGTGACAAGATGCCTAGGTGAGGACTATAAGGACCAAGTGGTGGAGTTAGTACCCAAGTGCTACGAATTGACAATAAACTGGACTGGTCAAAGAACACTGAGGCTGTCTACAAGAAGGGTCAGAGCCGTCTCTATTTCCTGAGGAGACTGAGGTCCTTTAACATCTGCCGGACGATGCTGAGGATGTTCTACGAGTCTGTGGTGGCCAGTGCGATCATGTTTGCTGTTGTGTGCTGGGGCAGCAGGCTGAGGGTAGCAGACACCAACAGAGTCAACAAACTCATTCGTAAGGCCAGTGATGTTGTGGAGATGGAACTGGACTCTCTGACGGTGGTGTCGGAAAAGAGGATGCTGTCCAAGTTGCATGCCATCTTGGTCAATGTCTCCCATCTACTACATAATGTACTGGGTGGGCACAGGAGTACATTCAGCCAGAGACTCATTCCACCGAGATGCAACACAGAGCGTCATAGGAAGTCATTCCTGCCTGTGGCCATCAAACTTTACAACTCCTCCCTTGGGGGGTCAGACACCCTGAGCCAATAGGCTGGTCCTGGACTTATTTCATAATTTACTTATTACTATTTAACTATTTATGGTTCTATTACTATTTATTATTTATGGTGCAACTGTAACGAAAACCAACTTCCCCCGGGATCAATAAAGTATGACTATGACTGTTTGAGTCTAGAATGGAAATGCAATGTCTTGACATTGAGATGATAACAGGGTTCTTAACTAGGCACTAGGTGGGAACCTTTAGAGGTTTGGAGACGAGAATCCAAACGAGACAGAAGTCCTAAGTGCAGTCACAGGCTGAACCGAAGTTGGGGACTGAGCCCCAAATCGAGTTCAGGTGCTCTTCAAATATCCAAACCTTGGTGCCAAAACATGGCTGCCAATTAGCAGAGTGGGTCAGAACCTTTAAAGGAACAGTGCCAGCTATCCATACTCCTGGAGAACTTGGAGCATCTAAACCCCAGAGGGTGTGTACTGTAACGGAGTCTGCACCACCATTTCATCATAGCTGAATTATTATCCCTCTCAACCCCATACTCCTGCCTTCTCCCCGTAACCTCTATTGCCCTAACCCATCACGAACCTATCAAACCACGCTTTAAATATACCCAATGACTTGGATTCCACAGCTGTCTGTGGCAATGAATTCCTCAGATTCACCAGTCTTTAGATAAAGGAATTCCTCCTCATCCCCGTTCTAAGGACATCCTCTTCCAGATTGTTTCCTGGTATACTTAGCCTCGATTGTCTTTTGTGTTTGATTCTCAGAACTTTTTCATTTGAGTTATTGCATGTGGAGGGGTGAAGGTGTCACCTCACTGACCCTAGAAGGTTACACAGGGGACGGGGGTGCTAAATATATGGGAGGGGCTTAAATAAAAATAAAACTCTTTCCACTGCCAGAAGAAGTCGTAACCACAGGATTTGTTTTTGGTTGAAAAGAGGTTTTAACAGAACGACAAACATGAGAGATTCTGCAGATTTTGGAAATCCAGAGTAACACACACACAAAATGCTGGAGGAACTCTGCAGGTCAGGCAGCATCTATGGAAATGAATAAACAGTCAACATTTTGGACCGAGGCCCTTCTTTAGGACTGAGAAGGAAGGGAGAAGACACCAGAATAAAAAAAAGTAGGGGGAGGGGAAGGAGGATAGTTAGAAGGTGATAGGTGAAGCCAGGTGGGTGGGAAGGGTAAACAAAGAAGGAATCTGTTAGGAGAGGAGAGTGGACCATGGGAGAAAGGGAAGGAGGAAGGGACCCAGCGGAAGATGATAGGCAGGTGAGAAGTGGTAAGAGGCCAGAGTAGGGAATAGAAGAGGGGAGGAGGAGGAGGGAGCATTTTTTTTAATCTGGAAGGAGAAATCAATATTCATGCCATCAGGTCAAAGGGTACCAAGATGGAATATAAAGTGTTGCTTCTCCACTCTGAGCACAGGAGGAGGCCATAGACCGACATGTCAGAACAGGAATGGGAATTTCAATGTTTGGGCACCTGGAGGTTGTGCTTTTGGTAGATGGAGGTGGTTGACAGAGCCTCATCCTGGGAACAGACGCTGGGCAGACAAAGGAACAGAGAAAAGGGAACAGCTTTTTTACAGGGGAAGAGGTATAGTCAAGATAACCGTGGACGTCAGTAGGTTTATAAAAGATGTCGGTTGACAGTTTGTCTTCAGAGAGGGTGAGAGAGAGATCGAGCAAGGGATGAGAGAGGTATCAGAGATGGACCAAGTGAATTTGAGGGCAGGGTGGAAGTTAAAGACAAAGTTGGTGAAACTGACAAGCTCAGCGTGGGTGAATGAAGGAGCTCCAATGAATGAAATGGAAGCAGAATGGAGCTCGTTTAAAAATCTCGTTAGACCACATTTGGACTATCGACTTCACTTCATGGTCGCCTCATTATAGGGAGAATGTGGAAGTTTAGAGAGGGTGCAGAGGAAATTTACCGGGATTTTACCTGGACCAGAGAGCGTGTCTTATGGGGAGAGGTTGATTCCGGGTTTAGGAGTTCAGCTCAGTGCTTTTCGCTTTGGGGTGAAGGAGGATGAAAGGAAACAATAGAGGTGTACATGTTGGTAAGAGGCGTCGATCGATTGGACAGCCTGAGTGAAAGTGGCTAATACCAGAGCACATGATGTTAAGGTGATTAGAAGGAGGAATGGGGGGGGGGGGGATGAAAAAGGTAGCTTTTTTAAAACAGTTTTAGGTTCGTGGGCCATGCTGCCAAGTGTGGTGGTACAGACAGGTACTTTTGGGACATTTAAGGGACTTGTGCACATGAATGAAGAAAAAATGGAGGCCTATGTGGGAGGGAACTCCATGAGGACCACAACCTTGTCATAGGGTTTGGAGGCTTGCATGCCTCAATGACCCAGAGAGTTATGTTGTCTGGAGTCAGGCTTTGTGTTTTGGCTCTTGTTAGGGTCAGCCGTGCCCAACAGGTCAAAGGGTAGAGGCCAGATTCAGAGTGGTCCACCAGTCCTCCAGGTTTGGGGGTTCAGCTCAGGGCTAACAACCCAGACTGGTCAAACAAAACTGTTACGGAAACAGCAATGAAGACTCCTTCTACATCTGAGTGTGACAGTATTCCTGAGTCTCCAACCGGGACTTGCATGGCTGACAGTAGTGAAAACCAAGCTACAGACTGAAGCCCTGAACACTGTCAGGGATGGAGGACGTTCAGTGCCGCCCTAAGCGCCAACAACGTTACGGGCAGCAGGTACGTGGGAGGGAAGGGTTAGATTTATCTTGGACTAGGTTAAAGTTCTGCACAACATGATAGGCCGAAGGTCCTGCGCTGCTGTCTGAGCTGAAACGTCCTGCACTGCTGGTCTGAGCAGGAATGTCCTGCTTGAAATGGCACTGGGAGAAATTTTACTTGCAGCTTTCAACCTGGAATTAGATTAATTTTAAGGAAATTTCCCATGACCTTGAGAAAAGGATAACAGAAAGCACGGTAGCAGAGTGATTAGCACAATGCTTTACAATACGGCGACTTGGGTTCAATTCCCGTCACTGCTTGTACATTCTCCTGTGACTACACGGGTTCCTCCGGGTGCTCCAGTTTGATGTACTAGTCAGTAGGTTAACTGGTCTTTGTAAACTGTCCCTGGATTAGGCTCGGGTTAAATTGGTGGATTGCTGAGTGGCATTTCTCAAAGGGCTGGGAGGGTGTATTCTGTGCTGTATCTCCATAAATAAACAAATGAGTAGCAATTAGTACAACGCTTTACACTGGGGTTCAATTCCCGCTGCTGTCTGTAAGCAGTTTGTACGTTCTCCCCGGTGACCGCCTGCGTCTCTTCCAGGTGTCCTGGTTCCCTCCCACACCGGAAGCAGGGCAACACTTGATAGTTGAGGGGTAGTAACTGTTCTTGAACCTGGTGGTGCGAGTCCTGAGGCTCTTGTACCTTCTAGGTGATGGCAGCAGCGAGAAGAGAGCACGGCCTGGGTAGTGGGGATCTCGGATAATGGATGCTGCTTTCCTATGACAGCATTTTGTGCTAATTAGTTGGGAGGGTTTTACCTGTGATGTACTGTGCCAAATCCACTACCTTCTGTAGGATTTTCTGTTCAAAGTACTGAGCAGTGGTAAAAATACTATAAATTACAATAAAAAATACACAGTAATGAAGAAAGTGAGTTAGTGTCCGTGGCTTGGCATGTTTGTTGGCTCTGGGACTTGCTGACAGTGAACAGTGAGATCGGGCTTTCTCTTTCGTCTCAGGGTGGTGCAGTTGTGTAGAAAGTGTGATGGCTGTTCCAGGCAATGGGCCCGATCCAGTCTGTTATAATGGGAGGGCTTCAGGGTGTCCACGATGCTTAATGAACCTCTTCATTGCTGTAAATGGTGGCTTAATGCTATTATAGAGCCAGTGAACCCGGCTTCAATTTCCACCGCTGTCTATCAGGAGTTTGTACGTTCTCCCCGTGACCGTACAGGCTTCCTCCGCGAGCTCTGGTTTCCTCCCACAGTCCAAAGCTGCACTGGTTAGTAGGTTAAGTGGTCACTTGGGTGTAATTGGCTGTTGCAGCTTCCTGGGCTGGAAGAGTATCGTTAAACAAATAAATGGTCTGGGATCTTCCTCCGTTACTTACATTCTCAAGAGAGCAAGTAAGACGCGAAGCTGAAGACCCCAGCCTGACCCAGAGCCCACTCTCGTTTTGAATCTTTAAAACGGGTTATTTATTTGCCTTTTCCTTGTTTTCAGAACATTTAGGGTCCCTTGTTTGCATGTCTTCATCCCTTCCTGGTCAATTCTATTGTGAACCGTACAGCTTGCAATGACATATGCCCATAGGTCACCATGGCAACGTGTCTGAGTTGCTGCCATGGCCTATACGGTTCAGCCCATCAGCTGCTCTGCTAAAGTAAGAAAAAAGGGACTTTATATTTCTCTAACTTCCTCCCGTCCCCCTTCTCTCTTTTTCCCCCATTCCCCATTCCAATGACTCTTCTCTACATTGGTGAGACCCATTGTAAATTGAGGGGGGGGGGAGGGCTCTTCACCGAGCACCTCCACTCCGTCTGCCAAAAGCAGAACTTCCCAGTGGCCAAGCACTTCAATCCCCATTCCCATTCAGATGTGTCGGGCCATGGTCTCCTCTTGAGCTACGATGAGGCCACCCTTGGGAGAAGGAGCAACACCTCATGTTCTGTCTGGGTAGCCTCCAACCTGAAGGCATGAATACTAATTTCTCCTTCCGGTTATAACAAATGTCCCCTCCCTCTCCCCTCTTCTTCTATTCCCCACTATAGCCTCTTACCTCTTCTCACCTGCCTACCACGTCCTCCTGAGTCGCCTCCTTCTTCCCTTTCTCTCATGGTCCACTCTCCTCTCCATTCCTTGACCTTTTCCACTCACCTGGCTTCACTGATCACCTAGCTATCCTCCTTCCCCTCCCTCCACTTTTTTATTCTGGCATCTTCCCACTTTCTTTCCAGTTCTGAAGAAGGCTCTCGGCCTGAAATATCGATTGTTTATTCTCCTCCATAGATGCTGCTTGACCTGCTGAGTTCCTCCTGTATTTTGTGTGTGTTTCTCTTGTTTATGATTACTCTCCCATCACTTCTCATCTCCTCACCTGCCCATCACCACCCTCTGATTTCCCCTCCTCTTTCCCTTTCTCCCATGGTCCACTCCCCCTCTCTGATCAAATTATTTCTTTTTCTGACCTTTACCTCTTCCATCTATCACCTCCTAACTTCTCCCTTCATCCCTCCCACTCTCCTCCTAACCTGGCTTCACCTATCACCTGCCAGGTTATACTTCTCCCCCGCCCTCCCACCTTCTAATTCTGACTTCTACCCCCTTCCCTTCCAATCCTGAAGAAGGGTCCCGGCCCAAAACGTTGACTGTTTGTTCCTCTCCGCAGACGCTGCCTGACCTGCTGAGTTCCTCCAGCATTCTGTCACGTTGTTCAACTTTCAATCATCCCCTGTTTAGGGAGAGGGTGGGGTTTCCAAATATTTCACTGACAGTTTTGGGAACTTGTCGTTCTAATGTCTGAACAACAGTTCCAGCTGCCCCTAGCAAGGGAACCTTAAAATATATTTTAAAAAAGGCCATGAAAATAAGGTAAAGTATGTCAATAAATATGGATAAAAATATGCAGCAGATTTTTCAAGACGCTGTGCCTGTGGTATTTAGAATGTCTTGCTCTGTGCAGACTCGAGTCTGAGTCTTTCTATGTAAAACCAGGAATGGCAGCAACATACCACAGCTAGACAATGGTTCTCTGTTCCTCATTTTCACCCTTACTAAAAATAGTTTCTGTAATATTATTTACTGCTTGCTTCCAAAGTGGTAAACACAATGGAGGATCTCTTCCACCCCTCCCTCCCCTCTTGCTCTCCAATACTTTGTCTCTCTAAAGCAAATTTTTTTTTTTTTGTCTTTCTCCTTCCCACATGATTATTATTTATTTTTGCTTTGACCGCTTTCTCATAATCAGAATCACCGGCCCGCATCGTGAAATTTGCTAACTTTGCGGTAGCAGTACCATGCCGTACATGATAATAAGAGGGAAAGAACTGTGAATTACAGTAAATATACTATATATTAATTAAACTAAATAAATAGTGCAAAAATAGAAATAAAATAGTAGTGAGGTAGTGTTCATGGGTTCATTGTCCATTCAGAAATGGGATGGCAGAGGGGAAGAAGCTGTTCCTGAGTTGCTGAGTGTGTGTCTTCAGGCTTCTGTACCTCCTCCCTGATGGTAGCAGTGAGAAGAGGGCATGCCCTGGGTGATGGGGTCCTTAATGATGGACACTGCCTTCCTGAGACACCGCTCCTTGAAGATGTTTTGGATACTACGGAGGTTAGTGCCCATGATGGAGCGGACTAGTTTTATAACTCTCTGCAGCTTACTTCGATCCTGAGCAGTAGCCCCCACCCCACCCCCCCATGTCAGAAGTGATGCAGCCGGTTAGAATGTTCTCCATGGTACATCTGTAGACATCTGTAAGTGTTTTTGGTGACAAACCAAATCTCCTCAAACTCCTCAGGAAATATAGCTGCTGTCACACTCCTGTGATTAACTGTTATGTTTTATAACTCCAAGACATTAAACTAATTCAAAGGAAATGCAGGAGCCCAGGAATATAGGTCTCACTTTCTGTTTACTTTAAGTGAGGGGTGCACGTATCATGTGGTAGCGTGGCTATGTATGAAATTAACTTATTTTTTCATATAATCTGTAATGAATTATTAAACAAACAAGATTGCTTAATAAACAGTATACAGGATTACTCAAATATTATTGAAATATTAAACACACACTTTTTTAACACTATCTTGAAGTTTTGGAGTTGTTCCATGTTATCCTTACAGGTCACACTGATGTCATCCTGATAACACTGAGCGCCTAGGTAGCCTTGTGGCACCTGGCCCATAGCTTTCTGCCAAATTACAGATACGGATGCAACTCCAAAAATAAGCCTATTACTGTATATCAATAAACCCCTTTGAGTGTTTACAGTGAGAAACAGTTTGGCATCTTCTTCTGTCTCCATCTGTAGGTAGGCCTCAGCTAAACCCGCTTTGCTGCAGTGTTTCCCTCCAGAAAGGTTTGCAAAGATATCCTCTATCCTGGGCAGAGGGCATTGATCTACTTTCAGTGCTGGGTTCATGGTGACCTTAAAATCACCACTTATCCTGACAGACTTATTCTTGGCCTCTGAGACCACTGGCATTGCTCATGGGATCCACTTAACCTTGGAAAGAATTCATTCAGCCTCCACGCGATCTAGCTCATTGCTATTTTACCACTGATAGTAGAAGCAGCCGAATGCGCTTTACAGAACTTGGGTGTGGCAATTTAATTAAAAAAAACATCTTGCCCTTGCTAGGTTTGAGTTTTTCAATGCCATCCTTGAACACTGCTGTGACTTCCAGCACCTCTGCTCCATCTGTCAATTCCCAGATTCCCATTCCTATTCCCGCGTGTTGGTCAATGGCCTCCTCTTGTGCCAAGATGAGGCCACTCTCAGGGTGGAGAAGCAATCCTCATGTTCTGTCTGGGTAGCCTCCAACTTAAAGAAAATGTTCTCCCTCCCCCTCACCTCTTCCCCACTCTTGCCTCTTCTCACTCGAGCCTCCTTCCCGTTCTCCTGCGGCCCCCTCCTTTTTTCTCCAGCCCTTGACTTTCCCCACCCTCCTGACTCCACTTATCACCTTCTAGCTTTCCTCCTTCCCCATTTCCCCAACTTTTTATTCTAGCATCTTCACCCTTCCTTTCCAGTCTTGATGAAGGGTCTCGGCGCAAATTGTCAACTGTTTATTCCCCTCCATAGATGCTGCCTGGCCTGCTGAGTTCCTCCAGCATTTTGTGTGTGATTCTTTGTCTTAGATTGTTCATCACACGCATGAACTTAACAGTAAAGATGATTACATAACGTTAGTATAATGAAAGTATAAAGTATGCAGGGTGTCAAAAGCAACAGACGCATGGGAGAATACCTGAATCAACTGTTGAATAACGGAAGGCTTTAGTCATAGTCATAGTCATACTTTATTGATCCCGGGGGAAATTGGTTTTCATTACAGTTGCACCATAAATAATTAAATAGTAATAAAACCATAAATAGTTAAATAGTAATATGTAAATTATGCCAGGAAATAAGTCCAGGACCAGCCTATTGGCTCAGGGTGTCTGACCCTCCAAGGGAGGAGTTGTAAAGTTTGATGGCCACAGGCAGGAATGACTTCCTATGACGCTCTGTGTTGCATCTCGGTGGAATGAGTCTTTGGCTGAATGTACTCCTGTGCCCAACCAGTACATTATGTAGTGGATGGGAGACATTGACCAAGATGGCATGCAACTTAGACAGCATCCTCTTTTCAGACACCACGGTCAGAGAGTCCAGTTCCATCCCCACAGCATCACTGGCCTTATGAATGAGTTTGTTGATTCTGTTGGTGTCTGCTACCCTCAGCCTGCTGCCCCAGCACACAACAGCAAACATGATCGCACTGGCCACCACAGACTCGTAGAACATCCTCAGCATCGTCCGGCAGATGTTAAAGGACCTCAGTCTCCTCAGGAAATAGAGATGGCTCTGACCCTTCTTGTAGACAGCCTCAGTGTTCTTTGACCAGTCCAGTTTATTGTCAATTCATATCCCCAGGTACTTGTAATCCTCCACCATGTCCACACTGACCCCCTGGATGGAAACAGGGGTCACTGGTACCTTAGCTCTCTTCAGGTCTACCACCAGCTCCTTAGTCTTTTTCACATTAAGCTGCAGATAATTCTGCTCACACCATGTGACAAAGTTTCCTACCGTAGCTCTGTACTCAGCCTCATATTCTAAATGAGGATGTAAGAAATAAAGTCAATTCAGTCGAGTCTTTGGGCCTTTCAACTGCCTGTAAGGAGTTTGTACGTTCTCCCGGTGATTGCGTGGGTTTCCTCCGGGTGCTCTGGCTTCCTTCCACATTCCAAAGACGTATGGGGTGAGGATTTTTTGGGCATGCAGATTTAGTGCCAGAAGAATGGCAACACATTGTAGGCTGCCCTCGGCACATCTTCAGACTGCGCTGGTCATTGACGCAAAACCGACGCTCTCACCGGATGTTTCGATGTACATGTGACAAAGTAAACTATAGTCATAAGTCATACTTTATTGATCCCGAGGGAAATTGGTTTTCGTTACAGTTGCACCATAAATAATTAAATAGTAATAAAACCATACATAATTAAATAGTAATATGTAAATTATGCTAGGATTAAGTTCAGGACCAGCCTATTGGCTCAGGGTGTCTGACTCTCCAAGGGAAGAGTTGTAAAGTTTGATAGCCACAGGCAGGAATGACTTCCTATGACGCTCTGTGTTGCATCTCGGTGGAATGAGTCTCCGGCTGAATGTACTCCTGTGCCCAACCAGTACATTATGTAGTGGATGGGAGACAATGACCAAGATGGCATGCAACTTGGACAGCATCCTCTTTTCAGACACCACCATCAAGGAGTCCAGTCCATCCCCACAACATCACCTATGATGTTTCCACCTACGATGCTGTGTTGTTATGAAAAGTTTACAGTACACTGTATTTTTTTAAAACTTTTACCAGGTTTTTATATAAGGTTTAGAAACAATAAGCATTGTATACTCATTCTGGTGTTTTCATCAGCAATGCTTTAAAAATTTAATTTAAATAAATGTAGTTTTAAACAAAATGTAATTCCATTATGTAAGGTATAAAAACGATCAGCACCGTAACACACACAAAATGCAGCAGGAAATCAACAGGTCAGGCAGCATCTATGGAGAGGAATAAACAGTTGACATTTCAGGCTGAGACCCTTCTCCAGGGCTGGAAATGAAGGGGGAAGAGGCCAGAATAAAAAGTTTGGGCGGGGTGGTGCGGGTGAAGGAGGATAGCTAGCGGGAAGGTGATGGGTGAATCCAGGTGGGTGGGAAGGTAAAGGACCGGAGAGGAAGGAATCTGGTAGGAGAGGGGAGTGGACCATGGGAGAACGGGAAGGAGGAGGGGCACCAGGAATAGGTGATAGGCAGGTGAGCGAGGTAAGAGGCAAGAAGAGAGGAAGAGGAGGGAAAAAATTACTGGAAGGAGATCAGTATTGTAAATGTGCTCTGGTGCCGGATTTCCATAACCAACAGACGCTTTTAAAAATTCAATGTTGTGTTTCTTCTATTTCTGGAACCAGCCTGCTGAATATTCACAATTGTCTCCAATGTTCAGTTTGTCGTGATAGATCTTTGCGTGTTTTACAACCAGCATACCATTAAAGAGCATACGTTCACTCTGATGCTGATGCTACACGATTGGCACCTTCATTTTACACCATGTTTTTCTGTTTTTCATTAAATGATGTTCGTTACATATTTGGGGTCACTTCTCAGAGCTGTCTGTGCACAGAGACCTGCGTATCACCCGGGAACCTTCCCAGTGCCTTGTGGAATTTGTGACGGCATGTCAGCGCCCAACAAAAAAAAAATTGGGTTTTGGGGGTTTATGGATTTTGGATTTTCAGATAAGGGGTACCAGACCTGTAATAACTGTTCCTGAATCTGGTGATATAGGGCCTAAGGCTTTTGTACCTCCTTCCTAATGACAGCAGTGGGAAGAGAGCATAGACTAGATAGAACATAGAACATGGAATAGTACAGCATAGTACAGGCCCTTCGGCCCACATTATTGTGCTGACCCTCAAACCCTGCCTCCCATATAATCCCCCACCTTAAATTCCTCCATGTACCTGTTGGGGAGGCTAGTGTGCATTGTTGTGTATTTAATATTTCAGTAGTATTTGAGTAATACCGTATATATTGTTTAATTAAGAATTACTTGGTGTTTATGGGTTATATGTAAAAGTACGTGAATGGTGTATGTTATTATGCCACCACGTCATAAATGTGCATCTTATTTACTTATTTCCCGTTACACCACTGGTGTTCAGGGCAGCAATGAAGGTCCTTCCTCTCTGGTGGTGTTCAGGGCTTCCTTCATCGTGTCAGTAGTTTCCTCTGGGTTTTCATTCCTGTCAGTCATGCAAGTCCTGGGTGGAGACTCAGGAATACCGTCACACTCAGATGTAGAAGGATTCTTCATTGCTGTTTCTGTAACAGTTTTGTTCAACCAGTCAGGGTTGTTAGCCCTGACAGGACATGTGGACCACTCTTAATCTGGCCTCTACCCTTTGACCTGTTTGGCATGGTTGACCCTACCAAGAGCCAAAGCACAAAGCCCTGACTTCAGCTAACGTCGCTCGCCGGGTCAATGAGGCACGCAGGCCTCCGAACCGTGACAAGGTTGTGGTCCTCTTGGAGAAAGTGTGCTCCTTGCTAAAGTAAAAACGAAACTAACTGGTGTTATTCCTGGCTGTGTGTTTATTTTTCAATTAGTTTTATGTTTTGGAGTTATGAAACCACGCACACATGAGGGAGCTGGCTGGGTTTACAACCTTCTGCAGCTTGTTCTGATCCTGTGCCTTGGCCCCTTCATACCAGCTGGCGAGGCAACCAGTGAGAATGCAGGAAACAATGGGGTTGTTCTGTGTATTAAGGACAGATGTTAACAACTGTGAAGGGAAATGATAAGGTTGTTACTCTCATTGAGGACAGATGCTAACTGGAACTGTTGTTGCTTTAGTTTCTGATAGCTGAGAGTGACCGAGGGGGCCTCTGCAACATCAATTGCTCCAAGGGCCAGCAGAAGCCAGTGTGTGGCAGCGACAGGAAACTCTACAAGTCCCATTGTGCCTTCCAGCGGGCAAAGTGCAGGGACCCAACCCTCGAAACTGTGTCTCGGAGCCGATGTAGCGGTAAGTGTGACAACTGAAGGGTACACAATGACTCTTCCAATCATCGATTGCATGCTTCCAATGTAACATCTGTCAATAACACACGCAAAATGCTGGAGGAACTCAGCAGGTCTGGCAGCATCTGTGGAGAGGAATACATGTTCAACGTTTTGGGCCAAGACCCTTGACTTGTTAATTTTTGTGAACATTGTGTATCTTGGAAAACCTCTCAGGAAAACCCAGCCTACTCTGCATGGATTCTGTCAATGCCCTTTGTCTTGCCAGCATAATCAACAATCCCATCCATCCCAGACATTCTCTCATCTCAAAGTTCAAAGTAAACTTTATTATCAAAGTACATACATGTCACCATATCCAACTCTGAGGTTCACTTTCCCGCAGGCATGCCCTGCAAATCTATAAAATAGTAACTCTAGTTACATTTTATAGTAACTGTCGAGTCTGCCAAAAGCAGAGGAGGAGGTGTCTGCCTCACGATCAACTCCTCTTGGTGCACAAATATATCAGAGTTGCTCACCAGACCTGGAATCTCTCGTAATTAAATGCCGTCCATTTTACCTGCCCTGGGAGATTTCAGCGATCCTTCTGGTAGTGGTGCACATTCCACCTCAGGCCAATATCAAACAGGCTCTAGATGATCTGAGCAATGGGGTCAACATGCAGGAAATTGCACACCCTGACACTTTCACCATCATTCTGGGGGATTTTAACTAGGCCAGCTTGAAAAAGTCACTAAATAATTACCATCAACAAATCACCGGAGGGAACAACACACTAGACCATTGTTACACCACCATCAAGAATGCCTACCGCGTTATTCCACGCCCTCACTTCGGGAAGTCTGATCGCCTGGCTGTATTTCTACTCCCTGAGGGAGAGACTGCAGCACCAGTAGTGAGGACCAAGAAGGTATGGACAAGGGAAGCACAGGAGTGCCTATAGGACTGCTTTGAATTGGTGGACTGGACTTTATTCAGGGATTTGTCTCTGAGTCTGGATGAGAATGCTGCAGTTGTTACCGACTTCATTAAAACCTGTGTGGATGAGTGTGTGTCTACGAAAATTTGCTGTACATTCCCAAACCAAAAGCCATGGATGAACCAGGAGGTTTATCATTTGCTGAGGGCTAGATCTGTGGCATTCAAGTCTGACGACCTGGGTCTGTACAAGAAGAGCAGATAGGACTTGCGAGGGCTATTTAGAGAGCAAAGTGACTATTCTGAGTGAGGTTGGAGGCAACACTGGATGCATGTGAAGCACCTTCAATTACTCCAAAAGACTGAGGTTTGGTAAAATACTGAAAGGCTTTTATTCGCTGTACAATACGACCTCCACAGTGAGTGTCTGCCCCCGGACTGAGGGGGAGGGGTAAGGCGAACACCTTTATACAGGACTCTGTGGGAGGAGCCACAGGGGCAGTCAGCAGAGGTGTGTGTCCAGACAGGTAACCCAGTTACAACATATATACATGGTTTACCACAGCATGTCAACCCTGCAGGGTTTGCAGGACATTAATTCCAACAAAGTGAAACCCAATAGCATGAATGGCAGCAATGCCTCACTACCAGATGAACTCAACGCCTTCTATGCACACTTTGAAAGGGAGAATATAACTACAACTCCCTGCTGCATCCGGTGACCCTGTGATCTCTGTCTCAGAGGCTGACGTCAAGCTGTCTTTAAAGAGGGTGAACCTTCGCAAGGCAGCAGGCCCCAACGGAGTACTTGATACGACCGAAAACTTGTGCCAACTATCTGGCAGGAGTATTCAAGGCCACTTTCAACCTGCCACTGCTCCGGTCGTATGTTCCCACCTGCTTCATAAAGGCAACAATTATGCCAGTGCCTAGGAAGAGTAGTGTGAGCTGCCTTAACGACTATCGCCTGGTAGCACTCACATCGACAGTGATGGAATGCTTTGAGAGGTTGGTTATGACTAGACTGACCCACTGCAACTTGCCTATCGCCACAACAGGTCAATGGCAGACGCAATCTCAATGGCTCTTCACACAGCCTTAGATCACCCGGACAATATATACACCTGTGTCAGGATGCTGTTTGTTGACTATAACTCGGCGTTTAACATCATCATTCCCACAGTCTTGATCGATAAGCTACAGAAACTGGGCCTCTGTACCTCCCTCTGCAACTGGATCCTCGACTACCTAACCAGGAGCCCACAATCTGTGGGGATTGCTGATAACATCTCCTCCTCATTGACGATCAACACTGGTGCACCTCAGGGGTGTGTGCTTAGCCCACTGCTCTACTCTCTATATACACATGACTGTGCGGCTAGGCATAGCTCAAATAGCATCTATAAATTTGCTGATGATATAACCATTGTTGGTAGAATCTCAGGTGGTGACGAGAGGGCGTACAGGAGTGAGATATGCCAACTAGTGGAGTGGTGTCACAGCAACAACCTGGCATTCAACGTCAGTAAGACGAATGAGCTGATTGTGGACTTCAGGAAGGGTAAGACAAAGGAACACATACCAATCCTCACAGAGGGATCGAAGTGGAAAGAGTGTGAAGTTTTAAGTTCCCGAGTGTCAAGATCTCTGAGGATCTAACCTGGTCCCAGCATATTGATGCAGCTACAAAGAAGGCAAGATGGTAGCTATATTTCATTAGGAGTTTGAAGAGATTTGGTTTGTCACTTAAAGCACTTGAAAGCTTCTATAGGTGTACCATGGAGAGCATTCTGACTGGCTGCATCACTGTCTGGTATAGGGTGGGGCGGGGGGGTCGGTGCTACTGCGACTACAGGAAGTTGTAAAATTAGTCAGCTCCATTTTGGGTGCTCTGTAGTATCCAATACATCTTCAAGGAGTGGTGCTGCAGAAAGGGAGTGTCCATCATTAAGGACCCCCACCACCCAGGACTCTTCTCATTGTTACCATCAGGGAGGAGGTACAAAAGCCTGAAGGCACTCACTCAATGATTCAGGAACAGCTTCTTCCCCTCTGCTATCCGATTTCTGAATGGACACTGAACCATGAACTATCTCATTTTTCTTTTAATATAAATTATTTCTTGTTTTGCACTATTATTTGTTTATTTAATATAAACATATGTACTTACTGTAATTGAGTTAATTTTTTTTATTTCTATACTATCATGTATTGCATTGAACTGCTGCTGCTAAGCTAACAAATTTCACGACACATGCCGGTGATAATAAACCTGATTCTGATTCCAACAGGATCAGTGAAAGATCAACCAGAGTGCAGAAGGTAACACACTGTGCAAATGCAAATGCAAATATAAATAAATAGCAATAAATAATGAGAGTATGAGATAGAATCCTTAAAGTGAGATCATTGATTGTGGAAACATTTCAATGATGGGGCAAGTGAGTGCAGTTATCCCCTTTTGTTCAAGAGCCTGATGGTTGTGGGGTAATAACTGTTCCTGAACCTGGTGGTGTGGGACCTGAGGCTCATTGTGGTGAGTGAAGTTATCCACACTGGTTCAGGAGCCTGATGGTTGTGGGGTAATAACTGTTCCTGAACCTGGTGGTGTGGGACCTGAGGCTCATTGTGGGGAGTGAAGTTATCCACACTGGTTCAGGAGCCTGATGGTTGTGGGGTGATAACTGTTCCTGAACCTGGTGGTGTGGGACCTGAGGCTCAGTGTGGTGAGTGAAGTTATCCACACTGGTTCAGGAGCCTGATGGTTGTGGGGTAATAACTGTTCCTGAACCTGGTGGTGTGGGACCTGAGGCTCATTGTGGGGAGTGAAGTTATCCACACTGGTTCAGGAGCCTGATGGTTGTGGGGTGATAACTGTTCCTGAACCTGGTGGTGTGGGACCTGAGGCTCAGTGTGGTGAGTGAAGTTATCCACACTGGTTCAGGAGCCTGATGGTTGTGGGGTAATAACTGTCCCTGAACCTGGTGGTGTGGGACCTGAGGCTCATTGTGGTGAGTGAAGTTATCCACACTGGTTCAGGAGCCTGATGGTTGTGGGGTAATAACTGTTCCTGAACCTGGTGGTGTGGGACCTGAGGCTCATTGTGGTGAGTGAAGTTATCCACACTGGTTCAGGAGCCTGATGGTTGTGGGGTAATAACTGTTCCTGAACCTGGTGGTGTGGGACCTGAGGCTCATTGTGGTGAGTGAAGTTATCCACACTGGTTCAGGAGCCTGATGGTTGTGGGGTAATAACTGTTCCTGAACCTGGTGGTGTGGGACCTGAGGCTCATTGTGGTGAGTGAAGTTATCCACACTGGTTCAGGAGCCTGATGGTTGTGGGGTAATAACTGTTCCTGAACCTGGTGGTGTGGGACCTGAGGCTCATTGTGGTGAGTGAAGTTATCCACACTGGTTCAGGAGCCTGATGGTTGTGGGGTAATAACTGTTCCTGAACCTGGTGGTGTGGGACCTGAGGCTCATTGTGGTGAGTGAAGTTATCCACACTGGTTCAGGAGCCTGATGGTTGTGGGGTGATAACTGTTCCTGAACCTGGTGGTGTGGGACCTGAGGCTCATTGTGGTGAGTGAAGTTATCCACACTGGTTCAGGAGCCTGATGGTTGTGGGGTAATAACTGTTCCTGAACCTGGTGGTGTGGGACCTGAGGCTCATTGTGGTGAGTGAAGTTATCCACACTGGTTCAGGAGCCTGATGGTTGTGGGGTAATAACTGTTCCTGAACCTGGTGGTGTGGGACCTGAGGCTCATTGTGGTGAGTGAAGTTATCCACACTGGTTCAGGAGCCTGATGGTTGTGGGGTAATAACTGTTCCTGAACCTGGTGGTGTGGGACCTGAGGCTCATTGTGGTGAGTGAAGTTATCCACACTGGTCCAGGAGGCTGATGGTTGTGGGGTAATAACTGTTCCTGAACCTGGTGGTGTGGGACCTGAGGCTCGTTGTGGTGAGTGAAGTTATCCACACTGGTCCAGGAGGCTGATGGTTGTGGGGTAATAACTGTTCCTGAACCTGGTGGTGTGGGACCTGAGGCTCATTGTGGTGAGTGAAGTTATCCACACTGGTTCAGGAGCCTGATGGTTGAGGGGTGATAACTGTTCCTGAACCTGGTGGTGTGGGACCTGAGGCTCATTGTGGTGAGTGAAGTTATCCACACTGGTTCAGGAGCCTGATGGTTGTGGGGTAATAACTGTTCCTGAACCTGGTGGTGTGGGACCTGAGGCTCATTGTGGTGAGTGAAGTTATCCACACTGGTTCAGGAGCCTGATGGTTGTGGGGTGATAACTGTTCCTGAACCTGGTGGTGTGGGACCTGAAGCTCCTGTACTTCCTACCTGATGGCAGCAGTGAGAAGAGATCATGGCCTGGGTGGTGAGGATCTCTGACGGTTGCTGCTTTCCTGCAACAGCCTTTCATGTGGATGTGCTCAGTGGTTGGGAGGGCTTTACCCGTGATGCACTGGGCTGAATCCACCACCTTTTGTAGGATTTTCCATTCAGAAACATTAATATTTCCATACTAGGCCATGATGCAGCCAGTCCATGTGCTCTCCACTACACATGTATAGAAGTTTGCCGAAGTTTTAGATATCGTGTCGAATGTCTGCAAACTCCTAAGGAAGTAGAGGTGCTGCTGTGCTTTCTTCACAATTGCACTTGTGTGCTGGGCCCAGGACTCATCCTCTGAAATAATACCCAAGAATTTAAAGTTGCTGACCCTCTCCGTCTCTGGTCCTCCGATGAGGACTGGCTCATGGACCTCTGCTTTCCTCCTCCTGGGTTTCTCACTCCTTCTCCGCCACCTGTCCTGCATTCCTCCCTCACCATTCCCAACATCCATTGCTCCCACAAGGGTTGCAAGCTCACTCTCTGCTCCATGTTGACGAATACAGTACTAGATATACGTGCCCATGGCTTTTGCACATTACTGTACAAGAGAAAGAAACAGTAAACACAAAGGTCAAAGTTCAAAGTAAATTTGTTGTCAAAGTATCTATATGTCACAATATACAACCCAAGATTCTTTTTTTTGAAGGCATTCAAAGTAGAGCTCTTATTCTGGCCTGAAGAAGGGTCTCAGTCCGAAATATTGGCACTTAGATTTGATTTTTTAGATTATGGGGACACACAGTCCTCTTTTATTGTCATTTAGTAATGCATGCATTAAGAAATGATATAATATTTCCTCCGGTGTCATATCACAAAACACAGGACATACCAAGACTGAAAAAACTAACAAAACCACATAATTATAACATATAGTTACAACAGTGCAACAATACCATAACTTGATGAAGAACAGGCCATGGCACAGTAAAAAAAAGTTCAAAGTCTTTCGAAAGTCCCACATCTCACGCAGATGGAAGAAGGAAGAAAGTTCTCCCTGCCATGCCCAACCACAGTCCAACTCTGAGTCGTCCGAAAACTTCGAGCCTCCGATCAGCTCTCCGACACGGAGTACCGAGCACCATCTCTATCCAAACGATTCGACCTCAGTCTCGGTCGCCAGCAGCAGGCAAAGCCGGGGATTTTGAGGCCTTCCCTCCGGAAGATTCTCGATCACCCAGTAGCAGCGGCAGCAAACCGGGCATTTCAAAAATTTCTCCAGATGTCCCTCTGTGCTTTCACGTCTGTCTCCATCAAATCAGAATTGTCCACGGCCCCTATTTAACAAATACGATATAATTTTCACCGGAGATCTGCGCGCGCACGCATGGCGCGCTGCTACCCTCTCCTCCCGCCACTTTATTCCTTTCCATAGATGCAGCCTGACCTGCTGAGTTCCTCCAGCATTTTGTGTGTGTTGCTCTGGATTTCCTGCATCTCCTGTGTATGTGGTGACATGTCCGCACCTTGGTAATAAAGTTATTTTGACTTTTGATGAAGGAGCAGGGAGACAGAACTGGACAGATTGCTTTTTACAGCAGGGGTTCCCAGTCTGTGGTCCATGGACCCCCTGCTTAATGGTTTTGGTCCAACGCACATAGAGGTTTGGGAATCTCTGCGTTACGGAGACCTGACACTGGGTTGATGGGTTAAATGGATTTATGTTCTACAGTAATTCAGATTCTGTGTGTGTGTGTTATTGTGGATCAGTAATGTTGCCCGGCCTATTTCTGCACGAATTCTATAGAATGTTTCATGGTGCCTCTGGAATCCACAAAGACGCTCTTCATTTTATCAGAGTTGCCGATGGAAAAACTCGAGCCTCCGAATCTTGAGGCAGTCGAACAGGAAGCCCTCACAGATAGGTGCCTGTAGCCTGTACTCTCTAATTATGATTAATTCATCTGCTTATTGGGTGACAGGATAGGATGCTGAATTATTGAAGCAATTAGTTGGGCGTTCCTTGCATAACTCCTAGAGGGATTTCCCTGACCTGCTTTGCCCTTCCCCTGCATTGTTTGCCATAAATCTCTCCAGGGAGTTGTGAGGGGCAAGTTTTTTTTTTACAAATTGGTGCGTGCCTGGAGTGCGCTGCCTGGCAGTGGTAGAGGCAGAGACATTAAAGATGTTATGATAGGCATATGAATTTGAGGAAAATAGAAGGATATGAACATTGTGTCAGCGAGACCAAAGAGCTGATTGCGGACTTCAGAAAGGGTAAGACGAGGGAACACACACCAGTCATCATAGAGGGAGAGAGTGAGCAATTTCAGGTCACCGGGTGTCAATATCTCTGAGGATCTAACCTGGACCCAACATATCGGTGCAGCTATAAAGAAGGCACGACAACGGCTATATTTCATCAAGAGTTTGAAGAGGTTGTTTTGTCACCAAAGACACTCACAAATTTCTACAGATGTACAAAGGAAAGCATTTTAACTGACTGCATCACCATTCGGTATTGGGTGGGGGAGGCTACTGCACAGGATCAAAATAAGCTGCAGAAAGTTGTGAACTCAGTCAGCTCCATTGTGTGCACTAGCCTCCCCAGTATTCAGGACATCTTCAAGGAGCGATGCCTCAAAAAGGCAGCATCCATCATTAAGGACCCCCATCACCCAGGACGTGCCCTCTTCTCATTGCTACCATCAGGGAGGAGGTACAGGAGCCTGAAGGCACACAGTCAATGATTCAGGAACAGCTTCTTCACCTCTGCCATCAGATTTCTGAATGGACACTGAACCCATAAACACCACCTCACTACTTTTTATTTCTATTTTTGCACTATTTATTTAATATAACTTTTACCTGGGGATGCAGCAGGTGCATGGAAGCCACGATGAGGGCTCAAGGAAGACCGCTGCATCCGAGTACCTGCAAAGGGTGAGACTGGCCCTAAAAAGCCAGTTGAATGGGAAGAACAAGATCAGAGCCATCAATACATTCGCCCTACCAGTCATCAGATACCCAGCCGCAATAGTGTGCTGGCCAAGGAATGAACAGGAAGCCACTGACATCAGGCCCAGAAACTACTAACGTGCATTGAGGATTCCATCCAAAGTCCATTGTCGAACCACTGTACACCTGCCAGAATAAAGGAGGACGGGGACTTGGAAGCGTCAAGGCCACAGTCCAGGAAACATGCGTGAGTATGTCAGGAAGATGGCCCTCACGGACAACCTGCAAGGAGATATACCTCAGACAGCAGGCAGGAGACATGGAAATGAAAGTGGGTGAAGCAGAGCCAGAGGCCCAGAGGCCATGGCAGGACAAGCCACTGTACGGGATGTCCCATCTCCAGGTATCAGAGGCGGCTGACATAAGAAAGCCCTACTAGTGGCTGGAAATGGCAGGGCTGAGGGACAGCAGAGGTGCTGCTCGTGGCTGCACCAGAACAGGTGCTGAGCAGTAAAAGCAGGGGTCTATCACACCAGACAAGACCCAGGATGCAGACTGTGCAAAGGAATGCTCTGAAACCATCCAGCACATAGTAGCAGGGTACAAGATGCAGGCAGGGACAGCACACACTGAACAGCACAACCAAACTGTAGGAATCGTGTACAGGAACATCTGCACTGACTATGGATTGGACACTCCCAAATCCAAATGGGAAACACCCGAGAAGGTCATGGAGAATGACAGAGCCACGATCCTGCAGGACTTCCAAATACAGACTGATGAGCAGTTACTGGCCAACCAACCAGACATAGTAATACTGGACAAGGAACAGAAGAAAGCAATCGTAATATAGATGTGGCAATCCTGAATGACAGTAGCATCAGGAAGAAAGAACGAGAAGCTGGAGAAATTCCAGGCTTGAAAGAGCAGATAGAAAGGGTGTGAAAGGTTAAAGCCGGAGTAATCTCACTCGGAGCTGTGACACCTGGACTGGGAGAGTGACTCCAAAAAATCCCGGGAACAACATCTCAGGCCTCAGTCCAGAAGAGCACACCACTAGGAACAGCAAGGATACTCAGGCTCCCAGGTCTCTGGTAGAGGACCCGAGATCGAGGGAAAATACACAATCACACCACCCATAAGTGGTGAGAAAAAGAAAAATGTATTTTTTTTAACTGAAATTCAGTTTTTTGGTATTTGTCATGTATTGCATTGTACCACTGCCGCAAGGTTAACAAGTTTAACGATGTATGCTGGTGATATTAAACCTGATTCTGAGTGTGCAGGTGGAAGAGGTTAGTTTAGTTGGCCATTTGATTAGTAATTTAATTGTTTCAGCACAACGTTGTAGGTTAAGGGCTGTTCCTGTGCTGTACTGCTCTATGTTCTGTGTAAGAGAGAAGAGGACAGTGGATCATGGCAGAAAGGGAAGGTGGAAGGGGGAAGAGACCATTTTGTAGCTGTGGGAGCAGTGGTTAACGTGACGCTATTACAGCTTGGGGCGGTGGAGTGTGGAGTTACTTACGGCAATCGCGTTTGGGGTTCAATTCCCAACCGTGCTCTGTAAGGAGTTTGTACGTTCTCCTTGTGGACTGCTTGGATTTCCCCGGAATGCTTCGGTCTGTTCACACGGGGCAAAGGCATACCGGTTGGTAGGTCAGTAGACCATTGTAAGCTGCCGTGGTCAGGCGAGGGTTAAATCGGTGATGCTGGGTGGCACAGGTCATTGGGCCTGTCTGGAAACCTCCGCGCTGTTGTCTTGTGGAGGTTGGACTACCGGGGCTATTTCAAGAGGACGCAGATAAACTGATAGATCTGGAAATTGAGGGTAGTAGGAAACTGGTGTTTAGGGCAGCAGTGAAGGTCCCCCATCTCTGGCGGTGTTCAGGGCTTCCTTCATCATGTCAGTAGCCTCCTCGCGGTTTTCACTACTGTCAGTCATGCAAGTCCTGGTTGGAGACTCAGAAATACCGTCACACTCAGATGCAGAAGGATTCTTGATTGCTGTTCCCATAACGATTTTGTTTGACCAGTTGGGGTTGTTAGCCCTGAGCTGAACCCCTGAATCTGGAGGAGCATTAGAGCACTGTCCTCTGCCCTGTGACCTGTTTGGCCTGGGTGACACTATTAAAAGCCAAAACCTAAAGCCCCGACTCCCTGACTCCAGCCAACATGTCTCCCTGGGTCACTGAGGCACACAAGCTTCCAAGCCCTACGGTAAGGTTGTGGTTGTCTTGGAGGTTAATTCTCATTACTGAAGCATTAAAGAAAAAAAACACATGGTGCATAGGATCTTGCAAGGATCTAAATGTTTTTGATGTGATCTGTTCAGAATCAATATCTTGCAAGTGGACAGAACTGAATGCTGTTACTAATTCAGCACAAAACCACATATGTCAGCAATCATTGTAATTTTTAATGCTCCATTGGAATTCTTTATTACAATTGTATTGATTACTGCTGCAGATTTTCCTGTCTTGCACTAACCTCCAGGAATCTGCCTGGAATTGGTTCGTGTAGTGTTTTGTGCGGTACTTGAATCAATTTCGGTGTGATGAAAAGCCATGGGAAATCATGGCCTTTAGAGGGAGTTTGGAGTTTTCCCCCACCTTCCTCTTGGTGTCAGACACAAGATATAATACCATAAGACAGAGGAGCAGAATTAGGCCATTCAGCCCATTGAATCTGCTCCACGATTCCATCATGGCTGATTTATTATCCCTTTCAACCCCATTCTCCATAATAGTCTTAGTCATACTTTGTTGATCCCGGAGGAAATTGGTTTTCGTTACAGTTGCACCATAAATAATTAAATAGTAATAAAAGCATAAATAATTAAATAGTAATAAAAGCATAAATAATTAAATAGTAATATGTAAATTATGCCAGGAAATAAGTCCAGGACCAGCCTATTGGTTCAGGGTGTCTGACCCTCTAAGGGAGGAGTTGTAAAGTTTGATGGCCACAGGCAGGAATGACTTCCTATGACGCTCTGTGTTGCATCTGGGTGGAATGAGTCTCTGGCTGAATGTACTCCTGTGCCCACCCAGTACATTATGTAGTGGATGGGAGACAATGACCAAGATGGCATGCAACTTAGACAGCATCCTCTTTTCAGACACCACAGTCAGAGAGTCCAGTTCCAACCCCACAACATCACTGGCCTTACGAATGAGTTTGTTGATTCTGTTGGTGTCTGCACAGATTGTCTGCAATCTTTCACACCCTAATCAAGAACATATCATCAAATGTTTTAAATATACCCAATGATTTGGCCTCCACAGGCATCCAATTGAGCATCCTTGAGCTAAAGAAATTCCTCCTCATCTTTACTAAAAGTAATCAGACGCAGCATCATGTGATCTATTGAATCGAATCCCAGTCTGATGAAGGGTCTTGACCTGAAATGACATCTGTCTATCTCCTTCCACGGATGCCTTCTGATCCGCTGATATCCTCCAGTGTCACTTCTGCCATCCCATGATCACGCTGGATGACAAATTGTTTTGAAACTGTTGCTTCCTCGGATTTTATTTGGTTTATGATAGACCGCTTGAAGCTGAACACAAACATAATTTCAGGCTACTTGTATATGGAGAAATTTGGAGAGACAATAAATTACCTTTTATTGAATATAATGTGCTTCGTGGCATAATGGTGCTGATGCTTTGCAATAGTTCAACTAAGCTAAAAATGTTCTGTTGATGATTTTCATTTGTATGCAGTGTCAGAAGCTTCTCATTTAAGTGTCCAACAATAATTAGCCAGTATTGATGGATTCCAGTTGCCCTGATGCCCCTGCCCATTCACCTCCTCCATTACCTCCATCAGGGCCCCAAAGAGTCCTACCAGGTGAGGCAACACTTCACCTGCGAATCTGCTCAGGTCATCCATTGCGTCTGGTGAGACCTGTTGTAAATTGGGGGACCACCTCATCAAGCACCTCCGGCACCAGCCACTGCAAGTGGGACTTCCTGGTGGCCAAAGATTTTAATTCCCATTTCCAGTCTCACATGTCGGTCTATGGCTTCCTCTTGTGCCAAGATGAGGCCAACCTCAAGGCAGAGGAACAACACCTAATATTCTATCTGGGTGGTCTCCAACCTGATGGCATCAATGTTGATTTCTCCTTCTGGTAAACAGGTTCTCCCCCACCCCTTCCTGTATTCCCCACTCTGACCTCACCCACCTATTACTTCCACTGGGTCCCCTCCTTCTCTTTCCCCTTGGTCCACTCTCCTCTCTTATCAGATACCTTCTCCTCCAGCCCTGGACCTTTCCCACCCATTTGGCTTCACCCATCACCTTGGTGCAATCCTCCTTCCCCTCCCCCCACCTTTTTATTCTGACATCTTCCCCCTTCCTTCTCAGTCTTGAGAAAGGATCTTGGCCCGAAACATTGTCTAACTAGATGTGCCTGATCTGCCGAGTTCCTCCAGAATTTTGTGTGTGTGTTGCTCTATATAGCTAGGGTGCCTAAGACTTTTGCACAATACTGTAGTAATTTTATGTACTGCAGTGCACTGCTGCTGCAAAAACGAAAAACAAATTTCATGACAACCCACACAAAATGCTGGAGGAACTCGGAAGGCCAGGCAGTATCTATGGAAAAGAGTACAGTCGACATTTCGGGCTGAGACCCTTCAGCAGGACACAAATTTCTCTTGTTTCAAATTTCATGACATATGTGAGTGATGATAAACCTGATTCTGATATGGGTCTCTATTGTGGACTGAGAGTGGGAAGGGGGCAGGGAGAAGGGAATCATAGTTGAGAAAATGGGAAGGGAGAGGGAGGGAGTGGGGAGCACCAGAGAGACATTCAGTCAGTTCAGATTGGCAGCAATATCTCCTCCACAATCTCCATCAGCACAGGTGCACCACTGGACTATGTTCTGCTCTACTCACTTTACACCCATGAATGTGTTGCTGAGTACAGTTCCAATGCCAAATTCAAGATTGCTGATGACACCACTGTTGTGGTTTGAATCAAAGTTGGTGATGAATCAGTATACAGGAGGCAGATTGAAAATTTGGCTGAGTGGTGCCATAACAACAACCGAGCAAGACCGAGGAGCTGATTATTGACTTCAGGAGGAAAACAAAGCTTTATGAACTAGTCCTCATTGGAGGGTTAGAGGTAGAGAGGTCAGAGGCAACTTTAAATTCCTGGGTGTTACTATTTCAGACGACCTGTCCCGGCCCAGCACGAGAGTGCAATTGCGAACAAAACATGGCAGCGCCTCTACTTCCTTAGGAAACTGCGGAGATTCAGCATGATATCTAAAACTTTGACAAACTTCTATAGATGTGTATTGGAGAGTATATTGCATCACGACCTGGTATGGAAAATACCAAGGCCTTAAAATGGAGGATTTCACCCAGTACATCACAGGTGAAGCCCTCCCAACCTTTGAGCACATCTACATGAATCCCTGTATCCATCCAGGGGGTCAGTGTGGACGTGGTGGAGGATTACAAATACCTGGAGATACGAATTGACAATAAACTGGACTGGTCAAAGAACACTGAGGCTGTCTACAAGAAGGGTCAGAGCCGTCTCTATTTCCTGAGGAGACTGAGGTCCTTTAACACCTGCCGGACGATGCTGAGGATGCTCTACGAGTCTGTGGTGGCCAGTGCTATCATGTTTGCTGTTGTGTGCTGGGGCAGCAGGCTGAGGGTAGCAGACACCAACAGAATCAACAAACTCATTCGTAAGGCCAGTGATGTTGTGGGGATGGAACTGGACTCTCTGACGGCGGTGTCTGAAAAGAGGATGCTGTCCAAGTTGCATGCCATCTTGGACAATGTCTCCCATCCACTACATAATGTACTGGTTGGTCACAGGAGTACATTCAGCCAGAGACTCATTCCACTGAGATGCAACACAGAGTGTCATAGGAAGTCATTCCTGTCTGTGACCATCAAACTTTACAACTCCTCCCTTGGAGGGTCAGACACCCTGAGCCAATAGGCTGGTCCTGGACTTATTTCATAATTTACTGGCATAATTTACATATTACTATTTAACTATTTATGGTTTTATTACTATTTATTATTTATGGTGCAACTGTAACGAAAACCAATTTCCCCCGGGATCAATAAAGTATGACTATGACTATGTTGTAGGAAAGCAGCATCCATCATCAAAGATCCTCACCACCAAGGTCATGGTCACTTCCCCATCCATTGAGATGTTCCCACAACCAATGATCTCACTTTAAGGACTCTTTATCTCATTATCTCATTATTTATTGCTATTTATTTATATTTGCATTTGCACAGTTTGTTGTCTTCTGCACTCTGGTTGATCTTTCATTGATCCTGTTTTAGTTTCTACTCTATAGATTTGCTGAGTATGTCCACAAGGAAATGAATTCTCTGCTCAATGAAGCAGTGGAGGCTCCTTCAGTAAATATATTTAAGACAAGGTTGGATAGATTTCTACATTGTAGGGGAATTAAGGGTTATGGGGAAAAGGCAGGTAGGTGGAGATGAGTCCATGGTCAGATCAGCCATGATTTTATTGAATGGTGGAGCAGGATCGATGGGCCAGATGGCTGACTCCTGCTCCTATTTCTTATGTTCTTATATATTCTTAATCTCTGAATCATATATGGTGACATGTATGTACTTTGATAATAAATTTACTTTGAACTTTGTACTGATCAATAAACCGATTGTTTGGAATCAAATGACCTTGTCTCAGGGCTGTATGTGTCTGTACCCATGCCACACCCTCCTCGCCCTGGCACTCCTCCTCTGCCACCTGTCCCACATGCCTTCCACTGCACTCCACCCTGGCCATGCCCAACATCCTTTGCTTCTGCCAGGTTTACAAACACGCTGTCCACTCCACGTTGACGAATACAGTACCCTGCAAGTCATAGCTGCCCTAGTAACGTACCTGTACCTAAGACTTTTTGTACTGTACTTTGATAATAAATTCACCTTGCTTTGAACTTTGAATGCCCGCTAGAGAACGAATCTCAGGGTGGTATATGGTAACAGGTAGGCACTTTGATAGTAAATTCACTTTGCTGTTGAGTCAGATTACTGGGAAAATGTTTTCTCCATTTACTCTGAAACGGGCTGATCTATTTTCCAGAGAGGTCTAAAGTGAGATGCCAGGAAGACAGAGCCCAAGCGTTGGCACAAACCAGAAAGACAACGGACTCCATCATTGTCCCTGAATGTAATGAGGACGGCACCTTTGCACAGGTAATGTGGACAATCACTGTGCTGAAGTGACGTAGAGGAAACACAGGATTACAGAAATACTTATTTTAGCAGGGTTATTTTTGTTATTGATATTTTGTGTATCGATGAATGTTAAACTATGAAATGCAGTTACTGGAACATCATCGGAATCAGAATCAGCGGTGTACGTCATGAAATTTGTTGTTGTACATTGTGGTACATAATACAAACTGTCAATTACAGTTGGTATACATACATGAAATAAGTAGTGCAAAAAAGGAGAAGAAATGTAGTGAGGTGTTCATGGTTCAACGTCCGTTCAGAAATCTGATGACAGAGGGGAAGAAGCTGTTCCTGAATCACTGAGTGTGTGTCTTCAGGCTTCTGTATCTCCTCCCTGATGGTAGCAATGAGAAGAGGGCATGTCCTGGGTGATGGGGGTCTTTATTGATGGATGCCTCACTGTTTAAAGATGTCGTGGATGCTATATAGGCTAAAGACCATGATGGAGATAACTGAGTTCACAACTTTCTGCAGCTTACTTCAATCCTGTGCAGTGGCCTCTCGCTCCAGACCAGACGGTGATACAGCCAGTTAGAATGATCCCCACGGTGCGTCTGTAGAAATTAGCCGCTGTCATGTCGTCTTTGGAATTGCAGCAATATTAAAACTGGAACTCCCCAACACCCACGTGGTGATGGGGAGAACGTACAAACTCACCAATGCCCACGTAGTGACAGGGAGAACGTACAAACTTGCCAACACCCACGTGGTGACGGGGAGAACGTACAAACTCCCCAACGCTCACGTGGTCACGGGGAGAAGGTACAAACTCGCTAACGCCCGCGTAGTGACGGGGAGAAGGTACAAACTCGCCAACGCCCGCGTGGTGACGGGGAGAAGGTACAAACTCGCCAACGCCCACGTGGTGACGGGGAGAATGTACAAACTCGCCAACGCCCGCGTGGTGACGGGGAGAACGTACAAACTCGCCAACGCCCACGTAGTGATGGGGAGAACGTACAAACTCGCCAACGCCCACATGGTCACGGGGAGAACGTACAAACTCGCCAACGCCCAAGTGGTCACGGGGAGAATGTACAAACTCGCCAACACCCGCGTGGTCACGGGGAGAATATACACAATTGCTTACAGTGGTTGGATTTGAAACCTGATTTCTGACACTGTAAAGGGTTATACTAGGCTGCACTGGCCTAGATATCCTGGTGTAAGATCTCATATCCCTATGATACAATGAACCCAACAGATAAACCTGACCTCTCACTCAGCTTTGAGCCAGTGGAGTGGTACAAGTAAGGGCGATTCCTAACAAGATGAAAAGAAACTGCTGAGTTTATAACTTGCTCCCAAGATCAATCTCAGCCTTCCTTCCCACATAGCCTTCCAGTATTCAATCATCCATGTGTTTATCTATGAGTTTCTTACATGTCAGTAATGTACCTACCTCTACCACTTGCTGTGTTTTTAAAATAAAACTTGCCTCTGACAGAACCCTCTATACTTTCCTCCAATCATCTTAGAATTATATTAAGATGATTGGAGGAAGTTAGCTATTTCTCCCCTGGGAAAAAGTTTCTGGCTGTCCACTCGATCTCTGCCTCTTATCGTCTTATGGTGGTTGTCCTTCATGTCTGACCATGACAGGAAACCTGTGCGGGAGAGTTTTTGAAGTGGAAAAGCCTTTGCACTTGGAGAGTTCCACTCTCTCGACTTCAGAAGTCCAGAAACAAGCATCACAACTGGGGCCTTCCCTGCCTCAGCGGATGACCGAGATGCCATGCCCTTCGCTCTCCATGGAGCAGAACAGAACCGCCTTCCTGGCCATTGGATCTCATCCGCCCAGTCTGTCAGAGCTGACTTTGCTGGGACAGGCATGTCCTTATCTCACAGGGTATGAGGCTTGCCAGCTACCGTCACCCATTGCAGCAGTGTACCAGGGGTCAAGGGTGAGTGAGCTGTCCGGGAATGGACATGACAGGCCCCTTTACCAGAGGTTCTCCCCCTCCCTGGACACCCCATGAACTATCATTCTGATCTGTGTATCTTATCATCTTGCACACCTCTATCAAGTCACCTCTCATCCTGCTTCACTCCAAAGAGAAAATCCTGAGCTCTCTCAACCTCTCCTCATAAGTCATGCTCTCTAATCCGGGCAGCATCCCGGTAAATCTCTTCTGCACCCTCTCTAAAGCTTCCACATCCTTCATATGATGAGGTGTCCAGAACTGAACACAATATTCCAAGTGTGGTCCAACCAGCGTTTTATAGAGCGGCAACATTATCTCATAGATCTTGAGCTCAGTCCTCAGACTAATAAAAGCCAGCACACCACACCAGCCTTAACAACCATTTTAAAAATCTAAGATAACCATTGGCTGATATTTGTAAACATGAGAAAGACTGCCGATGCTGGATCTTCAAAGCAACACACACACACACAATGCTGGAGGAAGTCAGTAGGTCAGACAGCATCTTTGGAAAGTTCAGGGTGAATCCCTTCTTCAGGACTGAGAAGAAAGGGAGAAGACGGCAGATTAAAAAGGTGGGGGGAAGGAGGCTAGCTGGAAGGTGATAGGTAAAGCCAGGTGGGTGGGAAAGGTCAAGGGCTGGAGAAGAAGGAATCTGATAGGAGAGGAGAGTGGACCATAGAGGAAAGTAAAGGGGGGGGGGAACCCAGGGGAGGTGATAGGCAGGTGAGAAGTGGTGAGAGGCCAGAGTGGGGAATAGAAGAAGGGGGGAGGTGGAGGGAAACTTTTTTTACTGGAAGGAGAAATTGATATTGTGGTGAGCATTTGGTCCATAATGACAGACGAGGAAGCTCTTTAACACAACACCAATTTTATTGTGATGGACACAAAACAGACTGGACACCATGACCCGGAGGGTGAACCCCCCAAGTCTCATATGGATGGTGGAGGTGACCATCACACACTCTGGTTACAGTCAGGGTGGCCCTCAAATACACAAGTAAATAACTGTAAAACCCAAGCTAAAATGTAACAATAAATGAACTGGAACTTCCCACCATAATCCCACAAAAGCATTTTAACACAAGAACACTAGACAGTACTGGTCATTAGAAACGCAGGGGCAGGCTGTTGACCATGCTCCCACCCAGAACGTCACAATATTAATGCCATCAGACTGGAGGCTCCTCCAACCTGAGGCTGATCTCATCTGGGGTTGATACTCGTTTTCTTGCCAGCAGTGAGAACTTTTCATTCACTTGAAGTCCTTCCGTTTCTCCTGTAAACATAATACTGGTGTTTGTGAGATGGTTTGTTAATATGGGAGGAATGCTGGTTGATGGGTGGAGTAAGATAACTTCCACCAAACAATGGCATCAAGTCCTGGAATGAACTCAGTCTTCGGGGGGGATGAGCTCATCGAAGAACCTGAAAGGCGTGAGGCGATTCACTGTCCAGAGGCTGTGCAATGATGTCCTTAAGAGCTGGAAATGCTTTGATAGTTTGCTTTGTTTTTGAATAGCTTTTTTCATTGACTGAGAAACACTAAGACCATACGAAATAGCAGCAGAACTAATCCATTTGGCCCATCGAGCCTGCTCCGCCATTTCATCATCGATGATCCATTTCCCTCTCAGCCCCAATCTCCCTGCCTTCTCCCTGGGTTCCTTTGTACCCTGACTAATCAAAAATCTATCAACCTCTGCATTAAATATACCCAATGACTTGGCCTCCACAGTCATCCATGGCAATGAATTCCACAGATTCACCATTCTCCGGCTAAAAAAGTTCCTCCTCATTTCTGTTCTGAAAAGGATGCCCTTGTATTCTGATGCTATGTTCCCTGGTCTTAGACCCCTTTCCCATTCGAAGCATCCTCTCTACATCCAGTTTATCGAGGCCTTTCAACCTTTGATAGGTTTCAGTGAAATACCCCACCTCATTCTTCTGAATTCCAGTGAGTACTGGCTCAGAGTCAACAAATGCTGTTCATATGACAAGCCTTTCAATCCTGGAATCACTTTCATGAGCCTCCTTTGAACCAGCTCCAATTTCAGCACATCCTTTCTTAGATATGCTGCCCAAAACTGCTCATAATACTTCAAATGAGACCTCACCAGTGCTTTATAAAGCCTCAACATTACATTCTTGCTTTTATTTTCTAGGAATCAAGTGATATGCCCAGAATCTAAAGCACAAGGCACTCAGACTCTTCTCAAGCTTCCAGCTGGGTACAGGCGTCAATTTTAATGGACATTTCAATGACAAACTCTGCCATAAACTCCCAAAGCCTTTGGTGCGGCACAGTAGTCTTGGCTTTTGGGACCACCTGGTGAAGGAAGCCATTGAAATAAAACTAGAGAATAAGAATTTTAATAAAGATGAAGGTCTCACCCTAAGTAAGAACTGGAATACAATTTTAAAAACATGGGGCAGAGGAAACCTGATTGGATGAGGACTAACCAATCGGGAGGGACAGACGACTGGAGTTGAGTATATATACCACCGGACTATGATGATTAAAGAAGAGGAAGTACTGGCACTTTAAAGGAGTATAAAAGTGGATAAGTCTCTGGGTCCTGACAGGATATTCCCTAGGACCTTGAGGGAAGTCAGTGTGGAAATAGCAGGGGCTCTGATAGAAATATTTCAAATGTCATTAGAAACAGGGATGGTGCTGAAGGATTGGCGTATTGCTCATGTTGTTCCATCGTTTAAAAAGGGTTCTAAGAGTAAACCTAGCAATTATCGGCCTGTGAGTTTGACGTCAGTGGTGGGTAATTTGATGGAAAGTATTCTTAGAGATGGTATATATAATTATCTGGATAGACAGGGTCTGATTAGGAACAGTCAACATGCGTGGAAGGTCATGTTTGACAAATCTTATTGAATTTTTTGATGAGGTTACTATGAAAGTTGACAAGGGTAAAGCGGTGGATGTTGTCTATATGGACTTCAGTAAGGCCTTTGACAAGGTTCCACATGGAAGGTTAGTTGGGAAGGTTCAATCGTTAGGTATTAATATTGAAGTAGTAAAATGGATTCAGCAGTGGCTGGATGGGAGACGCCAGAGAGTAGTTGTGGATAACTGTGTGTCAGATTGGAGGCCGGTGACTAGTGGTGTGCCTCAGGGATCTGTACTGGGTCCAATGTTGTTTGTCATATATATTAATGATCTGGATGATAGGGTGGTAAATTGGATTAGTAAGAATGCAGATGATACTAAGATAGGTGGAGTTGTGGATAATGAAGTAGGTTTTCAAAGCTTGCAGAGAGATTTAGGCCAGTTAGAAGAGTGGGCTGAAAGATGGCAGATGGAGTTTAATGCTGATAAATGTGAGGTGCTACATTTTGGTAGGACTAATCAAAATAGGACATACATGGTAAATGGTAGGGCATTGAAGAATGCAGTAGAACAGAGGGATCTAGGAATAATGGTGCATAGTTCCCTGAAGGCGGAATCTCATGTGGATAGGGTGGTGAAGAAAGCTTTTGGTATGCTGGCCTTTATAAATCAGAGCATTGAGTATAGGAGTTGGGATGTAATGTTGAAATTGTACAAGGCATTGGTGAGGCCAAATTTGGAGTATTGTGTACAGTTCTGGTCACCAAATTATAGGAAAGATGTCAACAAAATAGAGAGAGTACAGAGAAGATTTACTAGAATGTTACCTGGGTTTCATCTCCTAAGTTACAGAGAAAGGTTGAACAAGTTGGGTCTTTATTCTTTGGAGCATAGAAGGTTGAGGGGGGGACTTGATAGAGGTATTTAAAATTATGAGGGGGATAGATAGAGTTGACATGGATAGGCTTTTTCCATTGAGAGTGGGGGAGATTCAAACAAGAGGACATGAGAGTTAAAGAGCAAAAGTGAGGGGAACTTCTTTACTCAGAGAGTGGTAGCTGTGTGGAATGAGCTTCCAGCAGAAGTGGTTGAGGCAGGTTCGATGTTGTCATTTAAGGTAAAATCGGATAGCTATATGGACAGGAAAGGAATGGAGGGTTAGTGCAGGGCTGAGTGCAGGTCAATGGGACTAGGTTGAGAGTAAGAGTTTGGCACGAACTAGAAGGGCCAAGATGGCCTGTCTCCGTGCTGTAATTGTTATATGGTTATATGGTTGTAGATATGCCTAGGCATCATCCCTGATCAAGATTGTCACCAAAACATCAGGTAAAACCAACACCTGTACCTGGCTGGAAGCCTAACAAGAGATTATATGTCATATACACCGGGAAAGCACGAGATCTCTTTTCAGAAGACACTGTGGAGGGTCAAAGAAAAGGAAAAATTGCTAAAGTTGTTCCAAGCATGCGGTACTTGCTTGTCTGAACAAAAAAAAAATCCAAGAGAGGGTAAAATAAATCAAGAAATAATTAGGGCAGCATTTTGCTGTCTACGTGTTTCAAATGATTTCTGTTTAGGGGCGATAACATTAGCGTTTTTTTCTTGTGCCCCCGGCTCCTCGTGGAGCATAGGCCGTTGATGACCTCCTGTCTTCATCGTCCAAAGTCGACGGTATAGAAACATAGAAAATAGGTGCAGGAGTAGGCCATTCGGCCCTTCAAGCCTGCACCGCCATTTATTATGATCATGGCTGATCATCCAACTCAGAACCCTGCCCCAGCCTTCCCTCCATACCCCCTGACCCCCGTAGCCACAAGGGCCATATCTAACTCCCTCTTAAATATAGCCAATGAACTGGCCTCAACTGTTTCCTGTGGCAGAGAATTCCACAGATTCACCACTCTCTGTGTGAAGAAGTTTTTCCTAATCTCGGTCCTAAAAGGCTTCCCCTCTATCCTCAACTGTGGCCCCTCGTTCTGGACTTCCCCAACATCGGGAACAATCTTCCTGCATCTAGCCTGTCCAATCCCTTTAGGATCTTATACGTTTCAATCAGATCCCCCCTCAATCTTCTAAATTCCAACGAGTACAAGCCCAGTTCATCCATTCTTTCTTCATATGAAAGTCCTGCCATCCCAGGAATCAATCTGGTGAACAATTTGGAGATCATCAGTGTTCCTGTGATCCATTGTATCTGCTGTTCAGGGGAGTGGCCTACAGCAGATCCCTGTTGGCCGGCCTTACCCACTTCCACCTCTCACAAAGGGGACGCTGAGGGGCACCACGGTAACATCACAGCTATTGTACCTCAGGGTGCCAGACTTCAGAGTTCAATTCTGGTTGTCTGTAAGGAGTTTGTACATTCTCCCTGTGAACGCGTGGGCTTCCGGTTTCCTCTCATATTCCAAAGATGTAGCAGTTAGTCGGTTAATCAGTGATGGTAAATTGTCCTGTGTGCTTGCGGTGTGGCTCGGAAGGGCAGAGGGGCCGGTTCCTGCCAATGCACATGATGCATGCAAGCTTGGTTTCAACGTTGAAGAGAAGTTTGGATAGGTACATAGTTTAATGCAGTGGTCCCCATCCTCCAGGCTGCAGACCGATACCGATCCGCGAAGCATGCAGGGGTCCAGCGGTAGCCGGGACGCACCCAGCACATCTTTAAGAAAAAGGCTGAAATAAACAAGCTCATTAATTAGGTGCTGCCCGGCACATAAATGTCAGCCCAGATCAGAGGCCACACAATCGGCAATCGGGCGGCACCTAATTAATAAGCTTGTTTATTTCAGCTTTTTTCTCAAAGATGTGCTGGGTGCGTTCCGACTACCACTGCACCCCTGCATGCTTCGCGGATCGGTTTCGGTCCGCGGCCCGGAGGTTGGGGACCACTGATTTAATGTAACTCTTTCATATATATCTATATACTTAGAGTAATTGCATTTTTTAAATTATTATGTAGTGCATTGTACTGCTGCTGCAAAGATAACAAATTTCACAACATATGCCAGTGATATTAAACCTGACTCTGATTGACCTTTGTAGCTCCCTAAAGTATAGAGAATCACAAAGAGGAGGAAAAATTGCTGAAGTAGTTCCTAGGATGAAGGACTTGCAAGGAGAACAATCCCAGCTTCCTTTTTAAGCAAGGGAAAAAGCTGATAGAAAGATGAAATGGTTTAACTAAAATAACTCTCAGGCAAGTGTAGGTTTGAGGACAGCTGTGGCACAGTTTGATTGCTATCACCCCTTACAAAGTGAAATTAAGCAACATAGGTGACAACAAGGTTGGGCTTCCAGATGAACTCAAGGCCTTCTATGCTTGCTTTGACCAGCAAAACACGGAGGAGCCATCAAGAACTCCCACAGGCCCCCAATGAGCCTGTGATTTCAGTTTCTGAGGCCAATGTGAGAGCAGAATGAACCCACAGAAAGCATCTGGCCCAGGTGGGGTACCTGGCCGAGCACCAAAGACCTGGTGTTGGTCAACTGGCTGGAGTGTTCACTGAGATCTTTAACCGCTCGCTTCAGCAGACTGAGGGACCCAGTTGGTTCAAGCAGGCTTCAGTTATACCTAAGAAAAAGCGGTGACCTGCCTTAATGACTATCATGCAGTCGCACTTACAACCACAGTGAGGCTGATGAATCGTATCAACTCCTGTCCGAGGAGCAACCTGGATCTGCTCCAGTTTGCCTGCCAGCACAACAGGGCCACAGCAGATGCCATCTCATTGTCTCTTTACTCAACCCTGGAACATCTGGACAGCAAAGATGCAAACATCAGGATGCTCTTTATTGATTACAGCTCAGCATTCAATACCATCATCCCCTCAAATCTAATCAAAGCTTCAAGACATTAGCCTCAGTACCTCCTTGTGCAATTGGATCCTCAATTTCCTCACTTGCAGACCCCAGTCAGTTTGGATTGGCAACAACATCTCCTCCATGATCTCCATCAGCACTCGTGCACCATAAGATTGTGTGCTCAGCCCCTGCTCTTCTCACTTTACACGTACGACAGTGAGGCTAAGCACAGTTCCAATACCATATTCAAGTTTGCTGATGACACCATTGTCATTGGCCAAGCCAAAGGTGGTGATGAGTCAGCATGTAGGAAGGAGATTGGAAATGTGGCTGAGTGGTGTCATGACAACAACCTCTCACCCGGTGTCAGAAAGACCAAGCAGCTGATTATTGACTTCAGGAGGAGGAAAACAAAGGTCCATGAGCCAGTCCTCATCGGAGGATCAGAGGTAGAGAAGGTTAAGAACTTTAAATTCCTCAGTTTTATTATTTCAGAGGATCCATCCTGGGCCCAGCACTTAAGTGCAATTATAGAGAAAGCACAGCAGCACCTCAACTTCCTTAGGAGTTTGCGAAGATTTGGCGTGATATCTAGAACTTTGAAAATTTTCTATGGACTTATGAGAGTATATTGACTGACTACATCAGTCTGGTATGGAAACACCAATATCCTTGAATGGAAAATCCCATAACAAGTAGTGGATGTGGACCAGTTGAACACTGGTAAAGCCCTCCTCACCATTCAGCACATCTACATGGAGAGTTGTTGCTGAAAAGTAGCATCCATCATCAGGGACCCCCACCACCCAGGACATGCTCTCTTCTCACTGCTGCCATTGGGTACGGGAACCTCAGGACTCACACCACCAGGTTCAGGAGCAGTTACTATCCCTCAACCATCAAGCTCCTGAACCAAAGAGGATAACTTCACTCAGCTTCACTTGCCCCATCGTTGAGATGTTCCCACAACCTATGGACTCACTTTCAAGGACTCTTCAGCTCAATATTTATTGCATGGATGCTTGTTTGATTATCTATTTATTTATCAATCAATTTATTAACTCATCTGTCTATTTATAGATAATAATAATTATTATTTTAGTTTGTTGTTTTTTGCACACCATTTGAATGCCCAGTTGGTATGGCCTTTCATTGATTCCATTATGGTTGTTGGATTTATTGAATACACCCCCAAGAAAACAACCCTCTGGATTGTAAATGGTGACGTATGAGTATTTTGAGAATAAATTTACTTTGAATCTTGAACTTTGACCTGAGTACACTGAGCAATAGCCTGTGAGTGACCATAGGATATAGGAGCAGAATTAGGCCATTCAGCCCATCGAGTCTGCTCCACCAATCTGTCAGGTCTGATTTATTGTCCCTCTCAACCCCATTCTCCCGACTGCTCCCAGTAACCTATGTTGCCCTTTACTAATCAACCTCTTCTTTAAATATACCCAGTGACTTGGTCTCCACAGCTGTCTGAGACAATGAATTCCACAGATTCACCACTCCCTGGCTAAAGAAATTCCTCCTCATCTCTGTTCTAATGAGATAACCTTGTACTCCGATGCTGTGCCCTCTGGTCCTAGACTCCCCCACTATAGGCAACATCGTCCCCACGTCCACACCATTCGCTGGTGGGGTTCGAGTTTCACATTCTGAGCGTGTCTTCTGATTCCGCTGCAAGTATCTGTTGACCTTCCTCACAAGGGGACAACCTCCCCGTGCTCTCTATCCAACCACCCTCCATCAAAGACCTCTCCCCTTGGTCTCTTCAAAGAAAACACACCCAGCTGTCGCCTGCTATAGTGACTTTCACAAATAGCGGTGTCAGGGCAGGGAGAATGTTCGCTCGGTAAAAATCCGTGGCGTATTGCACGTGGCATTCTGGACCATTACTTTGACTGTCGTTCCTCTCCGCATGTTGCATCTCAGGAGCAGCAGACAGACAGAACAAATCGGGGCGACTCAGAATTGTTTCAGACTAGAGGACTTTAATTATACATGATATCACGGAGAGCCCCCGCACTTAAGAGCGGTGTTTAGGGGCTCCGCTTAGCTTTCAGACACGCTTCATTATATAGACACAGCGTACGTAACTAAAAGCACTTAACAAGAACGGTGCGTGACTTTGAACTTAGAACTAGATTGCAACAAACAAGAACGTTACGTGACTTTGAACCTTGAACTAAATCACAACATTTTGGTCGCACTCCAGCCGGCGCTGCAATCTCAGTTCTTGCAAGGACTTCAGCTAAATCTCAGGAGCATTCACAAGCGATTAGGTTAACCCCTACATATCCAAAGAGCCTTAAATTCTTCCACACCGCACATCGGGCGCTAGCCTTACCGTTTCTTTAGCACTTGTCTGTTTTTTACGAGGCCGAGTTGTTAGCTCGACGCTCAACCCAACGCGGACGGAAAGTGTGCAAGGAGCTGGTTGGATTCGAACCCGGGACCTCTTGCCTGAAAGTCCAGTGCAGATGCCACTGCACCACCGGCCAGCTAATTACTTTGATTGGCGCATCATAAATCATTTATAAAATTGCAAATATACCCCAGCTGAAATGGATTTAAAATGACATGAATCATGAGAAAGCAGCACTCCTTTCTGAACTGGTTGCCCCATTTTCACATGTGGTATGGTTTATTTTACTTGTAAGCAAGCTATAAGGACAACAAAACTCTTCATCGGGCAAGAACTTACCAAAACACAAAGTTTGCAGATCCTAGAAATCCAGAGTGACACTCTCAAAATGCTGGAGGAGCTTAGCAGGTCAGGCAGCATCTATGGAAAAGAGTACACAGTTGACGGTTCAAGCCGAGATCCTTCTCCAGCCCTTGACCTTTTCCACCCACCTGGCTTCACCTTTCTCCTCCCACCTTCCCCTCCCTCCATCATTTTATTTTGGCAGTGACTGGAAAAGAAAGGGGAAGATTCAACAGAATAAAAGGTAGTGGGAGGAGAAGGAGGCTAGCTAGGTGATAGGTGAAGCCAGGTGGGTGGGAAAGGTCAAGAGCTGGCAAAACATAGAACATAGAAATCTACAGCACGTTATAGGCCCTTCGGCCCACAATGTTGTGCCAACCATGTAGCCTACTCTAGAAACTGCCTAGAGTTTCCCTACCGCACAGCTCTCTATTTTTCTAAGCTCCATGTACCTATCTAAGAGTCTCTTAAAAGACCTTATTGCATCTACCTCTGACACCCCCCCACCGCACCCAAGCACCTTAACATTCTGCCCCCCTGTGCTAGCCACTTCAGTCCTGGGAAAAAGCCTCTGGCTATCCACACGATCAATGCCTCTCATCATCTTAGACACCTTTCTCAGGTCACCTCTCATCCTCCGTCGCTCCAAGGAGAAAAGGCCAAGTTCACTCAACCTATATTCATAAGGCATGCGCCCCAATCCAGGCAACATCCTTATAAATCTCTTCTGCACTCTCTCTATAGTTTCCACATCCTTCCTGTAGTGAGATGACTGGAACTGAACACTGGGATCTAACTAAGGTCTTGTATAGCCAAGAAGGAATCTGATAGGAGAGGAGAGTGGGCCATAGGGGAATGGGAAGGAGGAAGGGACCTAGGTGGAGGTGATAGGCAGGTGAGAAGAGGTGAGAGGCCAGAGTGGGGAATAGAAAAAGAGGGGAGAGGGGAGAAGGGAAGGGAATTTTTTATTTACCAGAAGGAGAAATGGATATTCATGCCATCAGGTTGGAGGTTACCCGGTCGGAATATAAGGTGTTGCTTCTCCACTGGCAAGACAAAGTTGGCAACCCAAGAACAGAAGTTGAACAGTTTAGCTTATGGGCTTCAGATTGTGAACTTCTGGAGAGGGAGATTGAAAATTTGACTGAGTAGTGTAATAACAACAGCAACCTCTCACTCAATGTCATTAAGACCAAAGAACTGATAACAGACTTCAGGAGAGGGAAACCAGAGGTCCATGAGCCAGTAATCATCGAAGGATCAGAGGTGGAGACGGTCAGTAACTTTAAATTCCTGGTGTCATTATTTCTGAGGAACTGAACTTCTATAGATGCGTGGTGGAAAGTATGCTGACTGGTTGTATTATGGCCTATTATGGGAACACCGAAGACTTTGAGTGGAAAATCCTACAAAAGGTGGTGAGTTTACCCAGTACATTATGGGTAAAACCTCCCAACAATTGAGCACATCTGCATGAAACGTTACTGTAGAAAAGCAGCACCTATCATCAAAGGTCCTCACCACACAGACCGTGCCATCAGGTAGAAGGTACAAGAGCCTCAGGACTTGCATCACCAGGTTCAAGAACAGTTACTACCTCTCAACCATCAGGCTCTTGAACAAAAGGGGATAACTACACTCATTCTATTTCTGATGTTCCCACAACCGATTTTATCTTGTTATTTCATGTTCTCGTTAATTGCTATTTATTTATATTTACATTTGCACAATTTGTTGTTCATTAATCCTGTTTACAGTTACCTATAGATTTACTGAGTACGCCCGCAGAAAAAGAATCTCAGGGTTGTATGTGGTGACATATATGTACTCTGTCAATAAATTTTACTTTGAACTTTAAACCTGTCCCAACGTGAAACGAGCTGAAAGATTAGCTTTATTTGGTGCATGTACATCGAAACATGCAATGAAACACGTCGTTTGTGTCAATGGCCAACGCAGCTACTGGAGACAGCCTGTGGGTGTGGCCACACTCCTGGCACCAACACAGCATGCCCACAACTTACTAACTGTAACCAGTGCCTCTCTGGACTGTGGGAGGGAACGCATGTGGTCACAGGGTAAATATACAAGCTCCTTACCGGCAACAGCAGGATTGAACTCCAACTGGTGATCATGCTAACCACTACGCCCCCACGCTGCCCAAAATGTTAACACTTTAGGTTGCTTCCCCAAAACAGGGAACATTCTACTTCGAGGCACAATCGCTTATTGGCTTCTCTCTGATTCCGCAGGTTCAGTGTCACAAGTTGACTGGCTACTGCTGGTGCGTAACACCCGAGGGCAAACCGGTCAGTGGCTCTTCGGTGCACAACCAGACTCCCACCTGCTCAGGTACGGTCATGTACACACACGCACACACTGCTGTCACGTGGGGGGTTAGTGTACTTGTCGGTCGAAAGCCGCTTCCGTCGTGCCGGTCATCGACTGGCCCGTTTGAAGGATGCGGCAGCTCTTTCCCATTGGTCACCTTGTGTGCCGCAGCTCCAGTGTCCGGTGTCCGGTTTCCGGCACCTCAGGGTATGAGAATAGCAGGTGGGGGAGGCTCGGTCTCTCGGCTTTTGTCTCCAGGCCACTCTTCACAGTGAGGTCGTGACCGGTGCTGAAGGGTCACTGGGAAGGTACGCTCAGACACAGAAGGCCCGTGCGCACTCTTAGCGAAGTATCTGCTTGTTGAATAAACAACACACATCAAAGTTGCTGGTGAACGCAGCAGGACAGGCAGCATCTCTAGGAAGAGGTACAGTCGACGTTTCGGGCTGGCGGCCCCAAACGTCGACTGTACCTCTTCCTAGAGATGCTGCCTGGCCTGCTTGCGTTCACCAGCAACTTTGAGGTGTGTTGCTTGAATTTCCAGCATCTGCAGAATTCCTCGTGTTTATGCTTGTTGAATATTTAGTTTTGTAGTCTGTGTAACTTTGGGGAGACTTGGATGTTTGGTGGAATCTTTTACTGTTGGTAAATAAATGATTAATATGCTTATTCGTAGTCAGGGTTTTCTGTCTCACTCACCAAACCCATGAACCTGCAATGATTTCCCAAATCAAAGGAGCCAAGAGAAAAATCTGTTTTGCTTGTTGAATGACTTATTTGCAGAATTAGGAAGTGAAGACAAATATTTAATTTGGATGTAAACCAAACTCTTGATGCTGGAAATGGGAAACAAACCCGGAATGTTGGAATTACTCAGCGGCTAGTGCGGCATCTATGGATTTGGGAAAAGTAACACTTCAGGTCAAAGATTCTTCATTGGGATTCTCAAAGGCAAAGTAACAAATCTGCTGGAGTCATCCATTGTGTCCAGGGCAACCCACACGGCTTCCTCTATGTTGGCAAGACCCCTCATAAATTGGGGGACCGCTTTGTCGAGCACCTCCGCTCCATTGTCGAATGTTGTGTGTTTGACTGTCTTCTTTTTTAAAAATTGATTCTTTTGGGTTTCTTTGTTTTGTGGCTGCCTGTTAGGAGATGAATCTCAAGGTTGTGTAATGTATATGCACTTTGAACTTTTAAATATAGATGCTGGAAATACAAAGCAGCACACACACAAAATGCTGGAAGGCTTAGCAGGTCAGGCAGCATCGATGGAGAGGAATAAACAGTTGACTTTTTGCTTACAACCTTTTCTCAGGACAGGAAAAGAAGGTGGGGGGGTGGTGGAGGTGGAGCCAGAATAAGAGAGTGGGGGAGGGGAAGGATAACATGCTGGCAGGTGATAGGTGAAGCCAAGTGAGGGGGAAAGTGAGTGGAGGTTGGATGAAGTGATAAACTGGGAGGTGATTGGTGGATAAGATAAAGTCCTGAATCTGATAGGAGAGGAGAGTGGATGATGGGAGAAAGGAAGAGGACCAGAGGGAGGTGATCGGCAGGAGAGGAAAAGAGAAGGGGTTAGAGGGTGTCAGAATGGGGAATGGAAAATGAGGGAAGGGGGAGGGGGAGAAATTGCCAGAAGTTAGAGAAAGCAAAGTTCATACCATCAGGTTGGAGGCTGCCCATAATTAAAGGATTATGTAAATCTGGACGAAACATTTGCATTTATAAGGCTGTAAGATATAGGAGCAGAATTAGGCCATTTGGCCCATTGAGTCTGCTCTGTCATTTCATCATGACGGATACATTTTTTTCTCTCAACCCCAATCTCCTGCCTTCTCCTCATCTCCCTGCATGCCTTGAGCAATGAAGAATCTATCAACTTCTGTCTTAATTATACATACAGATCGGGGTCACTACCTCCCTGTAGCTCCAATCTATCACCTCTTCACTTTCCCTAACAAGCCGCAGGATGGACCTGTGCAGGATCACTTCTACTGTGTCAGTGCAGTACTCCTATCGACAATTGTCAGTGTTGACTTTGTCCTCAGGGTTATGGGGTGGGGGTGGTGGGGGCTTCAGCCACGAACACCTGACTCTAGGAATGGTGGCCTATGAGCCACACCTAGGGTACTGCATGAGTGTGTTACATCCATGTTTCTCACCAGCCCCCACTTCCTTCCCAAGCATAAGTAGCTTGGCAAAAAACATCAAAGTTCCAAGTACATTGATTCTCAAATTATGTCTACTATATACAACCTTGACATTCATCTCCTTACAGACAGCCACAAAACAAAGAAACCCAATAAAGTCCACTAAAAGAAAGACCACCAAACACCCAAATTTGGAGAGAGAAAAAAAAAAGCAAATCATGCAAGTAGCATTCAGAACTGAAGTTTATGAAGCTGGATCCATGGCCGCGAAGCCAGTCGTCACTGCAGCCGACCCAGGAGCCCGTTAGCTGCAGGCCACAGCCTCAGCTCAGTGCAGAGACGAGCAATCCTCGCAGAGCAGCAAGCAGAACCCCAGCCCATCCCTCGGCTCTGGGCCTGACACCCTGACCATTTCGATCTGCCCGGCGCTTAAATTGTCCAGACCCCGGGTCATTCTCGCGCTGGGGCCTGGACCAGGAGTGAGGAACAACCCCAGGTTTGACCAACTTTAAACAGGAGAAATGGATTACTGACTACCAGAGGTGAGGGAAATAACTCGTTAGGAATGGGTCGTTAGACCAGCAACAACCAAGTCCTCGAGCTAACCTGCACAGATCTAATTGTACTTCAGTGATCATTACATTTAGTCTTTAACTTCCCTTTGGACTTGGAGGCAGTTCGGTGCAGCACACTGAGGCAAGCCGAGGCAGCCGACCCATCACTGAGAGTCAGGAAGACCCAAAGTCCGATCGGTTTAACCGCCGGGCCGAATTGGAAAGATCGGGTACAGGCGGAATCGAGGCAGCGAGTGCCAGGCCTCAGAGCCTATCGAAGCAACTGAGACCGATGCTTGGACGTCGAATTAGGTGCCGGGCCAGACTGAAAAGGTGAGGGCCGAGCCGGTTCAGCTCACTGCTCTGCGCTGAACTATGGGTCTCGGACTCTCTTTGTGGTCTTCAGTTCAGAACACTATTTGCCTGCGGTTATTATTTGAATAATTTTTTCTCTCTCTGCCATTGGGGTTTTTAGGGTTTCTTTGTTTTGTGGCTGCCTGTTAGGAGATGAATGTTAGGTTGTATAATGTATATGTACTTTGAACTTTGAACTTTGAACAAAGGAACACCACGGTCACCTCTTTCACTACCATGGACATGTCTCTGACTGTGTTTGTGTTTTTACACAATTGTTTTCATTTGCGCCGTCCTCTCCTCACTGCCCTGCGTAAGTTAAGTACTGTACATTGTCTGTAGCTACGTGCCTGCCTGCAATGCTACTGCAAGCAAGTTTTGATTGTACTTGAACCGCGCTCTACTTTGTCCACAAGACAAGTCCGATGATGAGGAGCCCCTGTACCTGCTGGTCCACTAATCTGGAAATATCAGTGCTTTGAATACTCAGTGTGGTGTACCATCAAATTAGAACTTATCCAGAACTGATTTTTCTTTCAGATTTCACAAAGGATAAAACATCCCAGAGGGCTCGTGACTCCAGCAGAACGGGTAACTTTAAAGCTTTTGGTTATTTTGATTAATTTTACCGCGGTTTGGTTTACCACCCTCCTCCGACCAAAGCAACTTGGCTGACTAACCACCTTAGACCATAAGAAACAGGAGCAGAATTAGGCCATTTGGCCCATCGAGTCTGCTCCGCCATTTCATCATGGCTGATCCATTTCCCTCCCAGCCCCAATCTCCTGCCTTCTCCCCGTATCCCTTCATTCTGGACTAATCAAGAATCTATCAACCTCTGCCTTAAATATACCCAATGACTTGGCCTCTACAGCTGCCTGTGGTGATGAATTCCACCGTTTTGCCACTCACTCGCTAAAGAAATTCCTCCTCATCTCCATTCTAAAAGGCTGTCCCTCTATTTTGAGACTGTGTCCTCTGGTCTTAGACTCCCCCACCACAGAAGACATCCTCTCCTGGAAAAGGTGAGAAATTGAGAGGTGTTAACTGTGAGGAAAACTCTATTTTATTAATGTTGCATCAAACTCCAAGGTTAAAGGGAATTAATGATCCAAATTTCTGTCTGAAACCCACTAAAGGAAATGTTTTTTGGAGTTGGGGATTTTTATTAAATCATCAGAGGCAAATCCAGAGGGCACAGCCTTGGAATAGAAGGACATCCCTTTGAAACAGAGATGAAGAAGAATTTCTTCAGGCAGAGAATAGTGAATCTGTGGAATTTGTTGCCACAGGTGGCTGTGGAGGCCAAGTCATTGGGTGCATTTAAAGCAGAGGTTGATAGGTTCATGATTAGTCAAGGTAATCATGGAAAGAAGACAGGAGTGTTGGGTTCAGAGGGATAATGAATCAGCTGTACTGGAATGGCAGAACAGGCTCGATGGGCTGAATGGCTTAATTCTACTCCTATGTCTTATGATCCTTCAGCAGGACAAGAGTTTGGCACACAATAGATGTGCTGAAGGGTCTCTGCACTGTAGTGCTTCATGACCACGCTTCAGACCAGGTGACAAAAGGTGAAATTAGACTGGCCTGGGATTCCCCTGGCCAAAACGCGATGAGCTGAATCAGAGCCAGGTTTAATATCACAGACACGTCTTGAAATTTGTCTTCGTGGCAGCAGTACAATCCAAATTATAATAATAGAGAAAAAATGTGCATTAAAGTAAATATATAGATATATACACACACACAAAATAGTTACATTAAATAAGTAGTGCAAAAATAAAAATTAAAAAGTAGTGAGGTAGTGTTGATGGGTTCAGTGTCCATTCAGAAATCCAGTGGCAGAGGGGAAGAAGCTGTTCCTGAATCGTTGAGTGTGTGTCTCCAGGCTCCTGTACCTCCTCCCTGATGGTAGCACTGAGAAGAGGGCAAGGCCTGGGTGGTGGGATTTCGTAATGAAGGACGTCATCTTTTTGAGGCATTGCCCTTTGAAGATGCCCTGGATGCTGGGGGGACTAGTGGCCACGATGGAGCTGACTGAGTTCACAACTCTCTGCAGCTTTTTAACCAATCCTGTGCAATAGCCCCCTCCCCTCCTTCACCATACCAGACGGTGATGCAACCAGTTAGAATGCTCTCCATGGTACATCGGGAGAAATCTGTGAGTGGCCTGTGATCGAAGTTCCTGTGATTTCATGTCCGTACAATGCAAATTGATCTGAGGACCGGTTTGAGGATGTTACTGTGGATCCAATACTGAGTGAAAGATCTCAAGTGTCACACAAACCCATATTGCACAGAAACAGGCGCTTTAGCTCAGCTCATCCAACCCAACCCTGATGTCCATCCGAGCTAGCCCAATTTGCCGGGCTTTGGCCCATTACCTTTCTATTCCATGTGGTGGTAGTACATTGCGTTCAACGATGACAGGAAACCTGTGCGGGAGAGTTTTTAAAGTGGGAAAGCCGTTGCATTGGGGGCAGTTCCAATCTCTCGACCTCGGAAGTCGGGGTCCAGTGGCATGAACAAGCGTCACAAACTGGGGTCTTCCTTGGTTGCAGTGGATGACCATGACGTCGTCTGTGCCTCGTCGTGCTCTTCGCTCTCCACAGAGCGTTGCAGTCCCACCTTCCCGGCTGTTGGATCTCTGTTCCATATACTTCTCCATTTATAACACTCTTGTGTGGAAAGCAGTATAAAGGTTATATTTACTTGTTACATGGACGTCAAGATATACAGTGAAATTTGTCATTCGCTGGGGGCTTAGGGCAACGTCGCCATGGTACTGGCACCAACATAACATGCCCACAACATGCTGACCCTTACGATGTGGAAGAAGGCCCACGCGGTCGCGCGGAGAATGTGTAAACTCCTTACAGACAGTGTCGGGAATTGAAATCCCGTTTTTCAAATCAGAATCCGTCAGGGTTTAATATCACCGGTATATGTTGTGAAATTAGTTGTCTGTGCGGCAGCAGTTCAATGCAATACATAATAATAGGAAAAGCATGGATTGCAGTAAGTATATATTTTATATATTAAATAGTTAAATAAGTGGTTCAAAACTAGAAAAAACATTAGTCTGAAGTGGTGTTAATGGGTTCAACATCCATTCAGAAATTGGATAGCAGAGGGGAAGAAGCTGTTCCTGAGTCATTGAGTGTATATCTTTAGGCTCCTGTACCTTTTCCCTGATGGTATCAATGAGAAGAGGGCATGTCCTGGGGTGATAGGGTTCTTAATGATGGATGCCAACTTTTAGAGGCATCACTCCTTGAAGATGTCCTGGATACTACGGAGGCTGGTGCCCATGATGGAACTGACTAAGTTTACAACTCTCTGCAGCTTATTTTGATCCTGTGCAGCGCCACCCCCCCTCCTCATACCAGATGGTGATGCAGTCAGTTAAAATGCTCTCCATGGTACAGCTGTAGAAATTTGTGAGTGTCTTTGGTGACATACCAAATCTCCTCAAACTCTGAACGAAATCTAGCTGCTGTCGTGCCGTCTTTATAGCTGCATCGATATGTTGGGTCCAGGATTGATCCTCAGAGATGTTGGCACGGAGGATCTTGAAATTGCTCGCTCTTTCCACTTCTGATCCTTCGATGAGGACTGGTGTGTGTTCCTTCGTCTTGTCCTTTCTCCAGTCCACTATCAGTTCTTTGGTCTTACTGACATTGAGTGCAAGGTTGTTGTGGTGTCACCACTCGACAAGCTGATATATCTCACTCCTGTACATCCTTTCATCACCATCTGAGATTCGACACACGGCTGTATCATCAGCAAATTTATAGATGGAATTTGAGCTGTGCCCAGCCACCCAGTCATGGGTGTAGAGAGAGAGTAGAGCAGTGGGCTAAGCACATATCCCTGAGGTGCACCAGTGTTGATGCAGAGGTGGAGGTGTTATTTCCAATCTCCACAGATAGTGGTCTTTTGGTTAGGATCAGTTGCAGAGCGAGGTACAGAGGCCCAAGTTCTGGAGCTTTTTGATCAGAACTGTAGGAATGATTGTGTTAAATGCTGAGCTGTAGGAATGATGGTGTTAAATGCTGAGCTGTAGTCGATGAACAGCATCCTGGCGTAGTTATTTGTATTCACAAACAAGAGAAAATATGAAGATGCTGGAAATCTGAGCAGCAGACACAAAATGCTGGAAGAACCCAGCAGACCAGGTGGTATCTAGGCTTGAAACCTCAGCTGTACTCTTTTCCTAGATGCTGCCTGGTCTGCTGAGTTCCTGCAGCGTTTTGTGTGTTGCTAGGTATTGGTATTGTCCAGGTGATCCAAGGCCGCGTGAAGAGCAAACAAGGTTGCATCTGCTGTAGACCCATTATGGCAATAGGCAAATTGCAGTGGGTCCAGGTCCTTGCTGAGAGAGGAGCTAATTCTAGCCATAACCAACCTCCCAAAGATCTTCAAACCACTGACACTATAAAAACGTTGCACTAATGTGCCTCTCTGGTTGTGCATGAGAGGCAGCATCAAAGTCAGATCTGGGCAAGGTTGTCTCATGTCTTGCAAATTGTCCATTCAACACTTTTGTTGCTACTAAGCATCTAATCAATGTGTGGGTAGAATAGATAATACTAACCTCAATAATAGTCCCTTTTCGATTCTTTTCTTTTCTGATCCCAGAACAAGGAGTCAAACTTCAAGCAAACACAAGAACCATGTCTCGCAACAAAGGTAAAGGTACATATCCCTCATTGGTATGTTCTAATTACCTACACTACCTAGTAACTATTTTATACTATTGACTTAACGAATGAAAAGATTGTAGCCAAGAGTGACTAGGGAACGGGATTGAAGTGATCATTATTGGATCTCTGTTTATTTTCTGATCTTTAGGGTACTTCTGGGAGTCAGGAATAATGAGCAGACTTAATTCCAATATTTCTGTTTCTTTTAGAGTGTAAACAAACATACAAATACTAAGCAAATGAAATAAGGATCTGAGAAACAATGCTGAGAGGTGCATGGATGCGTAGACAAAGAAGCCAAGGTGGCACCCCTGAAAAATCCATCACTTTTATAGATAAGAGAAGGGAAATTCCTTCTATAGGTGCAAACTAGTTAACAAGCAACATAATGAAAACAATTACATCACATGGTAATGTGCTAATGAAAAATAAGAAAGCTGATAAACTGTTAGTTTAGCTGCTATACCACTTTCTGCCAGTGAGTGGGGATGAACCATCGCATACTTGGAAAAATGCATGAGTTTGTCAAAAAGCACAAATCTTATAACTTAAAAAAACAGTGGTTTCCAACATCGTCAAGTGAAGATGAGGAGGAGATCTGAGAGAGACTTGGACAATGTTCCACATATTCACAAAAGGCCAAACATAACTAGGCTACCACACACTCAAAATGCCAGCGGATCCCTGTAGATCAGGCAGCATCCATGGAGAAGAACAAACAGTCGATGTTTTGGGCTGAGACCCTTCATCAGGACTAGAAAGGAAGGGTGAAGAAGCCAGAATAAGAAGGGGCACAAGGGTCTCAGCCTGAAGCATCAACTGTTTATTCTGCTTCATAGGTGCTGCCTGATCTGCTAAGTTCCTCCAGCATTTTGTGTGTGATGCTCTGGATTTGCAGTATCTGCAGAATCTCTTGTGTTTTGGGTTCTTTGTAAGTAATGCTCCTTTGTCACTTCCTCAGAGAGGGCAGTTAACTTCTGACTTGTGGTGACTCAGCTAAGATTAGGAATTTCAAGAAGGCAGGAGGCTTGAAGGAGGAGAAATTCAGCCCTGGGACCTGTATATGTTGTATAATCGTCACCCTTAAAATAACTGGGTTTGAAAATCTCCTGGGAATTTATGCTTCTGAAAGAGAAGGAGAATATTGTTTCAGGCAGTAAATCAAGTTTAATCAGTGAGTCTTTGTCAACACAGTTTAATTGAAAGGACTGATCTAAAGGTACCATGTAACTCAGTTGATCAAGACATGCAATCCAACAGAAAAGGTCCAGTTCCAAATCCTTCCAACTTTTGTTTGGATTTTTCCCAAACAGCTGAGACAGTGGATAATCCCAAACAGAAGTCTGGTGATGAGAAGCATAAAGATGTACTTCTGGTCAATAAAAATCCAGGTGAAGTATCTGTGGTTTCTCTGTCAGTGCACTATATGTACAAGTTCGAAGTTCAAAGTAGGTTTATTATTGAAGTACGTATATGTCACCACATACAGCTCTGCGATTCATTTTCTTTCAGGCACACTCAATAAATCCATTATAGAAAAATAACCATAAAATAATCAATGAAAGACAGCACCAACCTTGGGTGTTTAACCAGTGTGCAAAAGACAACAAACTGTGCAAATACAAAAAGAATTAAGTGATTGCTATGCCTTAAGACAAAAGACCATAAGACTTACAGTTCTGTGCAAAAGTCTTAGGCACATATACAGTGCCTATAAAAAATATTCACACCCTCTCCCCACCTTGGAAGTTTTCGTGTTTTATTGTTTAACAACATTGAATCACAGTGGATTTAATTTGGCTTTTTTAACACTTGATTAACAGAAAAGGCTTCATAATGTCAAAGTGAAAACAAATTTCCACAAATTGGTCTAAATTTATTACAATTATTATACACAAAATAATTGATTGCATAAGTATTCACCCCCTTCAAGTCAATATTTAGTAGATGCACCTTTGGCAGCAATTGCAGCCTTGAGTCTGTAGGTCTCCATCAGCTTTGCACATCTGGACACTGCAATTTTTCCTTATTCTTCATTTCAAAACTGCTCAAGCTCTGTCAGATTGCATGGGGATCATGAGTGAACAGCCCTTTTCAATTTCAGACACAAATTCTCAATTGGATTGAGATCGGGACTCTGACTTGGCCACTCCAGGTCATTAACAGTTGTTTTTAAGCTATTCCTGTGTAGCTTTCGCTTTATGCTTGGGGTAACTGTCTTGCTGGAAAACAAATCTTCTTCCAAGTTAGAGTTCTCTTGCAGACTGCATCATGTTTTCCTCCAGGATTTCCCTGTATTTCGCTGTAATCACTTTACCCTCTACCTTCACAAGCCTTTGGCCAGCTGCAGTGAAGCATCCCCACCACATGATGCAGCCACCACCGTGCTTCGTGGTAGGGATGGTGTGTTTTGATGATGTGACGTGTTTGGTTTACGCCAAACATAGCGTTTAGTCTGCTGGGCAAAAGAGTCAATTTTATGATTATGATTATGAGGACACGCAGTCCCCTTTTATTGTCATTTAGTAATGCATGCATTAAGAAATGATAAAAATGTTTTTCCAGAATGATATCACGAAAACACATGACAAACTGACTTAATAACTAACAAAAACCACATAATTATAACATATAGTTACAACAGTGCAAAGCAATACCGTAATTTGATAAGAACAGACCATGGCACAGTAAAAGTCACAGAGTCTCTCGAAAGTCCCATCATCTCACGCAGACGGTGAACCCCCAGCGCCGCCAACTTCCCCATGCAGCATCCCGGAAGCATCCGACCACTGTCCGATTCCGAGTCCGTCCGAAAAACTCCGAGCCTCCGACCACCTATTCGACACCGAGCACCGAGCACCATCTCTGCCGAGCGCTTCGACCCCGCCCCCGGCAACAAGCAATACACAAAGCCGAGGATTTGGGGCCTTCGTCTCCGGAGATTCTCGATCGCACAGTAGCAGCGTCAGCGAAGCGGGCATTTCAGAAGTTACTCCAGATGTTCCTCTGCGCTTCTCACGGCTGTCCCCATCAAATCCAGATTGTGTATGGCACCCCTAGTTACACGTATCGATATTCATTCGGAACGGCCGCGTGCGCTGTGTCATGCCGCCATCTTCTCCTCCCTCCTGGTTTTTGGTTTCAGCAGGCCATAGAACCTTCTTCTAGTTGACTTTGGATCCTCCCCACATGCCTTCTGGCAAACTCTAGCCAAGATTTCATGGGAGTTTTTTTCAATATTGGCTTTCCCTTTGCCACTCTCCCATAAAGCTGTGACTGGTGAAGCACATGGGGAACAGTTGTTGTCTGTGCAGTCTCTCCCATCTCAGCCACTGAAGCTTGTAACTCCTCCAAAGTTGTCATGGGTCTCTTGGTGGCCTCCATCACTAGTCCCCTTCTTGCATGGTCACTCAGTTTTTGAGGACAGCCTGGTCTAGGCAGATTTACAGCTGTGCCATATTCTTTGTATTTCTTGATAATTGACCTAACAGTACTCCAAAGGACATTCAGCCACTTGGAAATTTTCTTGTATCCATCTCCTGACTTGTGCTTTTCAATAACCTTTTAGCAAAGTTGCTTGGAGTGTTCTTTTGTCTTCATGGTGTAGTTTTTGCCAGGATACTGACTCACCAGCAGTTGGACCCTCCAGATACAGGTGTATTTTTACTACAATCAATTGAAACACCTTGACTGCACATGGATCTCCAATTAACTAATTATGTGACTTCTGAAAGCAATTGGCTGCACCAGTGATGATTTGGTGTGTCATATTAAAGGGGGCAAATACTTAAGAATCAATTATTTTGTGTTTTTTATTTGTAATTTATTTAGATCACTTTGTAGAGATCTGTTTTCACTTTAACACAAAATAATCTTTTCCTGTTGATCAGTGTCAAAAAAGCCAAATTAAATCCACTGTGATTCAATGTTGTAAAACAATAAAACACGAAAACCTCACGTGCATGTGAATACCTTTTATAGGTACTGTGTGTAGGTTGGGTGTGTAAGATTTTTGCACAGTACCGTATTTGTCAACGTGGAGTGCAAAGTGAGTGTGTAAATCTGGTGGGAGAAAAGGATGTTGTGAATGGCAAGGATAGAGCACCGCAGGAGTGGTGTGGGACAGGTCGCGGAGAAAGATTGTCAGAGGTGGCGGGTGGTACAGTTGTGGACATACCAAAACCTCAAACACCAGGTAAGGTCATTTGATTACAAGCAATTGGTTTATTGATCACTGCAGAATGTCTCTCTGGTGCTTCCCGCCTCCTCCCATCTCCCTTCCCCTTTTCCCAACCATGAATCTCCCCTCCCTGCCCCCTTCCCACTCTCAGTTCACAATAGAGACCCATGTCAGGATCAAGTTTATCATCACTCGCAAATGTCATGATTTTTTTGCCACAGCAATGCAGTGCAATACATAAACTTACTACAGTATGGTACAGAGGTCTTAGGCACCCTAGCGCGCTCTCTCTCTCTCTCTCTCTCTCTCGCTCTCTCTCTCCCCCTCCCTCTCTCCCCTCTCTCTTATATATATACTTTTATATATATATATTTATTATACTTCTCAACCCTATTTTCCTACCTTCTCCCTGTAACCTTTGACACCCTTAACAATCAAGAACCTATCAACCTCTGCTTTAAATCTACCCAAAGGCTTATTCTCCGCAGCTGTCCGTGGCGATGAATTCCACAGATTCACCACACTCTGGCTGAAGAAATTCCTCCTAATCCTTTGTATATCCAGTCTTTGTATGCTGGAGGAACTCAGTGGGTCAGGCACTGAGGAAAATGAACAGTCATTATTTTTTGGGTTGAGAGGGAAAATAAATTTGCTATAATTCGACTGGCAGAGGTAACACGGTGCACCAAATTGCCTAATTCGACTCCAATGTCCTATAGTCCATTTACGTTAATTTTGAAACTAGTTCATCTGAGAAGAGGAGCACAGATGAGAACTCCGATTTACACAGAATGGGTGTGAAAAAGAGCAAGCGGCATAAAACCCTCACATGTTTAATACTTTGCATTTGTCTTGTAGAACTGTCGTACCCAGCCCCGTGGTTCCTATTCATCAGAGATGCCAAGTCAAACCGCAGCTCGAAGCTCGGTAAGTAGGAGCGACTCCATTCGATACAAACCACCATTAACATCACTGGGCAACAAATTCTTCCTAAAGTGTTGCTTCCTTAGAAATAGACCACTTGAAGCTAAACACAAGTATAATTTCAGACTACTTGTATCACGGAGGAATTTGGAGAAACAAGAAATTAACGTTTATTGAATATAATGCATTTAATTGTATAATGGAATTGACACTTTGCAATAGTTCAACTAAGTTAGAAATGTTCTGTTGATGATTCTCATTTGTACTCAGTGTCTGAGGCTTCTCCCTAAGTGTCCAACAATAATCAGCCAGCACTGATGGATTCCAGTTGCCAAAATCCTGTTTCTCCATGACCGCAATGTCTTGGTGAAACCTTTCACCACGGTCATCACTGACAGCGCCAAGATTTGCAAGGAAAAAGTCTAAGTGGAAATACAGAAAATGAATCTTTAGTGATATATTGTACTTAGTGGTTTTGTATATTTGAAGCATTTGCCAACCAGCTGCATGTAGTTTGGTGCTCTGTAGTTGCCAAGAAAATTTTCATCTTCATCCTTGAATGTCTTCCATGTGATTTTCTCCAGTCCCACTATAAGTTCTTTGAATTGCTTGTCTTTGATGACCTGTTTGATTTATGGATGAACAAAAATACCTTCCTTAATCTTGGCATCAGCTATTATGAATTGAAATAACAAATATATGTGATTTTAAAAAATAGTGACTGATCGTTCCAATATTTTTATTATTAATTTTACATAAAACAATACAGAGAAAAAAATATATCAATACATTATACTAAATTGCATATAAAGACTCCTTACCCTATATTCATACAGATTAATTAAGTTGTAACATTGAAATAGAGTAATTTTATTGTATAAAAATATCTAACCCACTACCAAGACCGAAGCTGATTAGTAAAGAAGAAAAGGGAAAAAAATTATTAGTCATCATCTGTGCTTTAACAGCAATTCAAAGGTTTTGAAAATAATTCAAAAAAGGTCCCCACGATGTTTGAAAGTCTTGGCTAGATTCAGAGATTGAACATCGAATCTTCACTAAATTTAAACATGATATCACATCATGTAACCATTGAGCATGGATAAGAGGGACCGCATCTTTCCATTTAAGCAAGAGCGTCCTTCTGGCCATAAGAGAAATAAAAGCCAAAGTGCAAGTCAGATGCCTCCAAAATAATATCCTTTCCTCCAACAATACCAAATAAAGCGGTGAAAGGATTAGGCTTAAAGTTTACTTTGAAAAGTATCGAGAAAATTTGAAATACTTCTTTCCAATATTTTCCAAGACTCGGGCATGTCCAAAACACGTGAATGAGTGAAGCTTCTCCATTATTACATTTATCACAATATGGAGATATATCTAAATAAAAATGAGACAACTTATTAATGTAGGAGAGAGTGGCGGGCACATAATGATGAAGTGTTAACCAATTTAAAAATTTGATTCCAAGTTTCCTCAGAAGTTGAGGTCTGTAAATCTTGTTCCCAAAGATTTTTAATTTTATCTAAAGGAACACTTCTCATTCCCAACAGCATATTATAAATATCAGATATAGATCCATTATAAAGAGGTTTCTAATTAAAAATTACATCTAGTAGATTCTTATCAGGACTTTTAGGAAATGTACTTATTTGAGACCGTAAAAAATCCCTTATTTGTAGGTATCGAAAAAAATGAGTTTTGGGTGAACTATATTTAGTTGACAGTTGTTCAAACGAAAAGAGACTTCCCTCTACAAACAAGTCCTGAAAGCAACATTGTATCATTTCTTACTGCATGTATTACTAAATGACAATAAAAGAGGACTGCGTGTCCTCATAATCTAATCTAATACCTAATTTATATATCTTTTTCAGGAATTGCCTGTTTTTATTCCTAAATCTTTTTTTGATTCTCTTGACTCTATTATATCTTCTTATATATGGAAGAATAAGCATTCTAGATTAAATAAAATTCATCTTCAGAAAGATAAAAAGAATGGAGGATTAGCCTTACCAAACTTCAAATTTTATTATTGGGCAGTTAATATAAGAAATCTTACATTTTGGTTATATTACATCAATCGCGAGGATTGCCCGATGTGGGATTTTTTTTAGATGCTAACTCTGTTAATAAATTTTCTATTATTTCTCTTCTTGGATCCTCACTTCCTTTGTCTCTGAGTAAGTTAATTGATAATCTGGTAGTCAAACACACTATGAGAATTTGGATACAATTGCGAAAATGCTTTGGCTTATTGAGGTTTTCTCTTTCGAGTCCCAGTTTTTCTAATTATTTTTTAAACCCTCTATGATTGATGTGGCTTTTAAAGAATGGGATAGGTTAAATAGTGACTGAGCAAGAAACTTCATTGTGACTTTCATGATCAGCAGCCCAAAATCCATAGGATACACCCTAAAGTATTCAGGAAGCAAAATCTTTGTTGTCCAGTGTTATGTGCTAGAATGTTCGATGGTTGGAAGTGATCCTATTGAATGGGACCATGTAGCTGCTTTTTCCAGTGCTGTGCAGTGGCCCCTCCATATCAATGATGATGCAACCAGTTAGAATGCTCTTCACAGTGCTTTTGCAGAAGCTTTTGAGTGTTTTACTTGACTAACCAAATCTCCTTAAATATAGATGCTGTCATGCCTTCTTTCTAATTCCATCCATATGCATGTCGCCTTTTTGAGGCATCGTCCAGATCCCATGATATGAAATATATTAACAACCTTTTGAAGATCTCGAAAGTGAAGAGGACAGTGCCTAGGATGAAGCTGGCTGAACTTAACAACTTTCTGCCGCTATTTCTGATCCGTAGCTAGATGATCTGTTTTTTCTTAACTGTGTTCTGATCCTTGCCTGGAAATGAATGAATTAACATTTGGTGGGGCTATTAAGTTGAGGTTGGTATTTCCCAAGTGATCGATGCACCAGACTCAGGTTCCCTGTCGCTTATTATCTGATTCCTTTGTGACATCATCAAACTGACATCCATGAACACATGTCCCTGAAAATAAAGTTACCTCCTAGTTTAAGGCATCTTGTAAGTTAGCTTGTTGGCAAATGAGAACCTTCTGAAGCAGTCGACATCATTATCACCATCATTATGTGCCATGTCACGTGGCATGCAAAAAAAGGCAAGTTATGCATATAGTTAAAAAAAAGTTTGAAAAGATGAGTTGTAGAGTTCCTGAAAGTGAGTCTATAGATTGTAAAATCAGTTCAGAGTTGAGGTGAGTGAAGTTATCCACACTGGTTCAGGAGCCTGATGGTTGTGGGGTAATAACTGTTCCTGAACCTGGTGGTGTGGGACCTGAGGCTCATTGTGGTGAGTGAAGTTATCCACACTGGTTCAGGAGCCTGATGGTTGTGGGGTAATAACTGTTCCTGAACCTGGTGGTGTGGGACCTAAGGTTTCTGTACCACCTGCCTGATGATAGTAGTGAGAAAAGAGCATGGACTGGATGGTAGTAGCTCTTGATGGAAGCTGCTTTCTCGTGGGCAATCTGACTCTTTGGTTGTAGTCATCATAATGTGCTGTGTCGTACAATGTGGGCAATCATGGTCTTGACTGTGATTGTTCTTGGCAACATTTTCTACAGAAGTGGTTTGCCATTGCCTTCCTCTGGGAAGTGTCTATACAAGATAGGTGACCCCAGCCACTATCAATACCCTTCAGAGATTGTTTGCCTGGCATCAATGGTCACGTAACCAGGACTTGGTGATATCTACCAGCTGCTCACATGACCATCCACCATCTGCTCCCATGGCCTCACGTAACCCTGATCTGGGGTTTGGGGGGCTAAGCAATTGCTGCACCTTGCCCAAGGGTGACCTGCAGGCCAGTGGAGGGAAGGAGCGTCGTTTTACCACCCCACCACCTCTTGAAAACAGTGGACACAAGCAATTACAGATGCTGACATCTGGAGCATCAGCTGGAGGAACTTGCAGTTTAGGAGGAGTCTGTGGGAGGGGTGAAGGAGTAAGAATTGTCACTGTTTTGGATTGAGACCCTGCAAGGCTTTAAGCCAGAACGTTAACTTCTGAGCCCCCTCCCCGCAAGTACATCGATTTTCCCTACCCCTGCAGATGCTGCTCAACCTGCTAAGTTCCTGTAATAGATTACTTGCTGCTTTCAGAAAAGGTTTCAGCCCGAGGGACGAGGGGATGACGGGTACGCTCCACTCTACATTAACCCGGAGACATAGTGGAGAGAGTGTCCCATTTCAGGTTTCTGGGAATACATATCTCAGAAGACCTTACATGGTCCACTAACACCACAACAATAGTTAAGAAAGCACAGCAACACTTGTTTTTCCTCAGGACGCTGAAGAAAGCTGGTCTACCTGAACAGATGCTGCTGACCTTTCACCGCTGCACCATAGAGAGCATCTTAACATACTGCATCTCTGTGTGGTGTCTCAGCTGTACAGCAGCTGATAGGAAAGCACTTCAGTGGGTCGCCTCTAGCGCACAGAAGATCATCGGGACACAGCTCCCAGCCCTGGAGGACACCTACAGCTCTCGCTGCCTAAGGAGAGCTACAGGCAACTGAAAGGACAATACACACCCATGCAATCATCTGTTTGAACTTCTTCCATCTGGCAGACGTTATCAGATTTTCTATGCCCGCACTTCCAGACTGAAAAATAGCTTTTTCCCCGGAGCTATAATTGCACTGAACCAATCGATTAAGTATCATCCGTAAAATTTGTTATATTGCTACTTTAATAGTGGTTTTATGGCCGTTATGCTTCTGAGTTTCGCTTTTGTACTGCTGGACATTGCTTGTACTGGCTGGTTACTTGATTTTATTTATTTTATTTGTTGTTTTATAGGAGTGAGTACGAGAGTTGTAAACTCATTTTCGCTGTATTGGTGCATGACAAGTTGTGCTATGCAATGACAATAAAGATATGTCATTTCATTTCATTAATGCCGGATGGCCTTTTCATGTATTTTCTGTCCCGTTGTTAGACCAGCCAGTGTCTTGTGAACAGGAGCGCCGAGCTGCCATTGAAGAGGCTAAGCTGCATCAGTACGAGGGAGCCTTCGTCCCGCAGTGCAGCACTGGTGGTCGCTACAAGCAGGTGCAGTGCCACCAGGCCACTGGGTACTGCTGGTGCGTTCAAGTCGATTCAGGCCACCCGATCCAAGGCACAACCGCCCGGTGAGTTGGAGTCATCAAGCACAGAAGCAGGCCCTTTGGCCCGTCTCGTCCATGCTGAACCAGTCTCATCACCCTGCACCTGGACCGTACCCCTCCAACCCCTCCCATACACGTACTTACCCAAATTTCTCTTCAAAGTTGAAATCAAACCCACATCTACCACTTTCACAGGCAGCTCGTTCCGCACTCTCACCTCCCTCTGAGTGAAAAAGATCTCTCTCAAGTTCCCCTTAAATATTTCACCTTTCACCCTAAACCAGGGGTCCATGGACCGCTTGGTTAATGCTAGAGGTCCGAGGCATAAGAAAAGATTTAAGAGCTCCTCCCCTAAACCTTTGACCTCTGGTTCTAGACTTACCCAATCTCAGTGGAGAAAGCCTGCTTTCATTTGCTCTATCTGTACCCCTCATAATTTTGTATACGTCTATTAAATCAAATCTCCCCTTAGTCTCCTATGCTCCAGGGAATGAAGTTCTAACCTACTCAACTTTTCCTTATATTGGGGCAGCACAGTGGTGTATTGATAGCACAGCACCTTTTCGTACCAGCAGCCCCTGTTCAATTGCTGCAGCTGCCTGCAAGGAGTCTGTACGTTCTCCCCGTGACCGTGTGGGTTTCCTCCGGGTGCTCCGGTTTCCTCCCACAGTCCAAAGATGTACCAGTTGGTAGGCTAGTTGGTCATTGGAAATAGTCCCATGATTAGACCAGGATTAAATCAGGGATTGAAGAGCTGGAAGGGCCTATTCCACACTGTCTCAATAAATAAATAGATAGCCCAGGTCCTCAAGTCCTGGCAACATCTTCGTAAATATTCTCTGCACTCTTTCAACTCATTGACATCTTTCCTGTAGGTAGGTGACCAGAGCTCCACACAAAACTCCAAGTTTGGCCTCACCAACATCACGTACAGTTTCAACGTAACATCTTCACTCTTGGTCCTCAGTACTTTGATTAATGAAGCACAGCAGATGATGAGGAAGAGCTTGAATGGGTTGCATGTTTTTATCTATTTATTGAGATACTCCGCAGAATAGGCCCCTCTGGCCCTCCAAGACACACCACCACTCAACAATTTAACTCTATCCTAATCCTGGGACCATTTACAATGAGCAATTAACCTATTAACTCGTACGTCTTTGGCCTGTGGGAGGAAACCAGAGCACCCGGAGGAAATCCACATGATCACAGAGAGAACGTACAAGCTCCTTACAGGCAGTGTCAGGAATTGAGCCGCGGTCACCAGCCCTGCAAAGTGTTGTGCTAACGCTACCTTGCTGTCCTTTGAAATTGAACAGACATCGTTTTGAAACTAAGGTTGCATTAACTACATTGCCGGGTAAATCATTTGGGCAGCAACTCTTCGTGGTTTGTCAGAGACAAAATCTTTGCCAGGAGATGATGTGTTTTTTGTCAGGGGGAAAAGGAAGTGCAGTGTGAGTTTAAAAAGATAAACATCTGAGAGCAGAGGAAATGCAATTCCTCCAAATATTCATAAATTGTCATTGGTTGGGTGAATTCTCATGCAGGTTGTGTGGAAAGCCAAATTTTCCTTTGGATGTATAGATTTTCTCCCCATTCTTCATGGGTCATGGTGTGACAGCCATTGAGTAATCCAGTAATCCAGGCTTTCTTTCAGACTTTACTAAGTACCTATGTCTTTTGATCAAATTTTCAGGCATTCTGTGGCAGAGTCACATAACTCTTTACATAGAACATAAAGCATTACAGCCCAGGGACAGGCCCCTTCGCCACAATGTTGTGCCGAGCCAGCTTAAAACAAACCCTCAAAAACTAATCCCTCCTACCTACACCGTGTCCATATCCCTCCATCTTCCTTACATCCATGTGCCTATCCAAATGTCTCTTAAAAGCCTCTAATGTATTTGCCTCTATCACCATACCAGGCATCCACCACTCTCTGAGTAAAAAACTTACCCCTCACATCCCCCTTGAACCTACCCCCTCTCACCTTCAATGCATGCCCTCTGGTATTAGACATTTCAACCCTGGGAAATAGATACTCTCTGTCCACTCGATCTATGCCTCTCATAATCTTATAAGCCTCTATCAGATCTCCCCTCAGCCTCCGAAACTCCAGAGGAAAAAACCCACGTTTGTCCAGCCTGTCATGATAGCACATGCCCTCCAAATCAGGCAGCATCCTGGTAAACCCCTTCTGCACCCTCTCCAAAGCCTCAACATCCTTCCTATAGTGGGGTGACCAGAACAGTAATCAATAATCCAGATGTGGCCTAACCAGAATTTTATAAAGTTGCAACATAATCTCTTGACTTTTGAACTCAATAGTGCCGACGATTGAGGCTTCAATTCCCGCTGCTGTCTGTAAAAAGTTTGTACGTTCTCCCCATGACCACTAGATGCTCTGGTTCTGGTTAACAATGCACAGGATAGGGTTAGTAAGTCGTGCGTATGCTGTGTTGGTGCCAGAAGCATGGGGTCACTGCAGGCTGTCCCCAGCACGTCCTCGTATTGTGTTGGAGCAGAATTTAGAACATTTGACCCATCGAGTCTGCTCCACCTTTTCATCATGGCTGATCTATTTTCCCCCTCAGTCTTCTCCCTGTACCCCTTCACGGCCCGACTAATCAGCAATCTATCAACCTCTGCCTTAAATATACCCAATGTCTTGGTCTCCACAGATTCACCACTTTCTGGTGAAAGAAATCCCTCCTCATCTTTGTTCTAAAAGGACATCCCTCCATTCTGAGGATGTCCCTCCATTCTGACGACGTCCCTCCATTCTGAGGCTGTGCCCTCTGGTCCTAGACTCCCCCACCATGGGAAACATCCTCTCCACATCTTGAGTCCCTTCAACATTTGATACGTTTCAATGAAGTCATCCCTCATTCATTTGAATTCCATGAATATTGTATTATAACATCTAAATTTCTTTGGAGACTGGGATTGCTTGTCCCCATTGGCGATTGTGGGAGCTGAAGGTAACAAGAATTAGTGACAGAGTGGGAAATAGGCATTGATTTGATTAGCAGCATCTCTAGAATCTCCTGTCAAAATCAGAATCAGGTTTAACATCACTGACATATGTCATGAAGTTTGTTGTCATTGTGGCAGCAGTACAATGCAATACAGAATAATAGCAGAAAAATAGTTAAATTAAATAATAATGCAAAAACAGAAATTTAAAAAGTAGTGAGGTAATGTTCACGGGTTCAATGTTCACTCAGAAATCTGATGGCAGAGGAGAAGAAGCTGTTCCTGAATCACTGAGTGTGTGTCTTCAGGCTCCTGTACCTCCTCCCTGATGGTAGCAATGAGGAGAGGGCATGTCCTGGGTGATGGGGGCCTTTAATGATGGATGCCGCCTTTTTGGGGCATCGCTTTTTGAAGGTGTCCTGGATACTATGGAGGCTAGTGCCTGTGATGGAGCTAACTGAGTTTACAACTCTCTGCAGCCTATTTCGATCCTGTGCAGTGGCCCCCACACCCCCAGCAGACAGTGATGAAGCCAGTTAGAATGTTCTCTAATCTGTAGAAGTTTGTGAGTGTCGTTTGTGACATACCAAATCTCCTCAAACTCCTCATGAAATACAGCTGTTGTTGTGCTGCTTTTGTACAGCATCGATATGTTGGGCCCTGGATAGTGCGTCAGAGATGTTGACTCCCAGGAACTTGAAATTGCTCGTCCTTCCCCTTCTGATCCCGCAGTGAGGACTGGTGTGTGTTTTCACCTTTTACCGTTGCCTCTGCAGGAATCAGACTCCTGACTGCGGGAGCGGTGCAAAGTCCAAAGTCTCCGAGATGGCCCCCCTCTTCAGGGACAGGAAGCTGCAAGGTGAGTGATTGGAAGGACATAGAAGGCGTGCAGATAGGTGTGAGGATGCTACTGGAAACAGAGGAGTCTATATATCAGGAGAGAATGAAAAGACAAGTCTCCTTCCTGTTTAGAAACAGAAAGTGAGGCGTGGAACTCAGAAGTCTATAATAATCATGAAGGTCTATATAACCTACCTATCGCCTCCCAGCTTCTGACTTTATCCCCTCCTACCTACCTTCCCCCTCACCTATCACTTTCTTATTCTTGCTTCTGCTCCCTTACGTTCCAGTCCTGAAGAAGAGTCTCAGCCCAAAATGTTGGCTGTTAATTAGAGTCATAGAAAAGCACAGCACCGAAACAGGCCCTTCAGCCCATCTAGTCCATGCTGAATCGTTTAAATTGCCTATCCCACTGACCTGCACTGGGACCATAGCCCTCCATATCCCTACCGTCCGTGTACCCATCCAAACTTTACTTCAACGTTGAAATCGAGCTTGCGTGCACCTCCTGCACTGGCAGCTCGTTCCACATTCTCATTGTCCTCCCAGTGAAGAAGATCCCCCTCATATTCCACTTAAACTTTTCACCTTTCACCCTTAACCCATGACCTCTGGTTGTAGTCTCACCCAACCTCAGTGGAAAAAGCCTGCTTGCATTTACCCTCTCTATACCCCTCATAATTTTGTATTTCTCTATCAAATCTCCCCTCAATCTTCTACATTCTAAGGAATAAAGTCCTAACCTGTTCAACCTTTCCTTATAACTCAGGTCCTCCAGACCTGGCAACATCCTTCTAAATTTTCTCTGTACTCTTTCAACCTTATTTACATCTTTCCAATAGGTAGGTGACAAAAACTGCACACAATACTCCAAATGAGGCCACACCAATGCCTTATACAACTTCGACATAATGTCCCACTTCATGTACTGAATACTTTGATTTATAAGGCCAACGTGCCAAATGTTTTCTTTATGACCCTATCTACTTGTGATGCCATTTTCAACAAATTATGGACCTGTATTCCCAGATCGCTTTCAGGGCCCTACCGTTCGCTGTGTAAGACCTATCCTGGTTGGTCCTACCGATGTGCAACACCTCACACTTGGTTGCAATAAGTTCTAGCTTCCATTTTTCAGCTCATTTTTCCAGCAGGTTCATTTCCCACTGTAAACCATGATAGCCTTTGTCCTCTATACCCCTAATCTTGGTGTTATCTGCAAATTTTTTGATCCAGTTAACTGCATTATTATCTAGATTGTTGATGTAAATGACATCGACAATGGACCCAGCGCCGGTCCCTGCGGCACTCCACTCACCACAAGCCTCCCGTCAGAGACGCAACCACCTACTACCACCCTCTGGCTTCTCCCACAAATTCCTCTCCATAGACGCTGCCTGACCTGCTGAGTCCCTCCAGCATTTTGTGTTTTGCTCTGGATTTCCAGCATCCGCAGAATCTCTGGTGTTTCTGATGTAAAAGTCATGCCAGTTCTCTATTGCCTGGTACATTGGGCAACAGTCGTTTCTCAGCCAGCACCACAAGGCTGATGAACTGGCATTCACCTCACTTGCTGTTTATTGGATCTAATGGTCTGCTTTAAGACCGTCTGCCTTCACCTCGGACCATCTGAGAGAGTCTTAAAGCTGATTGTTGTGACCTGCTAATGTCTGTCATGTCATGTGTCTCCAGGTTGCCCTGGTGGAAAGAAGACAGAGTTTGTAACAGGATTGTTGAAGTCTCTCATTATGGATATGGCCCAGGCTAGCTCACTCCTAACATGGAGAAGGTATTTATCTCTCCCTCCCCACCCTTCCTTCCTCCTACCCATGCACATACAGTCCTCAAACCCCAGGATAGGCCGCCCGCGGCTTCCAGCTTCTGTGGGCTTGAGGACTTGCACAGATCAGGCCTTCATTGTTGGCCCAGGGTAGACCATCTTTACCCTTCGATGATGGCCCAGGGTAGACCATCTTTACCCTTCGATGATGGCCCAGGACAGACCATCTTCACCCTTCAATGTTGGCCCAAGACAGACCATCTTCACCCTTCAATGTTGGTCCAGGATAGGTTTTATTCCTTGAAAAGTAGGAGGGTGAGGAATGACCTTGTAGAATTATATTTTTAAATGAGCGGTATAGATAAGGGGGATAATATTTTTTTCCCGAGGGTGGTAGAGTACTAAGTGAGGGAGTACTAAAAGTTTTAGAAGGGACAACTTTTCATGCAGAGATGTTGGGAATATGGAACAAGGTGCTAGAGGAAACGGTTGAGGGAGATACAATCGTATCGTTTAAAAAGCACTCAGAAAGGCACATGAAGGGGAGCGGCTTGGAGGAATATGGTCTGAACTCAGAAAATTGTAACTCGCTAGCTGGTCACCAGGGTTAGCATGAACTGGATGGGTGGAAGGGCCTGTATTCCTCTATGACTCTGACCCCATTATCTATAGGTGAGATAGGACATTACACATCGTTCGTCCTCAGCACTGGTTCAAGTAGTAGGAAACACTGCAGCATCTTCATCAAGTCACCTGAATCGCAGTTTGCCATGAGGCCAGTGTTTGTGATACAGATATTAATTTTGCTCCTCCTGGAGCCATGATGCACTACTGCTCAGAAGGAGGTTCTTTGGCCATCTCGTCTGTGCGGAAATATTCTGCTTAGTCCCGGACCACACCCCTCCCATCCACGCACCCATCCAACCTTCTCTCAAGCATTGAAATCAAACCTGCATCCAGCACCACCCCCACCCCCCACTGGCAGCTCGTTCCACACTTGCACCATCTTCTGAGTGAAAACGTTCACCCTCTGTTTCCCCTTAAGTATTTTACCTTTCACCCTTAACCTATGACTCCCAGTTCTAGTCTCTCCAACATCAGTGGAAAAAGTCCATTTGCATTTACCCTGTCTACACCTCAGTTGGGTGGTGGGGTGGAGATATGTCTCTACCAAATTCCTTCCCTCCGCTAGCCTGCGGGTCACCCTCGGGCAAGGTGTACACCTGCTTAGCCCCTCCTCCTCCTCCACGGAGATACGTCTTTACCAAATTCCTTCCCTCCGCTAGCCTGCAGGACACCCTCGGACAAAGTGTAGCACCTGCTTAGCCCCTCCCGCCCCCTCCCGCCCACCCGGAATCAGGGTCACGTGAAGCCATGGGATCAGGTGGCGGATGGTTGTATGAGCAGCCGGTTCATATCACAAGTCCTGGTTATGTGACCACTGACACCAGGCAGACAATCCCTGAAGAGTATTGATAATGGCCGGGGTCACCGGTCTTGTAAAGACACTGCCCAGAAGAAGGCAATGGCAAACCTCTTCTGTAGAAAAAAATTGCCAAGAACAATCCACGGTCATGGAAAGAGAAGAGATTCCGAAGAGCTTCAGATTAAAGACAGATGGAAGACCGTGATTGCCCATGTCATACGACGCGGCACATAATGGTGATGATCCATAAGTACGTGAATTGCATATGACATGATGCTACCATGTGATACGTGCGCACCCCACCTAAAGTAAATGGCAAACTTAAGACTCACCTCTACTGGCTCTCTTGTTTTCCTTTGGATTAGCTTAATGTTTTGAAGTTACACTGGGGTTTTGGAAAAAGCTCCCTTCTGGCAAGCTGTTATAGGGCTATCAAAACAAAAAATTCGTGCCATCCCCCAGGCAGTTAATCTGTCAACCACTCTAGTTAGCCACCTCCCCCACCCGCTCTATCTATTTCCTCAGTCACTGCACTTTAAGCCACGTTTTATAATGCTGTTTACATTGTAAATCCATGCTGGCATTTCTTTATTTTTGTACATTTATTCTATATTCATACTAACTTTATTTTCATATAGTTTTTTATTCTTTAGAATTGTTGAATGTTTTTTGTTGCACATTGTACCAACACACCACAGCAAATTCATAATGCATAGGGAGAATAAAGTTGATCCTTAACTGGCTTTTATAGTATACTGAGGTTGATCTTGACACCACAAGTTATTCATACAGCCAGAATGGAACCTGAGACTTCGTATTTTAGTCATAGTCTTAGTCATACTTTATTGATCCCGGGGGAAATTGTTTTTTGTTACAGTTGCACCATAAATAATTAAATAGTAATATGTAAATTACGCCAGGAAATAAGTCCAGGACCAGCCTATTGGCTCAGGGTGTCTGACCCTCCAAGGGAGGAGTTGTAAAGTTTGATGGCCACAGGCAGGAATGACTTCCTATGACGCCCTGTGTTGCATCTCGGTGGAATGAGTCTCTGGCTGAATGTACTCCTGTGCCCACCCAGTACATTATGTAGTGGATGGGAGACATTGTCCAAGATGGCATGCAACTTAGACAGCATCCTCTTTTCAAACACCACCGTCAGAGAGTCCAGTTCCATCCCCACAACAACACTGGCCTTACGAATGAGTTTGTTGATTCTGTTGTTGTCTGCTACCCTCAGCCTGCTGCCCCAGCACACAACAGCAAACATGATAGCACTGGCCACCACAGACTCGTAGAACATCCTCAACATCGTCCGGCAGATGTTAAAGGACCTGAGTCTCCTCAGGAAATAGAGACAGCTCTGGCCCTTCTTGTAGACAGCCTCAGTGATTATTTATCATCAGTGATCATTTATTAATGAGATAGAGTGTGGGACAGGCCCTTCTGGCCTTCCGAGCTGTGCTGCCCCACAATCCCCCCGTTTAATTCTAGCCTAGTCATGGGACAATTTACAATAGCTAACCAGCACACCTTTGGACTGTGGGAGGAAACAGGAGCACCTGGAGGAAACCCACGCAGTCAGGGGGAGAACTTACAGGCAGCGGCAGGAATTGAACCTGGGTCTACTGTACTGCAGAGCATCGTGCTAACCACTATGCTACCGTGCTGACCCCAACGTTTTATTATGGCATAGTAGATGTGTATTGTATTCCTTTTACAGACTTTCTGAAGGATCGGTCGGTTTTTTGCTGGAAGACCGCGCCATTCGCTGGTACTTTGGCAAGCTGGACAAGGACCTCAACAATGAGATCTCCGAGAAGGAGCTGAGGCCCTTTAGGGTCTACCTGAGGAAGAACGCCAAGCCGCGGAAGTGCACCAGGAAATTCGTTGAGTACTGTGACCTCAACGGCAGCAAGTCCATCTCCCTGCACGAGCTGAAGGGATGCTTGAGTTTCATCAAAGGCAGAAGTAGGCGAACGTTTTAATAACTTTCAGACAACGTGGTCATCAGGGGAAAAGACGCTGGGAAGCGGGCAGTGCATAGTGGTATAATGGTTATGTGACTGGATTATTAATTATACTCTAGATTATTAGTTTGATGTGTTAGAGCCTGATGCACTTTTGAATATTGCACCTTCACTCCCCACCCACCCTTCAAGCTCGCCTGTTTTAATTGCAAAGAGAAATGATACTGTGAGTCAGGGGTTCCCAACCTGAGGCCCTTGGTCCTGTCAGATAATGGTAGGGGTACTTACTTACTGCCTGTTACGCCTCTGGCGTTTAAGGCAGCAATGAAGGTCCTCCATCTCTGGCGGTGTTCAGGGCTTCCTTCATCGTGTCGGTATTCCTCTCGGTTTTCACTACTGTCAGTCATGTAAGTCCCGGGTGGAGACTCAGGAATACCGTCACACTCAGATGTAGAAGAATTCTTCATTGCTGTTTCCATAACAATTTTGTTTGACCAGTCAGGGTTGTCAGCCCTGAGCTGAACCTCCGAACCTGGAGGACCGCTGACCACTCTTAGTCTGACCTCTACCCTTTGACATTTTTGGGTGACCTCACCAAGAGCCAAACCAGGAAGACCTGATTCCAGCCAATGTAGCTCTCTGGGTCATTGAGGCACACAAGCCTCCAAACCCCATGACAAGGTTGTGGTCCTCTTGGTGGAATGGTAGAGGTCCATGGTATATCCATGGCATAAGGTGTAGTGGTTAGCACAATGCTTTGCAGTGCAGGAACCTGGGTTTAATTTCCACCACTTGTAAGGAGTTTGTACGTTCTCCCTGTTTCCTCTGGGTGCTCCTGTTTCCTCCCCACAGTCCAAAGACGTACTGGTTGGTGGGTTAATTGGTTATTATAAATTGTCCCGTGATTTGAGTAAAATTTAAGGCATCCGTTAGTCTTGCGAGACCATGGATCTGCGCCTGGAAAGTCTTCACTCTCCAAGTTGCAGGCCTGGGCAAGGTTGTATGGAAGACCAGCAGTTGCCCATGCTGCAAGTCTCCCCTCTCCACGACACCAATGTTGTCCAAGGGATTAGGACCCATACAGCTTGGCACCAGTGTCGTCGCAGAGCAATGTGTGATTAAGTGCCTTGCTCAAAGACACAACATGTTCCCTCGGCTGGGGCTCGAACTCACAACCTTCAGGTCGCTAGTCCAATGCCTTAACCACTTGGCCACATGATTAGGCTAGGGTTAAATCAGGGGATTGCTGGGCAGAACAGCTTGAAGAGCTGGAAGGGCCTATTCCACTCTGTATCTCAATAGATAGAGAGAGAGATAATGAGAGAAAGAGAAAAAGAAGGAAGAAAAGTTGGGAACCCCTGCCGTAAGCAGTCTTGTAGACCAGTGGACATCCTCTTGGCATGGCCAAGAGTCGCTGGTCTTCTCGGTAGGCTTTCACCGCATCTACATCTACAGATGGACTACATCTACTACGTGGTGCAGGCTCTGCAAAAATAGTCAAAGCTGACTAAAGAACAAGGTCACCGGGGCCAGGTTTTGACATGATACTTCTTTGTGGACCATTTTAAAATCTAAGCATGTCATACATTTTATAGCTATTGATACTTTTTTAAGGTTTGTGTAATAAACAAAATGCACTTTTTACACAACTGGATTCTCAGCCTGGGTCCTCTGTACAAGTATTGTCCACGTGCACCACCCAGAGTGTCGTGGTTAGTGCGGCGCTGTTGCAGCTCCGGGTGCTGGAATTCCGGGGGCCAATTCCGACGTCCCCTGTAAGACAGTTTGCATGTTCCTTCCCGCGTGCGCATGCGTTTGCCCCGAGTGCTCTGGTTCCCTCGCACGCAGCCCAAAGAAATACCGGTTGGTGGGTTAAATGGTCATTTTAAATTGTCCTGTGATTAGGCTGTAGTTAGATAGATGGGTTGCTGGTGGCATGGATCGTTGATCCGGAGGAACCTGTCCTGTGCAATTTCTGGGTTTCTCTACCCCAGGGGCTTGTGGAGGTTGGGTCATTAGGGGTATTTTGAGTGGATGTGGGTCAGTTGGGCTGGAAAGGGGCTTGTTCCACGTTGCATCCCTAAATAAATACATAAAATTCCTCATTCCGATACTCCGCGGACAATGTTATTGGGCTTTAAAAAAACTGTGACGAAGGCGCATCCCGGCACTCCCATTGGTCAGGATCCTCTCACACGTTGACCCTCACCCCTCCCCCTTGCACTCCTCCCCATTCCAGTCCTCCGATCTTCCCCAGTGATCATCCTCAATAGAACAAAGAGCAATACAGAACAGTACAGGCCCTTCAGCCCACGAAACTGTGCTCCCCTGCTTAAAGGAAATTTATTACCAAAGTATGTGCATATCACCACTTCAAAGATTCAAACAATATCAAAGTATGGTATACAACCCTGAGATGCATCTTCCCCATTGACAGGCACGAAACAAACAAACACCATGCAAAGAAAAACATCAATGTCTCAGGCGTACATAAAAGTGCAAATAGCAAAAGAGGAAAGAAAATACAAGCAAAAAACACAATATAAAACAAAAAGTCAAAAGAGCTCTCTTTTTCTGAAATTACCCTGAGGTTCATTTTCCTGCAGACATTCACGGCAGACAGAGAAATGCAACAAAGACCGACAAACAATATGCAAAATCTTTAATCTACTCCAAGATCAATCTAACCTTTCCCTCCCACACAACTCCCCTCTCCCCCCCACCGTTTTTCTATTGCCCATATGCTTATCAAACAGTCTCTTACATGACCCTAATGCATCGGCCTGTAGCTCCACCCTGGCAGGGTGTGCCAGCTCCCACCCTTCTCCCTTCCCTCCTCCGATCTGCTGTCTGTACTTTCGTTCTCTGCAGCGGTGGGGGATCACAGTAAGGACATTCTTGTGTAAACATATGGTTGTGGTTTGTGCTGCTCTGCCTCAACCCATCAGTCCGGGCAGATGGGGCCTGTTGGGAAGGGGCAAAGGTGGGTTACTGGCGCCTTAAAACCAGTTGCTCCTGGCAGATGGGGCTTGTCAGCTGTGGTCGGCAGCTCATCCAGAAGAAAGAAGTCTCTGATCTGAAACCTCTGCTGCCTTGTGATTACACCGCTCAAGGCGAAGACTTCAGTAATAAACCCTGAGGGAAAAATCCGGAGCTGGAGTTCTTAAGGCAGTCCTACGTTGAGTTCAATATTGACTGGCAGCTGCTGTGATACTGCTGGTGCAAAACTGTGTCAGTCTCCGCAGTGCCTCTACGTTCATCAGCTGCGTGGAGAGGGGGAGCTCGCTGCACGGGCAACAGCTTGCTCTCCATATCGTCCTGCCCTGGCCTGTCTATCATGTAGACAGCTGGGACGTAACCTCCACGGACGACCCTGACCAACTGAGGACCCCAGTACTCCGCCTGACACTTGTACCTCGTGTTTGATCAACTGCTGGAGGGTGGGAAATGTGTGCTAAGCTCGTAGCTTGGCCTCACAGAGCACTGCATCTAATTGTGTCCTAGATACGGAGGAATTTAATCTTTTTTTAATATATACTCCTGTAGCAATGCAGGGAAGAACTTCTCGCTCTGACAGCATTTCCATTACGGAACAGCAAATTGATAGTCTGAAGAGTTGCAAATATTTAACAAGAGATTCTGCTAATCTTTATCAATGGAGTTACTTAATAGGTAGTCCATTCTAGAATTTATTTATGCAGACAAGTGCGAGGTATTGTGCTTCGGTAGGACCATCCAGGGTAGGTCTCACACAGTGAATGGTGGGCACTGAGGAATGTGGTTGATCAGAGGGATCTGGGAATACAGGTCCATAATTCATTGAAAGTGGTGGCACAGGTAGAGAGGGTCATAAAGAAAGTTACTGGCACATTGACCTTCAGAAATCAAAGAGATGGGATGTTATGTTGAAGTTGTATACGATGTTGGTGAGGTCTAATTTGGAGTATCGTGTGCAGTTTAGTCACCTACCTACAGGAAAGATGTAAATAAGGTTGAAAGAGTATAAGAGAAAATTCACAAGGATGTTGCTGGGTCTGGTTGAACAGGTTAGAACTTTATTCCCAAAAATGTAGGAAATTGAGGGGAGGTTTGAACAGCTTTAAGTTCCTTGGCATACACATCACTGAGGACCTCGTGGTCTGTACACACCAGCTGTGTGGTGAAAAAAGCACAGCAGTGCCTCTTTCACCTCAGACGGTTGAAGAAGTTTGGTATGGGCCCCCAAATCCTAAGAATTTTCTACATGGGCACAATGTCAGCATCCTGACTGGCTGCATCACTGCCTGGTATGGGAACTGTATTTCCCTCAATCACAGGACTCTGCAGAGAGTGGTGCAGACAGCCCAGCACATCCATAGATGTGAACTTCACATGATTCAGGACATTTACAAAAACAGGTGTGTAAAAAGGGCCCATAGGATCACTGGGAACCCAAGTCACCCCAACCACAAACTGTTCCAGCTGCTACTATCTGGGGAAAAAGTACCACAGGATAAAAACCAGGACCAACAGGTTCCGGGACAGCTGCTTCCACCAAGGCCATCAGACTGATTAATTCATGCTGACACAACTGTATTTCTATGTTATATTGACTTTCCTGCTGTATATACTATTCATTATAAATTACTATAAACTGCACATTGCACATTTAGACGGAGATGTAATGTAAAGATTTTTACTCCTCGTGTATGTGAAGGATGTAAGAAATAAAATCAATTCAATTCAATTCAAAATTATGATGGGTATAGATAGGGTAAGCGCAAGCAGGCTTTCTCCACTGAGGTTGGATGGGATTACAACCAGAGGTCATGGGTTAAGGGTGAAAAGTGAAAAGTTTAAGGGGAACATAAGGGGAAACTTCTTCACTCAGAGGGTTGTGAGAGTGTGGAACGAGCTGCCAGCACAAGTGGTGCACATGAGCTTGATCTCAGCATTTAAGAAAAGTTTAGATAGGTATGTGGACGGTATGTGGAGGGCTGTGTATCCCGGTGCAGTTCAATGGGAGTAGGCAGTTTAAATAGTTTGGCACAGACTAGATGGGCTGAAGGGACTGTTTCTGTGTTGCAATGTTCTATTTCTCTATGACTCTACGAAACTAAACTTAACAAGCTGAAACAGAAGGCACCAGATCGCATTGCTAAGAGCGAGTCGCTCGAGAAGAACACAAGGAATTCTAAATGATTAATGACTCTCGTTAAACAAAGATTAGCCATTTGAGTTGTTCTTAAAAACCTCGGAGACCAGTGCGCCTGGCGCCCCACGCAGGCCTGGAGAGCGCATTACAGGATCCAGAGCAACGCACAAAATTCTTGAGGAACTGTTTAGGTCAGGCAGCTCCCATGGAGAGGAAGAAACAGTCGACGTTTTAGCACCTTTCATCGGCAGAGGAAAGGTCGGGGTGGGGGGGGGAGAAGCCAGAATAAGGAGGGAGGGGGAAGGAGTACAAGAAGGTAATATGTGAACCCAGGTGAGGTCGAGGGTAGGTGGATGGGGAAGAGGCAATGAGATGATACATGGAAAAGATGAAAATCTGAAGAAGGAATCTGATATGAGGAAAGGTTTCAGAAGATGAGTTCTGCTTAGATGGTCTAGCAGAAAGGTTGAAGGACCTGCCTCTGAAGCAGGTTCTAATAACCTCTTGTTCTGTTTGTTGCTAGTTATCCATGTACTGGAAGTACAGCCATTGGAGTTTGGGAACTTCACACACAAAATTCAATTAGATCACGACTAGGTCAGGCTGTTAAGTGTGTGTCTTTTGAAGGGCGACTCCCAAGATGTGGAAAGTGGTTGATATTTTCCAGAGGGAAGGAGGGGCAAGTTGGTCAAGAACAGTTACCTTACCGATGTTGACTGCTAAGCCCGTTAAATGAATGATGCTAACTCTGGGAGCCTAGCGTTTAGCTCGTGTGAAGACCAGCATCATCTGGCTACTTCAGCATAGTCACCAAAGTTGTGGTGACCTTGTGCCTGGAGTGCACTTGCTGCTGGTTTCCGGTAGTCTTAAAGATTACATAGAGCAGTAGAGGCATTTTGGCACACAACGTTGTGCCAGTACTTTAATCTACTCCAGGATAATTCTAACCTTTCACTCCCACATAGCCCTCCATTTTTCTATCATCATTGTGCCTACCTAAGGGATTCTGAAGTGTCCCTAATACATTTGCCTTTAACTGTACTCCGGCAGTGCCCACTGTTCTTGGTGTGAAAAAAACACTTACCTCTGACATCCCCTCACTTACTCTCATCCACACCTACCACTGTGTATCAAAACTTACCTCTGATATCCCCCCCCCCCCATACTTTCCTCCAATCACCTTAAAATGATACCCTCTCACGTTCAGCATTTCTGCCCTGCGATGAAGACCCTGGCTGGCCACCCGATCTGTGTATCTTATCATTTTGCACACCTCTATCACGTCACCTCTCATCCTGCTTCACTCCAAAGAGAAAAGCCCTAACTCACTCCCTCCCCGACAGTTTCCTCCAAATACCTTAAAATTATGCCCCTGGTATTAACCATTTCTGCCCCAGCTCACTCAACCTCTCCTCATAAGTCATGCTCTCTGATCCAGGCAGCATCCCGGTAAATTTCCTCTCTAAAGCTTCCACATCCTGCCTATAATGAGGTGACCAGAACTGAGCTCAATATTATGGAGCTGCAACATTACCTTACGGCTGTTCAGCTCAATCCCCTGACTGATGAAGGCCAGCGCATCACACTTCATCTTAACCACCCTCTCAATCTGATTTCTTTATTTTGAGTTGCAGTACAGAACAGGCCCTTCCGGCCCAGTGAGCAGCAACCCACCTATTTAACACTGGCCTAATGACGGGACAATTTACAATGACCAACGAACCTACGAACCAGTATGTCTTTGGACTGTGACAGGGATCCCGAGCACCCAGAGGAAACCCGCGTATTCACGAGGAGGAACATAGAAAACTCCTTCCAGGCAGATTAAAATTGAGCTCTGAACTCCGATGCCCCGAGATGTAATGGCTCACTGTGCTGCCCTAACTTGCACAGCAACTTTGAGAGTTTGCTCCAGTCCTGTTGGAACTTTGGATGAGAGATGTAGCAATTTATTAGGGGGGGTGGGGGGGTGTATGGTTGGTGGTGGAGTTGTAAGTATCAGGGAAAACCTTGCACTCGGGACCGGTCTGTGTTGAACCTTCATTTGAGTTGACACCTGTTTTTCCTCCCTGCAAACATTCACTTCAGTACCTGACTTGCTAGTCTGAAGATCCGAGCCAAGCAGATCTTCGTAGTTTTGTGCCAGCTGGGGTTGTTGTTTGTCCACATGTTCATATGTGCATATGGGTAACAGATGTCAGCAAGCGCGTAAATCAAAACGCCACGTAATTCACATTAATCCTGCCTGTGAGAGTGAGCTAAGTAGACATAAGGTTAGTTTGGCGCCTTTGGAGGTTAGAATATTGACAGCAACACCCACAAGATGCTGGAGGAACTCAGCAGGTCAGGCAGCGTCTACGAGAAAGAGTAAAGAGTTGATATTTTGGGCTGAGACCCTTCATCAAGACTGGAAAGGAAGGGGGAAAAAGTCAGAGTGAGAAGGTGGGGCAGGGGAGGAAGAAGAAGATGGAGACGGGTGATAGGTGAAACCAGGAGAAGGGGAGCGGTGAAGTAAAGAGCTGGGAAATTGATTGGTGAAAGAGATAAGGGGAGGGGGGATCTGATAGGAGAGGGTAAAGGACCATGGGAGCATTGAAAGGGGAGAAGCACCAGAGGGAGGTGATGGATAGTTCGGGAGATAGGATGAGAGAGAGAAATGGGAATGGGGGATGGTGAAGGGGGGGGGTGCAATTACTGGAAATTTGAGAAATTGATGTTCATGCCATCAGGTTGGAGGCTACCCAGATGGAATATAATGTATTGCTCCTTCATCCTGAGGGTGGCCTCATCGTGGCAGTCAAGGAGGTCATCGGAATGGGAATGGGAAGCAGAATTGAAATGGGTGGCCACTGGGTGATCCCGTTTTTGTGGCAGATGGAGTGAAGATGCTCAGTAAAGCAGTCTCCCAATCTATGTTGGGTCTCACTGATATGCAGAGGGCGTGCCGGGAGAGCCAGATACCTGGGATACTGAATATTAAGAGTGGGCTGGGGTTAAAATTGGTACCATCACGTTTTACCTTTTAACTTTTTAGAAGTTACTTTGAATTTTTCTTCCTCTCCTGAGCTGATGCTGAAGGGAGCTTTGTAAGCATTCACAGAGGAAGTTTGGACCCTGGAATATGTCACAAGGCTTTACAAAGGAATTAAGAGTTTCAGGAAAGTGGAAGAGGAAGCAGGAAAGGGAAGCGTGCTAAAGTTTTCGGGAAAGCCTAGTGGAGAGTGAATCTGCAATCAGTGGCCACTTTATTAGGTACACCTGTACACCTACACGTTAGTTCACATATCTAATCAGCCAATCATGTGGCAGGAACTCAACGCATAAAGAATGCAGACACGATCACGTTGTTCAGCCCAAACAGAATGGGGGAGAAATGTGACCTAAATGACCTTGACTATGGCATGATGTTAGTGTCAGACAGGATGATTTGAGTATCTCTAAAACTGATGATCTCCAGGGATTTTCACACACAACAGTCTCTTAGAGGTTACAGAGAATTAAATTAGATTAGATTATGAGGACCCCTTTTATTGTCACTTAGTAATGCATGCATTAAGAAATGATACAATATTCCTCCGGTGTGATATCACAAAAACACAGGACAGACCAAGACTGAAAAACTGACAAAAACCACATAATTATAACACACATCAAAGTTGCTGGTGAACGCAGCAGGCCAGGCAGCATCTCTAGGAAGAGGTACAGTCGACGTTTCAGGCCGAGACCCTTCGTCAGGACTAACTGAAGAAAGAGCTAGTAAGAGATTTTAAAGTGGGAGGGGGAGGGGGTTATAACTATTATAACATATAGTTGCAACAGTGCAAGCAATACCATAACTGTCGAAGAACAGGCCATGGCACAGTAAAAAAGTTCAAAGTCTCTTGAAAGTCCCACATCTCACGCAGATGGGAGAAGGAAGAAAACTCTTCCTGCCATGCCCAACCACAGTCCAACTCTGAGTCGTCCGAAAAATTCGAGCCTCCGACCAGCCCTCTGACACCGAGTACTGAGCACCATCTCTGCCGAATGCTTTGACCTCAGCCTCGGTTGCCAGCAGCAGGCAAAGCCGGGGATTTTGGGGCCCTCCCTCCGGAGATTCTCGATCGCACAGTAGCAGCGGCAGCGAAGCGGGCATTTCAGAAGTTTCTCCAGATGTTCCTCTGTGTTTCTCATGTCTGTCTCCATCAAATCAGAATTAAGAATGGTGCGAGAAACAGAAAAACATTCATTGAGCAGCATTTCTGTGGACGAAGACACCTTGGTAATGAGAGAGGTCGGAGGAGAATGGCCAGACTGGTTCCAGCTGACAGGAAGGCGACAGTAACAAATATCGACACATTACAACAGCAGTATGCAGAAGAGCATGCCGATCCTTGAAGTGGATGGACGACAACAGCAGAAGACCATGAACATACACTCAATGGCCACTTTATTAGGTACAGGAGGCGCTGAATAAAATGACCACACGGGAATTGAGACTGGGTCGCTGGTACGGTAAAGTGCTGCGCTAACCACTACGGTACTGTGCCACCCCAAACTGAAGGGCGTAATGAAATACAGTACAATAAAGACAATCTTACACCTTTTGTAAACTTTTTTCTCATCTGTCTTTGTTCCAACTGTGTGGCAATGAAGGCTATGTGTGCAGGAACATTTTAGTTACTGCGTGGCTGTACACTGGTGCCTGTTAGAGGGAACAGTGCACTAATATGCCTATCTGAATGTCTCTTGAAAATAGTTCAGCCTCTACACCACCCGAGGCAGTGGGGCAGCTCTGTTGTGATTCCCTCTTGCTGACTCCAGCACACATATCCCAACACTACTCCGAAGCAGATATTCCGTTTGATTTTCAGTACCTGTAAAGGCAGCTATGGAAGTTGAACTTTTATTTAGATACAGCATGGAGTAGGCCCCCCGGCCCAACAAGCTGCACTGCCCGGCAACCCCGCTACTTAACCCTAGCCTAATCAAGGGACAATTTACAATGACTAATTAACCTACTGACCGGTACGTCTTTGGACTGTGGGAGGAAACCAGAGCACCCGGAGGAAACTCGCACGATTCAACAGGAGAACATACAAACTCGTTACAGACGGCACCGGAATTAAACTCTGAACTTGGGAATGCCCTAGCTGTAATAGCGATGTGCTAACCGCTACCTTACCATGGCGCCCTGATTAATTTAGCAGACTCTCTTGCCTGTTCCAGTAAAGAAGTCTAATTAGAAATGATGTTGACTAATTGAAAAGCTTCACTTCTCTTCCTATTCATGATCATCATCTTTATGTGCCATGCCGTATGACATGGGCAATCATGGGCTTTCCATGACGGTGATTGTTCTTGGCAAATTTCTCCACTGAACTGGTTTGCCATTGCCTCCTTCTGGGCCACAAGTTGGGTGACCCCAGCCATTATCAACACTCTTCAGAGATTGTCTGCCTGGTGTCAGTGGTTACATAACCAGGACTTGTGATCTGCACCGGCTGCTCATACAACCATCCACCACCTACTTTCATGAATTAGAATATGAGGACACGCAGTCATCTTTTATTGTCATTTAGTAATGCATGCTTTAAGAAATGATACAATATTTCCTCCGGTGTGATATCACAAAACACAGGACAGACCAAGACTGAAAAAACTAACAAAACCACATAAGTATAACATATAGTTACACCAGTGTAACAATACCATAACCTGATGAAGAACAGGCCATGGGCACAGTAAAAGAGTTCAAAGTCCCTCGAAAGTCCCACATCTCACACAGACGGGAGAAGGAAGAAAACTCTCCCTGCCCGACCACAGTCCGATTCTGAGTCATCCGAAAACTTCGAGCCTCTGATCACCTGTCTGACACGGAGTACCGAGCACCATCTCTATCTGAACGATTCAACCTCAATCTCGGTCGCCAACAGCAGGCAAAGCCGGGGACTTTGAGGCCTTCCCTCCGGAAGATTCTCGATCGCACAGTAACAACAGCAGCAAACTGGCATTTCAGAAATTTCTCTAGATGTTCCTCTGTGCTTTCACGTCTGTCTCCATCAAATCACAATTGTCCACTGACCCTGATTGGGGGGGGGGGGCCTGAGCAGGTAGTACACCTTGCCCAAGGGTGACCTGTAGGCTAGCAGAGGGAAGAAGTGACTTACACCACCTTTGGTAGAGATGTATCTCCACTCTGCCACCGCGGTCTTCCTATTGCAGATCGGAATATCACAGCCACTGGTCTATACTGATTTAGTCTATAGTTGTAATTGACCTTGGTGTTTGGTGCCAGATACAACAAAATTAGTTAGCATTCCTGCTAGTGTATGAATTCCCGAGTGTAAGAGCGATCAATACTTGTGCAACACAAAGTGCTCAGCAGGTCAGGCAGCACCTATTGAAAAGAATAAACAATCAATGTTTAGGGCCGAGACCCTTCTTTCGGACTGGAAAGGAAGTGGGAAGAAGCCAGAATGAGCAGGTAGGGGGAGGATGACACACTAGAGTGTGGTAGGTGGGTGGGTGGGTGGGGGGGGTGGAGTAAGAATCTGGGCCATACTGGATACGGTAGATGACCCCAACAGGCATGCATGTTCAAAGTTCAAAGTTCAAAATAAAATTTATTATCAGTGTACGTACATGTCACCACATACAACCCTGAGATTCTTTTTCTGTGGGCATACTTAGAAAATCTATAGAACAGTAACTGTAAACAGGATCAATGGACATGAAACTGTGCGAATGCAGATATAAATGTGAGATGTCACCTCACCCGGGAGGACTGCTTGGGGCCCTGAATGGAGGTGAGGGAGGACGTGAATGGGCAGGTGTAGCACTTAGACTGCTTGTAAGGTGCCGTGAGGGAGATTAGTGGGGAGAGACAAGGGAACCGTTGAAGGAATGATCTCTGTGCAAGGTGGAGAGTAAAGGGTGAGTGAAGATATGTTTGGTGGTAGAGTGTCATTGAAAATGGTGGAAGTTGTGGAGGTTCATGGGATGGTAGGCGAGGACAAGGAACTCTATCACTGTTAAGGCAGTGGGAAGATGTCTGTGAAATGGAGGAGATGTGGGTCATTCTCTGCTCTCAGGCCTGATCCCTGCCACCTCAATTCAGCCCATACACTACACTACACTACACTACACTACACTACACTACACTACACTACACTACACTACACGACACGACACGACACGACACGACACGACCATGCTGCACATTCAAGACTTAAGTTCACACCAAAAAAATGGTCAATCAGATGGTTCAAAAGCTCAACTCTGACAGGGATGTTTCAGGCTATTGTTTGCAGTGATCATTTACAGAAGAAGTGTGATTAATAAAGTATTTAGTAATTGCCCTACAACCATCAGGCTCCTGAACCAGTGTGGATAACTTCACTCACCACAATGAGCCTCAGGTCCCACACCACCAGGTTCAGGAACAGTTATTACCCCACAACCATCAGGCTCCTGAACCAGTGTGGATAACTTCACTCACCACAATGAGCCTCAGGTCCCACACCACCAGGTTCAGGAACAGTTATTACCCCACAACCATCAGGCTCCTGAACCAGTGTGGATAACTTCACTCACCACAATGAGCCTCAGGTCCCACACCACCAGGTTCAGGAACAGTTATTACCCCACAACCATCAGGCTCCTGAACCAGTGTGGATAACTTCACTCACCACAATGAGCCTCAGGTCCCACACCACCAGGTTCAGGAACAGTTATTACCCCACAACCATCAGGCTCCTGAACCAGTGTGGATAACTTCACTCACCACAACTCTGAACTGACTCTGCAGCCTATAAACTCACTTTCAGGGACTCTACAATGCTTGTTCTCAGTAATTGAACAGTTTGCCTTTTGCACATTAGTTACTTATCAATATTTGTTGATGGAAATTCTCTATAAATTCTATTGTATGATTTTATTTTCCTGTAAATGCCTGCAAGAAAACAAATCTCAGGGTACTCTGTGGTAAGATATAAACTTTGATCATATATTTACTTCGACTTTGACTATCTCACAGAAGAGAAAAGAAACTTTTCCCAGTATCCGGAACGTTTGCTGCCAATTATCATCATTAAAGCAGATTATCTGATCATTATCATATTGTCTGTGGAAACTAACTGTGTGCAGTTTGCCTCTGAATGTTAAAACATTGACTTGAGTAACTTGCCTGAACATAGGATTTAAAATGCTCTAGCGGTAAGATGAATCACAGCAACTTCTACGGGTGGATTGTCATTTTTAAATGCATTTTTTACTGTTGCAAGACTCTGCTGGACATTGAGAACTTAAGGTTTGGCTCCAGCTCTGGTCTACCCCATCAGCAAGTTGCCTGTTGGCCGAGAAACTGAAGGAACTGGACTGTGATGCTGCCTGCAACAGAGAGGCGTTGGTGCGCGGAGGAGGCATGTAGTCCAACAAAGATTCAAAAAGATTCAAAGTATATTTATGGAATACAACCCTGAGATTCAACCTGCTGAAGGCAACCACAAAAACAAAGAAACACCATGAAACCGAATTAAGAAAACATCAAACACCCAACACGTGAAAAAGATCAAACTGAGCAAACGGCAATAAGCAAGCAAACGCACAGAGTATGGACCATCAAACCAGGAGTCCAGTTTCGTTCAGTTCAGCGGCTCGGTGCTAGCCCACTGCAGGCAGCGCGCAGAGCCATTTGCTGCAGCGCCCCAGTCCGTATTGATCACCGCCCCCCCCAATCAAACTGCTCCAAAACACCAAAAAAAAGAGTAACCAGAATTTAAGCACACATGCAACATGAACTTCAAAGTTCCCCCAAAACAAGTCTAGAGCCTTACCGATCAGTCCTTGCAGCATGGAACTCAAAACTCCTGCACCTTCCTCTGACAGCGGCTAGCGAGAGAGAGAGGTAGACCGTTCAAACACAGGCAGACGGTGCCAAGCACTCACCTGTCCTCTGCTCTCATCCTTGTTGACTTCAAACTTGCTCGGCACCTCAATCGGAGAGAAGCAATGGAGTCGGTCATGGACTCCAGGCCACATACTCTGCTCCAAACCTCATCAAAATCCCTTGGAGGCAGCAAGGTGCCAAATCACTCAAGCAGCCTAAACTATAAATCTTGGGTTCCAATCATATGCAGCTTAGTAGGAGAATTATATTTGAAAGAAGAAGTAGAGTTAAAAGAAGTAGTTTTGTGCACTGTCCGCATTGTTCAGCAAGAGACCATCTCAACTATTTTCTTGTGATCACAAGACCCTTTTGACATTGGTGGTGAAATTGCTTTATTGGCAAATGGCGGGGGGGGGGTTGGAGTTGTGTGGCCTCAGTTGTAGCGAGGACCAGGCCTCAGACTGTGGTGTCCCCTACTTGCAACCGTCCGGGCGAGCGCTCCACTGGATCTCAAGTAGTGCAGTATCCATGCTGGAGCTGGTGCTGCCCCCGGTGTTTGCACAGCAGAAGACAAGCTGTATTGTGTTCAGCTGCAGATTGCTGTAACATTCATGGACACAGGGACTTGGACTATATTTTTTTCTGTGGCTGCCCGTTTACTGCTATCTTATTTGTGCCTTGAGCTGTTGCTACTGTGTTTTGTACCTTGGTCCTGGAGTAATGCTGTTTCGATTGCTGTATTTGTGGGTTTTTATGTATGGTTAAATGACAATTCAACTTGAACTTGAAATGGTTTAGGATATATGAGCTATCTAAATCAACTTATCCTAATGTCTTAATGTAGAGGTTCAAAACATTAGCATTTCCTCCCATAAATGCTGCTGGACATGCAGAATTAGAGTCACTGAGAAGTACAGCACAGAAACAGACCCTTCAGCCCAACTAGTTCATGCCACCAGAATTTGTTGCTCCAGATTTAAGCACCTGCAGTCCCTTTTGTCTCTATCTATCTGTCTCCCTCCTCCTCCCCTTTCCTTGGAATAGTCTTTCATACGGATTACCATCAGCTTCACCATCATCTCCGGCATTGAGTTCCTGATCAGTTGGGTTTATTAACACTGCTGTTCTAACCCTACCCCTTATACTTTTGTTTTAGAACATAGAGACCAGTACAGCACAGGAACAGGCCCTTTAGTCCACAGTGTTGTGCCAAATCAGATAAATTAGTAACCAAATGGTCCCTTATGACTACACAATATCCATATCCTTCCATTTTCCATACATTCATGTGCTTATCTGTGAGGGCTCTGTTGGTCAGAGCTGACCAGAGATGTTGTGCCCAGCTGCCTAGAAACACAAGCCAGGACAGTTCGAAATGGAGAGAAAGATGTTGCCCATGTAGCAAGCTCCCCCTCTCCATGTAGCTGATGAACCCAAAGGAACAGCACAGACCGATACAGTTTGGCACCAGCAGCATTGCTGGAGTTGCCAGTCAGTGTTGAACTCAATGTAGGACTGCCTTAGGACTTTTCCTCAGGGTTTACTCTCATGGCCTTCCCCATGAGTGGATATAGGTGCAAGGTAGCGGAGGCTTGAGGTCAAAGTTTTTCTTCTCCTAGATGAGCTGCCAACCACGGCTGACTAGCCTCATCTGCCCAAAGCGACTAGTTTTAAAGTGCCAGTCACCTGCCTTTGCCCCTTCTCCTGTCAGTAGAAACAGATTTGCTGGGCTTTGTAGCTAAGCAAGGCGTCAAGGCCAGGAGTTGGACTTGATTGCACGTCATCAGGAGCATTTAAAAGGTAGTGGGAGCTTGTCCCCATTACCACCCCTGGCTATAACAGCCTTAGGGATCCATGTTTGGCTTATCTAAACTTCTCTTATAAGTCCCTAATGTGTCTGCCTCTATCATCATCCCAGTCAGCGCATTCCAGGCATCCACCACACTGTGTTAACAAAAAAAACTATCCTCTGGCATCTCCTTTGAAGTGACCCCCTCTCACCTTCAATGCATGCCCTCTGGTATTAGACATTTCAACCCTGGGAAACCGATACTGTCTGTCTATCTATGCCCCTCTTTGTGGCCGCAGAACAGCGCAGACATAAAATTACTATAAATTACTCTCCTCTTGCGCTATCTTGTAATGAGGTAGTATTCATGGCTTCATACTGCAATTATAAAAAAAATCCCCTCATCCCTCCCTTTAAAACTCATACCTCATCTTAGCTTTCTAATTGAGTGCATTACTGTCTGATATTGGGGGAGGGAGGAGGGGGGTGGTCTAATGCACAGAATCGTTGTAAACTCAGTCAGCTCCATCATGGGCACTAGCCTCCGTAGTATCCAGGACCTCTTCAAGCAGCGGTGCAGCAAAGAGGCAGCGTCCATCATTAAGGACCCCCATCTCTCAGGACGTGCCCTCTTCTCATTGCTACCATCCACCACTCTTACTGTAATTTAGAGTTTTTATTATTAGAAAAGAGAGGAGGACCTTTCAGCCTATGATGATGTGACAACCTTTTAATCTATTCCAAGATCAATCAAACTCTTCCCTCCCACATAGCCCTCCATTTTTCTATCACACGTGTGTCAATCTACATGTCTCTTAAATGTCTGCAACGTATCTGCTACTCCATGACAACACCTTCCGCACATTCACCACTCTTTTTTTAAAACCTACCCGACATTCCCCTTATACTTTCCTCCAACTTAGACCCCTTTGGGTTAGCCACTTATGCCCTGAGTATAAGGTCTCTGGCTGTCCACTCAATCTATGCTCCTATAAGTCATCTCTCACCTTCCTTCACTCCAAAGAGAAAATCCCTAGCTTGCTCAACCTCTCCTCTTAAGACATGCTCTCTAATCCAGGCAGCATCCTGGTAAATCTCCTCTGCACCGTCTCTAAAGCTTCCACATCCTCCCTATAATGAAGTGACCAGAACTGAACACAATATTCCAAGTGTGGTCTAACCAGGGTTTTAAGGAGCCTCATTCTGTTTAAACCTCTTTTCGATCAAAAGCAAGTTTCTTTTGACAGTGGAAAGAGTTTCATTTCTATTTAAACCCCTCCTATATATCTAGCATCCCCATCCCCCACATAATCCTCTCTGCTCAGAAAGATGACATCTTCATCTCTCCTAAAGTATTGTATCAAATGGAAAAATTCTGGGTATACTGAGAATCAGGCACAGAAGACAATAGAGGCCAAGTATAGCAGGAAACAATCTAGAATAGAACGTCCCTCTAGAACAGAGATGAAGAGGAATTCCTTTATCCAGAGGGTGGAAACTGTGGAGTTCACTGCTATGGATGGCTGTGGAAGTCAAGTCATTGGGTATATTTGAAGTGGAGGCCAGTAGGTTCTTGAATAGTCAGGGTGTCAAAGGTTATGAGGAGAAGGCAGGAGAACGGGGTTGAGAGGGACAATAAATCGGCCATGATGGATAGGTGGAGCAGACTCTTTGGGCCGAATGGCCTAATTTGGCTCCTACGTCTTATAGTCTACAACTTGTTCCCCTTTATACATTAGATGTTTGTTATTTATAGTTTTTCATTAAACCTTCCATATTTTAAATCATCTATCTGCCGATCCAAGAGTTTCTCAAAAGTCCCTAATGTATTTTCCTCTGCCACCACCCCTGGAAAGGCTTCCCCCACCACCCTCTATGTAAAGACAACTTAACCTCTGGCATTTCCCCTCGACTTCCCTCCAATCATTCTAAAATTATGCCTCCTCGATTAGCCAGGTTCTCGCTGCTCTGCTGGGGAAAGAAATTGAGGGGCATTTTGTTTTGATAAAAGATAGCTGGGGGAAAAAAGGATAGTTTAATGCAAGGGTTCCCAACCTGTGGTCCACGGACCCCTCGGTTAATGAAACAAAATTTCCTCTTATTGCTCGATGCTGGGGGATCTGTGTGGCCTTGGTCATAGTGAGGATGAGGCCTCAAGCCATGGTGTCACCAGTGTACTGTCACCAGGAGAGAGGTGTCGGAGCTGGTGTGCTCCACCAGGGGGCGGCGGGGCTCGGCGTTCAGGCTGGAGCCGGTGCTTGGCTGAAGACCACCTGTATTGTAGTCGTCTTCAGATCTCTGTGGCATTGGATGGCTTGCGTTTGGACTCTCTTATTGTGAGCCTGTACCAGAAAACAAGGTATGATTTGCGGAGTGCTACTTCTAGGGCGAAGGGACAATTTCGAATGAAGTTGGAGGCGATATCAGATGCATGACAACTCTGGCAGGGACAGCAAGACATTACTTCCTACAAAGCGAAACCCAATAGCATGAATGGCAGCGATGCTTCACTACCAGATGAACTCAATGCCTTCTATGCCCACTTTGAAAGGGAGAATATAACTACAGCTGTGAAGATCCCTGCTGCACCTGATGACCCTGTGATCTCTGTCTCAGAGGCTGGTGTTAGTCTGTCTTTAAAGAGAGTGAACCCTCACAAGGCAGAAGGTCCTGATGGAGTACCTGGTAAGGCTCTGAAAACCTGTGCCAACCAACTAGTGGGAGTATCCAAGGCCATTTTCAAACTCTCACTGCTATGGACGGAAGTTCCCACTTGCTTCAAAAAGCCAACAATTATACCAGTGCCTAAGAAGAATAATGTGGGCTGCCTTAACGACTATTGCCCGGTAGCACTCACACCTACAGTGATGAAATGCTTTGAGAGGTTGGTCATGACTAGACTGAACTCCTGCCTCAGCAAGAACCTGGACCCATTGCAATTTACCTATCACCACAACAGGTCAATGGCAAACACAATCTCCATGGCTCTTCACACGGCTTTAGACCACCTAGACAATACAAACACCTACGTCAGGATGCTGTTAATCAGTATTTAATATCGTAGCTCAGTATTTAATATCATCATTCCCACAATCCTGATTGAGAAGTTGCAGAACCTGGGCCTCTGTACCTCCCTCTGCAATTGGATCCTCGACTTCCTAACCAGAAGACCACAGTCTGTGTGGATTGGTGATAACATCCGCCTCGCTGACGATCAACACTGGCCCACCTCAGGGGTGTGTGCTTAGCCCACTGCTCTACTCTATCTATACACGTGACTGTGTGGCTAGGCATAGCTGAAACACTATCTACAAATTTGCTGATGATACAACCATTGTTGGTAGAATCTCAGCTGGTGACGAGAGGTTGTACAGGAGTGAAATATGCCAACTAGTGGAATGGTGCCACAGCAACAATCTGGCACTCAACGTCAGTAAGATGAAAGAGCTGATTGTGGACTTCAGGAAGGGTAAGACAAAGGAACACATACCAATCCTCATAGAGGGATCAGAAGTGGAGAGAGTGAGCAGCTTCAATTTCCTGGGTGTCAAGATCTCTGAGGATCTAATCTGGTCCCAACACATTGATGTCGTCATAAAGAAAGCAAGGCAGCGGCTATACCTTATTAGGAGTTTGAAGAGATTTGACATGTCAACAAATACACACAAAAACTTCTATAGTTGTACTGGGGAGAGCATTCTGACAGGCTGCATCACCGTCTGGTGTGGAGGGGCTACCGCACAGGACCGAAAGAATCTGCAGAAGGTTGTAAATCTCGTCAGCTCCATCTTGGGCACTAGCCTACAAAGTACCCAGGAGACATCTTTAGGAAGCGGTGTGTCAAAAAGGCAGCGTCCATTACTAAAGACCTCCAGCACCCAGGACATGCCCTTTTCTCACTGTTACCATCATTTAGGAGATACAGAAGCCTGAAGGCAGACACTCAGCGATTCAGGAATAGCTTCTTCCCCTCTGCCATCCGGTTCCTAAATGGACTTTGAAGCTTTGGACATTACCTCACTTTTTTAATATACAGTATTTGTTTTTGCACATTTTAAAATAATGTATTCAATATATGTAATTGATTTACTTTATTATGTTTTATTTTATTTTTTATTATTATTTTTTCTCTCTCTGCTAGATTATGTATTGCATTGAACTGCTGCTGCTAAATTAACAAATTTCACATCACATGCTGGTGATAATAAACCTGGTTCTGATTCTATCTTATACATGCTTTGTGCTGTGTATGACTGTTGGTACTGTGTTTTGCAACTTGGCTCTGGAGTAACACTATCTCCTGCGTATTCATGTATGGTTGAATGACAATTAAACTGGAATTGGATAAGTATTTTAAAACAATGTTCAATAACTTTGCATTTCAAACTCTCAACCATCTGCTTACTACAATATTATATTATTATTGCATTCAGACAATCGTTAGTTACCTTATTTAGTTAATTATAGATTTCAGGAGAGGGAACCAGTCCTCCTGGAGGATCAGAGGTGGAGATGGTCAGCAGCTTTAAATTCCTGGGTGTTCCTATGTCAGAGGACTCGCTCTGGACCCAGCACACAAGTGCAATTGCGAAGAAAGCAAGGCAGTGCCTCTACTTCATCAGGAGTTTATAGTGATTTGGCATGACTTCTAAAACTTTGGGTGTGTGGTGGACAGTGTACCGACTGGCTGCATCATGGCCTGGTATGGAAACACCAATGCCTTTGAATGGAAAATCCTACAAAAGATAGTGGATTCGGCCCAGCACATTACGGGGAAAGTCCTCCCAGAATTTGAGCATATCCCCATGAAACACTGTCGCAGGACAGCAACATTCATCATCAGAGATCCTCACCACCCAGGAACTGCTCTCTTCTCACTGCTGCCATCATGTAGAAGGTACAAGAACCTTAGGACTCGCACCACTAGGTTCAGGAACAGTTACTACCCCTCAACCACCAGCAGAGATGTTCCAACAAACAATTACTTTACTTTAAGGACCCTTTATCTCATTGTCTCATGTTCTCGTTATTTATTACTATTTATTTATATTTGCATTTGCATAGTTGGTTATCTTCTGCGCTCTGGTTGATCTTTCATTGGTCCTGTTATAGTTACTATTGAATAGATTTGCTGAGTATGCCCACAGGAAAATGAATCTCAGGGTTGTATATGGTGACGTATACTGTATGTACTTTGATAATAAAATTTACTTCAAACTTTGAACTTTTAATTAATTATCCCAAACTAATTTAATTAGCAGTTATTGAAATCAGATCAGCGTAGTGGTTAACACAACACTATTACAGCTTGGGGTGTCAGAGTTCGAATTCATCTCCGGTGCTGTCTGTATGCACCAACACCAAGGCGAGTGTTAAATCAGTGGGTTACTGGGTGGGTCGGCTCATCAAGCTGGAAGCTCCACACTGTATCACAAAATAAAATAAAAGAAGACAGTGTTAAGTCTCTTTATGGATTTAATCCGATGAACCTTGGAGTTTTTTTTCCCAAATGGTTTTTCCTGGAGTTTTCCAGCAATTAAGATGAGCTTCCTGGGTAGTTTAATCAGAGCCTAGAGTTGAGTTCATTTAGAAATATTAGATGTTCATGTTGTTTCTGTCAGTGATGGTGCAGTCAATTAGCTCTGGATTTGTCTAGCATAACACAAGTATTCGAAACTTGAACTTCTCACATTGGTGAAATGTGATCCAGATGTCTGCAAAGTCGTTCTGCCAGTTGACTGCGATTACTTGCGTAATGGACCCTGACACAAGGGATTCCATCCAAATTCTGTTTCTGCCAATCCACCGATATTATGCTGGATAGTTTAGAGAAATGGTTATCCCTTCTGACTCCTCCCCCTCTCCAGCCAAAGGAATTCTCTGTAACTGGAGAGGTTGCCTTGGGTTGTCTAAATGAAGGTCAATGGGAGTTGATTATGATGCTGATTGCGTGGTGATGGAGGCCAGGTTGTTACACACTTTAGATGATTGCTTCCTTGAGGAAGCAATTTTATTATTAATGTTCAACAGACTAACCTCTTCCTGCTTTTCTTCAGGCAGCACCAGAGAGATAGCTAGTTTCTGCAGAGAGTTGAGAGCTTAGTCATGGGCACTAGCTTCCCAGCATACCGGACATTTTAAAGGAGCAATGCCTCAAAAAGGCACCATCCATCATTAAGGACCCCCATCACCCAGGTCATGCCCTCTTCTCATTGCTACCATCAGGGAGGAGGTACAGGAGCCTGAAGGCACACACTCAATGATTCAGGAATAGCTTCTTCCCCTCTGAATGAACATTGGACCCAAAAACACTACTTCACCAATTTTTTTATTTCTATTTTTTGCAAGAGAGTGGAACTGCCCCAGTGCAATGGCTTTTGCACTTTAAAAACTTTCCCGTGCAGTATTCCCGTCATCGTTGGACACGATGGACAACCTCCACATTGCAATGTACTGCTGTCGCATAAGAACAAATTTCACAACATATGCCAATGATTCTGATTCTGATGTGTAGTGGTAGCAGATAGATGCACCTCAGCAACATAAACAGGGGAAAAAGGTTCCGTTTTTGATTTAGGGTAAATCAGGAGCCATTTCAGGAAAGACAAATCTTGAAAGGAAAGGTTCAAAGGTACGCTTGTATGTAGTATACATATCTGAGATTTATCTTCACACAGATAGCCACAAAACCAAGAAAACCATGGAAGTCGTAGAGAGAAAGACCTCAAAACCCCTGCACAAAGAAAAAGAAACAAAATCTTGCAAACCCCCATCTCCCCCCCACAAAAAAACTAGCAGATTGTTCCACATGGGAAAACAGTAACAAGACATCAAGCCCTCTCCCTCGCTCACAGATAATGAACAGTGGAAAGATATGGAGAAAGTAGGATAAGAATCAGAAATAGGAATAGCTTCACCTCCCCCCACCTTTTTAATCTGACATCTCCCCCCCTTCCTTTCCAGTCCCAATTTTGTGTGTGCTGCTCTGGAATTCCAGTACCTGCAGACTGTTTCGTGTCTAAGAATATATTTTACAGTACATCAAAACATGCAATGAAATGCATCGTTTGCAGCAAATCTGCAAGGGTATCCTGGGGGGGTGGCAACTCGCAAGTATTGCCATGCTTCCTGCGCTAACGTAGCAAGCCCACAACTTGCTAACCCTAACCTGTACGTCCTTCGAATGTGGGAGGAAACCCTGGTGGTGCATGGTGGTGTTGGGGAAGACATACAAACTCCTTACAGGCAGTGGTGGGAATTGAACTAGGGTCGCCGATACTGTAAAGCTTTGTACTAACCACTACGCTGCCATGCATCATGCAGGAGTGGGATTGATGGCCAAAACTCCCTTGCCCTTCTTCTGTCCTTGGCTCTTAATAACGAGGGAAATCGTATGCAGTCAGAGGAGAGGAGACTGTTGACCCAAGGTGAACTTCAGAAATAATTCCAAAGCACAAGTTGGCTAAATATGGATTGGAGTGCCACCTAGGGTCGACTGACATTTGCTACAGACGAGGGATGGGAATGGACAAGGTTGCAGCAAGAGCAAGCAAAAATGGAAGGAAGATGAGGGATTCTGCAGATGCCAGAGGAACTCGGCTGGCTGGGCAGTGTCTGTGAAAATGAATTTAGTAAACCAAGTGAAAGAGGTAGATCCATGAACCGTTTGAAGGATGTCGTGCTTGGCGGCGTTGCTCGCTGGTACTGTCTGGATATACCCACACTCTTTCCATGTCTTCGATTTGCTGTTTTGTTCTTTTATTTGCACTTTTGGGGGTTTGATGTTTTTTCTTTGAACAGATTCCATGGTTTTTCTTTGTTTCGTGGCTCTTGTGGGGGGGATGAATCTCAGGGTTACATACTTTGAGTCACGAATCTTGGAATCTTTGAATAAACGGTCGATGTTTTGGGCTGAGCCCCTTCTTTAGGACTAGAGAAGATGGGGGAAGTCACCAGGTTAAAAAGGTGGGGGGAGGAGAGGGAGGACAGCTACAAGGTGATAGGTGAGGCCAGGTGGGTGGGAATGGTAAGGGACTGGAGAGGAAAGAATCTGATAGGAGAAGAGAATGGACCATAGGAGAAAGGGAAGGAGGGGAACTGGGGGAGAGGTGATAGGCAGGTGAGAAGAGGTAAGAGGTCCGTTATTTGATCAGGACTTGAAGATATGAGTGAGTAACATTGACCAAGGTACCTTTATGTCTGCGTTGTCAGCTTCCCACTATCCCGTAGCTAAATGAACAGTAACATGGCGGTCACGTTTAAAGGAAAAACAAAGATCTAAAGATTAGCCTTATTTGTCACATGTACGTCAAAACATACAGTGAAATGCGTCGACTTGCATCAAATCGGTGATGATTTGCTGAGCAGCCCGTGTGTCGCACACACTTCCAGCGCCAACGTTACATGGCCATAACTTACTGACCCTAAACCCGTGTGTCTTTGGGATGTGGGAGGGAAACAAAGCACCCAGAGGAAGCCCATGTGGACACGGTGAGAATGTACAAACTCCTTACAGAGAGCTGGTGCTGTTAACTGCTACACTACCATGCCCCACCGCCTCTCACGTAATAGAAGGGCTGCATTATGACTTTGATCAGGAATTGAAAACATGATTGAGGGTCTATGACCAAGATACCTTTTCATCTGCGTTACTGACTTCCCAATATCTTCCAGCTAAGTGGACACCAATATGACAATAAACATGAGAAGGTCTGCAGATGCTGGAGATCCAGAGACTCACACACCAAATGCTGGAGGAACTCAGCAGGTCACGCAGTGTCTGTGGAAAGGAATAAACTGTTATTGTTTCGGGCTGAGACCCTTCATCAGCTCTGTTCCAGGAAAGGATACGTGACCGTGGTAGTGGGTCTGGGTGAGCACGCAGTCAAAGAGTCAGAGGGCAGCAGAGATCAGAGAGGGGGAGCAGTCGGAGAGGTTTCCTCTGAATTCCCGTCAAAGAGAAGATTTAAACTTCTTCAGGGTAGGTATCCCTGGAAGAGACTTCTCAGTAGTAGAAGTATCTCAAACACACGGCAATCTGCAGATGCTGGAAATCCAAAGCAACACACACAAAATGCTGGAGGACTTCAGCAGGCCAGGCAGCCTCTGTGGAAAAGAGTAAACAGTCAACATATTATGCTGTTTTTACATACCATTATTACCTGAGAAAACCATACACCAGTAATATCAGAAATTCTGACACCCAACAAATTTGAAGTCAAATTAAAATCATTATCAAAGTTGAAAGTAAATTTTATTATCAAAGGACATGTATGTCACCATATACACCCTGAGATTCATTTTCTTGTGGGCATACTCAGCAATGTAGTTCTTGTAGCAGCCCCACAGGTCATCCTGTGCAGGATCAACAAGAACTACCTCGGCCAGATGGGATGTAAGCTCTCATCTCATTTACCGCAACACAAACAGGCGGTACGGAGACACGGACCACTGTCACTGATCTCGGTACATGAAGACCGAGAAGGACACCGCAGAGGTTCTGGCGCAGGCAAACCTGATGCACAAATGAGAATTTTTTTAGAAGCGTGGTTCTCTTCTGATAACACTGTAAGCAAGCATATCGAAATAGACACCATCTACCAACTCCTAAGAGCCAAAGAAATGCGAGCCAAAAGAATTCAAAGGTCAACTGAAGGGGTAGCCAATCAAGACCAAGTCAAGTGAATGGGGGCAGGTCTATATAAATGTGAGCACTCCCAGAGAGAAACACCAGGAAATGCGTACTGGGGACGTCACCTTGACTGGTGATTAAACCACATCAAACAAATTAGCTTTATTTCACTATATGTTTCAAAGTTTAAACTAATTTTAGTATCAAACTACATATACATCACCATATACAACCCTGAGATGTATTTTCTTATGGGCATACTCAATAAATCCCTAACGGAATAATAACCATAACAGAATCAATGAAGGACCACCCAACTTGGGTGTTCAATATGTGCTAAAGACAACACACTGTGCAAGTGCAAAAAGAGAGAAAGAATAATAATAATAAATAAATAAATAAGCAAGAAAGGATACGTGACTGTGGTAGTGGGTCTGGGTGAGCACGGGGTCAAAGAGTCAGAGCGCAGCAGAGATCAGAGAGGGGGAGCAGTCGGAGAGGGTTTCTCTGAATTGCCGTTGAAGAGAAGATTTAAACTTCTTCAGGGTAGGCTTCCCTGGAAGAGACTTCTCAGCAGAAGTATCTCAAACACACGGCAATCTGCAGATGCTGGAAATTCAGAGCAACACACACAAAATGCTGGAGGAACTCAGCAGGCCAGGCAGCATCTGTGGAAAAGAGTAAACAGTCAACGTATCAGGCTGAGCAATAAGTATCAAGAACATGAGATGAAGAGTCCTTGAAAGTGAGTCCATTGGTTGTGGGAACATTTCAATGATGGGGCAAGTGAAGTTGAGTGAAGTTACCCCCTCTGGTTCAAGAGCCTGATGGTTGTGGGGTAATAACTGTTCCTGAACCTGGTGGTGTGGGACCTGAGGCTCATTGTGGTGAGTGAAGTTATCCACACTGGTTCAGGAGTCTGATGGTTGTGGGGTAATAACTGTTCCTGAACCTGGTGGTGTGGGACCTGAGGCTCATTGTGGTGAGTGAAGTTATCCACACTGGTTCAGGAGGCTGATGGTTGTGGGGTAATAACTGTTCCTGAACCTGGTGGTGTGGGACCTGAGGCTCATTGTGTTGAGTGAAGTTATCCACACTGGTTCAGGAGCCTGATGGTTGTGGGGTAATAACTGTTCCTGAACCTGGTGGTGTGGGACCTGAGGCTCATTGTGGTGAGTGAAGTTATCCACACTGGTTCAGGAGGCTGATGGTTGTGGGGTAATAACTGTTCCTGAACCTGGTGGTGTGGGACCTGAGGCTCATTGTGATGAGTGAAGTTATCCACACTGGTTCAGGAGCCTGATGGTTGTGGGGTAATAACTGTTCCTGAACCTGGTGGTGTGGGACCTGAGGCTCATTGTGGTGAGTGAAGTTATCCACACTGGTTCAGGAGCCTGATGGTTGTGGAGTAATAACTGTTCCTGAACCTGGTGGTGTGGGACCTGAGGCTCATTGTGGTGAGTGAAGTTATCCACACTGGTTCAGGAGCCTGATGGTTGTGGGGTAATAACTGTTCCTGAACCTGGTGGTGTGGGACCTGAGGCTCTTGTACCTTCTACCTAATGGCAGCAAAAAGAAGAGAGCATGTCCTGGGTGGTGGGGATCTCTGACGATGGATGCTGCTTCCCTGCGACAGCATTTCATGTGGATGTGCCCAATGGAGGGGAGGGTTTACCCATGATCGACTGGGCCGTATCCAGAAGTATTTTTGTAGAATTTTCCGTTCAAGGGCATTGGTGTCACCTGTCACCTGTGCTGTACTTCAAAACATGCAGTGAAATGCTGTGGGATAGGAAGAAATTAGTAATAAAAAAAATAGGCACTTGATCAGAAGTTATAATTTCTCTCCCTTCACTCCACACCGCCATGAGGTACTGTAGGATCCAATGACATACAGCACAGATCTGAGCGATCTCTTAATCCTTAAGCAAATTTTTCTACAAAAGTGGTTTGCCATTGACTTCTTCTGGGCAGTGTCTTTAGAAGATGGGTGACCCCAGTCATTATCAATACCCTTCAGAGATTGTCTGCCTGGACTTAGTGGTCACATAACCAGGACTTGTGATATGCACTAGCTATTCATACAACCTGCTCCCATGACTTCACGTGACCTTGTTCGGGGGGTAAGGGGGGAACTAAGCAGGTGCTACACCTTGCCCAAGGGTGACCTGCAGGCTAGCAGAGGGAAGGAGTGCCTTACACCTCCTCTGGTAACGGTATATCTCCAACCCGCCACCCTATCTATATCCCTCATAACTTACAAATCTCTCCTCGTTCTCCTAGGCTCCAGGGGATAAAGTCCTAACCTGTTCGACCTTTCCTTATAAGTTAGGTCCTCAAGTCCCAGCAACAGCCTTTTAACTTTCCTCTGCACTCATTCAATCTTATTGACATCTTTCCTGGACTGCACTCAATACTCCAAATAAGGCCTCACCTTATACAACTTCAACATACATCCCATCTCCTGTAGTCCATACATTCGCTTTATGAAAGTTAACTGTGTTTCACTGTTTCATCAGGACCTTCTATCCACTCTACAACTAGAAGTGTGTGCTGGGTGAATGAGGGAGCTCACATCTTCATTACAAGCCCCTGAATAAGCTTCAAGCTTCAATGCACATTCCAGGCATCCACCACTCGCTGAGTAAAAAACCTACCCTTCACATCCCCTCTTAACCTACACCCTCTCATGTTCAATGCATGCCCTCTGGTATTACACATTTCTACCCTGGGGAACAGATACTCTCTCTGTCTACTCTATTTATGCATCTCATAATCTTATAAACCTTTATCAGATCTCCACTCAGCCTCTACTGCTCCAGAGGAAGTTTATCCAGCTTCTCGTGATAGCATATGCCCTCTAAACCAGGCAGCTTCCTGGTAAACCTCTCCTGCACCCTCTCCAAAGCCTCAACATCCTTCCTAAAGTGGGGTGAGCAGAAATGTATGCAATACTCCAGATGTACGGGTTAGTAGGCTGGCTGGCCACATAGGTGTAATCAGGTGGCGGGGACTTGTTGGGCCAGAAGAGTGGATACTGTCTTTATAAAGCTGGTCCATTATGCGCAAACAACAGGAATTCTGCAGATGCTGGAAATTCAAGCAACACACATCAAAGTTGCTGGTGAACGCAGCATCTCTAGGAAGAGGTGCAGTCGATGTTTCAGGCCGAGACCTTTCGTCAGGACTAACTGAAGGAAGAGTGAGTAAGGGATTTGAAAGTGAGAGGGGGAGGGGGTGATCCAAAATGATAGGAGAAGACAGGAGGGGGAGGGATGGAGCCAAGAGCTGGACAGGTGATTGGCAAAAGGGATACGAGAGGATCATGGGACAGGAGGTCCGGGAAGAAAGACAAGGGGGGGGGACCCAGAGGATGGGCAAGGGGTATATTCAGAGGGACAGAGAGAGAAAAAGGAGAGTGAGAGAAAGAATGTGTGTATAAAAATAAATAACAGATGGGGTACGAGGGGGAGGTGGGGCATTAGCGGAAGTTAGAGAAGTCGATGTTCATACCATCAGGTTGGAGGCTACCCAGTCGGAATATAAGGTGTTGTTCCTCCAACCTGAGTGTGGCTTCATCTTTACAGTAGAGGAGGCCGTGGATAGACATGTCAGAATGGGAATGGGATGTGGAATTAAAATGTGTGGCCACTGGGAGATCCTGCTTACTCTGGCGGACAGAGCGTAGATGTTCAGCAAAGCGGTCTCCCAGTCTGCGTCGGGTCTCGCCAATATATAAAAGGCCACATCGGGAGCACCGGACGCAGTATATCACCCCAGCCGACTCACAGGTGAAGTGTCGCCTCGCCTGGAAGGACTGTTTGGGGCCCTGAATGGTGGTGAGGGAGGAAGTGTAAGGGCATGTGTAGCACTTGTTCCGCTTACACGGATAAGTGCCAGGAGGGAGATCAGTGGGGAGGGATGGGGGAACGAATGGCCTTTTATATATTGGCGTGACCCGACGCAGACTGGGAGACAGCTTTGCTGAACACCTAGGCTCTGTCCGCCAGGGAAAGCAGGATCTCCCAGTGGACACACATTTTAATTCCACATCCCATTCCCATTCTGACATGTCTATCCACGGCCTCCTCTACTGTAAAGATGAAGCCACACTCAGGTTGGAGGAACAACACCTTATATTCCGTCTGGGTAGCCTCCAACCTGATGGCATGAACATTGACTTCTCTAACTTCCGCTAATGCCCCACCTCCCCCTTGTACCCCATCCGTTATTTATTTATATACACACATTCTTTCTCTCACTCTCCTTTTTCTCCCTCTGTCCCTCTGAATATACCCTTTGCCCATCCTCTGGGTCCCCCCCCCATCTTTCTTCCCGGACCTCCTGTCCCATGATCCTCTCGTATCCCCTTTGCCAATCACCTGTCCAGCTCTTGGCTCCATCCCTCCCCCTCCTGTCTTCTCCTATCATTTTGGATCACCCCCTCCCCCTCCCACTTTCAAATCTCTTACTCACTCTTCCTTCAGTTAGTCCTGACGAAAGGTCTCGGCCTGAAACGTCGACTGTACCTCTTCCTAGAGATGCTGCCTGGCCTGCTGCGTTCACCAGGAACTTTGATGTGTGGTCCATTATGCGTCTGGTCAGGTGTCAAACCAGGCTCAGCCGGCCACAAGGGCACTTCTGCTGATCGTCAAGGGAAGTGCTCAGATGCCCAGAGGCAAGGTGAAAATATTGCCTTATCATTTATCTGCTCATTAAATAAGGTCGTTGTAAGGCCCACTACCTACCAAATGCTCCCAATGGCATGCATCTCGAATAACCTCTGACAACCAAATCCAGCTGCTGGCCTTCACGTGTGCCCAGCAGAGCCATTTCTCCTGACAGAAGGAGGGCAAAAGTGGGTTAATGGCACCGTAAAGCCAGTCACTTCGGGCAGATGGGGCTCGCCAGCTGTGGTTGGCAGCTCATCTAGGAGAAGGAAGGCTCTGGTCTTAGACCTCCTCTGCCTTGTGGCTATATCCACTCATGGGGAAGGCTGCGGGAGTAAATCCATGAGGGAAGAATCCAGAGCTGGAGTTACTAAGGCGGCCCCACGTCAAGTTCAACACTGACTGGCATCTCCTGCGATGCCCTCGGTGCCAAGCTGTATCGTCAGCTGCGTGGAGAGAGGGAGGCTGCAACATGGGCAAGAGCTTGCTTTCCACAACGTACTGCCCTGGCTTGTGTATCTAGACAGCTAGGACACAACATCCATGGTTGACCCTGGCCAATGGAGGATCTCTCTCACCCATGTGCTGCCTGGTATGTTGGCAGAAGCAAATACATTAGAAGCTTTTAAGAGACATTTGGATAGGCACATAGATGTGAGGAAGATGGAGGGATGTGGACATAGTGTAGTGAGGAAGGTTTATTGTTTGTGTGTTTTTGATTTGCTTTTTAGCTGGTTCAGCACAACATTGTGGGCCTAATGGCCCGTCCCTTCACTCTCAATCCATGACCTCTTGTAATCCCACCCAACCTCAGTGGAAATAAAGAAATAAGATCAAAGTAACCAGCCGCAGGATGTTCCAAGCACCTGCCACGCTTGACGTTGAACAGGACGAGTTAATAGGGGAAGTGAGGAAATATTGGCAGATCTGACCCAAGCGCATGCCAATTACTGCTAGTTCCAGCTTGCTGTGGGGAGGAGATCAAACTACCGCTCACCTGGAGAGAAGGATAAATCTCTTTCCGTATTGATATATAGGGTTAGCCTCTGAGATGATTCTTGCTTATATATAAACTTCAATACGACAGTTGGATGTGTGTGGTTAACCCCCAACTACAGGAAGTAAACTGGATTAGGAATAATTATTCTGCCAGCTCTGTCTGATCTTTATCTTATTTAGCTTTGTTGCGTGTAGAATGGAGCTTTCGTTTCCCCTTTAACTTTTAACTGTAGTGATTGGAAAAGTTATGAGGTTGAAACACAAGGGAGGTGCAGTACGCTGTACAACTTGTGAGAACGTATACGTGGTTGAGGTCTGAGAGGACCACAGCTTTGTTGTTGTGTTTGGAGGCTTGCGGCCTCAATGACTTGGAGAGCTATGCTGGCTGGAGTCAGGGCTTTGTGCTTTGGCTCTTGGTAGGGTCACCCATGCCAAACAGGTCAAAGGGTAGAGGCCAGAGTAAGAGTGATCCACCAGTCCTCCAGGTTCAGGGGTTCAAGCTCAGGGCTGACAACCCTGACTGGTCAAACAAAACGGTCACAGAGACAGCAATGAAGAATTCTAAGCAGCACACACAAAATGCTGGAGGAACTCAGCAGGTCAGGCAGCATCTAAGGAAAAGAGTAAACAGTCGACGTTTCGGGCCGAGACCCTTCATCGGGACCAATAAAGAACACTTCCACACCTGAGTGGTGCGACGGTATCCCTGAGTGTCCACCCGGGACTTGCTTGGCTGACAGTGAAAACCGAGAGGAAACTACTGACACAATAAAGGAAGCCCTGAATCCTGCCAGAGATGGAGGACCTTCATTGCTGCCCTAAACATCAGTGGCGTAACAGGCATAACACAGTAAGTAAGTAATCTGCAAACTAAGTTAGTTATATCCTTTCATATGTAGATGCTGAAGCAATTCTTTGAAGAGAGCTGTTTCTTATCTGGTTAAAGACCCCCTAAGTGGTAAACAGGAGATTGCGGGTTTGTATTCCAGAATTGCTTTAGGGGTGGCACAGTAATGTAGTGGTTATCGTAACGATTTACAGTGCCAGTGACCCAGGCTGGCCACAATGTTTTGCCAAGCTCTAAAGGGGCTGCACAGTGTTTCAAAAAATTCAAGGTAAATTTATGATTAATGTACTTGTATGCCACCATATACTACCCGGTGATTAATTTACTGGAGGGCATTCACAGCAACTAGAAAGAAACACAGTAGAATTGATGAAAAGCCTCACATGACAGAGATAGGCAAACAGCAATTTGCAAAAGATCGAATTCAAAGTACATTTATTATCAAAGTATGTATTCTTTATACAACTTTGAGATTCGCCTCCTTACAAGCAGTCACAAAATAAAGAAAACCAATAGAACCCATTTAAAAAAAGACCGCCAAACAGCCGATGTGCAGAGAGAAAAAAAACAAAATGTGCAAACTATAAAAGTAAGCAAATAGTTTTCAGAACTGAAGTTCATGAAAGTGAGTCCATTGACACAAAGCCAGCGGCCGATCCAGTAGCCTTTTAGTTTCAGGCCACAGCCTCAGTTCAGCACAGAGCCAAGCAAACCTTGCAGAGCAGTGAGCTGAACTGGCCTGCCTCTCATCTCCGGCCCCAGCAGCCTGACCTTTTTGATCTGGCCCGCGCTTAAATCGTCCAAATATCGGGTCGTTCCTCTCTCTTGGACTCAGACCCTGCGCTTTGATACGCTCTCAGACCTGGGCCCAAACACCTTAATTTGGCCTGTACCTGACCTTCCCAGCTCGAATCAATCAAAACTCATGTTTTTTCTCACTCTCGGGTCCAGGGAGTGCAAACTGTGCAAATACAAAAATAAATAATATTAATTGTAATAATGATTAATCTTGCTTTAAAATAAAAGAGATAAGGAGATAAAAGAGATCATACCTTACTATAAACATAAGCCTGATCCAGTTTTGGAGCCAGAATGCCACGAATTATATTGTGCCTGATCAGTTATTAGAGATCGGACAATCCATAATAACTGTCCGGATGTAATAATACAAGATAAACAAGCAAGAACAAACACAAATAGCATACAGAAATCAGTAAGTGAAAACACTAGAAATATGCTGAATTAAAAGAGGAAGTTGAAAGACTATGGAAAATCAATAAGGTATACATTGTCCCAATGGTAATATCTACAACTGGTATCATCATGAAGGCACAACAGAATGGTTTAAACAATTAGTCCTACACAGCAATATTCATGTAAGTCTCCAGGAAACCACAATACTATACTAAACACCACCAGAATAGTCTGAAAGTTCCTAGCAATTGAGAAACAAGTGTGCTTGTCTATGCCTGTATGTCTGGTTTTACTAGCTCGAGCTGAGAAAAAATAAAAATAACAAATAAGTAATAAAGATCAAGAACTGGAGTTGTAGAGTCCATAGGTTGTGGAATTAGTTCCATGCTGGCGTGAGTGAAGTTATTCACGCTGGTTGTAGAGCTTGATGGTTGAATGGTGCAGCAGTTAGTTCTGCTGTGCAGCTGTACGTTCTGGTGTTGTCCGTGTGGACTCTGCGTGCTCTCCTTGTAATTATGCTCAGGTTTTCAATCATTTCCCAAAGATATGTTGGCCGGGCAGCTATCTGGTCAGTGTAAAGCACGGCTGGAGAATTAAGGGAGTTGGTGGGTATGTGAGAGAATTCGTTATGGTGGAATGTTTCAGATTGAAATAGATCTCTCAAAGTTTCTGCACAAGTTGATAGGGTTGGTGAGGAGGCAGTGTGCTCTTCCAGAGGCAGGGTGTTGGCCCTTGATAGGGTATTGAGTTCAAGAGCCAAGAGGTAATGTTGCAGCTCTATAAAACCCTGATTAGACCACACTCGGAGTTTCGTGTTCAGTTCTGGTCACCTCATCTTGGGAAGGATGTAGAAGCTTTAGAAAGGGCTGGGTATAGAAACACCAGAGCCCGGGAATCTGTCTGCTGCAAGCCCACTTCACTGAGTTATTGGTGGATGGTGGTGAGCTGCATGGCCTCGGTCTAGTGTGGACTAGGCCCCAAGCCACATTGTCACCTGCCTACAGCTGCCCAGGAGAGGGGCGTCGAAGGCAGTGTGCTCTTCCAGAGGCAGGGTGGCAGTGGGTCCAGGCCGGTGTCAGTGCTGCCCCCAGTGTTCTCTCAGTAGAAGACAAGCTGTATTGTGTTCAACTGCAGACTGCAGCAACTTCCACGGATTCAACTCGGGCTATATTTTTTGTGTGACTGTATTTTGCTGATATCTTATACATGATTACTGATATCTTATATGTGCTATGTGTGCCCTGTGCTGTGTGTGACTGTTGGCACAGTGTTTTGCACCTTGACCCTGCAGTAATGCTGTTTCATTCTGCTGTATCGTGGGTACTCATGGGTGGTTGAATGACTATTAAACTTGAACTTGAGAATGGGAAAAGAGTTCAGTGTTTCTCACAACACGACAGTTAAGGAGTTGTAGGAGAGATGTCCTCTGTGGTAGGAGGGCAGAATACCAGGCCACCATAAGTTTAGAAGAATCAGAATAGATCTTGTCAACATTCTTAAAGGTCCTGACAAACAAGATGCAGGGAGAATAGTTCTCCTGGAAGAGAATTCTTGGATCAGGGGGCACAGTTTCGGAGTGGAAAGGATGTCCAGGATTACAATGGAGAGGAATTTCTTCATTGAGAGAGTGGGGAACTTTGGAAACTCTTTTGAGTATTGTTCTGCAGCATGCTCTCAGAATATGCTTCAGATGTCCTTTTGGAGAATTTCAAATAAAGCGGATTCTAGTTAGTTGGGCCGCTGGTTAATCAGGGCTTATTTAGGACAAAAGAACAAAAACTAATTGCGAAGATTTCCAGGATTCCCTTCATTTATTTGGAACACCACGCCACTTAATTGGGACAGGAGACTGTTGCCAAAGAGGTTCTAACTAACATCAATCATGAGTGGCTGTTAGACACCACTCTGTGATTAGAGCAAACAGATTTTGCATAACGTCAGTTGCATGTTTGTTTTTCAAAAAGCAGTGGATTTTTGTCACTGAGAGCTGGCATGAAATAAGCAGTAAGACAATTCAGAATTGTTTTACTCACTGTGGTTTCAAGCATTCAGACTTGGAGATGCCAGAAACGGCCGGGAGTGAAAATGAAACGATTTCACTACTACATGTTCGGAAATATGAACAATTGGAAGGTATCAACAATCATCTGGAATGTTACAATGAAAATTAAGATTTGGAAAATGCAATCATCGATAGCATTGTGTGAAGGCAGTCCATTATCTGCACTGATTTTGTTCATTTACAGTCAATCACAAGGACACAGCAGCGTACAATGGATGAATTCCTCTTGATAACTATTAGGAATTACCAATTTTATAGTACCGTAGTAGTTTTGGTAATGTTGTTCTGATTTTCATTTAAATACATAATTTTTACTCAGTTAAATGGTAACTTGTCTTTTATATACCTTTTTAATTATTTCCATGGACTTTCAGCTATTGGTGCAGCTGCTTAGTTGGGCCAAAATGTACCGATTCTAATGTGTCACAAAGAACCGGAATCCAGTGTATTTTTATAAAAAGTCAGCATTAACTGTGAAAACAGATTGAAATGATAGCCAGTTTCTATGCTTTTAATATAAAGTCTTTAAGCTTATATCAGCTTATCTTGCAACGTTTACAAAACTCTGGTTAGATCACACTTGGACTATTGTGTTCGGTTCTGGTCACTTCATTATAGGAAGGATGTGGAAGCTTTAGAGAGGGTGCAGAGGAGATTTACCAGGATGCTGTCCGGATTAGAGAGCGTGACTTATGAGGAGAGGTTGAGTGAGCTGGGGCAGAAATGGTTAATACCAAGGGCATAATTTTAAGGTGTTTGGAGGAAAGTGTGGGGAGGGGTTGGACGTCAGAGGTAGGCTTTTTACACAGGGGTGATGGTTGAGGCAGATACATTTGACCAGGGATTCCCAAACTTTCTTTATGCCATGGACCCCTACCATTAACTGAGGGTCTGCGGATTCCAGTTTGGGAGCCCCTGCATTAGGGACATTTAAAAGAATTTATTTATTTATTAATTATCATGCTTACAGCATGGAATTGGCCCTGCTGGTCTTTCAAGCCACACCACACAGCAACACCCGCCCCCCACCCCCCCCACACCCACCCCGATTTAATCTGAGCCTAATCACTGGACAATTTATAATCTACTAACCGGTAGGTCTTTGAACTGTTGGAGGAATCCCACGCAGTCACGGGGAGAATGTACACACTCCTTACAGGCAGCGGCTGGAATTGAACCTGCACTGGTACTGTAAAGTATTATGCTAACTGCTATACTACCACGCCGTCCTATGCTTCCAATCTACGCCTTGTAAGGCATGAAAATGCCCGATGCAGGCCTCTCATGGTCTAAGTCGACGTTCCCTCCCCTCCCTCCCTTTGCTACCGAGACTCTTGGACACATGTATGAAAGAAGAGTGGAGGGCTATGTAGGAGGGAAGGGTTAGATTGATCTTGAAGCAGGTTGAAAGGCTAGCACAACATTGTGGGCGGAAGGACCTCTACTCTTCCGTGTTGTGTGTTCTAAAGCCTCTTTACACAGTTTCATGATTCTGTTTGGCAAATTGAATGTGGGATTTGGGAAAGCAAGGCCACCATTTGAGAGATTATCAACTTGTGAGGCATACACTGCTTTATTTTCTGAGAGATGGTTGAAGATCCTGTCAGAAATCCAGCTCCCATTGCTCTGGGTAAGATAACGCCGAGCGTTGACGCCATAGCGTCTTGTTGCTTCAAAACTGCGAATGTAATCCACCACAGAGGAAATTCAAAGTAATTTGCCCTAAACCAAATAAATTCATATTTGAATTTCAGTCAAGTATGAAAGCTGATCTTGGGAAGCAAATTAAAGTTCCCTGACTTCACCGCATCGTCATCTCTGATGCCTGACCTCAAAGCAGATGGTCATGGTAGAACCTTGGGAAGACCGTATTGAGGAGGCATTTGAGCGTAAGAAGGAGATGGTAGAGCAGTGCCCCCAGACAGGGGTGGCGGGCACAATGTGAGCCTAGAGAGGTGGGGTGTAGAGTTTCTGCCGGCTGCTCGCTCTGCAGAACCCACTCTCTCCTTGACATTACGGGGGTGGAGAGCTGCAAAGAAAAGAGCCTCAGGACTGTTAAGCGAGCCTCCAGATGGCTATGGATCAGAGGTGGGACCCGTGGACCAATGCTGCTGGGACACAAGCCGGGCCCTGATCAACCCTGGCTGGGTCGCCTGGGCAAGAGTGTCTGATGTCGAAAAATCCAAAACACTTGATGACCCTGGGTTGCATCATGTGTCCCAGCGCATCCCAAGATGTTCTGTATCTCAGCATCACAGGCTTTCCAAACACACTGCTACAAACCAGCCTTTGATTTATTCTCATCTGAAGAGAACACCTCTCAGCTTTTATCCCTTTCTGATTATATACTGCAGGGCTTTCTACACAAGTGGTTTGCCATTACCTTCTTCTGGAAGGCGGGTGACCCCAGCCTTTATCAGTACTCTTCAGAGATTGTCTGCCTGGTGTCAGTGGTCACATAACCAGGACGTGTGATCTGCAACGGCTGCTCGTACGACCATCCACCACCTGCTCCCATGGCTTCACGTGACCCTGATCGCGGGCTAAGCAGGTGCTACACCTTGCCCAAGGGTGATCTGCAGGCCAGTGGAGGGAATGAGCACCTTATACCTCCTTTGGTGGAGACGTATCTCCACCCCATCACCTGAGATTGATTGTAGGGTAGGTTAAAAGGGCAGCACAACATTGTGGGCCAAAAGGTCTATAATAATTTATAGCACTGTGAGCCAAAGTCACATGCTGTGCAGTAGTGTTCTATGTTCTATGAATACTTACCTTCTTCGAAGGGATTTCAAGCAGCTTAAATCGTTAGATCCTCACAGTCATAAGCTGAGAATTAGAAGAAACTATTAGACCCACTATTTAGACCACAAGTCCATAGGCTATGGGAACAGAATTAAACCATTTGGGTTATTGAGGCTGCTCCTTCATTTCATCATGGCTGATCCATCTTTCCTCTCAGGCCCAGTCTCCTGCCTTCTCCCCCATATCCCTTCATGCCCTGACCGATCAAGAATCTATCAACCTCTGCCTTAATGACTTATCCTCCACTACTGCCTGTGGCAATGGATTTCACAGATTCCCCAGCCTCAACCGAAAGAAATCCCTCCTCATCTCCGTTCTAAATGGACGTCCTTCTATTCTGAGGCTGTGTCCTTTGGTTTAAGACTTCCCCATCATCAGAAATATCCTCTCCACAGCCACTCTATCAAGACCTTTCAACATTCGATAGGTTTCAATGAGGTCACCTCTCATTCTTCTGAATTCCAGTGAGTACAGTCCCAAAGCCGTCAAATGCTCCTCATTTATATAGCCTTTCAAACCCAAAATTATTTTTGTGAACTTCCTTTGAACCATCCCCAATGTCAGCACATCCTTTCTTAGATAAGGGGCCCAAAACTGCTCATAGTACTCCAAGTGGGGTCTGACCAATACCTTATAGTGCTTCAGTATCACATACTTGGTCTTAAATTCTAGTCCCAATCTCCTCCCTTCTCCCCATATCTCTTCATGCCCTGAGTAATCAAGAACCTATCAACCTCTGCCTTAACGACTTGGCCTCCATAGCCATCTGTGGCAATGGTTTCCACAGATTCCAGCTAAAGAAATTCCTCCTCATCTCTGTTCTGGTTTGGAATGAGGAGAGATCATCCCATCGATTCAGTTTATCCTTGGACCATTCACAGATACCATTTTTTTAAAAGTAGGTTCTTTTGGGTTTCTGTGTTTTGTGGCTGCCTGTAAGCAGACGAATCTCAAGGTTGTGTAAAGTATACATACTTTGATAATAAATGTACTTTGAACTTTGAATGTAATAACAGGCTGCAAAAGGCATAAAATAAAACTGGAAATGCTGGAGATTTTAGGTGGTGGAAGAGAAACAAACTTACTATTTCAGCTTGAAGCATCTTCTATCCGAAACATTCATCCTGCTTCCCTATCCTCTGATATAATATCTGACTTAGAAATCACACACTTTGAGTGGATGTATCATTCAGCACAAGATAAACACCGCACTTAAATAAAATACCTCCAATTCACGGCTGTGTATCCAATTGCAGCTTTGTACTGTAGTTCATTTTCAGAGTACCGTGTCAAAAGGGAGGCAAGGACTCGGGAACCTTCCTCCCCATCTTGTTCATCTCCAATTTACATTTTGCAGTTTGGCTCATTGTTACATAGTTGGGCATTTTTGATGTGTGTTCCTTGAGAACTTTTCTATCTGTATTAGTTTACTTATTGAGATTTAACACGGAACAGGCCCTTCTGCCCTTTGAACCGCACTGCCCAGCAATCCCTCGACTTAACCCTAGCCTAATCACGGGACAATTTACAATGCCCAACTGGTAGATCTTTCGACTGTGGGAGGAAACCGGAGCACCCGGAGGAAACCCACGCAGTCACAAGGAGAACATACAAACTCCTTACAGATAGCGGTGGGAATTGAACCCGGGTTGTCGGTACTGTAAGGCATTGTGATAACCACTACTATGTAATTCTGTGTTGGGTGATTATTATGCGTATTATGGTAACTAGTCACATGAGTGAGGGCAGGTTAAAAGTGCAGGGAGTAAGTTATGTGTTTGTGCTTTGTTCTGGTCGGTTTAGTTTGGAGCTGGGGACCGATAGATGTCATATCTTTTGTTGACCACTTAGTTACATTGCTTCAAGGTTGTTTCTTTTGTTGGTTGCTAATAAAGGATCAAAAGTAGTTCTTCGACTTTTGGAACATTATTATTGGATGGATTGGACGGCGTGTCATACAAGGCTTACAACCCGTGCTAGGACACCAGCAGCAGCAATTGAGTTTTTAGAATTGGTCACTACATTTGTTACCAGGTGATCAAAATGCCAAAATTGCAGGAATTTAAATTGAAAATTTTGGAAGCACCATTGGTAGAGGGATAGAACCTCAATTAGACCATAAGATCTAGGAACAGGGTTAGGCCATTTGGCCCATCGAGTCTGCCCTGCCTTTAGATCACAGCTGATTTATCTGCACTCTCAACCCCATTCTCCTGCCTTCTTCCCGTAACCTTTTGACACTGTTACTAATTGAAGAACGTCTCTTTAAATATACCCAGATCAAATTGATAATCCTTCATCAGAACAATGAAAAATTTTGCTCTGAAGAAATCTGAGGGGGATTTCTAATCTTCTAATCTGGAATATAGATCATCGAATAGCTCACAATGGTTGTGCTGACCTTTTAACCTATCCCGAGATCAATCTAACCCTTCCATCCCATATGGCTCTCTATTTCTCTTTCGTCTATGTGCCTATCTAAGATCTCTTAAATGGCCTTAATGTATTTGTCTCTAACACCATCCTTGGCAGGGTATTCCATGCACCCACCACTCTGGGTAAAAATTTTAACTCTGACACCTCCCCCTATACTTGCTTAAAACTATATCTCCTTGTACTAGCCATATCTATCCTGGGAAATGTCTCTGGCTGTCCACGTGATCTAAGCTTCTTATCATCTTATACACCTTTATCAAGTCTCCTCACATCTTCTTTCACTCCAAAGAGAAAAGCCTTAACTTTCTTCACCTATCTTTGACTGGGATGTGCGGTTGTGAGCCAAACACAGAGGGAGGGGCACTGAAGCGGAGGAACAGTTCACTGACTCTGCAGAGTTAAAAGAGAAACAATACACACTAGGCCAACAGGGCCGTTAACTGAAACTCAGAATGAAAGCTAACACCCACACTGCAACTGAGAAGCAGTAACTTAACACTAAATAAACAGCATACCTGTACAGTACCAATCTAAACAGTAGTCTTCCTTTCCTGAGGGCTTTCATGGTTCTCTTTGTTTCATGGCTTTCTGGAGAAGACAAACCTCAGAGTTGTATACTGCATATGTACTTTGGTAATAAATGAACATTGAACCTTGAACTTTGAACTTTGAAGCAGAGGGCGTTGACATTCCTGTGCTCTTGATTAAGATGCAACAATGGAGCTTAGGAAAATAGAGGGCTATGGGGTAGGTAAATTCTAGGCAGCTTCTTGAGTGGGTTACATGGTCAGCACAACATTGTGGGCTGAAGGGCCTGTAATGTGCTGTAGATTTTCTATTTTTCTATTTCTATGTTTCTAAAACTGAAATGAGAGGAAGGGAGTTAAATATGGTCACAATGAAACACTAATTGGCATGCTCATGAACGTAATTTTGCCAACCCCATTCAGCAGCCTGCATGCAGGCACCATGGCAGAGTCCGTGGTTGTGACAGGGTGACAGGGTGCTCTCCCTCCCTAGGGAGGGCACCCGAGGATCCGGAGGCTTGAGGCCATTGGAAGTCCCGGATGAGAGACTGGTCCCGAATGTCAAGGGCAGGAACCCAGGCCATACCTCTCCCAATCTATGAGATTCGGAGTGTTGCCCTGTACCTGGCAAGATGTCAGGATGAAGCAGGGAAGCATCCACCAAGCAGGGAGGAGGGGGAAAGGAGTGACTGGAGCTGGGGGAGTTAGTCGTCAGCTTGAGATGGGGAGCATGGAACACAGGGTGAATCTTTGCTGCTGATGGTAGGTGTGGTTATAAGAGTCTCTGTTAATAGCTTCTCCACTAAGAATGGTCCCACGTGGTATGGGACCAACTTGACTTTCAAAGGAAGATCCCTAGACACCAGTCAGACTTTCTCTGTTTTTAGAGGCCTCACCCAATTGACCTGCTGGACATGTTGTTTCTAAGCACGTAGCAGAGAAGCCCTGGCCCGTCTCCATGGGCACCTGTAGCACCAGACCAACTGTTCAGCAGCAGGAACTCTCGGTCAGGGAAGAGCTGTGGCTGGAATCCCCTCTGGCATTCAAAGGGGTCATACCAGTGGAGGATGACTGGAGATTATTGTGGACAATCTCTGCCCAAGCCAATTGGGAGCGCCAGGTCATGAGGTTGGAAGAGGCGAGGCAGCATGGGGTTGTCTCCAGCTCCTGATTCACTCTCTTGGTCTGGCTGTTAGATTGGGGAGGTGAAAACCAGATGAGAGTCTGGCTGTGCCTCCTACAGGAAAACAGAAAACCTGCCACAGACAGGACATAAACTGGGGTCCTCAATCAGATAGTACCTCCCCAGAGAAGCGTGCAGCCTGAACACATTCTGAAGCATCAGGGTGGCAGTCTATGTTGGATGTGTTCCTGATGAAAGCAGAGATAGATAAGAATGTCATCCAAATACACAAAAACAAACCGATTCATCATGTCCATGAGCACATTATTGACCAAGGCCTGAAAAACAGCTGGGGAGTTGGCTAGACCAAGGGGCCTCACAAGGTGATCATAGTGGCCAGCAGAGGCGTTGAATATTGTCTTCCACTCATCTCTTTCTTGAATATGAACCAGGACGTAAGCATCATGCAGAATTATCTTGGAGAATATGGGCGCACCTTGGAGATGGACACAGCGGCAAGCCAGGGAAGAGGGTTCTTCAGTGTGATGTTATTGACGGGCTAATAATCTATGCAGGGACAGAATTCTGCTTGCTCACAAAAAAGTGGACTGCCTCGCTGGCAAAATTGATAGACGGATAAACCCTAAGGCTAACACTTTTGTGTCATTAACACGGACAGGCCTGCAGAAGGACCATAGCCTTTTAAGGTTTGGAGATCAGTTGCCTCAATGACCCAGAGAGCTATGCTGGCTGGAGTCAGGGCTTTATGCTTTGGCTCTTGGTAGGGTCACCCATGCCAAACAGATCAAAGGGTCACACACAAAAATACTGGAGGAACTCAGCAGGCCAGGCGACATCCATGGAAAGAAGTAAACTGTCAGTGTTTTGGAGGACTCTTCTTCAGGACCTGAAGTTGATGTTTCGGGCCAAGACCCTTCTTGTGTTTGAGGTCAAAGGGTAGAGGTCAGCCTAGAAGGGGTCCACCTACTTTCCTCCAGGTTCAGGGGTTTAACTCAGGGCTAACAAACTTGACTGGTCAAAAAACAATTGTTATTGAAACAGCAGTGAAGAATCCTTTCATACAGACAGAGATGGAGGACCTTCATTGCTGCCCTAAATGCCAGTGGGTAACAGGCAGTAAGGAAGGAAGTAACATGGACAGGTAACTTCATCCGCTTCATTACACGACTCACTTGGAGTATTGTGAGTAGTTCTGGGCCCCTTATGTAGGAAAAGATGTGCTGACGTTGGAGAGGGTTCAAAGGAGTTTCACAAAAATGACTCCGTGATTGAAAGGTTTGTCATATGACTCTGGGCCTGTCTTCACCGGAATTCAGAAGAATGAGCTGTGACCTCATTGAAATCTATTGAATATTGAAAGGCCTTGATAGAGTGTTTGTGGAGAAGATGGTGGGAGAGTCAAAGACCAGAGGAGACAGCCTCAGAATAGAGGGATATCCATTTAGAACAGAGATGAGGAGGAATTTCTTTAGCCAGAGAGAGGTTAATCTGCAGAATTCTTTGCCACAGGCAGCCGTGGAGGCTGATATTGATGAGTCAGAGCATGTAGGGATACAGGGAGCAGGCGGGAAAATGGGGCTGAGAGGGAAAATGGATCAGCCATGATGAAATGGCGGAGCAGACTCGATGGGCCAAATGGCCAAATTCTGCTCCTATATCACGGTCTTGTGGTCTCAGTGTAGTAGATGGCAAGCTGTCTCAGTCAGTGCTGATCCAAGACTGCTTGTCAGTGTGATAAAGTGGTTCTGCATTAAAAGCAAGGAATGAGAGATTATGCGCAAGGCAGGAAGATAAATGCCTGTAATTCAAGTGGTTTTGATTATAACCTATTTATGAAAATCAGCAGTACTTTTCGATTGAAACACAGCCTGAGACAGACTTCCAGACTTTGCTATTCATTCTGTTACGTTGTCCATTCATTGTTCACTTGAAACAATTCCACGACTGCCTTTTTTCATTATAACCATTCCTGAACATGATTGCACAGTAATGTCTGCCCTCTGATTTATGAAACAGTTGGCGCAACACTATTACAGTACCAGTGACCTGGGTTCAATTCCTGCCGCTGCCTGCAAGGAGTTTGTGCATTCTTCCTGTGGCCATGTGGGTTTCCTCTGGGTGCTCCTGTTTCCCCTCTTTAATGTGAGTTAAACCGTCAAACCACTTGACACCAGGCCCTTCAGCCCATCTCATCCCTGCCGGTCAAGATGCCTTTCAAAGCTCATCCCATCTGTGGTATGTTAGCGTAACACTATTAAAAAGTAAATATTATTATCAGAGTACATAGATGTCACCATATGCAACCCTGAGATTCACACTCTTGTGGGAATACTCAACAAATCTATCGAATAGTAACTATGACAGGATCAGTGAAAGATCAAGTGGAGCACAGAAGGCAGCAAACTGTGCAAACTCTAAATCTGCTGATGATACAACCATTGTTGGCAGAATTTCAGATGGTGACGAAAGGGCGTTCAGGAGTGAGATACGTATACCAGTTAGTTGAGTGATGTTGCAGTAATAACCATGCACTCAACATCAGCAAGGCCAAAGAGCTGATTGTGGACTTCAGGAAGGATAAGACAAGGGAACACATACCAGTCCTCATAGAGGGATCAGAAATGGAGAAAGCGAGCTAGTTCAAGTTCCTGGGTGTCAATATCTTTGAGGACTGAACCTAGACGTAACAGATTGATGCAGCTATAAAGAAGGCAAGACAGCGACTATATTTCATTAAGAGTTTGAGGAGACTTGGTTTGTCAACTAAAACACTCAAAAACTTCTACAAATGTACTGTGCAGAGCATTCTGACTGGCTACATCACCATCTGGTATGGTGGGGTGTGTGTGAGGGGGGCTACTGCACAAGAACGAAGTACGTAGCAGAAACTTGTAAAATTAGTCAACTCCATCATTGGTACCAGCCTCCATAGTATGTAAGACATCTCCTAGGAAGGCAGAGTGTACCATTAAGAAACCCCACAACCCCAGGATATGTCCTCTTCACACTGTTACCATCAGGAAGGAGGTACAGGAGCCTGAAGGCACGCACTCAATGATTCAGGAACAGCTTCTTCCCCTCTGCCATCCAATTTCTGAATGGACACTGAACCCATGTATTTCCTTGTACTGTTGCTGTGCAGTTAACAAATTTCACGACATATGCTGGTGATATTAAACCTGATTCTGATTCTGAAATGTAAATATAAATAAATAGCAATAAATAATGAGAACATAAAATAATGAGATAACGATTCCTTAAAGTGAGATGCATGAGATGTGGGAACATCTCAATGATGGGGCAACTGAGTGTAATTATCCCCTTTTGTTCAAGAGCCTGAAGGTTAGGAGGTAGTGACCTGGTGGTGTGAGTCCTGAGGTTCTTGTACCTTCTACCTGACGGCAGCAGTGAGAAGAGAGCATGGCCTGGGCGGTGAGGATTTCTGCTGGAAGCTGCTGTCTCGGCGACAGCATTTCATGTAGATGTGCTCAATGGTTGGGAGGGCTTTACCTGTGATGTACTGAGCCAAATCCACTACCATCTGGCTATCTGTCTTTTTATCTATCTATCTAGATTTTTATTGAGATACAGTGCAGAATAGCCCTTTGACCCACACCATCCAGCGACCCCCATTGGCCTAATCACCCGGCAATTTACAAGGACCAATTAACCTTTGGATGGTAGGAGGAAACCGGAGCACTTACGTGGTCACGGGGAGAAATGTACAAACTCCTTACAGACAGCAGTGGGAATTGAACCTGGGTGGCTGGTACTGAAAAGCGTTGTGCTAACCACTACGCTACCATGCCATTTGTGCTTTAAGGGGCACAGCTATGGGCAGCATGGTAGCATAGCAGCACAGCACTATTGCAGCAACGGTGATCAGGATTCAATCCCTGCTGCGGTCTGTAAGGAATTTGTAAACCTTGATCCCATTTATAATCCTATGCCAGCAAAATTTCAGACCAATCACAGAATTCGCCATTCAACCAATCAGTGACAAGACCCCCAGCCTATGTTACAATTGAGTTTCTGAAATGACAACCAATCAGCTAATTGATAAGGATACAAAGGCCTAACATTTGGAGGACACACCGCAATTAACAGTGCACTGATGGTGTCTCCTTGTATGGTGACGAAACGTTTGCAAATGGATCGTCAAGGTTGGATGACATATATGTACTTTGATAATAAAATTTACTCTGTACTTTGATATACAAAATGCTATATGCTCATATCGGAAAAGACGTTGCAGAAAACCACATCATTGGAAAAGATAGCAATGGGTAGAGTTGCAAATGTGATGGGAATACAGACAAACGGACCAAGTTGTGCTGGTCCCAGTGAAGTGTGTATGTGCACACGCACAGCCGCACTGAGGAATTTTAACAAATGCAATGTGTAAACACTCATGAAAACATGGGCGCCAGACAGCCAGTGGGTTCATTAATGCTGCCACAATCTCAAAGGTTCTTGGCAAGTATTGAAAACTGAAGAGGGGGAGAAAAGGAAAGCTTTCTATTCAACCCAGATTGTAACAAAATGGTTTGCAGGTGTTTTGTATGGCTTCCTTCATAAAAAAAAAGAAACAGAAGAATGGAACGAATGGCAGTGCAGCGGTATTACTCTGTACAGTCAATCTGCGCAGAGGAAACGTTCCAGCTCAGAGGTAAAAGGTTTACCTGCTGAAAGTGCTGTCCTGGCGAGAATGTTTTGGAGGAGCCGGACTTTTTCAAAGCAAGAGCTAAGCTGCATTGCAATCGGTCAAGTATTTAACTTGTGTGAGTTTGTTTGGGGCGGGGGGGAAGAGATCAACAGACTTTAAACATTGAAAGTTGCTGATGAACATTTAACAACATTTCTGTTTCTTTTACATAGAGATATATTCCATATTACCCTGATAAAACACCAAGAAGTTAGCTTAAAACGCTAGATTTTTCCTAATAGTTGTGCTTGTTGCTTTAGTTGGTATTATCAGCAAGATGATATAACGTTAACACGAGGAATTCTGCAGATGCTGGAAATTCAAGCAACACACATCAAAGTTGCTGGCGAACGCAGCAGGCCAGGCAGCATCTTTAGGAAGAGGTACAGTCGACATTTCGGGCTGAGACCCTTCGTCAGGACTAACTGAAGGAAGCAGCTCTTCTTTCAGTTAGTCCTGACGAAGGGTCTCAGCCCGAAACGTTGACTGTACCTCTTCCTAAAGATGCTGCCTGGCCTGCTGCGTTCACCAGCAACTTTGATGTGTGTGACATAACATTAGTCAGTTATCTATTTAACTCACGTGGCCAAGTGCTTAAGGCATTGGACTAGCGACCTGAAGGTCGTGAGTTTGAGCCCCTGCTGAGGGAACATGTTGTGTCCTTGAGCAAGTCACTTAATCACACATTGCTCTGTGACGACATTGGTGCCAAGCTGTATGGGTCCTAATGCCCTTCCCTTGGACAAAATTGGTGTGATGGAGAGGGGAGACTTGCAGCATGGGCAACTGCTGGTCTTCCATACAACCTTGCCCACGCCTGCGCCCTGGAGAGTGAAGATTTTCCAGGCGCAGATCCATGGTCTCCCAAGACTAGTGGTTGCCTTTATCTATCTACCTATCTGACCATCTATCTATCCATCTACCCTCCCCTACCTATTTATCTATAGATACAACAAACCCTTTTACAGAGGGGTGGTCAGTTAGCAGGCAAGGAAGCCTGTACATTATTTATTTATTGAGATACTGCGTTGAATAGACCCTTCTGGCCCTTTGAGCTGCACTGACCAGCAATCTCGTGATTTAACCCTAGCCTAATCACGGGACAATTCACAATGACCAATTAACCTACCCACTGATACGTCTGTGGACTGTGGGAGGAAACAGTAGCACCCGGAGGAAACCCACACAGTCACGGGGAGAATGTACAAACTCCTTACAGGCAGTGGCAGGAATTGAACCGGGGTCACCGGTACTGTAAACCGCTGTGCTAACCACTATGCTACCATAGTGTGCCAGTAGTGTTTGATAGCATGACAGACGCAAGAGGTAACAGATACATGCAAGGGACCGGAGTCACTTGGGGAACTTTGTGGCATCATTTCACTTACGTAGAAGGATCTAATTGTTTTCAAGTTGAAGTTTAACTGTCATGCGGCCTTGCATGAGTACAGCAATCAGTGACCGGGGTTCGATTCCCAGTGTTGTCTGTAAGGAGTTTGACCAGTCTTCCCCTGACCATGTGGGCTTCCTCTGGGTTTTCTGTTCTGTTCTCCTCCCACATTCCAAAAGCTTATGGGTAGGCGATGGAAACACCAATGCCCATGAATGGAAAAGTCTACAGAAAGTTGTGGACATAGCCCAGTCCATCACAAGCAATGGTCTCCCCACCTTTGAGCACTATCACAAGAAAGCAGCATCCATCATCAAGAACCCCCATTATCTAGACCAGGAGTCCACAATCTGGGGTCCATCGACCCCTTGCTCAACGGTATTGGTCCATGGCATAAAATAGATTGGGAAGCCCTGGTCTAGACCATCCTCTCTTCTCACTACTACCAGGAGTTACAGAAGCCTCACATCCAACTCCACCAGGTTCAGGAACAGTTATTACCCCACAACCATCAGGCTCCTGAACCAGTGTGGATAACTTCACTCCCCACAATGAGCCTCAGGTCCCACACCACCAGGTTCAGGAACAGTTATTACCCCACAACCATCAGGCTCCTGAACCAGTGTGGATAACTTCACTCACCACAATCATTGAGTGTGTGTCTTCTGCTGGCCATGCTCTTTGGTTCTGGTTCTCTGGATAAGACGTGGTACCTTGTTAGGATTTATATTACCTGACATTTAAGATTCTGGATTGAGAAACAGTTTTGCCGTTTTCAATAGTTTCCAGCGACCTTGCCTAAAATCTTTAAGCTCACTCCATCCTTTCACTCATTTTGGCTGCTGCCTTCTGTAGCTTCTCAGTACCTTGGCTTAAGACAAAGATAAATCTCAGAGCAGGGGATCTAGATGGGTCAAGGCATGTTCCAATGGTGACAGGTAGAGGCCAGTGTTGGAGAAACCAAGAGAGAAATCTGGTGGGATCTAGTGGGACACACAAAAAGTGCAGAAGGAACTCAGCAGGTCAGGCAGCATCTACGAAGGAAAATTAACAGTTGACGTTTCCTCCAGTATTTTATGGGTGTTGCTTTGGATTTCCAGCATCTGCAAAACCTCTTGTGTTTTTGGTAGACGGTGGGACTCGTAGGACTAGCAATTGCAGCACCAAAGAACAACAAGCCTATGGAGGGATATTAAGACCTGTTTGATAAATGTGGGACGACCAGGAAATGTGAAGACTGGTGAATAACAGAGCTGATGACTGTTGCTTTGGTAGCTTAGCAGAATATAACTCACTGATCTTGATGATTAAAGCATCAAGGAAGATTGAAATCAACGAGGATGCGAGTGGGGCGTTCGGCGCCATTGACCAGTGCGTGACTGTTCTCTCCTTCTCGCCCGTTGCTCCTGGAGGAAGGTGCCTGAGTGATCGGACTCTCTACCCCTCTCGTTTGATGCTGCCAGAGTCCTGGGTCTTGGGCAAGGTTTAATCAACGCAGTTTGTGGGGGATTGGATTCTGCAGTTCATGTTATTTGTGTTTCTGGTTTCTGGTTGTGCAATTTTGATCGGGGCAGCCTGCAGATATTAAACGATACAGCGCTAGATTGAGCTGAACTGATCTGAACCGAATATGTCTGTACTCTTTCAATGACTTTGTGGTTTGGTGGTTTATGTTCTGTGTTTCTCACTGGTTGTTTATCCGTTTGTGCGATTTGTTCTTTTTTTTCTGCCCGCTGAGGTTTTAGCATTTTCCTCTGAACGGGTTCCATGGTGCTTCTTTGTTTCCTGGCTGTCTGTGAGAAGACAATTCTCAGCGTTGTACACTGCACACATACTTCGATAATAATCTTTGAATAACTCAAGGGATAAACTTCCCCATGGGCTCGCAAGGGTTAAGCCATTGATATGACCATAAAGAATAGATAGCACAAGGTTACCTGAGGTGCTGCAGCGTGATCTGAGGGGGTCCCCAGACGGAGCAAACACTGAGTGCTAACCTATTGCACTGAGTTATTGCTTTTAATTTCACGGCTGCGATTCATCATACCATATGCACTGAGGCAATCCGAGGCACCCCCGAGGATAAATAGCTTTACAACCCAAGTAGCATTTGAGGAATGGAGGAGGAGACGAGCCTTCAGGCAGCTTATAAATCCATCCTTTTGACAAAAAGCTGTAGCACCTGTAGGTAGTGTACTGGTTTCTAAATCCTGCTGTGCAGATGGGGGGCGGGTAGGTTAGAGGGTATTCTTTAACCTGTCTTTAACTCATCGCAATCGTTTCTTCAGATTTTCCTCCTCATACCATTAAAAGAATACAGATTGCTTCAATGTCCAGATGAAGGGTCTCGGTCCAAAATGTTGACATTTTGTTCCTTTTCGTAGACGCTGGCCTGGCCTGCTGAGTTCCTCCAGCACTTTATGTGTGTTGCTTTGAATTTCCAGCATCTGCAGAACCTTTCGTGGTTTGTCTTCATATATAAGCATTTCCTTTAGTTCAAAGTAAATTTTATTATCGAAGTACATATATACAACCCTGAGATTCATTTTTTGTGGACATACTCAATAAATCTATAGAATAACAACCATAACAGATCCAATGAAAGACCACCCAATGAGGGCATTCAACCAGTGTGCAGAAGACAACAAACTGCGAATACAAAAATAAGAAATAATAATAATAAATAAATAAGCAATAGATATCGAGAACATGAGATGAAGAGTCCTTGAAAGTGAGTCTATAGGTTGTGGGAACATTTCAATGATAGGACAAGAAAAGTTGAGTGAAGTTATCCCTTTTGGTTCAGGAGCCTGGTGGTTGAGGGGTAGTAACTGTTCCTGAACCTGGTGGTCTGAGTCCTGAGGCTCCTCTACCTTCTTCTGATGGCAGCAGTGAGAAGAGAGCATGTCCTGGGTGGTGGGTGCCCCAGATGATGGATGCTGCTTTCCTGTGACAGCATTTCATGTAGATGTGCTCGATGGTGGGGAGGCCTTTACCAGTGATGAAATGGGATGTATACACTACTTTTTGTAGGATTTTCTATTCAAGTGCATTGGTGTTTCCATGCCAGGCTGTGATGCAGCCAGTCAATATACTCTCCACTACACATCCATAGAAGTCGTCAAAGTTTTAGATGTCATGCTAAATCTCAGCAAACTCCTAAGGAAGTAGAGGCGCTGCCGTGCTTTCTTTGTAATTTCTGAATCCAGCTGTTGATTCCACTGTTAAGAGAAAAGCAAACCCATTGTGTATCACCCACAAAATGTAGCTACGTCTTTGGATTGTGGGCGGAAAGTGGAGTACCCGAGGAAAACCATGCACTCACGGGTAGGACTTATAAATTCCTTACAGAATGGTGTCTGAACTCACGAGCTGTAAAAGCATTGCACTGGCTGCTGTGCTACCAGGGCACCCCTGTTACTCAGTTTTACAGTAAGTCCAGTAGCTATCAATGGAGTGAAAGAGCTGGTGCTCTGGTCAGTCTAGAGGGAGTATAGGAGCCAGGGCCTCAGGGAGTTTTAAATGATCACAGTTAAACATCTCCTAGTGAGCAAGATACCGAACCATTCTGTTTTACAAATAATACATTGGAAATTAGCAGGGTTTAACTGTACTCTCAGTCAAAAGTCACCAATATTTCCCTTCTAATGCAACTAAGATAATTTATTTAGGTCCATTATCTTAGTCCAGGAGTCTTATGGCGCATAACAATAAATAAAATAATTAAATAGGTAGTGCAAAAATAAAAGGAAATAAAGTAGTGAGGTAGTGTTCACGGGTTCAATGACCATTCAGAAATGGGATGGCAGAGGGGAAGAAGCTGTTCCTGAATCGCTGAGTGTGTGTCTTCAGGCTCCTGTACCTCCTCCCTGATGGTAACAATGAGAACAAGACATGTTCTGGGTGATGGGGGGTCCTTCATGATGGACGCTGCCTTTCTAAGGCATTGCTCCCTGAAGATGTCCTGGATACTGTTGCATCTCTACAACTACATTGCAATTAAAATAAAAGCATGCACATGGAGGTGTCTTTCACTGGTGTATTCACATTGCCGTGAGAGAGAGAGTGAGAGAGAGGGTGAGTGAGAGAGTGTGTGTGAGAGAGAGAGGAGAGAGAGCACGCACAGTGTGCATGCATAGACAACAGATCAATGCACATGGGTAAGTTATCAGCCCATCAGTAGTGCAAAGGGGGGTTATTGCTCTAAAAGAAATTGGTCCATTATATTACACTTCCTGCCCCTTTAGAGTACTGCAACATTAAAATGTATATGTACAAAACATTCAATTTCCCTTTCATAAACCCATATTCCAAATAAGCATGCTTTCACAATAACAGTCCATAACTACCTTCACTGTACTAAGGATTCACTCTTTTGGCTGGCGAATGATTCTTTCAGGATATCACCTCTGGACCTGTGCGTGGCATCAGGTTTGGTAGGTGTCTTGTCTAAGACAACGTTCTCATTTTCCCATGTCATGTTGCTGTCAGTGACATTATCATCACTGAGAGGTAAGTGCGGTGACTGTAATGTGCCTGTCTTGTTGGATGCAGTCGACTCAGATGTGCTCTTCAGCTGAGCATTTAGTATCTGGTCCACATAATGTCTCCATGTCTGATCTCCAAAATCTTCTGTGTACATCAGTGGTCCAGTTCTTGTCTCTATTCTACCGGGTGTCCACTTGCCTTCCCAGTAATCTTGGGCTAGGACTTCCAGTCCAACCTCAAAGCTCCTTGCTGATTTACTTGGTAACTAGATGAACTGTTTTTCCTACACTTCCCTCCGTAGGTCTGGTTTCAGGGGGTCTATGTGAGATCTCACATTCTTGCTCATGAACAACATTGCAAGTGTTTGATTTGTCATCACATGAACAGAGTTCCGATACACAAAAAGAAAATTGTCCACCTTGTGCTGCAGAAAAGTGTCCTCCTGTTCGTCACTTTAATGGACTCCTTGAAAGTTCGAATAAACCTTTCAGCTAACCCATTCATTGCTGGGTGGTGAAGAGCTGATTAGAAATTAATGATGCCATTTTTCTCCTTGAATAGTCTGAACTCTTCTGACGTGTACTGTGATGCGTTGTCACTCACAATTTGTTCAAGTAAGCCATTTCTGGTGATGATAGCCCTCTGAGCGGAAAGAGTGTTTTCTGATACGATCTCTGGCCACTTGGAATGAGCATTCACAACAATCAGAAACTTGGAGTCCATGAATGGCCCAGCAAAGTCAATATGCACTCTTCCATGGGTGGAAAGGTGCCTGTGGGGGTTCATTTTGAACTTTGTGGCATCCCGAACAGCTTTTGGTCAAATTATGGATGAGCCATGTGAGAATAGGACCAATCAGATGTGATAGTGGAAATGTGTGCATGGAGTCAGCGGAGGTAGCGGAGGTACTTTGCTTCAGTATTCACCAGGGAAAAAGACCTTGGCGATTGTGGGGATGACTTACAGTGGACTGAAACGTTTGAGCATATAGGCATTAAGACAGAGGATGTGCTGGAGCAGTGGTGAGCAAGCTGTTGCAGAAGATCCTAAGAGCCACAACACGAGATCTACACATCAGCGTTCTTTGACATACAGACAGTTGGTCTCATCTTGCTGAGAACTCTGGAAACACAGAGTTAACATGAACTGGCCGTCCTTGCATGGTGATGTCATAAACTTTTCACAATGTTGGGCCATTCCTTGTTTCCCTTTGTATTTCAGAATTTGTCACTGGCAACTGGTTCACCAGTGCTGTGTGGAACACATCTGCTGGGTCACAGAATGAAGACTTTTCTTCTTCAGTTGCCAGCAGTGGAAGATGTGACAACCCATCAGAATTGCTGTGTTGTTTGGTGCCCTTGAACTCTATGTCATAAGAGTGGGCTCTGAGGAATAGTGCCGGACATTGTAATGGGGTAGCAGTCACCACTGGAATTCCCTTCCTGAGATTAAAAGTGGATACAAGGGGCCAGTGGTCTGTCAGTAGAATAAACTTTTATCCGTAGAGGTAATGGTAGAACTTCTTTATTCCCCAGACTAGGCTAAGGGCCTTTCGGTCGATTTGTGCTTAGTTACATTCTGCCTTGTCAGTGATCTTGAAGCAAACACAATTGGGCATTCAGATCTGTCTTTCATAGTATGTGACAGAACAGCTCCTTTGCCATAAGGGGACACATCACACACCAGTCTGATGGGCAGGGATGGGTCATAATGGGTGAGCAGTTCATCTGATGTTATTAGTCTCTTTGTTTCCTTGAATACTCTTTCACATCTTTCTGACCGTTCCCACTTTGCTCCTGTCTGTAACAGTGCATTCAATGGATGGAGCATTGTAGCAACGTTTGGGAAAAACTAATGGTATTAGTTTACAAGGCCCAAGTATGACCTGAGTTGTGACACATTTTCCAGATTGGGTGCCTGTAGCACTGCTTCAATCTTTTCTTGTGATATATGTAAGCCATGCTTGTCAGTGACTTGTCCACAATATGAGATTTCACTCTTGAAAAACTCACATTTCTTTCTCTTTGCGTGCAGGCCACACTCACTCAGCCTGGTTAGCACTTCACCAAGGTTCTGGACGTGTTCTTCATCATTCTTGTCAGTCACGATGATGTCATCAAGATAATATTGTGTTCCTGGGATATCATGGAACACTTGTCCATTGCTCTTTGCCAAATTGCTGGAGCTGATGTAATGCCAAAGACAAGATGATTATACTAGAACAATCTCTTATGAGTGTTGACTGTCAGAAACTTCCTGCTTGACTCCCCAATCTCCATTTGCAGATAGGCTTGTGACAAGTCAACTTTGAAAACCTCTCCCTGCCTGCCAAAGATGAAAAAATGTCTTCTATTGGTAGCGGGGGATACTGCACAGTACACAGCCCAGAGATGGAGCGCACTTTGAAATCTCCACATACTGTATGTGAACAGCTCTGGCCTTCCCTTTCTTGATCACCAGGACAATGGGTGTGGCCCAATCACTCCACTCTGCCTTGGGGAGAATGCCAGATACCTCCAAGCTCTGAAGTTCAGCATCCACTTTAGGATGTAGTGCATAAGGCACTGGGCACGCTTTACGGAATCTTGGTGTTGCTGCTTCATCTAGTTCAATTCTGGCCTTCATGCCTTTGAGTTTACCAATCCCCTTCTCAAACACTTTCTCATTAGCATCAAGCGGTTGTCACAGTCTTTGGTTAGTGCTTCCATTTGGGCTGCAGTTTCCTGTTGATGACACACTGAGAGCTTTGATTATGTACCAGTTTAGTTGGATGTTTCTCAAACATTCACGTTCGAAAAGTGCCAGGCCTCTACTGTTTAAACACATAAAGCCCTAACAGGTGTGTTTGGCCTCCATACATCACGTTCTCTTTGAGTTTGCCTTTGGGAGACACTTTTTCACCTGCGTAGGTCTTTAGCATCACCAAGGTCTTTTCTGATGGTAGTTTAGAAAACAGTCTGTTGTAGTCAGCCCCTGAAATTATAGATAGACAAAGCTGACACCGCATCCAGTTCCATTTTCAGTTTTACACCGGACACATCTGTTGTGATCCATTGATTTTGCAATCTGCTTCAGTAATCTAGGCACTTCTGTCAGACTCTGTGTTAACAGATTCAGTTTCACATTCAGTCACTTTATGCATTCATTTGGTTTTGTGTTTGAAACTTTTCACTCTGTGTGGTTTTTCTCTTTGGTTCTGCTTTTTGTCTGATGTGCACAATCTCTCTATGTGACCTTGCAAACTTTCTGCAAACTTTTTCTTTGAACCAAGTTATTTGCATCATGGGAGGCTTTACGACATCGATAACATTTTTAGTTTTTTGCACCATCCTGGGACATTTTGTGCATTTCACATTCTAACCTCCTTTTCTGTAGTCCTGCTGCATCCTTTGCTGCAGTCTCTAACGATATTGTAACGGTCAATGCCCATTCTAAGGTTAGGTCTCTTTTTCCAGTAGCCTCTTTTGAGTGATTATGCATGCCACTTACAAGCCTGTCCCTTAATGCATTAGAAAGTCCATCTCTAAAGTCACAGCGTTGGGAAAGTTTGTGTAGTTCTGCAAAGTATTCAGAAATGCTTTCACCCTTTTGTTAAATCCAAATCTTTCACTTATTACTAACGGTTTAGGGCTCAAGTGATTTTGTAAAATTCTAAGAATTTTGGCGAATGTCTTGCTTGCTGGCTTTTCAGGAGTTACTAAGTTGCGTAAGGGACTGTACATTTTAGCTAAGAAGTGTGGAGACTTTCTTTTCCTCATTCACATTGTTTGCATTACAATACAGTTCAACCCTCTCGATATACGATCGCAGTCCTCAATAGCACTATCAAATTCGTCAACTTTCCTGACTAAGGCCATCGTCATGTAATTTTCACTTTAACTTTGCTAGTTGTGTGTCTTTCACTGAGTACTATGCAGTTACTCACGTGTCCCTTTGTTCGCGTCCGTGACGGACTTCTTTGCACTGATTAACTCTTTCCTCTCACTGTTTCTCTTCAAAGTCTATCGTCCCATAACTGTTGGAACAGTTGGTGATATTCACTGACATTCAGGTTTGTACTAATTGCCAATTTGTTGTGTCTCTATAACTACATACCAATTAAATAAAAGTACACATGCGGAGATGTCTTTAACTGGTGTATTCACATTGGAGAGAGAGAGATGCACATGTGTAGACAACAGATCAATGCGCATAGGTATGTTATCAGTCCATCATTAGTGCCAAGCAAAGTCATTACTCTAAAAGAAATAGATTCAGACATTACAGATATTACCACAGAATGTACTAAATTATGAGGGGTTTAGGTAGGGTAAATGCAAACAGGCTTTTCCACTGAGGTTGGGTGATACTGGAATTAGAGGTCATGGGTTAAGGGCGAAAGGTGAAATGTTTAAGGGGAACATGAGGGGAAATTTCTTCATTCAAAGGGTGAATGAGCTGCCAGTGGAATTGGTGGATGTAGATTCTTTTTCAACATGCAAGAGAAATTTGGATCGGTACATGAATTAAGGCACGTGGTTAAGGCTTTCATCTAGTGATCTGAAGGTTGCTAGTTCGAGCCTTGGATGAGGCAGCATATTGTGTCCTTGAGCAAGGCACTTAACCACGTATTGCTCTGTGACAACATCGATGCCAAGCTGTATGGGTCCCAGTCCCCTTCCCTTGGACAACATCAGTGGCGTGGAGAGGGGAGACTTGCTGCATAGGCAACTGCTGGTCTTCCATACAACCTTGCCCAGGCCTGCGCCCTGGAAACCTTCCGAGGTGCAAATCCATGGTCTCATGAGACTAACGGATGCCAACAAACATGAATGGGAGGGGTATGGAGGGCTCTGGTCTGGGTGCAGGTCAATGGGATAGGCAGAATAATAGTTTTGCATGGACAAGATGGGCCAAAGGGCCTGTTTCTGTGCTGTAGCACTCTTTGACTTCAGCATAAGCTTAGCACCACTTTTGAAATTTGGTGTTTACAATTCCCTGTGTGTAACGCTAAAAGACTCGAAACGAAAGAGAAGATTGGTTTGCTGCTAGTTGAATGGAATTGACTTTAATACTTACGTCCTTCAAATACACGAGGAGGAAAAATCTTTACGTTATGTCTCTGTCTAAATGAGCAATGTATAGTAATTTATAATAAATAGTATGTACAACAGGATCGTCATTGTACAGTCGTGTCAGCATGAGTTAAGCAGTCTGATGGCCTGGTGGAAGAAGCTGTCCCGGAGCCTGTTGGTCCTGGCTTTTATGCTGCGCTACCGTTTCCCGGATGGTAGCAGCTGGAACAGTTTGTGGTTGGGGTGACTCAGGTCCCAACTGATCCTTCAGGCCCCTTTTTACACACCTGTTTGCTGAACCTGGAGGTTAGGTTGCAAACGCTTCATCACCAGTCGAGGTGACATTATCAGTGCACAATTGAGTGATTTATTGTTTTGTGCTTCTGCCAGGATTCTTGTAATTTCCCAGACGAACTTGTGTCCTTCTTGGTCTGCATGTCTTGAGATGAGTGACAGAGGACTGCATAACTACAAAAATCCGGACTGAAACACAAAACAAGAAATTGTAGGAGTGTCGACAAAAATTGATACAAGCGTACTTACTTCCACTCCCAAACAAATGGCAGTGTCATATATATATATATATATATATATATATATATACATACAAACACACATATATACATGAGGTTTGGATGAATTCTGCCTAATGAAATAACAAAATCAAGAGAATTCTTAGAAGTTTGGTTCTCAGCGGAAGATTCCATTAACAGGCATATTGAACTGGACGCAATTTATGAACCTGTACATCTGTGGGATTGGGACCAAGGAGTGAGTCATGGACACTCGCGGAGCCAACGCTCACAATGAGCGATAACCAGGGATACGGGCCAGTGGAGATCACTTAGCTCTCTAGTTGGCCGAGACCCAGTGGAGACTAGCAGCCAGCGCAACAGGCAACCGATCAGAACAACGGGTCAGACCATATAAACATGAGGATTCAGCAGGAGCAGCACTCGGTTGGGCACTGATGATGTCACCTTGACTGGCAACGAAACATTTGTGACCTGACCTCCAGGCTCGGCGAGCAAACCCACAAGCATGATGAGGTATGGTGGGCTCACAATGTATGTCACAGCTTTGGAAGTGACTTCCGTCAGATAGCATGCTAAACTGAGGCTCTGTTAGCCTTTTCAAGTGCATGTTTCAAATTACGTGTCACTATTTGATTAAGATCAGATTGTTCAGCTGCAATCCCTCAAAGTTCAAAGTACTTTTATTACCAAAGTACATACACGTTATACAACCATGAATTCCGTCATGGAAAGGCAGCCATGAAAGAAAGAAAGCTCAAGATAAAAGACCGTCCAACACCCAATGTGCAGAGGCAAAAAAACATATCATGCAAGCAATAACTGCAAGCAAATAACGTTTTGAACTGAAGTCCACAAAGAGAGTCGGAGAGCCAAGCAGACACTGCAGAGCAGTGAGCTGAACCAGCCCGTACATCACCTTGGATGCCAACACCCAGACCTTTTCAGTCTGGCCTGGCATCTAAATCGATGTCCAAACATCGGGTTCAGTCACCTCAATATACTCTGGTGCCTGAATCTTCCCACCTTGATTTGGTCAATACCTGACCTTTCTGATTTGGCATGCTGCTTAAATCGTCATCAGTCTACATCACGGTATAAACTAATTTGTTATTCATTTCATTGATCTTTTTGGAATTTCTACTTTGTATATAACTTCACTGCAATATTCAATGCAATTCAAATCAAGTTTATTTGTCATTCAACCATACATGAGTACCATATAGACAGCCAAACAAAACAGCATTACTTTGGGACCAAGGTACAAAACATAGTACCAACAGTCACACAGAGCACAAAGCACACATAGCATGTACATGTGAGGCATCAGTAAAATACAGCCCCATGGAAAAAGGAGTCCAGATCCTGAGTCCATGAATGCCACTGAAATCTGCAGTCGACCACAATACAGCTTGTCTCCTGATGAGCCTACACTGCGGGACAGCACCAATTCCAGCCTGGTCGCCGCGCCACACTGCCCCGGTGGAGTGCGCTGGCTCTAACGCCTCTCTCCTGGCGGCTGTAGACAGGCGACATCATGGCTTGAGGTTTATTCCTCGCCATGACTGAGAACACAATTTCCCTGCCAGCTGCCAATAAATCAATGGAAAGGACTTGCAGCATTCCACATTAACAATGTCAAAAAGGCTCTTGCGATCACAAGAAAATTTTGAGTATTTGAAGTAATATAAAAATACTTGCACTTTAAAGCTGATGGATGATGTGTGAAGCACCCTGGATCATCCTGAAAGAAATTCTTTGAAAATTCCTCATTTCCTGGAACCTAGGAGCTAGCTACAATTAACTTGGAGAGCTCACATTTAACAAACTTTCTCTGCTCATGACATTTGCTGGTATTCCTGGAAATCACTGAGAAACAAACAACTGCCAGAATGGTAATGTCTGCCAAGTGGGACATGAAACTCCAAGATGTTGCCAGGACTGGAGGACCTGAGTTCTAAGGAAAGATTGAATAGGTTAGGGTAAAAGATTGAGGAGAGATGTGGTAGAGGTATACAAAATTATGAGGGGTACAGGTAGGGTAAACGCAAGCAGGCCTTTTCCACTGAGGTTGGATGGGATGACAACTAGACGTCATGAGTTAAGGGTGAAAGTTGAAAAGTTTAAGGGGAAAATGGGGTGATCTCTTTCATTCGGAAGGTGAACGAGCTGCCAGCGCAAGTGATGCGTGCGAGCTTGATTTCAATGTTTAAGAGAAGTTCGGATAAGTACATGGATGGGAGGGGTTTGGACGGCTATAGTCCAGGTACAGGTTGATTGAAGTAGGCAGATTAAATGGTTCAGCTTGGACTAGATGCGCAGAAGGGCCTGTTTCTGCGCTGTACCTTCCCATGACTCTATAGTTTCTCAAGGCTGTTCTGGGTTTCTGGTGGATGGCCTTGATGATGGATGCTGCTCTCCTGTGACAGCACTCCACATAGATGTGCTCAGTGGTGGTGAGGGCTTCACCCTGATGGACTGGGCCATATCTGCTCCTTTCGTAGGCTTTTCCTTTCAAAAGCATGAAGTTCCATACCAGGCCGTGATGCAACCAGTCAGTATACTTTCCAGTTCACATCTGTAGAAGTTCTGAACCCAATCCTCCAGATAAAGTTAATGAAACCTTTGTACAAGTCTAAGCAGAGCTCCAAAATGCCTCTTTCAAAGTTCAAAGTATATTTGTTATCAAAGTTACGTATATGCCATCATGGAACAGGCAGCCGTCAATCCCAGTGGATCATGGGTTTGTGCCTCCAGTGGTCTGGGTTAAGCTGTGTCTGCTGTGACTGCGGGAGTGACAGTCCTTGCCACACTGTACAGCAGAACACTGAGGAAGCTCTGATGTCTTGGGCAGCTTGGGCACAGGGCTTTTGGCAGGCTCACTTTTTCTCTGCTTGCTGCATCAGAGTGGTCTTGTATCTCAACAGACCCTTCTTCACCTCCTGCTTCCAGGCACACCTGTCTGAGGCGAATGACTGCGACGTGGTGGTGCAAAAACCAAGGGCCTTAAGGTCGCGCTTGCAGGTGTCCTGGCAGTGCAGCTGGGGTCTTCCTGTTGGCCTCTTTCCAGAGTCCAGCTCCCCAAAGAGAAGGTCCTTTGGTATGCGCCCATCTGCCATGCGCAAGATGTGTCCTAGCTGGCCTGTCTGCCTCTGAGGAGGTGGTACCTGCTGTCTCTCGAGCTCTGTGTTGTTGGTAACCTTGTCTTTCCAGGTGATGCCAAGTATGCATCTGAGGCAGCGCATATGGAAAGCGTTGAGGCGCTGCTCTTGTTTTGTGCACAGGGTCCAAGTTTCGCTGGTGTAGGAAAAGTGCTCAGCACACAGGCTGTGTACACTTGGACTTTGGTGTTCATGGTGACTCTGTTGTTGGCCCAGGCTCTCTTAGTCAACCCTGAGCAGGCTGTGGCTGCTTTTCTGATGCGCTTGTGGTTCTCGCTTTCCAGTGACTGGCTTTTTCTCTTTTTCAATATTTTTTATTTGATTTCTTACATAAAAGAATACAAAGTACAGTATATATAGTATCGATATATAATATATATCGATTACAATATATTGGAATCACAAATATAGTTTCATTACCCCATATCCGTATATATTAAGTTTAAACATAATATCGAAAAGATATACTTTGTTATATAAAAATAATCTAGACCCACTACCAGAAAAAAAACAGCTGTTTAGTTAAAAAAGAGGAAAAAATCCTTATCATATAATCAAAACATATTGTTAGCCAACATCTGTGCTTAATAGCAAATCAAAGATTTTGAAAATAACTCAAAAAAGGTCCCCACAATATTAAAAAATCTTGTCTAGGTTCAGAAATGGAACAGCGAATCGTCTCTAAATTTAAGCAAGACATAACATCATGTAACTAATGAGTATGAGTAGGTGGAGAGGCATCCTTCCACTTAAGCAACAATGTCCTCCTGGCTACAAGAGAAATAAAGGCCAAAATATGCAAATCATGTGTCTCCAAATAATATCATTTCCTCCAACGATACCAAATAAGGCAGTCAAAGGATTAGGTTTAAAATTTACTTTAAAAAGCACCGAAAAAGTTTGGAACACTTCCTTCCAATATTTTCAAGACTCAGACAAGTCCAAAACATATGGATTAGTGAAGCTTCTCCATTGTTACATCTATCACAATAGGGAGATGTATCCAAATAAAAACAAGAGAGCTTATTTTTAGTCATCCGGGCCCTATGAGCCACTTTAAATTGTAGAAGGGAATGACGGGCACATAACGATGAGGTATTAACCAATTTAAAAATTTCATTCCAAGTATCCTCAGAAATTGGAATCTGTAAATCTTGTTCCCAGAGATTTTTAATTTTCTAAAGGAATATTTCTCATTCCCAACAACATACCATAAATATCAGATATAGATTCTTTATGGAAGGGTTTCAAATTAAAAATTGTATCAAGTAAATTCTTATCTGGACTTTTAGGAAGTGTTTGTACTTGAGAATGCAGAATGTCTCCAATTTGTAAATATCGAAAGAAGTTGGTTTTCGATAGGCTATACTTAGCTGTCAATTGTTCAAGTGAAGAGAGACTATCTCCAACAAACAAATCCTGAAAACACTTAATACCCAATCTATTCCACTCTTTAAAAACTATATCAGTCATAGAAGGTTTAAAAAAATAGAAAAAATGGGATTTGAAAGTGAAAAACTCAATAAACCAAAATATTTTCTAAATTGTACCCAAATCCTCAAGGTGTGTTTAACTACAAAATTATCAGTTAAATTACTTAAAGATAAAGGAATTGAGGATCTGAGAAGAGAATGATAGAAAATTTATTAACAGAATTAGCTTCTAAAGAAACCCAGACTGGACAGTCCTCTCTATTAATATAATATAACTAAAACGTAAGATTCCGTATGTTGACTGCCCAGTAAAAAAACTTAAAATTGGGTAAAGTTAAACCTCCATTTTTTTTTAGTTTTTTGAAGATGAACTTTATTTAATCAAGAAATTTTATTTTTCCATATATAAGAAGATATAATAGAATTTAGAGAATCAAATAAGGATTTAAGAATAAAAACAGGTACGGCCTGAAATAAATATAAAAAATCAAACAAGATATTCATTTGATGGAATTAATTCGGCCAATCAACAATAAAGAGAGGGGTGACCAAGTTGATAGTGCCTTCTTAACATAATTCAGAAGTGTAAAAAAATTACTTTAAAAAGGAATTTATAATTCCCAGTAATTGTTACGCCCAAATAAGTAAATTGATTTCTTACACTTTTAAAAGGAAGGTTAGTGTTAACTAATACCAAATTATTCAAAGAAAAAAGTTCACTCTTATGAAAGTTAAGTTTATATCGTGAAAACTGACTAAAGCAGGAGAGTAAAGAGAGTACAGAAGGTAGAGAAGACTCCACATTAGAAATGTAGAGCAAAAGGTCATCAGCATAAAGCGACACTTTGCAAGTAATACCCCTCCTTAAAATACCAGTGATATCATTAGATTCCCGGAAAGCAATAGCTAAAGGTTCTAAGACCAAATCAAAGGGCAGAGGACTCAAAGGACAACCTTGTCTGGTTCCATGTTGAAGTTTAAATCGTTTAGAATTCTGAGAGTTAGTAAGTACCTGAGCGGAGGGAGACAGATAAGGTAATTTAATCCATTGAATAAAATTGGGCTCAAAGTTAAATTTTTCTAAAGTTTTAAATAAATAATTCCATTCAACCCGATCAAAGGCTTTCTCAGCATCTAAGGATACCACACATTCCGATATCTCTTTAGAAGGAGAATAAATAACATTCAATAAATGATGAATATTAAAGCAGGAGTATCAATTTTGATAAATCCAGTTTGATCATCAGAAATAATAGATTGCAAAATATTTTCAATCCTATGAGCCAAAAGTTTAGATATAATTTTAGTATCAACACTAAATAAGGAAATTAGTCTCTAAGAAGAACATTCAGTTGGATCCTTATTCTTTTTAGGAATAAGCAAAATAGAGGCTTTATAAAAAGATGAGCTGCCAGATGAGGTGGTAAATGTGGGTTCTTTTTTAACATTTAAGAATAAATTGGACAGATACATGGATGGGAGGTGTATGGAGGGATATGGTCCGTGTGCAGGTCAGTGGGACCAGGCAGAAAGTGGTTCGGCACAGCCAAGAAGGGCCAAAAGGCCTGTTTCTGTGCTGTAGTTTTTCTATGGTTTCTATTGTGGCAACCTACCTAATTTAAAAGAGTCCGAAAGGACTGAGTATAATTGAAGTGTAAGCAAAGAGGAAAAAGCCTTATAAAATTCTCTAGAAAATCCATCAGGACCTGGAGACTTCCCCGAGTGCAAAGGGTGAACAACCTTGGCAATTTCCTCATAAGAAATGGGTTGATCTAGCAATTTTCAATCATCATCAGAAAGTGTAGGAATGTTTAATCGATCTAAGAAATTATTCATTACAGTATTATCTTTAGGAGGATCAGAACTATAAAGATTAGAATAGAATTCTCTAGAAGTATCATTTATTTCTAAATGATCAGATGTTTTATCACCATTAACTTTACAAATTTCTTTAATTTGCTGTTTAACTATAAAGGTCTTCAATTGGTTAGCCAATAGTTTACCCGTTTTACCATGAACAGAAAAGTGACTTTTATCTTTTAAAAGTTGTGTTTCAATTGGATGTTAAAAGCAGATCGTATTTAGTTTGACTTGAGCTTTTTCTTCCTTTGCTTTCTCTGAGTGAAGCCTCTCTTGACTGAAGCCTCGAAGATCTAAAGCCTCAAGATGACCACTCTAACTCTGCCCACTCAGGTGATGGCCGCTGCACTTGCCCCTGCCTTCCTTTAACTTGCTCTTGCTAATCAATCCCAAATGCCGACTGGCCGCTGGTCAAAGCTCTCTGTTGCTGTACCGTCATGCTGCTGGCTTTTCTACTCGGGCAGTGAACCTGAGTGAAATCCCCTCCTCTTAAAACTTCCAATGTCCAGATTGGTTGCTGGTCAAAATCCCGGGGGGAGGGGGGGACTAAAGCCCAATAGCCCCTCCCTTCTTCCACACACAAGCAGCAACAAAAGCATCAGCCCCCTCCCACCCACCATGCAAAGTCCCCAAAGGGTCCATCAAAAACCACTGTCTATCCCAACAATTGGACATCTCACACAGGCTCCCTGTCTCAATAATGGGGGGGAGAGAGAGAGATCGCTCCTGCAACAGTGAGAGGGAAGGCCAACAGCTTGCTGTTTTGATGTTACAATCTGTAGCGTTGCTTATTCGAGTCCCCCGGCTCATGAATCAGCAGAAGGAGAGAGGGGGAGAGGGGTTGGTTGAGCGTAGAAGCCTCTGACAGCTGCTCGATGTTTCAATCTCTTGCCTCGCTTCAGTCGGTGACATTGGTGAGGAACTGAGTCATCCACAGGACCGCACACGAAAGGCGCGTGTCTTCAAAACCATTCCTGCAGATACCAAAATGACAGGCCACTCAGCCAATTCCAAAAGCAAGAACCCACCGCCCGTGAAGAACCGTAGTTTGAACTACAGCTGTAGATCACAGATTCCAACAGGACCCCAGCGACCTTGAAAAGGAAAAAAAAAAACCATTAGAACGTGAGATTTAAACTGTTTTGCAGATGAACTGGAAGAAGTTGCCCGGGTCCACAAAAACTTCCTGCGCTATCTTCAGTTAACATGAACCTTCAGATCAAATCACCATCTAACCAGTAGCGGGAGTTGAGCTTTTGCCCTGGACATTTTACAGCAAACACAGCTCCTCAGAAATGATTCCCTGTAGTAATTTCACAAAAGACAATTACATTTCTGTTCGATGGAATTAACATCACCATGTATCCAATCTGTTGAAATAGCACTGAAAATATCTCTGATATACACTCAGTGTATACAGAATATCATTATAAAGTGGCCACTGAATGAATGTTTGTGGTCTTCTGCTGTGGTAGTCCATCCACCTCAATGTTCAGGGATGCTCTTCTGCATATCACTATTGTAACGCGTGGTTATTTGAGTTACTTTCGCCTTCCTGTCAGCTTGAACAAGTTTGGCCGTTGTCCTCCAAATGGTCTCCAACAAAGCATTTTCTCCCAAAGAACTGCCACTCACTAGATGTTTTTTTTTCGTTTTTCTCACCATTCTCTGTTGTGCGTGAGGATCCCAGGAGACCAGCAGTTTCTGAGCTACTCAAACCACCCCATCTGGCACCAACAATCATTCCACGGTCAAAGTCACTTAGATCACATTTCTTCCCCATTCTGATGTTTGGTCTGAACAATGACTGAACCTCTCGATCGTATCTGCATTCTTTTATGCACTGAGTTGCTGCCACATGACTGGCTGATTAGATATTTGCATTAACGAGCAGGTGTACAGTTGTACAAAGTAGCCACTATGTATGTCAAAGCAGAATTAAAAATAATAAATTAACAGTAAATTTACTTACTTATTTACTGCCTGTTGTTCAGCAATGAAGGTCCTCCATCTCTGGTGGTGTTCAGGGCTTCCTTCATCAAATCAGTAGCTTCCACTTGGTTTTCACTACTGTCAGTTATGCAAGTCCCAGGTGGAGACTTATGATACCGTCACACTCAGATATAGAAGGATTCTTCATTGCTGTTTCCATGACAGTTTGGCCTCTGCCATTGACCTGCTTGGCATGAGGGACCCTACCAAGAGCCAAAGCACCAAAGCCCTGACTCCAGCCAGCATAGCTTGCCAGGTCACTGAGGCACGCAAGCCTCCAAACCCTATGACAAGGTTGTTTTCCTCTTGGAGGAGCAGTAAGGGTCTCACTACCACTGACAAAACTTCAGACTCATGTCGTTCAAAGCATCGTCACTATGCATCCTGTAGTGTTCAGAGGTCTGTGTATTTCCTTGACTATAGATTTTTCTTATTGCAAGTTAAAATTTTGGCAGATTTTAAAATCTGAAGGTTGTAAAATTGTATGCTCTGTATTGCCGTGTGAACAAAGGCACAAGAGGGAAAAAGCTGGTAGAAATGAGGTAGAGTCTTTATTCAACAAAATGAATAACAGCAGGCAGCTGAGACCTTTTTTAAATTTATTTTAGATTTATTTCGATTAGATTATGAGGACACGCAGTCCTCTTTTATTGTCATTTAGTAATACATGCATTAAGAAATGATACAATGTTTTTCCAGAATGATATCACAGAAACAGCTGAAAAACCGGCTGAGAAACTGACAAAAACCACATAATTATAGCATATAGTTACAACAGTGCAAAGCAATACCGTAATGTGATAAGAACAGACCATGGGCACGGTAAAAAATCTCAAAGTCTCTCGAAAGTCCCATCATCTCACACAGACAGTGAACCTTTAGCGCCGCCAGCTTGCTGACGCAGCATCCTGGAAGCACCCGACCACAGTCCGACTCCGAGTCCGTCCGAAAACTCCGAGCCTCCGACCAGCTCTCCGACAGCGAGCACCGAGCACCATCTCTGCCCAGCGATTTGACCCCGGCCCCGGCAACAGGCAATAGGCAAATCCGAGGATTTGGGGCCTTCCCCTCCAGAGATTCTCGATCGCACAGTAGCAGCGGCAGCGAAGCGGGCATTTCAGAAGTTTCTCCAGATGTTCCTCCGTGTCTCGCCCGGCTGTCTCCATCAAATCAGGATCATGCACGGCCCCCTAGTTAACACATATGATATCATTCGGAATGGCCGCGCACGCTGCGTCGTGCCGCCATCTTCTCCTCCTTCCCTTTTGGAGGAAGATGCCCGCTTGGCCCAACACTAGATGGCATTTTATATGCCACAGGTCAGAGGCCAGTTCTCTATTTACAAGGATCTTTGGGTTATGTATAAATTTCACACCTCCTTTTTCGCACCCACACTAGAGACCCACAAATGGATTTTAAATCAGCAGCATCTGGTCTTCCAAGTAACTGTGCTTCGCAACGTTTAGGAATCCAATGTTCAGAGCTACGGTCCATATTCAGATCTGAAGACTGGTGACTGAAGTTATTGGCTAAATGTCCCAACCCCAAAAATGCCACATCAGTCCACGTTTGTAAGTAACCAACAAGTCACCTTTGCTTTAGGTAGCTCGACATCAAGGTTCTAGTGAAGTAATTTTCCATAGCATCTAAGGGACTAGTGAAGCTAAATTTTATTGATTTGTTGACTGAGATACAGTGTGGAACAGGCCCTTCTGGTCCTTTGAGCCACGCTGCCCAGCAATCCCCCGATTCAATTCCAGCCTAGTCAAGTCAAGCCAAGTCAAGTTTATTGCCATTTAACTATATACATGTATATAATGTATATGACCGTATAATGTATAAAGGAACAAGTCAATGTTTCTTCGAACCTAGGTGCAAGGCACAGGGATAGTGATAGTCATAGTCATACTTTAGTGATCTCGAGGGAAACTGGTTTTCGTTACAGTTGCACCAACCAAGAATAGAGTATAAATAAAGCCATATAAAACCATAAATAATTAAATAGTAATATGTAAATGCCAGGAAATAAGTCCAGGACCCACATAACACACAATAACTTATGACGGTAAGGTTAAAATCTACAGATAAATCACACATAAATAACAAACTAAAGTGTATTAATATTAAATATTGAAGGTATGGAACAGATTAACCAGTGACACTTCGAATGCGATGTGCAGGGAGTTCAGAAACCTAATGGCCTGGAGGAAAAAACCATTTCTCATCCTGACCGTTCTTGTTTTTATGCATCGTAGTCTCCTGCCTGATGGTAGAAAGTCAAAGAGGATGCTGGCTAGGTGGGTGGGATTCTTGAAAATACGAAGGGCCCTGCATATGCAGTGCTCCTGATAAATGTCCCTGATGGAGGGTAGGGAGCCCAATGATCCTCTCAGCTGTTCTCACGGTCCTTTATAGGGACTTCCGGTTCGATACTTGGCTTCTCCCAGATCAGATGATTGGCAGGCTGTTCTCAATGGGGGTCCTGTAAAAGTTAAGGGAGGTTGGAGATTCTCGCTTTCCTCAGTCTCCTCACGAAATGGAGGTGCTGCTGTGCCTTCTTGTTCAGGGAGTTGATATTGAGGGAGCAGAACAATCATGGGACAAGCTACAATGACCAATTAACCTACTAACCCATATGTCCTTGCACTGTGGGTGGAAACTGAAGCACCCGGAGGAAACCCATGCGGTCACGGGAAGAGTGAACAAGTTCCCTACAGGCAGTGGCAGGAATTGAACCTGGGTTGCCAATACTGTAAAGTGTTGTGCCAACCACCAGGATACCGTGCCACCACACGGGGAGAGCGTGCCAACTCCTTATAGGCAGTGGCGGGAATTGAACCCGAGTCACCAGCACTGTAAAACATTGTGCTAACCACTGCATTAATGCTGAGGCTGTGTAAGGTCACACTGGAGCAGCTTTGAGCCCCTTATCTGAGAAAGGACGTGCTGACATTGGAGAGGGTCCAGAGGAGGTTCACGAGAATGACCTCAGGAATGAAAGGGTTAACGTATGAGGAGCGTTTGATGGCTCCGGGCCTGTAACTTGCTAGAGTTTAGAAGAATGGGAGGGTGGGGGGGGGTGTCTCATTGAAACCTCTCAAATGTTGAAAGACCTCGATAGAGTGGATATGGAGAGGATGTTTCTTATAGTGGGGAAGTCCCAGACCAGAAGGCTGTACCATGGAAGCAGGTTCACGGGTTTGGTGAGTGAGACAGAAAATACTGACTACGAATAAGCATATTGATCATTTATTTACCAACAGTAAAAGATTCGACCAGACATCCAAGTCTCCCCAAAGTTACACAGACTACAAAACTAAATATTCAACAATCAGATACTTCGCTAAGAGTGCTCACGGGCCTTCTGTGTCTGAGCGTACCTTCCCAGTGGCCCTTCAGCACTGGTCACGACCTCACTGTGAGGAGTGGCCTGGAGACAAAAGCAGAGAGACCGAGCCTCCCCCACCTGCTATTCTCATACCCTGAGGTGCCAGAAACCGGACACCGGACACCGGACACTGGAGCCGCGGCACACAAGGCGACCAATGGGAAAGAGCTGCCGCATCCTTCAAACGGGCCAGTCGATGACCGGCACGATGGAAGCGGCTTTCGACCGACAAGGAAACACCCGCACGTAACAAAGGCACAGCCTCAGAATACAATAACCCCCCTTCAGAACAGAGATGAGGAGGAATTCCAGAAGGTGCCAGAGGGTGGTATTCATTGCCATGGATGGCCATTGGGTATATTTAAAGTGGAGTTTGATAGCTTCTTGGTTAGTGAAGTTGTCCAGGGTTACGGGGAGAAGGCAGGAGAATGGGGTTGAGAGGGATAGTAAATCAGGCGTGGAATAGACTCAATGGGCTGAATGGCCTAATGTCTTATGGTCTTATCAAGGTGGGCTCCCCCTTTAACAAACTACCACTTCATTCTTTGTCTCCCTGTCTCTCACCGCCCGGAGAATCGCTCGGTTCAGCACTTGGCATCGCCTCATTCCAAATGAGCCCCTAGTATGCAAAGTGTTTTATATCGTTCAAAATAGCTTTGCAATGAACGTTAATACACTGGAACCCCTAAAAATGTTACAATAACATTGCCAAGAAATGTCAGGCTTCAGTGATGAACTCCAAAAACCAGCGTTTTAAGCGGCCAGCGTGATCCACAGACTGTTCAATCATTCATTTAGCCAGTCAGTATAAAGAAAAACAGGAAATACTGAGCTAAAATGTATTTATTACACGTAAATTATTGGATTTCTCAAATGTGGTGCTGTCTTCAAGGGAGTTTGACAATGACCTCACTGTATTTAGTCTGGTGTAAGTTTAAGAAACCATTAAAACCTCGGTCTGCAATTTTTTTACGGCACTCCTCACTTAGACAGGCTCTCAGAGTGCTTCACGTGGGGCAGAGCTGGCCACCCAGGAGAGGTTCTGGTGGGAGGCTAAATACATTTTCAAAGAGTTAGATCTTTAGGAGGCTTTTGAAATCGAGTAGAGACGCAGCAGGGTAAAGTGCCAATTAAATATTATTTTTATATATTGAATATCAATGGAAAGGACTTTGATCCACTAGAATTACATGCAGCAAGTGTTTAGGGGAAAATAGGTTTGATTCTTGGAAATTGTACACAATGGAAATGGATTCTGCACAGAGATTCGACAGATGATATTGGAACTGCCAGGTCCTGATGCTTTTGATCCGAGCTTCTTCAGAAGTCAAGAATGAGGCTTAAAACCTGTCGATTACCATCATTTATTAAGCGTTACAAAAACAGAGTGCGGGGAAAGAAGGTGAAGCATGAGGGTGAGGAGAGAAAGAATAAGGGAGGGAGAGAGGGGGAGGGTGAGAGAGAGGGAGAGGGAGAGGGAGAGAATGAAAGGGGGAGAGGAGAGAGGGGGACAGAGAGAGGGTGAGAGAGAAGATAGGCAGGAGAGAGGAAAGGAAAGAGAGGAAGACCTTGAGATAGAGAGAGAGATATGTAGTGGGACGGAAAAGAAGATGAAGAGTGAGACTGATCCAGCGTGGTCCAGTTTGCTAATTCTACTGAACTCGCAGATAACACTTAACCAATGAGGTGGTCCCTGTTCAAGTAAGGCGATACCCCCAACTACAGCCACTGAAAAACTCACAAGTATATTCGTGATTATATAAAAATACAAACAAGCAGAAGAAAGATAAACTACAGGAAAAATAACAATTCTACAGACCAATCAAACAGAACTAAACTGGAAGGGGAGGACGGGGCACAATAGACAACCCCATCAGATTCACAGGTGAAGTGTTACCTCACCTGGAAGGGCAGTTTGGGGCCCTGAATCGACCCAAGCAGTGAGAGGGGAGGTGTAGCACCTAGGCTGCTTGCGTGGGTAAGTGCTGGGAGGGAGATTAGGGTGGAGGGGCAAAAGCACAAGGGAAACGCGGAGGGAGTGATCCCTGCAGAAAGCAGGGAGTGGGAGAAGGGAAAGACACGTTCAGTGGTAGGATCCCTTTGGAGATGGCGGATGTTGCAGAGAATGATGTGTTGAATGCCTAGGCTCACAGGGTGATTGGTAAGAAAAACTCAGGTGTCACTCTGAGAGTTTAACTTTGAACAGTACAGCATAGAAACAGGCCATTCAGCCCACAATGTTGTACTGAACCAGCTAAAAAGCAAATCAAAAACACACAAACACTTACCCCTCCTATCTACAGTATGCCCATGTCCCCCCATCTTCCTCACATCCATGTGTATAACCAAGAACCTCTAAGGCCTCTAATATATTTACCAGGCAGCGCATTCCAGGCATCCACCTGTCTCCGAGTAAAAAACTTACCCCTCACATCCCCCTTGAACCTACCCCCACCTCCCTCACCTTCAATGCAAGCCCTCTGGTATTAGACATTTCTACCCTGGGAAACAGATACTCCCTGTCGACTCTATCTCTGACTCTCATAATCTTGTAAGCCTCTATCAGATCTCCCCTCAGCCTCCAGTCCTTCAGAGAAAACAACCCAAGTTTACCCAGCCTCTCATGATAGCACACGCTCTCTAAACCAGACAGCATCCTGGGAAACCTCTTCTGCACCCTCTCCAAAGCCTCAACATCCTTCCTGTAGTGGGGTGACCAGAACTGTATGTGATACTTAAATGCAGATATTGTAAAAACAGTAAAATAGAACTAATTCACTGCATTTCTTTTCTTTTTTTCTTCCAGCAAACTCGCCATGAGAAAATTCAGCTTGACCAAGCAGGAATTGACAACATCCTACAGTGGAACAGTTAGATTTAAGCACTTCAGTCACACTTTCCCTTGGCAGATATTTGCACTGTGAATTGTAGAATAATTGTAAAAAGGATTAATAGATTGTAAGACAGCTACTGACATGTAACCTAGCCTGGCTGGTTGTTGAATTGGAAGATATTGATACACTTGCGGCATTGCTGCTAATGTAGTATAGGGGGAAAACTGCATGTAGTTGACATACAATGTATGTGTTTTTTTGTATTTTTGCTAAAGCTTTTAATTCATCCTCAGCAATTTTTTGATTTATAGAGAAAATTCCAAAAGCAGAAAGAATTTTGAATCTTAATATCCGAGTCAGAGTACCATCTTGCAAGTGTTTACTGTGGTGACTTGTTGATCTGAAAGGCTATTGTTTACGAATTTAAAAATTACAGATGACACCAAATCCCAACATTGAACTCTCAGTGGCCACCCATTTCAATTCTCCATCTACTTCCTATTCCCATTCTGACATGTCAGACCATTGTCTCCTCTCCTGCCACGATGAGGCCATGTTCAGGTTGAAGGAGCAACACCTTATATTCCATCTGGGTAGTCTCCAACCTGATAGGATCAACATCGATTTCTAGTAATTGCAAATCCTCTTCTTCACCATTCCCCATTCCTGTTTCCCACTCTCACCTTATCTCCTTACCTGCCCATCACCTCCCTCTGGTTCCCCCCCCCCACCTTCCTTTTCTTTCATGGTCTTCTATTCTCTCGTCAGGTTCCCCTTTCTCCAGCCCTTTATCTTTCACCAACCAACTTTCCAGCTCTTTACTTCACCCCTCCCTCTCTCCATTTCTCCTATCACCTCGTACTTCTTCTTCCCCTTCCCCCACCTCATACTCTGACTTCTTCCCCCTTCCTTTCCAGTCCTGAAGAAGGGTCTCATCCCAAAACATCGACTGTTTACTTTTTCATAGATGCTCTGATTTGCTGAGTTCCTCCAACATTTTGTGTTTGTTGCTCTGGATTTCCAGCATCTGCATGTTTTCTCGTGTTTGTGGTCTCCAGTTCGACTGGGATTCCAGTGTTCATTTTCCAGGTTATGTGTCTACCCCCAGACTGGAACGAATACAAGGAATTTGAGTACAGAGGGGCTTTAGTGCTGACTACACTTGCTATATTGTTCTCAATGTGTTACGTGAAGGTGACAGAGGAATGGGGATGGGAACTTGCCGTACAGCTCTCGAACCTGCTCCATCATTCAATAAGATCATGGCAGATCCGATCTTGGTCTCAGCTCTATCTTCCTGCCCACCTGATTCCTCTTAAAATGATTGCCCTGTAATCCAAATATCTATCTCAGCCTCAGATACACTCATTGATAATAACCTTTACATTTCTCTGGGGTACAAAACGTAGAACAGTAGCACAAAGGAATAGGCCCTTCGGCCCACAATGTTGTGCTGACCCAATTAGTAATCAAATGGCCAACTAATCCCTTCTGCCTACACAATGTTCATATCCTTTCGTTTCCCTCACATTCATGTGCCTATCTAAACATCTGCTAAAGTTCCTAATGTTTCTGCCTCTACCAACATCCCAGGCAGTGCAGTAAAGTCACTCACCACACTCTGTGTAAAACAATTTGCCCCTCACATCTTCTTTAAAATGACCCCCTCTCACCTTCAATGTAAGCCCTCTGGTTTTAAACGTTTCAACCCTGGGGGAAAGATACTCCCTGTCTACTCCATCTATGTCTCTCATAACCTTATAAACGTCTATCAGATCTCCCCTCAACCTCCACCACTCACCTACCTACTAGAAAGATGTAAATAGGGTTGAAAGAATACAGAGAAAATTTACAAGGATGTTGCCTCTGGAGATCCTGAGTTATAAGGAAAGATTGAACAGGTTAGGACTTTATTCCTTGGAATGTAGAAGATTGAGAGGAGATTTGATGGAGATATGCAAAATTATGAGGGTTATAGATAGGGTAAATGCAAGCAGGCTTTTTCCACTGAGGTTGGGTGGGACTACAACCAGAGGTCATGGGTTAAGGGTGAAAGGTGAACATGAGGAGAAACTTCACTCAGAGAGTGGTTAGAGAGTGTGGAACAAGCTGCCAGGACAAGTGGTGCATGCAAGCTCGATTTCAACATTTAGACACAGTTTGGATAGTAGGGATATGGAGGAAAATGGTCGTGGTGCAGGTCAATGGGAGTAAGCAGCTTAAATAGTTTTGGCATGGTCTAAATGGGCTGAATGGCTTGTTTTTGTGCTGTAGTTTTCTATAATTCTAATATAACCCAAGTTTGTCCAACCTCTCGCTGTATCACATGCCCTCTAATCCAGGCAGCATCCTGGCAATGCACAAAATGGTGGAGGAACTCAGCAGGTCAGGCAGCACCTATGGAAGTGAATAAACAGTTGACATTTCAAGCTGATACCCTTCTTCAGGACTGGACAGGAAAGGGAGGAAACATCAGGTTAGAAAAGTCCGGCGAGGGGAAGGAAGGACAGCTAGAAGCCTGGTGGGTGGGAAAGATAAAGGGTCGACCAGAACTGCATGCAATACTTAAAAGCAGATATTGTGAAAACAGTAAAAATAAAACTAATCCAGATGAAGGGAGAGAAATCAACCCATGTTTGTCCAACCTCTCATTGTAGCACATGCCTTCTAATCCAGGCAGCATCCTGGTAAACCTGACCTGCATTCTCAACAAAGCCTCAACATTCTTCCTATAGTGGGGTGACCAGAACTGTCAAAAATCATAACATTCTGAAAGAAATGTCTCCTCGTCATCATCTTAAATGAATAATCCCTTAATCCATAACTGTTATATCTAGTTCTAGACTCTCCCATGAGGGGAAACAGTTTTTCAACATCTACCACATCAAAACTCCCTAGAATCTAAAACATTTTAATAAAAAACCCTTCTCACTTTCCTTAAGACCATAAGATATAGGAGCAGATTAGGACATTTAGTCTATCGAGTCTGCTCCGCCATTTAATCATGGCTTATTGGTTTGTTCATTCATTATGTGTCGTGTCGTATGACGTGGGCGATCATGGGCTTTCCATGACCATGATTGTTCTTGGCAAATTTTTCTACGGAAGTGCTTTGCCATTGCCACCTTCTGGGCAGTGTCTTTACAAGATGGGTGACCCCGCCATTATCAATACTCTTCAGAGATTGTCTGCCTGGTGTCAGTGGTCACATAACCAGGACTTGTGATCTGCACCAGCTGCTCATACGACCATCCACCACCTGCTCCCATGGCCTCATGTGACCATGATCTGGGCGGGGGGGGGCAAACTGGGTGCTACACCTTGCCCAAGGGTGACATGCAGGCTAGCGGAGGGATGGAGCACCTTACATCTCCTTTAGTAGAGGCATATCTCCACCCCGCCACCCTAGGCTGATTTAATTATCCCTCTCAATCGCATTCTCCTGCTTTCTCCCCATAACCTTTGACACCCTGACTAATCAAGAACCTATCAACCTCTGCTTTAAATACATCCAATGACTTGGCCTCCACAGCCGTCTGTGGCAATAAATTCCACAGATTTGCCACCCTCTGAAGAAATTCTTCCTCATCTCTGTCCTAAAGGGATGTTCTCCTATTTGGAGGCTGTGCCCTCTGGACCTAGACTCCCCACTACAGGAAATATCCTCTCCAGCTTTACTTTATCTAGACCTTCCAATATTTGATGGGTTTCAAGATTCGATAAACTACAATTGTCTCTACCTGTCAATCATTTCTTGTAAAACAGTTGTGTTCTACCAGGAATCAACCATGTGAACCTTCTGTGAAATGCCTCCAAAGCAAGTTTGTCGCTCCTTGAGTAAAGAGAGTAGAGCTGGTCACTAGCTGAGGTCTCAACATCCTGTACAGTTGCTGCAAGATACCTCTCCATTTACTCTCAGTGCCCTTTGCACCCAGGCACAAGAAAACTCTGCTCCATTCTATTTCATAGTCATGGAGTTGCATGGCACAGACACTGGCCCACTATGTCCTTGATGGCCTTTCTGCCCATCTACAATAATCCTATGTGCTCGCTTTAGAACCATATCCTACTCTGCTTTACCAATTCAAGTGCAAGTTCCTCTTACAAACATTCCGCAGCCTCATGAAGTGGCCACTGAGTGTATGTTCATGATCTGTAGCCCATCCACTGCAAGCTTCGATGTGTTGTGCACTCAGAGATGCTCTTCTGCACAGCACTGTTGTAATGGGTGGTTATTTGAGTTACTGTCACCTTCCTGTCAGCTTGAACCAGTCTGGCCATTCTCCTCTGACCTCTCTCATTAAAAACCTGTTTCCCCCCCCACAGAACTGCTTCTCACTAGATCTCTGTAAACTCTGGAGCAGGAGTTCCCAACCATTTTTATGCCATAGTCCCCTACCATTAGCCGAGGGGTTCGTGGAACTCAGGATGGGATCCCTCTCCAGGAGAATTCTGACTATTCACCTTAACTATATCAAATGCTTCAACCCTAGCTCCCAATGTTCGCCACCATCCCAAACACAGATAATGATTCAGGCAAAGGTACTTTGTTAGAGTTCTGACAAATCGTCTGACGTCTGAAATGTCAACACTATTTCTCTTTCTCTGAGGTTCGGACTGTTTCCGTTATCTCCAGCATTATTTCAGACTTCCAACGTTGCTTTTTTTTGATTTTTCAGATCTGTAACTGCCTATATTGGGTAATTAGGATAGAGATGAGGAGGAATTTCTTTAGCCAAAGGATGGTGAATCTGTGGAATTCATTGCCACAGATGGCTGTGGTGGCCAAGTCATTGGGTATACTTAAAGCGGAGGCTGACAGGTTCTTGATTCGTGACAGCGTCAAAGGTTGCGGAAGAAGGTGGGAGAGTGGGGTTGAAAGGAATATTAAATCAGCCATGATGAAATGGTGGAGCAGACTCAATGGGCTGAATGGCCTAATTCTGATCCTCTGTCTTATGGTCTATATACGTAGAACACAGGGAGGCACAGTAGCATAATGGTTAGCGCAACACATTACAGTACAGGTGAACTGGGTTCCCTTCCCACCGCTGCCTGTGAAGAGTTTGTACATTTTCCTTCATGACAGTGAGGGTTTCCTCCAGGTGCTCCGGTTTCCTCCCACAATCCAAAGACGTACCAGTTGGTAGGTTAATTGGTCATTGTAGATTGTCCTGTGATTAGGCTGGGGTTAAATCAAAGGGTTGCTGGGCAGTGCAGTTTAGAGTGCCTATTCCGCACTGTATCTCAATAAATAAATAAATTAAACAATTTCAGACTACAAGCAGTAAATAGAAGATATTGCACCTAAGATTCTCATTGTTTCCCTAAGGTTTTGATTCTGTGAACCGTTTATTACCCAGATAGATGACGAGTTGGGAACGTGTCTGTGAAACAGGTTCTCAGATGGCAGAAGATACCTTGCACCCTGCGGCAGCCGGCAGATCTATGCTGCCAGGCTCCCAAATGATTGATTGTGTACAGACTGTACACAAGTCAGGCATTTGTAACCATGTTGGGATCGTGGTTTATAATTGCCTCATGTACCCTTGTACGTGGGTGGTGGGGTGGAGGTACGTCTCTACCAAAGGAGGTGTAAGGCACTCGCTCCCTCTGCTAGCCTGCAGGTCACCCTTGGGTAAGGAGTAGCACCTGCTTTACCACCCCACCCCCCGATCAAGGTCAGGTGAAGCCATGGGAGCAGGTGTCAGATGGTCGTATGAACAGCTAGTGCTGGTGCATATCACGAGTCCTGGTTATGCGACCACTGACAATCTCTGAAGAGTATTGATAATGGCTGGGGGTCATCTGTCTTGTAAAGGCACTGCCCAGAAGGCAATGGAAAACCACTCTGTAGAAAAATTTGCCAAGGACAATCATGGTCGTGGGATCATGGTTGCCTATGTCATACGTCACAGCACCTAATGATGATGATAACCCAGGTACGATGAAAAACTTGTCTTACATACTGTCCAACTGTGCATTGAGGTAGTACAAGGTAACGCAATAACAGAATGCAGAATGAAGTATTATGGTACGTAGAAAGCACAGTGCAGATAGACAATATGGTGGAGGATTATAATGAGGTAGATGGTGAGATCAAGAGTCCATCTTATCATACTAGTTTTGTTGCTGACATTTAGGACAACAATGAGGATCCTCCATCTCTGTCCTTGGTCATCTTCTCTATTGTGCTCCCAATGTGGTTCAGGATCCTCATTTCTGCCTCTACGGTACGGTGCTGAGTTGTCTTTGGTCTCCTGCGTTTCCTCCGCCCTTCAGGGATCCAATAAAGTGCAGTCTTGATGATGGAATTGGCCTCTTTTCTCATCTTGTGCCCAATCCATCTTCAGCGTTTCCTCATGGTGGTTGTGGCTGTGTCCTTTTGGTGACACTGAAGGAGTAGGGCATAGTTGGAGATCTTTCTTGGCCAGAAAATACAGAGGATCTTCCAGAGGGTCATGGTGTGGAATGACAAGGTCACTCTCTGACAAGCTTGGCAAGGTCACTCCTTGTCATGCACCAGCATTCTGACCCGTACAAGGGTGTGGACAGAACACCTTCACCTTGGAGTGGACGCTGTACTTGGTTGATCACCACGTGTTGCTCATTGATCCGAGGGTGTTTCCAACTTTGCTGAGTCTGCACTGGATACTAGATTCAACAGTCTTGTAACAGTGGGAGAGAAGATGTCCCTGAACCTGGTGGTATGTTCAAGAGAAGTTTGGATAGGTACATGGTTGGTAGCGGTATGGAGGGCCTTGGTCCTGGTACAGGTCGATGGGAGTAGGTAGCATACATGTGGCCAAACTTCCCTTAAATGTTGCAATCGAATTGCATTGATCACTTCCCCGGCAGCTCATTCCACACTCGCACCACCCTCTGAGTGAATAAGTTCCCCTCAGGTTCCCCTTAACCCATGACCTCAAATTCAAGTCTCACCCAATTTCTGTGGAAAAATCCTGCTTGCATTTATCCCACCTAAACCCCTCCTAATTTTGTCAACCTCCATCAAATCTCCCCACATTCTCCTCTGCTCCAGGGAATAAAGTCCCAGCCTACTCAATTTTGCCCCATTCCTCAGGTCTGCAAGTGCTGGCAATTTCCTTGTAAATTTTTGCTGTACTTTTTCAATCTTATTGATACTTTTCCTGTAAGTAGGTGATCAGAACTGCATACAATATTCTAAATGTGGCCTTTCCAACATCTTACACAACCTCAACATAACATGCCAAATCTTGTACTCAGTACTCTGATTATATGAAAGCCAATCTACCAAAAGCTCTTTGTGATCCTCCCTATCTGTGTATATATTCTAGGCCTCACTCTGCACTCGGGTACACCACCACCCAGAGCTCTGCCGTTACACTCTGTTGCAACCTGAGAACTGCTGTCTTTGTTCATGAGCTGTGTGGTTTTGGTAAGGTGTGGTTCTGTTATGCAGGCAGAGAATAAGACGGGAATGGAAGGTCTGGTAGGTAGGGCGCACAGACCGCTTAGACTAGACATGTTGAAAGACTGTGGCTATGTTGGGTCTGGAATAAACTATAACCACTAGGCCCCAATCTGACTTAAGCCTGATCTATATTCAGTGGCCACTTTATTAGGTACACCTGTGCACCTGCTCGTTAATGCAAATATCTAATCAGCCAATCATGTGGCAGCAGTTCAGTGCATTAAAGCATGCCTACATGGTCAAGAGGTTCAGCTGTTGTTCAGACCAAACTTCTGAATAGGGAAGAAATGTTTTCTTAAGTGATGTTAACTGTGAAATGATTGTTGGTGCCGGACAGGGTGGTTTGAGTATCTCAGAAACTGCTGAATTCCAGGAATTTTCATGCAGAGCAGGGGTACCCAACCAGGAGTCTACAAACCCCTTGTTTAATGGTATTGGGAACCCCTGAGAATGGCACGAGGAACAAAAACTTACAGTGAGTGGGAGTTCTGTGGGTGAAAATGCCTTTTTAATGAGAGAGATCAGAGGAAAATGGCCAGAATGGTTCAAACTGACAGGAAGGCATCAGTATTTAGATCACCATACATTACAACAGTGGGGTGTAGAAGACAGTCTCTGAACATACGGCATGTTGGGCCTTGAGGTGGATGGGCTACTGTAACAGGAGACTGGGTGGGACTACAACCAGAGGTCATGGGTTAAGGGGGAAAGGTGAAAAGTTTAAGGGGAACACGAGGGAAACTTCTTCACTCAGTGGTTGGTGAGTGTGTGGAACGAGCTGCCAGCATGAGTGGTGCATGTGAGCTTGATTTCAACGTTTAAGAGAAGTTTGGATAGATACGTGGATGGTAGGGGGTTGGAGGGCTATGGTCCCAGTGAAGGTTGATGGGACTAGACAGTTTAAATAGTTTGGCACAGACTAGATGGGCTGAAAGTCCTGTTTCTGTACTTTACTTTTCTGTGACTCTATGTGCTCCAGACTTTTGTATCTCCTACTCAGCAGGATGCGGGGGGCGGGGGGGTGTAGTGTAGGTTGGAGGGGAAGAAGGGAAGAATGTCTGGTTGGGGTCTTTGATTATGATAGCTGCTTTACCAAGACAGCGAGAATTATAGACAGAATCCATAGAGGGGAGGCTGGTTTCTGTGATTTACTGAGTGGTGTCTACAACTCTCTGCAGTTTCTTGCACTCACGGGCAAAGCACTTGCCAAGGCACGATGCATCCAGATAAAATGTTCTTCATGGTGCATCAATAAAAATTGAGGAGGGTCAAAGGGGACAATGCAAATTTCTTTAGCCTTCCCTCTGGCTGCTTCCATTAAGATTAAATAATTGAAATGTTATTTTATGTAGAGAAGCTTGGTATGGTGTGCTTATCTTATCGGCCGAGGCATTGAGCATAGAAATTGAGACGTTACGTTACAGTTACATAAACTCTTGGTTAGTATGCACTTAGGTCAATCAGCATTCACTTTGAGAGGACTAAAATATAAAAACAAGGATATAATGCTGAGGCTTTATAAGACACTGGTGAGGCCTCACTTGGAGTACTGTGAGCAGTTTTGGGCCCCTTATCTAAAAAATGATGTGCTGACATTGGAGAGGGTTCAGAGCAGGTTCATGAGAATGATTCCAGGATTGAAAGGCTTGTCATATGAGGAGTGTTTGATGACTCTGGGCCTGTACTCACTGGAATTCAGAAGAATGAAGGATGACCTCATTGAATCCTATCAGATGTTGAAAGGACTAATTAGAGTGCATGTGGGGAGGATGTTTCTAATAGTGGGAGAGTCTAGAACCAGAGGATACAGCCTCAGGGTAGAGGGGACTTCCATTTAGAATGGAAATGAGGAATTTCTTTAGCCAAAGTGGTGAATCAGGAGGCTGTGGAAGCCAAGTCTTTGGGTGTATTTAAAGCAGAGTTTGATAGATTCTTGATTAGTCAGGGCATGACGGGTTATGGGGAGAAAGAAAGAGACTGGGGCTGAGAGGGAAAATGGATCAGCCATGATGAAATGGCAGAACAGACTCGATGGGCTGAATGGCCTAATTCTGCTCCTATAGATTATGGTCTTCCAGTCATATGCCTATTGCATGTAGTTCTGGTCACCACACTGTAGGAGGAATGTGATCGAATTAGGAAGGGTGCAGGAATGACTCACAGGAATACTGCCTAACCGGAAGGCTCGAGTCACCAACAGTGATTGGTTATGACTGTTTTCCTGGAGTAAAGAGGGTGAGTGATGATTTTACAGTCAGAGGGTCACAGAAAACTACAGCAAAGAAAAAGTCCCTTCAGGCCATCTACTCTGTGCAGAAACATTTAAACTGCCCACTCCCATTGACCTGCACCAGGACCATAGCCCTCCATACCCCTACCATCCATGTGCCTAGCCAAACTTCTCTTAAATGTTAAAATCGAGCTGGTATGCACCACCATCATGGCTGATCCATTTCCCTCTCAGCCCCATTCTCCTGCCTTCTCCCCGTATCCCTTCACGCCCTGACTAATCAAGAATCTACCTCCCTCTGCCTTAAGTATACCCAGTGACTTGGTCTACACAGCTGCCAGTGGCAACAAACGTCACAGACTCACCACCCCCTAGCTAAAGAAATTCCTCCTCATCTCTGTTCTAAATGGACCTCCTTCTAGTTTGAGGCTGTCCCCATCTGGTCCGAGACTCCCCCACTATAGGAAACATCCTCTCCACATCCACTCTATCTGTCCCCATCTGGTCCGAGACTCCCCCACTATAGGAAACATCCTCTCCACATCCACTCTATCTGTCCCCATCTGGTCCGAGACTCCCCCACTATAGGAAACATCCTCTCCACATCCACTCTATCTGTCCCCTCTGGTCCGAGACTCCCCCTACCGTAGGAAACATCCTCTCCACATCCACTCTATCTGTCCCCTCTGGTCCGAGACTCCCCCTACCGTAGGAAACATCCTCTTCACATCCACTCTATCGAGGCCTTTCAACATTTGCTAGGTTTCAACAATCCACACCTAATTCTTCTGAATTTAGAGTGTTTGTTCTTGCTGATTTAAATTTGTTTGGTTTCCAAGTCACTGTGCCATGTGTAAATTGCAAATCAATTGTAAATGAATGTTTATTTTTAATATTATAGTGTTAAACAATAAACAATAAAGGTTCATCAGTATTGAAGCACTCTGCTGTCACTTGAAGTTTGCTTTCTGGTCACCTACAGGCTTAACACTGATGCCCAGAAAGAACTAGTCTACAAATCAGTGAATTGGAATGAACTGATGACAGTGGAAGTAAACAGACTTTGTTCTTGCCACGAGGAAGGAGATGGAGGTGGCCATTTTATGAAGAGACTCTGTGTTCTCCATTTTGTTTGGCTGGATTCACAATGATGCTCCGGGTAACCTGCTGAACTAGGGATCATTTCCAAATAAGGAGTTATTTATGAGGTGTTCTTTAGTTGGATATAACATGCAAGTTTGTGAATGTTGGTCTGTATTTGCCCTGTGTGATTCAAATTGGTTGCTGATTGAGAACAAACAGCCATAGATTACCAATTGTCACTTGCTGGGGTGAGGGCAATAGATGGATGCTGGATGGAGCAGAGCCAATAAAAAAGTATTAAGGGTCAATCGAGTGACACTGGAATGTTTTTAATTGGTAAGGAGAGGATATAAAGCAGATGTTTTGTGTGCGCTATGAGTGGTAACTTCGAAGAACAACCATCGCAGCCACAAGAGTGAACGACCCTATGTGGAACACGTGGAGAGAGTGAATTGGGACTACGAGGAACGCCTGGCCAGTGTAAACTCCGCTGCCCTCTGCTTTTTTGACTATTCAGGAGCACCAGGTAAACTTAGCAAGTGGGCACTCAGGCACTTGGTATATAAATTCACACACTTGTTAGTTTAGACTATAAAGGTACTTGTCAATAAGAACAGATTCTCTCCGCACCTCCATGGTCATGACTACATGGGGTGATTTAACACCGTGACACAAGTGAGCTGAAAAGGAGAGTAGTCACAATTTGAGATGTAATCTGATTCAAATACAGCACTGCTAGAAGCTGCTTTGTATTCTTAATCAGTCTCATATTCTTCAATTCAATTCCAGTCTAATTGTCACTCAACCATACACGTATACAGCCAAACGAAACAGTGTTACTCTGGGGTCAAGCTGCGAAACACCGTACCGACAGTCACACACAGCACAAAGCACACCCAAGATGGCAAGCACAAACGGTATAACAATCACACTATAAAAGAGTCAAAAACTCACGCCGTCAATCGACCTTCGATCACAGTAGAGCCCGTCTCCTGCTGCATGAACACTGGAGAGGGCAGCACTGACTCTGGTCTGGACACTGGGCCATTTTACCCCCAGTGCAGCACACTGGCCCCAATGCCCTGCACCCCACCCCAGACAATGCTGCAGCTTGAGCCCCAGCCCTTGCAAATATAACACAACAAGCACATGCAGAATATCAGTAAAATGCAACACAGAACTTAGATGTATACAGCCCAGAACCCTCCCCCCAGCCCATTGAAATCATCAATTAGTTCAGCAGTGGCCTGTGATTTTTTTTCTTTTAGTCTTTGTCAGAACACTGAGATGTATTTACTGGATACACAGTTAGGTATTCTCTCTCTCCGCTCAATGATTCTTTTGTCTTCTAGTATTACAGGACAATCTCTGGCAGTGTTCTGGGATCCTTCATCGTGTCAGTAGCTTCCTCTTGGTTTTCACCTGGGACTTGCATGACTGACAGTAGTGGAGGCTCAGGAATACCGTCCCACTCAGATGTAGAAGGATTCTTCATTGCTGTTTCCATAACAATTTTGATTTACCAGTCAGGGTTGTTAACCCTGAAATGAATCTCCAAACCTGGAGGACCAGTGGACCACTCTTAGTCTGGCCTCTACCTTTTGACCTGTTTGCCATGGGTGACCCTACCAAGAGCCAAAGCATAAAGCCCTGACTCCAACCAGGATAGCTCTCTGGATCATTAAAGCATGCAAGCATCCAAACCCTACGACAAGATTGTGGTCTACATGGAGGAATCTTAAGTTGATCGGAGCTTGTTGGCTGCTTGTTCTGCAGAACCTATTCTCTCCTTGCATCACAGGGGTCTGCAAAGAAAAGAGCCACCAGGACCATCACGGAGGCTGCTAGGTGAGCCTCCAGATACCTATGGATCAACAGGTGTGACCCGTGGACCAGTGCTGCTGGGACACAAGCCAGGGCCTGATCAACCCTGGCTGGGTCACCTGGGTGAGGGTGTCTGATGTTGAAAAACCCAAAACACCTGATGACCCCTGGGTTACATCACTGATGATGCATCTCTGCATCATAGTGATGTGCATGTGTGTGTACGGTATTGTGTGGACACATCTGAGGGGGTGTAGAGGATAGCGAGGAAAAGCATCAGACGAGTGTGAGGCTTTGCACTTTGGTAGGACCAACACGGGTAGGTCTTACACAGTGAATGTTAGAGCACTGAGGAGTGTGGTAGATCAAATGGATTTGGGAATACAAGCCCATACTTCATTGAAAGTGGCTTCACAGGTAGATGGCGTTGTAAAGAAAGCTTTTGGCACATTGGCCTTCATAAATCAAAGTATTGAGTATAGCAGATGGGATGTTATGTTGAAGTTGTACAAGACATTGGTGAATCCTAATTTGGAGGTCTGTGTTCAGTTTTGGTCACCTACCTTCAGGAAAGATGTAAAGAACAGAGAAGAATTGCAAGGACGTTGCTAGGAGTTATATGAAAAGATTGAATAAGTTAGGACTTTATTCATTAGAAGGTAGAAGACTGAGGGAAGATTTGATATAAGTATACAAAATTATGAGGGGTATAGATAGGGTAAATGCAAGCAGGCTTTTTCCACTGAGGTTGGGTGGGGCTACAACTAGAGGTCATGGGTTAAGGGTGAAAGGTGAAAAGCTTAAGGGGAACATGAGGGGAAACTTCTTCACTCAGAGTGTGGAACAAGCTGCCAACGCAAGTGGTGCATGTGAGCTTAATTTCAACGTTTAAGTGAAGTTTGGATAGGTACATGAATCGTAGTGGTAGGCTGGGCTATGGTCCCGGTGCAAATTGATGTGAACAGGCAGTTTAAATGGCTTTGGCATAGATTAGATGGGCCGAAGGGCCTGTTTCTGTGCCGTACGTTTCTATGACTCTAAGATTCTAATTCTTTGTTCAATATGGAACTACAATGAAGGTCCAAGACGCATACATTTAAGGTGTTAGCCAAACTGATGCTGGTAATGAACTGGCAAATTGGAGGGTGTTAGAAACATGGGTTATGACCAAAGAAAAGGTCAGGGTTATTTTTGAATCTCTCTTCATCCATTGCAGTGAGAGCTTTACCCGTCAGTAGTAGCACTAGCAAGCAGGCCCACTCCTCCTCCCCCCATTGCCATATCCAGACCATTCTCTCGAACCTGAGGAGATAGTTCCCAATATCATCACCTTCTTGATAATAAAGCATCTTGGGACTTTTCCACAGGCTTTGGAGTTCCTTCCTAAAAGTATCACCTCTCCTCTGCTGGGCAGGCACAAAGTATCTGAACAGATTTCCCAGGGAGAGCTCCAAGGCACTGGGCTTGGCCCCAGACTGAAGCTCTTCCTCCTCTGAGGTCTCCGTTGTTTCCCAGGAATATGCTTCATTTTCAGCCTCAGAGGCTTCCCTGACTCCACCAGTGTGGATAACTTCACTCACCACAATGAGCTTCAGGTCCCACACCACCAGTTTCAGGAACAGTTATTACCCCGCAACCATCAGGCTCCTGAACCAGTGTGGATAACTTCACTCACCACAATGAGCCTCAGGTCCCACACCACCAGGTTCAGGAACAGTTATTACCCCGCAACCATCAGGCTCCTGAACCAGTGTGGATAACTTCACTCACCACAATGAGCCTCAGGTCCCACACCACCAGGTTCAGGAACAGTTATTACCCCACAACCATCAGGCTCCTGAACCAGTGTGGATAACTTCACTCACCACAATGAGCCTCAGGTCCCACACCACCAGGTTCAGGAACATTTATTGCCCTGAAACCATCAAGCTCTTGAAACCATTAGGCTTCACTCACCTTAACTCTAAACTGATTCCACAACCTACAGACTCATTTTCAAGGACTTGACAACTGATATTTGCACAACTTGTCTTCTTTTGCACATTGATTGTTTGTCAGTCTTTGTTTATGTACGGTTTTCATAAATTTTATTTATTTCTTTATTTTCCTGGAAATACCTGCAAAGAAAATTCAAAGATTTAAAGTACTTTTATTATCAAAGTATGCATGCGGTATACAACCCTGAGATTCGACTTCCCACAGATGGTCACGAAACAAACAAAATCATGGAACCCGTTCAAAGAAAAACATCAACCCCCCCCCAAAACTCGCATAAAACAAATTGCACAAATAGCAATAAGAAAAAAATGAGCTAAAAAACAATATGAGACACAAAATTGAAAGAATCCAGGCATGTTCACCTCAACTCAGTGTTTATTATCTGCAGGCTGCTCTGATTCAAATTTGCTGTAAAATAGCAACAAAAAAAGGAATGACCAGGAACCAGAAACACATCATAACATGAGCTATAGAGTCCGATCCACAAACTGATTCCATTAAACCTTGCTCCAGATCCAGAACCATCTCTTGACTGGAGGGAGGGAGGGAGGGAGGGAGGGAGGGAGAGAGAGAGAGAGGGAGAGAGAGAGAGAGAGAGAGAGAGAGGGAGAGAGACAGAGGATAGTTAGAAGGTGATAGGTGAAGCCAGGTGGGTAGGAAAGGTCAAGGGCTGGAGAGAAAGGAATCTGATAGGAGAGCAGAGTGGAACAGAGGAGAAGGGGAAGGAGGAGGGGGCCCAAAGGGACATGATAGGCGGGTGAGAAGAGGTAAGAGCCCAGAATGGGGAATAGGAGAGGGGGGTGAAATTTGTTTATCACAAGGAAAAATTAAAGTGTTGCTCCTCCACCCTGAGGTTGGCCTCATTGTGGCACAAGAGGAGGCCATGGACCAACACGTCAGAAACACTGCACTCCGGCAAACCCATGTGCGTGACTGTTTACAATCAATGATGTATGCTGTCCTTCCCAAATTACTTCCTCCTCACCATCCACCAGTTCTATAAATGTGGCCCATCGTATACCAACCATTGTCACTGAAAGGGGCCCCAGATTGATCTACCTTCAGAATCAGAACCCAGTTTAATATCACCAACATGTGTCATGAAATTTGTTCAACAGGAAGAAACTCAACACAGTGGCATAGAAACCCCACTGCCAACTAGCGTTTTGGCGGTGAATTGCAGAGCAACGCAGACACACCAGTGCACAAGTATAAATGCTTACAATGGCGTAGCCCACTTGCATAGGCTACTATGCAGAAGTATATATCAGCCTTAAGTACTGAACATGCAGGGTGCCCAAACTTTTGCTTCGGGCCCTTTTCTTTTTTTGTTATTTTGAAATTGTAAAAGATGGAAATAAAAAAAGTAATCTTGCTCAAAATATTAAAGAAATGTGTCATCTTTAACTTTATGCCTTTTGGAAATCAGGTCATCTTTTACTCGCTTAGCTATTCACAGTAACAGAAATTTTGACCAGAGGTGCTCAAACTTTTGCATGCCACTGTGTGTGTGTATATATATATATGTATATATATAAATAGTTAAGTTAAATAACTTCCAGAAATAGAAGTAAAGAAAGTAGTGAGGTAGTGTTCATGAGTTCAATGTCCATTCAGAAATCGGATGGCAGAGGGGAAGAAACTGTTCATGAGTCGTTGAGTGTGTGCCTTCAGGCTTCTGTATCTCCCTCCTGATGGTAGCAATGAGAAGAGGGCATGTCTTGGGTGATGGGGTAGTAATAATGGATGCCCCCTTTTTGAGGCATCACTCCCTTGGAGACGTCTTGGATACTACGGAGGCTAGTGTCCATGATGGAGCTGACTGAGTTTACAACTCTGCAGTTTACTTTGATCTGTGGAGACCCCCCCTCCCCCCGTACCAGATGGTGTTGCAGCCAGTTAGAATGTTTCTGTACTTAAAATCTACCTTCACTGTCGCACCACTCCAAGCACCTCTGTTTAAGTTTGCTCTTCTAAATGTGAGATCACTTTCAAATAATACTTTTATCCTAAATGATTTTATTAAAGGTTCGAAGATTCAAAGTTCATTTATTTTCAAAGTATGTATACAGTATACAACACTGAAATTCATGTTCTTAAACACAGCCACGAAACAAAGAAAACCATGGAACCTGTTCAAAGAAAAACAGCAAACACCCCTTCCCCCACCACGTGCAAAGAAGACAAATAGCAAAAAAAAAGTGAAAAACACAGAATATTAAACACATAATCAAAAACAGTCTAAGCATATTCAGTTCAGCTCAGTGTTCATTATCTGCAGCGAACTCCAATGCAAAGTCACCCAAAACAACCTGCCACAAGATAAGCAAGAATACGTAACTTATTCCTTTCGCTTTTACCATGCCTCCTCTAAATGTGCACAGAATATGAAGCAGGTAGAGAATAGGTACATGGCTCCGACCACTAAACATATCTTTACCTCCCCACGCCCCCGCTTTCTGCAGGGATTGCTCCCTCCGCGATTCCCTTGTCCATTTATCCCTCCCCACTAATCGCTCTGCTGGGACTTACCCCTGCAAGCAGCCTAAGTGCTACACCTGGCCATTCACCTCCTCCCTCACCTCCATTCAGTGCCCCAAACAGTCCTTCCAGGTGAGGCAACACTTCACCTGTGAACCTGCTGGGGTCGCCTATTGTCTCCCGTGCTCCCAATGCAGCCTCCTCTACATCAGTGAGACCCGTCATGAATTGGGGAACTGCTTCATCAAGCACCTCCACATCACTGGCCAAACACTTCAATTTTGATTCCCATTTCTGTTCTAACATGTCGGTCCATGGACTCCTCTTGTGCCAAGATGACGCCACCCTCAGGGTGGAGGAGCAACACCTTATATTCTGTTTGGGTAGCTTCCAACCTGATGGCATGAATATCAATTTCTCCTTCTAGTAAACAAATACTCCCCCCCAACCCTGCCACACTCCTTTATTCCCCACTCTGACCTTTGCTTCTTCCCACCTGCCTATCATCTCCCCCAGAGTCTTCCCCTCCTCCCTTTCTCCTAGTGCCCACTGTCCTCTCCTATCAGATTCCTTCCTCTCCAGCCCTTGACCTTTCCGACCCATCACCTTCCAGCTGTCCTCTTTCCCCTCCCCCCACCTTTTTTATTCCGACATCTGCCCCCCTCTTTTCCTGACCTGATGAAGGATCTTGGCCCAAAATGTTGACTGTTTTTTTCATTTCTGTCGATACTGCTTGACCTGTTGAGTTCCTTCAGCATTTTGTTTGTGTTGCTTTGGACTTCCAGCATCTGCAGAATCTCTTGAGTTTATGAATTATTTTTAATTATTTCTGTTGCATCTGGACTAGTCCCATAGAGCTGTTGTTGTTGTTCATCTCCGCGCCTCATGGTGCATCAGGCAGAAACCTTGCTGGTTCTTTACCATTCCTGTCTGTTTTTTTACAGAGCGTGCTAACCTGACGCTCCACCCAGCACGGATGGAAAGTGAGCAAGGAGCTGGCCAGATTCGAACCCGGGACAACTCAACTCGAAGTCTGGTGCGGATACCATTACACCACTAGCCAGCAGACCCTCAGAGTCGTAGTTCTCAATGCAGGCCATATGCAGCAGTTTCGTTTATTGTCATTCAGAAATGCATGCATTAAAAAATGACACGATGTTCCTCCAGAATGATATCACAAAAAACACAGGACAAACCATGACTAAAACTGACAAAACCACATAATTATAACATATAGTTACAACAGTGCAAAGCAATACCATAATTTGATAAAGAGCAGACCATGGACACGGTGGAAAAATAGTCTCAAAGTCCCGATAGACTCATCATCCCACACGGGCGGCAGGAGGGAGGAATTCTCCCTGCCATGAATCTCCAAGCGCTGCCAACTTGCCGTTGCAGCACCATTGGAAGCACGCGACCGCAGCAGCCCTGAGTCCGTCCGAAAACTTCGAGCCTCCGACCAGCCCTCTGACACCGAGCATCGAGCGCCATCCTCTGCCCAGCGCTTCAACCCCACCCCGGCCGCCGAGCAACAAGCAAATCCAAGGACTCGGGGCCTTCTCCTCCGGAGATTCTCGATCACACAGTAGCAGCGGCAGCGAAGCAGGCATTTCTGAAGTTTCACCAGATGTTCCTCCGTGCTCTCACGTCTGTCTCCATCAAATTAGGATTGTGCACAGCATCCTCCTTGACGAATAACAGACATCACCACTGGAGTGGCCGCTGTGAGCTGTGTCACACTGCCATTAATTCAGAGCCACCAATTCCTTCCCCAGGAGGCCTTGCTCAATTTCATAGGGGCTACAAGAAACTGGGGGCCACAGGAGTTCCTGAATGGGTGACGATACGTTGACTGTTTTAATGAAATATTACCAAAACATTTTAATTGGAATCCTGAATGAAATGAATGAAATATGCTAGATTATGCAAATGAGGCATCTGAACAGTTTAGCCTGTGGGTGTGTGGGGTGGGGGATGGTGGGAATGCAGCAGGACAATTGTTATCTCTGCTCCTGGTTGATCACACACAAATCACTGTTCACAGCCTTCAGGGTGCCCCACTCAGCCCCGCTCCACATCCACCCCCAAATCACAAACTGGGCAGGGCTGTCTATAGCAAGGCCGATCGGGAGGCTGGCTCTGTTTGCCTTCCAGAGACCTGCTGGAGATGGATGTTGCAGATGGGGTGGTGGACTTTCTCTTCAACCTCTGGGTCACGAACCAAAGGAGATAACTTCACTTGCCCCATCATTTAAATGTTCCCACAACCAATGGACTCACTTTCAAGGACTCTTCATCTTACGTTCTTGATATTTATTTATTATTATTATTTGTTTATTTTGGTAGCTACAGTTTGTTGTTTTTTACACTCTGGTTGAATGCCCTAGCTGTGAGGTGGCCTTCCACTGATTCTGTTATGGTTATTATTTTTTGGATTTATTGAGTATGCCTGCAAGAAAATGAATCTGAGGGTTGTATGGTGACACATGTGTACTTTGATCATAAAACTTACTTTGAACTTTTGAAATTTGAACTATGGGGTGCATGTGAACAATGCCGACACCACATTGCAAGAATGTCTTATGGAGCTGCAGGGTGATAGAACGAACAGTTTAAGCAAAATTTCTGGATGACTAGTGATGTTCAAAATAAGCTTCCACAGCTCTGGGAGAAAGCCAAGCTGTTTTAAATTGGATTTCCCACCTCTTCTCTATTTGACTGTTGGTTTAGTTAAGCTCTCACCTGCTATCGAAAGCTCGTAACTATCCTGATGATGTGAAAAGAAGGTGATCTTCGATTATCTATAAACAAGTTACAACCAGATGCTCAGAAACTTGGTAGTTTGCATCAGTTGCAAGGATCTTACTAAATACCCAAAGTAATAATATTAAGTGCTTTTTTTGTTGCTGGTTAGAAGAATATTATATATGAATTATAAATCAATCATCATCACCCTATACCATGGGTGACCACGGTCTTCCATCTGTCTTTAATCTGATTATTCTTTTTGCTATCCATGACCATGGTCGTTCTTGACAAATTTTCCTACAGACATAGTTTACCATTGGCTTTTTCTGGGCAGTGTCTTCACAAGACGATGACCTCAGCCATTATCAATACTCTTCAAAGATCTTCTGCCTGGCATCAGTGGCTGCATAACCAGGACTTGTGATCTGTACCAGCTGCTCACACGACCATCCACCACCTGCTCCCATGGCTTCACATGACTCTGATCGCTGGGGGGGGGGGGGGGGGGCTAAGCAGGTACTACACCTGCCCAAGGGTGTCCTGCAGGCTAGTGGAAACAAGGTGCACCTTATACCCCCTTTGGTAGAGATGTATCTCCACCCCACCCACATTATAAATAAAGTTTCCTATTCACAGCTTTGAAATAGTTTACTTTTCATATACAATATTATATTTAGCATATAATAATATCTCTGACCTGTTTTTGTTGTGAGCTCTTTATCGGTCAGGGTGAGCCGTAGATGTTACATCTGTGGTAAACCATATATATGTTGTAACTGGGTTACCTGTCTGGACACGCCCCTCTGCTGACTGCTCCTGTGGCTCCTCCCACACAGCCCTGAATAAAGGTGATTGTGCCATTGCTCCTCCTCTTCAGTCCAGGGGCAGATACTCAGCATGGTGGAGGTCACATTTTACTGCTAATAAAAGCCTTTCAGTATTTACTCTACTTCCAGTCTTTTGGAGTTATTGATGGTGCATCATCATCCCAGCTGTCGCGGTACGCAAGCCCAGGCAATACGATATGGAGGGCAAGCTGTTGTTCGAGTAGCAAGCTCCTCCTCTTCACGCAGCTGATGAACCCAAAGAAATGGCAGAGACAGGTACAGTTTGGCACCAGCAGCATCGTGGAAATTACCAGTTAGCGCTGAACTCAATGTAGGACTGCCTTTGGGACTCCCACTCTGGATTTTCCTCAGGGGTTTACTCCCGAGACCTTCCCCATGTGTGGGTATACCAGCCAGGCAGCGGAGGTTTGGGATCAGAGTTTTCCTTCTCCTAGATGAGCTGTCAACCGTGGCTGACGAGCCCCATCTGCCCGAAGCGACTGGTTTTAAGGCGCTAGTAACCCACCTTTGCCCTTCTCCTTTCAGTAGAAACGGTTCCGCCTAGTAGCTAAGCCACATGTGAAGGTCAGGAGCTGGACTTGGTTGTCAGAGGCTATCTGAGGCACACGTCATTGGGAGCATTTAATAAGTAGTGGGAGCTTGTTCCCATTACTACCCACAGGTATAACGACCTTAAGGACATGCTGAGTTCCTCCAGCATTTTTGGTCCACTGTCCTAATTATCTTAATATACAATCAATGGAGTCATGGAGACATAGAAAAGTACATCACAGAAGCAGGTCCTTTGGCCCATCTAGTCTGTGCCAAACCATTTAAACTGCCTGCTCCCATCAGCTTACACCTAGACCATAGCCCTCAATACCCCTACCACCCACATACCTAACTAAACTTCTCTTAAATGTTGAAATCAAGTTTCCATGCTCCACTTGTGCTGGCAGCTCATTTCACACCCCCACCACCCTCTAAGTGAAGATGTTTCCTCTCCTGTTCCCCTTAAACCTTTCACCCTTCCCCCTTAACCCATGGCTTCTGGTTGTAGTTCCACCTAGCCTCGATGGAAAATATTTATCAATATTCATCTTATAACCTGTTAAAACATAAATCTTGGCTGAATATTAAAATAATTAGTACAGTTGACCAAAAAAAAATCTTTCACAACTAACGGAGTGTGCCTTGAGCAGAGAAAGTTGCAGAATCAGAATCAGGTTTAATATCATCGGCATGCTATTTCCTGAGGAGACTGAGGTCCTCTAACATCTGCCGGACGTTGCTGAGGATGTCCTACGAGTCTGTGGTGGCCAGCACGATCATGCTTGCTGTTGTGTGCTGGGGCAGCAGGCTGAGGGTAGCAGACACCAACAGAATCAACAAACTCATTCGTAGGGCCAGTGATGTTGTGGGGATGGAACTGGACTCTCTGACGGTGGTGTCTGAAAAGAGGATGCTGTCCAAGTTGCATGCCATCTTGGACAATGTCTCCCATCCACTACATAATGTACTGGGTGGGCACAGGAGTACATTCAGCCAGAGACTCATTCCACTGAGATGCAACACAGAGCGTCATAGGAAGTCATTCCTGCCTGTGGCCATCAAACTTTACAACTCCTCCCTTGGAGGGTCAGACACCCTGAGCCAATAGGCTGGTCCTGGACTTAATCCTGGCATAGTTTACATATTACTATTTAACTATTTATGGTTCTATTACTATTTATTATTTATGGTGCAACTGTAACGAAAACCAATTTCCCCCGGGATCAATAAAATATGACTATGACTATGTGTCATGAAATTTTTTAACTTTACGGTGGCAGTACATTGCAATACATGATAATAGAGAAAATAACTGTGTATTACAGTAAGTGTACAGTATATATGTATCTTCAATAGTAAAATTAAACTAAGTTGTGCAAAACACAGACATTTAAAAAAAAAGTAGTGAGGTAGTGTTCATAGATTCAATTTCCATTCAGATAGCAGAGGGGAAGAAGCTGTTCCTGAATCACTGAGTGTGTGCCTTCAGGCTCCTGTACCTCCTCCCTGATGGTAGCAATGAGGAGAGGGCATGTCCTGGGTGGTGGGGGTCCTTTATGGTGAATGCTGCCTTTTTGAGGCACCCCTCCTTGAAGATGTCCTGCATACTACGGAGGGTGGCGGGGGGGCACAGAGGAATATGAAATTCAAGTCAGCCACAAGCAGAAAAAGGTTGAGGATCAGAATCAAGTTTAATACATCAGCATACCACCACCTTAGAGTAATTAAGATGCAAAATTTAGTTTCTCACTGGACACGGAACGTTGAATTTGGTCCAAAAACACTCTAAAAGAAACCCACTGAATTAAGTTCAAGAAGGTTTTAGGTGATCCTACTCTCATTATGTTTACTGTGAGCCATAAACACAGCACATTTTAAAGCAAAGCATACAGGTGGGAATGGAATGCTGCTAGTTTTTTCCCTTAAAATTACTGCGTAAATTAATCCTGGCTTGTCAATTTACGGCTGAAAGAATAATTCAAAGACAAGGGAACTAAGAAAATTAGCAGTGAATTCTGAAGCAGTTCTGCAGGGACTGTGTTCAAAGTCATGTTGAATGGAATGAGTGATTATTAAAAGGGCAATAGTTTTGTGAGCTGCAATCTACCCTCTGAATAAAAACTATTATTAGCTGAATGCAAGCAACCTAAATGCTACACCTCCTCCCTCACCCCGTTCAGGGCCACAGACAGTCCTCCCAGGCAAGGCAAATGTTGGGAATTGGAAATTGGGATTTCAACTGCAAACCTGTTGGGATGGTCTATTGTGTCTGGTGCTGGAGATTCAGCCTCGTCTACATTGGTGAGACCCATTGTAAATTGGGGAACCGCTTCATCGAGCACCTCCACACCATCTGTCACAAGCAGGACTTTCCGGTGGCCAAACCTTTTAATTTTGATTCCTATTCTTGGTCCAACCAGTCAACCTATGGCTTCCTCTATGAGGCCACTCTTGGGGTGGAGGAGCAACACCTTGAATTCTATCTGGGTAATCTCCAACATGACGGCATGAATATCAATTTCTCGTTCCAGTGAACAAATTTCCTCCCCTCTCCTCTATTCCCCACTCTGACCTCTCACTTCTTCTCACCTGTCTATTGCATCCCCCTGGGTCCCCTCCTCCTTCCCCTTCCCCTATGGTCCACCCTCCTCTCCTATCAGATTCTTTCTTCTCCAGCCCGTGACCTTTCCCACCCACCTGCCTTCACCTATCATCTTCCAGCTATCCCCTTTCCCCTCTCCCCACCTTTTTATTCTGGCATCTTCTCCCTTCCTTCTGAGTCCTGGGGGAGAGTCTCGGCCCAAAATGTCAACTGTTTATCCATTTCCATCTTCCGATTTACTGAGTTCCTCCAGCATTTTGTGTGTGTTTTTCGTAGAAGTCCCATTCTAGAGACTTCAGTGCAAAACCTAAATATTATTATGATTATGATTATGATTATGAGGACAGGCAGTCCTCTTTTATTGTCATTTAGTAATGCATGCGTTAAGAAATGATACAATGTTCCTCCAGAGAGATATCACAGAAACACAAGACAAACCAAGACTAAAAAAACTGACAAAAACCACATAATTATAACATATAGTTACAACAGTGCAAAGCAATACCATAACTTGATGAAGAACAGACCATAGGCACGATAAAAAAAAGTCTCAAAGTCTTCCGAAAGTCCCATCATCTCACGCCGACGGTAGAAGGAAGAGAAACTCTCTTCCTGCCATGAGCTTCAAGTGCTGCAAACTTGCCGATGCAGCATCCTGGAAGCACCCAACCACAGCTGACTCTTGAGTCCATCTGAAAACTTTGAGCCTCTGACCAGCCCTCTGACATCGAGCACCGAACACCATCTCTGCTGAGTGCTTTGACCCTGGCCTCAGCAACAGGCAATAGGCAAAGCTGAGGATTTGGGGCCTTCCCCTCCGGAGATTCTCGATCACACAGTAGCAGCGGCAGTGAAGCAGGCATTTCAGAAGTTTCTCCAGCTGTTCCTCTGTGCTTCTCACGTCTGTCTCCATCAAATCAGGATTGTGCATGGCATCCTACTTCACAAATACGATATCATTTCGGAGCAGCCGCGCATGCTGCGTTGCGCCGCCATCTTCTCCTCCTCCTACTTATTATCTTACTCTTATTATCTGTTGTTATCTGTGTTAATCTCCATCTACCATTTCTCAGCCCTATTTTCAAATGACCTACATCGTGCTGCATTCTTTGCCAGTCTTCTACACTACCCAGATCTCCACCAATCTTGGTATCATCAGAAAACTTACTAACCCACCCATCTACAGTTTTGTCCAGGTTATTTATATACATCACAAACAGCAGAGGTCCCAGCACAGATCGCTGCGGAACTCCACCAACTACAGGCCGCTGGCTTGAATAAGTCCCTTCAACAATTACCCTCTGTCTTGTAATTCTGAATCCAAATAGCCAATTCACCATGGATCCCATGCATCTTAATCTTCTGGATGAGCCTCCTATGAGGGACTTTGTCAAACACCTAACTAAAATCCATGTAGACAACATCCACTGTCCTACCCTCATCAATCTCTCTCGCCACCTTGTCAAAAATCTCAATCAAGTTGGCAAGGCAAGGATTCTATTGTATTTCTTTGTTCTACTGTGAATGCCTGCAAGAAAATGAATGGTCATATACACATTACATAGAGTACTTTCATAATAAATTTACTTCGAACTTTTGACGTTCCAAGGGAGTATGGAATGAAAGATATGTTAAATCTGACTGTATGAACCTTCTAAAGCAGTGTGATAGACAAGCATTTGGCATTTGGAGGGGTATGTATGCACATGTTTAATTTTATGGGGGTGAATATGTCTGTAAGTTCATTTTTTAAAATGAATATTGTGTTGGTCTGATGTAAACTTTCTTCCCATGTGGATGTGCCTCCATTCAGATGGTTGTAAAATATTCTATGACACTGTTTTCAACACTGATTACACTCAAAAAGTATTGGAAGTGATAGAAAATCGTTTTTGGATGTCCTAACTTATTTACTTACTGCGCGTTACACCGCTGGCGTTTAGAGGAGCAATGAAAGTCCTCCATCTCTGGTGGTGTTCAGGGCTTCCTTCATCATGTCAGTAGCTTCCTCTTGGTTTTCACCACTGTCAGTCACACAAGTCCCAGCTGCAGGCTCACAAATACCGTCGCACTCAGATGTAGAAGGATTCTTCATTGCTGTTTCCATAAGTTTTATTTGACCAGTCAGGGTTGTTAGTCCTGAGCTGTACCCCCGAACCTGGAGGACCGGTGGACCACTCTTAGTCTGGCCTCTACCCTTTGACCTGTTTGGCATGGGTGACACTACCAAGAGCCAAATCATAAAGCCCTGACTCCAGACAACATAGCTCTCTGGGTCATTGAGGCATGAAAGCTTCTGACCCCAAGGTTGTAGTCCTCTGGTTCTCTTGGAGGTGGATATTCGAAGGTTACAATATAAATGCACATATTTCTCTATGCCTGCAGAGTAACAATTATTTTCCTGATCATTGTTAAAGAAAACTGAAGGAAATGTGTCTCTCTACTCACTTTTTTTTAATCATTTTGTGCTCCTTCTCAAAGTTCAAGGAAACTTATTATCAAAGTACCAATATGACAGCATATATGACCTGAGATTCATTTTTTGCAGGCATTTCCAGAAAACAAAGATTCAAAACAGATTTATTGTCGAAGAATGTATAAATTATACACCTTGAAATTTAAGACCATAAGACCATTGGAGCAGAGTGAGGCCATTTGGCCCATCGGGTCTGCTCGGCCATTTCATCATGGCTGATCCATTTTTCCCTCTGAGCCCCAATCTCCAGTCTTCTCCCTGTATCCCTTCATGCCCAGCTCAAACAAGAATCTATCAAATTCTGCCTTAAATATACATGAAGACTTGCCCTTCACAGCTGCCTGTGGCAAAGAATTCCACAGATTCACCGCTCTTTGCCTAAAGAAATTCCTCCTCATCTCCGTTCTAGAAGGACGCCTCTTTATTCTGAGGCTGTATTGTTTGTTCTTAGATTCTCCCACCATAAGAAACAACTTCCTCATAACCACTCTATTGAGGCCTTTCACCATTCGATAGGTTTCAATGCCGTCACCCTTCATTCTTCTGAATTCTAGTGAATACAGGCACAGAGCCATCAAATGCTCTTCATATGACAAGCCGTTCAATCCTGGAATCATTTTCATGAACCTCCTTTGCACCCTCTCCAGTTTCTGCACATCCTTTCTAAGAGAAGGGGCTTCATACTGCTCACAACACTCCAGGTGAGGCCTTACTAGTGCTTTATAAAGCCTCAACATTACCTCCTTGTTTTTATATTCTAGTCATCTTGAAATGAATGCTAGCATTGTACTTGCCTTCCTCACCACAGACTCAATCTGCAAATTAACCTTTAGGGAATCCTGCACAAGCACTCCCAAGTCCCCTTACACCTCACTTTTTTGTATTTTCTCTCCATTTAGACAATAGTCAACCCTTTCGTATCTTCTACCAAAGTAGAGAGGACAGAAGGCCAAGGAAGGAAGAAAGAAAGGGGGGGGGAGAGGAGCACCAGAGGGAGGCAATGGCCCCTCTTCCCTCTCTCACCTTATCTCCTTGCCCGCCCAGCACCTCCTGTCCTCTCCTATCAGACTCCCCCTTCTCCAGTGCTGTATCTCTTTCACCAATCAACTTCCCAGCTCTTTACTTCATTCTTCTCCCTCCCAGTTTCACCTGTCACCTGCTTCTCTCTCCCCTCCCCCTACCTTTTAAATCTAATCATCTTTTTTTTCCCAGTCCTACCAAAGGATCTCAGCCTGAAATGTTGACTGTACTTTTTCCATAGATGCTGTTTGGCCTGCTGAATTCCTTCAGCTTTTTGTGTGTGTTGCTCGGATTTCCAGCATCTGCAGAGTTTCTCTTGTTTGCATTTATATTGGTTTCCTTCAGTTTTCCGGTGTTTTATTGCTTGTGGCTGATTGGTGGCTGGCTGATCTATAATTTTTTGTGTGTCAGGTGAGGGGTTGGGGGTTTTGATGCTACTGTCCCTGTTCTGTTCTGCGAGAGAGGTGGGATTGTTATTGTCACTGTTTGCTTCTGCGAGTGAGGGATCGGAGATTGTTACTGTAGCTGTTTGTTTCTGTGAGTGAGGGGGTCGGAGATTGTTATTGTGGCTATTTTTCTGTGAATAAGGTTGGTCTGGGATTGATATAATTGCTGATTTTTTCAGTGAGTGAGGGGGGTCAGGGTTTGTCATTGTTGCTGTTTTTTTCTGCAGGGAGGGGAGGGGGGAATTTGGGGTCTGTTAGTTTTGTTTCTTTTCCTTTTCATGCCAATTGCAGGGGGAGTTGATGTCTCTTCTCTCAACAACACCTATGGTGTTTCTGTATTTCATGGCTATCTGGACTAGACAAATATCAGAGTTGTATCGTACATGCATACTTTAATAATAAAATGGAATTTTGATCCTTTGAACTGGAAACTCAAAAAACAATAGAATTTATGAAAAACAGTACCTAACAAAGACTGACAAACAACTAATATGCAAAAAAAAGACAAATTACAAATTAAAAATAATAATAATACCAAGAAGGATTTGTCAAGTCCTTGAAAGCGAGACTGTAGGTTATGGAATCAGATCAGTGTTGTGGTGAGTGAAGTTATCCACACTGGTTCAGGAGCCTGATGGTTGTGGGGTAATAACTGTTCCTGAACCTGGTGGTGTGGGACCTGAGGCTCATTGTGGTGAGTGAAGTTATCCACACTGGTTCAGGAGCCTGATGGTTGTGGGGTAATAACTGTTCCTGAACCTGGTGGTGTGGGACCTGAGGCTCATTGTGGTGAGTGAAGTTATCCACACTGGTTCAGGAGCCTGATGGTTGAGGGGTAGTAACTGTTCCTGAACCTGGTGGTGTGGGACCTGAGGCTCATTGTGGTGAGTGAAGTTATCCACACTGGTTCAGGAGCCTGATGGTTGTGGGGTAATAACTGTTCCTGAACCTGGTGGTGTGGGACCTGAGGCTCATTGTGGTGAGTGAAGTTATCCACACTGGTTCAGGAGCCTGATGGTTGTGGGGTAATAACTGTTCCTGAACCTGGTGGTGTGGGACCCAAGGCTCCTGTAACTCATACCCGAGTATTAGTTAAAGTTCAAAGTTCAAAGTAAATTTTATTATCAAAGTACATAAATGTCACCATATACAACCCTGAGATTCATTTTACTGTGGGCACTTTAACAAATCTACAAAATAGTAACCATAGCACGATCAATGAAAGATCAACCAGAATGTGGAAGACAACAAACTGTGCAAATGCAAATATAAATAAATAGCAATAAATAACGAGAACATGAGATAATGAGATAAAGAGTCCTTAAAGCGAGATTATTGTTGTAGGAACATTTCAATTAAAATCAGAGTCAGGTTTAATATCACAAGCTTATGTCGTGAAATTTGCTAACTTAGCAGCAGCAGTACAATATAGAAAAAATAAATCAATTATAGTTAGTATATATTTATATTAAATACTTAAATTAAAAATAGTGCAAAAGCAGAAATAATTTATAAGTGAGGGAGTGATGATGGGGCAAGTGAGTGTAGTTATCCCCTTTTGTTCAATAGCCTGATGGTTGAGGGGTAGTATCTGTTCTTGAACCTGGTGGTGTGAGTCCTGAGGCTCTGGCACCTTCTACCTGATGGCAGCAGTGAGAAAAGAGCATGGCCTGTGTGGTGGGGATTTCTGATGATGGATGCTGCTTTTCTGTGACAGTGTTTCATGTGGATGTGCTCAATAGTTAGGAGGGCTTTACCTGTGATGTACTGGGCCAAATCCACTACCTTTTGTAGGATTTTCTGTTCAAGGGCATTGATGTTTCCATACCAGGCTGTGATGCAGCCAGTCAATATACCCTCCATTACTCATTTTACTTGTTCTACCTAGCCAGCAGTAGCAAGAAGAGAGCATGGCCTGGATGGTGAAGTCTTTAATAATCAGGGGTTTTATGCCATGGAGCCTAATCATTAACTGAGGGGTCCATGGACCCTTGGTTGGGAGCCTTAGTTGGTGACGGATGCTGCTTTCTGGCTGCAGAGATCCATTTAAATGTGCTCAGTGGGGTTCCTTAATACTTGGAATCAATTTCAATGGTTCATTTTAATATCAGAGAATGTATACAGTATGCAGCCTGAAATTCGTACTCTTCACAGACATCCACTAAACAGAATAAAACCCAAAGAAGGAACGATAGAAACATCAGAGCCCCAAAGACCCCTTCTCCCAAAGCATACAGACCATCCCAACACCTTGGTTTCTCAAAGAGGCTCTCTCTCACTAGCAAGGGAGAGAGAGATTGCTCCTGCAACAACGAATGGGAGACCAGCAGCTCGCTTTTCGATGTTACAATCTTCCATGTCGCTTCTCTGAGTCTTCCGACTCGAGGTTTGACAGGCTGTCACTCTCCGTCAAAGAGAGAGAGAGAGAGAGAGAGTGAGCAGGTCACCTGTGTGCAGGGACCTTCTCCCAACAGCAGCACACGCCGCCTGCAGTCTTGACGTTCCAATCTCCTGCGACACTTCAGTTGGTGATATCGGCTAGAAAAAGTATGGCAAAAAAATAAACCAGGGAAGGTAGTGCACCCGTGGCTGACAAGGGAAATTAGGGATAGTATCAATTCCAAAGAAGAAACATACAAATTAGCCAGTAAAAATGGCTCACCAGGGGACTGGGAGAAATTCAGAGTCCAGCAGAGGAGGACAAAGGGCTTAATTAGGAAAGGGAAAAAAAGATTCTGAGAGAAAGCTGGCAGGGAACATAAAAACTGACTGTAAAAGCTTTTATAGATATGTGAAAAGAAAAAGATAGGTTAAGACAAATGTAGGTCCCTTACAGACAGAAACAGGTGAATTGATTATGGGGAACAAGGACATGGCAGACCAATTGAATAATTACTTTGGTTCTGTCTTCACTAAGGAGGACATAAATAATCTTCCGGAAATAGTAGGGGATAGAGGGTCCAGTGAGATGGAGGAACTGAGCGAAATACATGTTAGTAGGGAAGTGGTGTTAGGTAAATTGAAGGGATTAAAGGCAGATAAATCCCCAGGGCCAGATGGTCTGCATCCTAGAGTGCTTAAGGAAGTAGCCCAAGAAATAGTGGATGCATTAGTGATAACTTTTCAGAACTCTTTAGATTCTGGACTAGTTCCTGAGGATTGGAGGGTGGCTAATGTAACTCCACTTTTTAAAAAAGGAGGGAGAGAGAAACCGGGGAATTATAGACCAGTTAGCCTAACGTCGGTGGTGGGGAAACTGCTGGAGTCAGTTATCAAGGATGTGATAACAGCACATTTGGAAAGCGATGAAATCATCGGACAAAGTCAGCATGGATTTGTGAAAGGAAAATCATGTCTGACGAATCTCGTAGAATTTTTTGAGGATGTAACTAGTAGAGTGGATAGGGGAGAACCAGTGGATGTGGTATATTTGGATTATCAAAAGGCTTTTGACAAGGTCCCACACAGGAGATTAGTGTGCAAACTTCAATCACATGGTATTGGGGGTATGGTATTGATGTGGATAGAGAATTGGTTGGCAGACAGGAAGCAAAGAGTGGGATAAACGGGACCTTTCTAGAATGGCAGTCAGTGACTAGTGGGGTACTGCAAGGCTCAGTGCTGGGACCCCAGTTGTTTACAATATATATTAATGACTTAGATGAGGGAATTAAATGCAGCATCTCCAAGTTTGCGGATGACACAAACCTGGGCGGCAGTGTTAGCTGTGAGGAGGATGCTAAGAGGATGCAGGGTGACTTGGATAGGTTAGGTGAGTGGGCAAATTCATGGCAGATGCAATTTCATGTGGATAAATGTGAGGTTATCCACTTTGGTGGCAAGAACAGGAAAACAGATTATCATCTGAATGGTGGCGTTTCAGAAAAGGGGAGGTGCAACGAGACCTGGGTGTCATTATACACCAGTCATTGAAAGTGGGCATGCAGGTACAGCAGGCGGTGAAAAAGGCGAATGGTATGCTGGCATTCATAGCAAGAGGATTCGAGTACAGGAGCAGGGAGGTTCTCCTGCAGTTGTACAAGGCCTTGGTGAGACCACACCTGGAATATTGTGTGCAGTTTTGGTCCCCTAATCTGAGGAAAGGCATTCTTGCCATAGAGGGAGTACAAAGAAGGTTCACCAGATTGATTCCTGGGACGGCAGGACTTTCATATGATGAAAGACTGGATCGACTAGGCTTATACTCGCTGGAATTTAGAAGATTGAGGGGGATCTTATTGAAACGTATAAAATTCTAAAGGGATTGGACAGGCTAGATGCAGGAAGGTTGTTCCCGATGTTGGGGAAGTCCAGAACGAGGGTTCACAGTTTGGGGATAAAGGGGAAGCCTTTTAGGACCGAGATGAGGAAAAACTTCTTCACACGGAGAGTGGTGAATCTGTGGAATTCTCTGCCACAGGAAACAGCTGAGGTCAGTTCATTGGCTATATTTAAGAGGGAGTTAGATATGGCCCTTGCGGCTAAAGGGATCAGGGGGTATGGAGGGAAGGCTGGTACAGGGTTCTGAGTTGGCTGATCAGCCATGATCATACTGAATGGCGGTGCAGGCTCAAAGGGCTGAATGGCCTACTCCTGCACCTATTTCCTATGTTTCTATGTTTCTATGTAAACTGGATTGCCCACATGCACCAGGAGGACACACCTCTCCCAAGGCCACACCTGGAGATACCAAAATTCCAGGCCACACGGTGAGTCTGACAACCCACTGCTCACAGAGAACCGCAGTCTGAGCTGCAGTTGTAGATCACAGACTCCAACAATTCCCCAGCCACTTTGAAAAGAAAAGAAAGACGCAATAAAAGAAAAATAAGTTGTTTCGTGTATGAATTGGAAGAAGTCACTTGGGTCTGCAAGAACTACTGGCGCCATCTTTTCTAGCTCCTTCCACCAGCTATGGCATTCTGCTTCTTCATTTCAATGCCCACAATGAGAATGAAGCGTTGTGAACAAATATAAATTCTTTCAGCAAGAGCACTTTTGGCCTCAGATGACATATTAATGGCATGAATTGTAGTGTAGCAGTTAGCATGACACTGTTCGAGCCTGGGGCATTCTAGGGTTCAGAGTTCAACTCTGACATCCTCTGTAAGAGTTTGTACGTTCCTTCCCGTGTGCGTGTGGGTTTCCTCCAGGTGCTCTGGTTTCCTCCCACAGTCCAAAGACTGACCGGTTTGTAGGTTAGTTAGTCATTGTAAATTTTGCTGTGATCAGGCTAGGGTTAAATCCGTGGTTTTCTGGGCGGCTCGGCGCAGTTGGCCGGAAGGGCTTGTTCCACACTGTATTTCTAAATAAATATATAAATAAACAGATTAAATAAATAAATAAATAAATAAATAGGTGGATGGATAAATAAATCAATTAATAAACACATAAATCAATAAACAGATACATTTATCTATCGGAGGAGGCGGAGCTAAGTAGTTATGGTGCCCAACAGCAACTCCTCTGCTTACATCTTTGAAAACAGTTCTATTTCCATCTTTAATATCTCTATTTTTCCTTTCAGGGTTCTTTTGAAGACCCTGACCTGGAGTTACACACTGACTACGGTTCTTTGCGGGAATGGGACCCGTTCTCGGGGTTTCACAATCGGCCACTATTCGGCATGCCAAGGGCTTGGCCTAAGATTTAGGCTCGGATTCAGAAGCCTGGGATCTCGAGTAACTGAAGACGGACGGATCAAGGGTTGGTGTCACCACAGGAGACCCATGTGTCGTTGGGGGAGTCAGAACATCTGCTGTGTGCCTGGGGACCCGGGATCTTTCCGATCTTCAGGCACAGAGTTTGAAAAAAGCGACGTAATGGACTTTTAACATCGTAAACCAGCGAGTTGTTTGTTATGTCTCCCCGCTTGTTGGAAAATGGAGTCACCTCTTTCTCCCTTATTAGGAGAGAGAGAGCCTGCAGCATGTTGAATTACCCGGTGAACAATGTAGTCTTTGGGGTAACCGCAAGTCTGTGTCTTTGCTATTGCTTTGCTCGCGCTTGAGTGCTGGTAGCGGGTGTGCTTTATTTTTGCCGGTGGGGGGGAGGGGGACTGTTGCTCTCTGTCGCTTATGCGAGGGAGGGAGGGGAGCTGGGGGGGACTTTGGGGTTCTAACATTTAACTGTCACTCATTCTTTGGGGCACTCCTCTGTTTTCGTGGATGGTTGTGAAGAAAAAGCATTTCAGGATGTATATTGTATACATTTCTCTGACATTAAATTGTACCTTTGAACCTTTGAATCTTTGAAATAAATGGCCCTGTATATCTTCTAAAATATACCAAGTTCTCATACATCTGTGAAATTGAATGTTTAAGATTTCAGGATTTCAGGAAATGCCAACCCAACTGTTCAAAGAATTTCAGTCACACACAAGCCAACAGTAATGTTGAGGAGGATACTTTGCAGACTAAAAGAATGAACCAAGCTATAAGACAAGACTAATATGGTCTACAAAATCCAAGTTGGGGACTGCAGCAAATGTTATGTTAGCCAAACTGGGAGAAAACTATCCGCAAGGATCCATGAACATCACCCGGCTGTAAAGCGACATGACCAACTTTCCCTTGTCTCTACCCATGAAGATAGAGAGGGGCACAACTTCAACTGAGCGTCAGAGGAAGTCATAGCACCAAGGGAACATGTGGCATGCAAGATAATTCCTAGAAGCTTGGGTTTTCCACAAACAATTCTATAAACAGGCATGTAGACCTTGATCCCATTTCTGAGCCGGTGTGGGCAAAGTTCCTGACCATAACAAAATGAAGTTCACCACACAGCCAATCAGTGACGAGACCCCCTCCCTACTCACAACTAAGTTTCTGTAATGACGACTAGTCAGCTGATTGATGAATATATAAAGGCCAAGCATTCAGAGGACACACCACAATCAACAGCGCACTGACAATGTCTCCTCGTATGGTGATGAAACGCTTGCAAGTAAGTTGCCAAGATCGGAGAACAACTCAACCCAACCACTTGAGGGCTCTGCTTGAGGCCTGTGTTTGTGACAACCCTATCTTCATTGGCAACTCACTCTGCCACCCAGTGCCTGGCCAGGTCAAACGTGAATTGGATCTAACCAGGCATTATGCCATGATTTAAGAAGGCATTAATTTAATTGTTGGCATCATGTTGCAGTGAAAAACCCAAGGTTATACTGGTACTGATCTAGAAGTCACAATAGGGCAGCACAGTAATGTAGTGGTTAGCAGAATGCTTTAAGTACCAGTGACAAAGGTTCAATTCCCATCACTGTCTGTAAGGAGTTTGTACGTTCTCCCCGTGACCACGTGGATTTCCGTTGGGTGCTCTGGTTTCCTTCCACAGTCTAAAGACGTACCGGTTGGTAGGTTAATTGGTCATTGTAGATTGTCCCGTGATTAGGCTAGGGTCAAATTGGGGATCTCTGGGTGGTGCAGCTCGAAGGGTCGGTAGGCCGTATTCGATGCTGTATCTCAATAAATTAATAAAATAAAATAAAGATAAAGAAATTAATTAAAAGATAGAGTTAAATTATTTCAATGCTAGCCAAACTTAATGGTTTCATCCGGGCAAATTGACTCTAGGGATTCCAAAGTTTCGGGCTGAGACTTTTCATCGGGACTAGAGAGGAAGGGGAGAAGTCAGTGTAAGGAGGTGGGGGGAGGGGAGGAAGAAGTCCAAGGTGGCAGGTGATAGGTGAAACTGGGAAAGGGGAGGGGTGAAGTAAAGAGCTGGGAAGTTGATTGGTGGAGGAGATAAAGGTCTGAAGAAGGGGGAATCTGATAGGAGAGGATAGAAGACCATGGAAGGAAGGGAAGGGGGAGGGACACAAGAGGGGGATGATGGGCAGGTAAGAAATAAGGTGAGAAAGAGAAATGGGAATGGGGGAATGGGGGAATGGGGGAATGGTGGAGGTGGGGGTGGGGTAATAACCGGAAGTTCAAGAAATGAAGGTTCATGAAATCAGGTTGGAGGCTACCCAGATGGAATACAAGGTGTTGCTTCTCCATCCTGAGTGTGGCTTCATTGCAGCAGTAGCAGAAGCTATGGAACTTATGAGTTTTAGCAATCGAAGTGAATCTTCTAACAAGAGCAACACACTCTTACACAGGGTTGTTAAGTTACCAGAATGCTACAATATACCACAGGAGAAAAATAGCTGGGCCATCATTGAATTGGCTGTTCCTGAAACCTCAAGTGTGGTACAGTACTGTAGAGGTCAGTGTAGTGTTATGACAACACCAGCAACCAGGGTTCAATTCCCGTCGCTGTCGGTAAGGAGTTTGTACGTTCTTCCCGTGACTGCGTGGGTTTCCTCCGAGTGCTCCAGTTTCCTCCCACAGTCCAAAGGTGTCCCGGTTAAGGTTAATAAATTGAGGACATGCTATGTTGGAGCCAGAAAAATGGAGACACTTGTGAGCTTTCCCCAGTACAATCCTCAGCTGTGTTGGCCATTGATGCAAGAGGACACATCTCACTATATGTTTCAACATGCACGTGACAAATAAAGCTAATCTTTAATCCTTAATCGTCTGCAAGCCACCCCTCCATCTATTCATCTCAGAGGCTGGAGCAGCAGAGGAACATATCCACTGAAACTTTTGCTCACGATCTGTCACTTTTATTATCTGTAACAATCCTGATGTTGTCCCAATAGATTCCTTTAACTCTTCCATCTATCATCTCCTAGTGTCTTACATAACCCCCTCCTCTACCTATACATCCTTCCCTTCACCTGGTCTCACCGTACGAAGACAGGTGGAGTGGCAGGTAGTTTTGAGGAAGTGGAGAGGCTACAGAAGGACCGAGACAGATTAGGAGAATGGGCAAAGAAGAGGGAGATGGAATACAGTGTCAGGAAGTGTATGGTCGTACACTTTGGTAGAAAACTATTTACTAAATGGAGAGAAAATTCACAAATCTGAGGCACAAAGGGACTTGGGAGTTCTCGTGCGGGATTCCGTAAAGGATAATTTGAAGGTTGGGTCGATGGTGAGGAAGACAAATGAGATGCTAGCATTAATTTTAACAGGACTAGAATATAAAAGCAAGGCTATAATGTTGCAACGTTATAAAGCACTGGTGAGGCCTCATTTGGAACACTGTGAGCTATATTGGGCCCCTTATCAAAGAATGGGAGTGTTGGCATTGGAGAGGGTTCAGTGGAGCTTCAAGAAAATGATTTTGGGATTGAAAGGCTTATCATACGAGGAGTGTTTGATGGCTCTGAGTCTGTACTCACTGGACTTCTGAAGAATGAGGGAGGATTCCATAGAAAGGGCTCGATAGAGTGGATGTGGAGAGGATGTTTCCTATGATGGGAACAGAGGACACAGCCTCAGAATAGTCTTCTTAGAATGGAGAGGAGAGGGAATTTCTTTAGACAGGAAGTAGTGAATCTGTGGAATTCATTGCCACCGGCAGCTGTGGAGGCCAAGTCATTGGTTATATTTAAGGTAGGGGTTTATGGATTATTGATAGGGATAGCCATTTCATCATGGCTGATCCATTTTCCCTCTCAGCCTTTTCATGGATCAGCCATGATGAAATGACGGAGCAGACTCGATGGGCCAAATGGCCTAATTCTGCTTCTTTATCTTATGGTTTTATGAATGATCCCTCCCCTTCTTATTCTGGCTTATGCCCCCGTCTTTTCCAGTTCTGATGAAGGATCTTGGTCCAAAATATCAACTGTTTATTCCCCTCCATAGATGCTGCCTGACCTGCTGAGTTCCTCCAGTATTTTGTGTGTTGCTCTGGATTTCCAGCATCTGCAGAATCTCTTAATTTTTGTATTTTCACTGTTCTGCTTCCCCATGTAATGAAAACTGCCCAACACCTTGGAATCTAGGCATAACACTGCACAGCAAAGATTTTGCTTCCTGAATACTCTTGGGTGCACCTTATGGATTTTGAGCTGCCGATCAGGAATATCACGAAGAAAATTCCCTATCTTGCATCATTTTGCTTTGAAATTGCCTAGATTTGTTATTTCAATTCATAATTCAGGTCAGAATAACTGATGCCAAGATTAAGGAAGGCATTTTTGTTGGCCCAGAAATCAAACAGGTCCATCAGTGACAGGCAATTCGAAGAACTTCTAGTGGGACCGGAGAAAATCACATGGAAGGCTTTCAGAGATTTTGCTGAAAATTCTCTTGGCAACTACAGAGGACCAATCTACGTGCAGCTGGTTGACAACATGCTTGAAGCACATAAAACCATGAAGTGCTGCATGTCACTAAAGATTTATTTTCTGCATTCCCATTTAGACCTCTTCCCTGCAAATCTTGACACTGTCAGTGACGAGCATGCTGAAAGGTTTCACCAGGACATTGCATTCATGGAGAAATGGAATCAGGGCAACTGGAATCCATCAATGTTGGCTGATTATTGTTGGACATTTAAGTGAGAAGCCTCTGACACTGAGTACAAATGAAAATCATCAAGAAATCATTTTTAGCTGAGTTGAACTACTGCAAAGCATCAGCTCCATTATGCAATTAAACACATTATATTCAATAAACGTTAATCTCTTGTTTCTCCAGATTCCTACGTGATACAAGTAGCCTGAAAATATATTTCAAGCAGCCTATCATAAGCAAAAATAAATTCTGAGAAAACAACGCTTCCAAAAAAATTTGTTGTCCAGTGATTATTGAACTTTGAAGTAGCGGAACTCAAGACCACACAGATGAATTTCTAGGCCTACCTATGTACTAGGTGTAACGTGAGTTCTAATCAGCCCCCTACAACTGAACATAGAACACAGTACAAGCCCTTCAGCCCACAATGTTGTGCCAACTCTAAGATCAATCTAACATTTCTTCCCTCATAACCCTCCAATTTTCTATCATCCATGTGCCTATCTAAGTGTTATATCTTTCCAGGTTTGGATTGTTATTTTATTTCTAATTACTAGATCTCACTGCTTACGTGTGGCTTCACAGCTGTTACTGATTGCTGATAATCGCCTTGTTAGGCAATTAGCTTTCATTATCAGGGCGGCCATTTTATATCATTTGTCCATTTCATTTAGTAGTTAGAAGCACTTGTTAGAAGTCAAAGGAATTTCAATCAATATTTGAATCTGCCTTTTGTTAGAATGAAAACAGTACTTTCTTTTTACCCTGGTTTCTTGCATACTGTAATGCACTGGTGAATAATAAAGCCACCTTCAACTACTACTACACTGGGACTGGAGTTATCTATCAGCCTAGCCTGAGAGAAAAAACAGGGAAATCTCCTGAGTGAAGGCAGAATTCTAAGAGTTTCTTAAATGTCCCTTATGTAACTGCCTCCACTTCCACGCCTGGCAGCGCTTTCCACACACCCACCATTCTCTATGTGTATAAAAAAAACTACCCCTGACATCCCTGTTGTGTTCAATAAAAAGGGATATGCAGAGCGCACCAGGATGCTAGCATGCAGGATATTCAACTGAACTTTACCGATATCCTTGCTGGTACAGTATGTGAACTCCTCCCATGTGGGGGTGGCTAACCGAGTGGTATAGGAATAACACTATTAAGTACCATTACATGTATTTTCCTCCAATCACCTTGTATTAGCCATTTCCACACTGGGAAAAAGTCTCTGGCTGTCCACCCGATTTGGGCCTCTTTTCACCCTGTACATCTCTATCAAGTCACCGCTCCTTGTCCTTCGCTCCTAGTTCACACAACCCATCCTCATAAGACATGCTCTAGTAGAGGCAGCATCCTGGTAAATAGCAAGTCTTAAGAACACAGGAAATCTGTGAATGCCGGGACAAAAGTGCCTCTTGAAGTTCTGCCCTAATGAAGCGATTACCATGCGTCCAAAGGCGAGCCACCTCTTCTGAGGTGTTTGGTTGGAACAGCAAAATATTCTCAAGTTAAACATAGGAGCCAATGGGTTTGACATGTGGTACAGTAACGTAGCCGTCAGTACAATGTTATTGCAGCGCCAGTGACCCAGTTTCAATTCCTGCTGTGTACGTTCTCCCCGTGACCACGTGGGTTTCCTCCAGGTGCTCCGGTTTCCTCCCACAGTCCAAAAAAAAGGAGTTAGTAGGTTAATTGGTCACATGTGTGTAACTGGGCAGCACAGGCCGGTGGGCTGGAAGGGCTGTAACTCTAATAAGTACAAAATAAATAGACAGGGAGGTAGATAGATGGACAGGTAGTTAGATAGATATGTAAGGCTCAGGGCTATCGGCTCGTGTTTGTCTAGGGGAAACCCTGTCCGCCCACCAAACCAGGTCTCACATTTGCATAGTTGCTGTGTAATGCACCCTGGTACAAACTCACCCATAAACTATCAGACAGCACCCAAGGCACGATTTACAGATTACACTTAATAAATCTTACTGGAACTATGTAATTAATAGAGATACAATATAAACGGAAAGTAAAAGGCACCAAACTTATCAAAGTTCAACCACTTCGTGCACAACTGTTTGAGCTTTATTAACGGGAGTCTTCTTCCCATCATTCAATCTCCCCCAACCTCCCCAACCTGGCATCTGGGACCAACCAGAGCGCGTCCAGCATGTCCTTCCTCTTCGGTTCTCCTCCCGAAAAGCCCGCGCACTCACCCAGGTTCCCACACATACAGATAGAATAACATAGCTTCCATTGGTTAGTTCCTCCATTATCTACAACTCCAAACATTTTGGCTACAGAGAACATTATCTCATAGTTAACATTACAAAGAAGCCATTTCATTATAACACTTCAGAAAAGCCATTTTATAATTAGCAGTTAACAGTTAACATCAGAGTTAATATTACTGAGAACCCTACAGATAGATAGATAAACAGGTAGATAGACAGACAAATGGATAGATAAATAAATAACTGAATTATGCTTCTGCTTAACAATCCTCCCCTACACCCATCACACTTTATCCTCAGTCAGTCTCTGCCCGTTAAAATTCACCCACTATCTCGGGCCACATCAGTGGCAAACTAGGACTGGTACTATACATTTACTTTACTTTCTTGCCATCTCTAGGAATGTTATTAGGAGGTGGGAAAATTCCAGCTACCATTTAACGAGTTGAAGAGCTTATATAAGAGGACTCGTTAATGCTTGCATAAGTTAAAAACAAGAAAAGAAAAAAAAAATTCAAAAAAGTTTCACAAAAGCTTTTCAAAACTGTACAGGATCATAAACTGTGCGATGAGTGGAATCACGGTTATCTGATTATAAACAATCACTTGACTAAGTACAGTCCCACCGCTGCCAATATTCACCCAGTGATTGTTCAGAGACATAATGGCTATAAGGAAAACACAATGATTATTTTTATTACTCTTCTTGGTTCCGTTAGATAATTAAATGGCTGAGGTACAGAGGATATGTAGATTGCTCATAATTGGCCACTTTTGTTATATTTGCAACTTTGAGAGATCCCGATCCAAGAATTAAATTCTTTGCCAACTACCTTTAGGAATGATGACGGATTTAGTGACTTTGTAATCTTGGCTTTTCCCTAACTTGTGCCAAAGATCTGTCAGGATGAAGGGCGTGCCTAGAACTCCAGCCTGTTCACTTGGCATGCGTTATTTCAATCTTTAGCTTGACTGTAGTCAATAAAACATGAAATACAAAGAAGCTATGACTCTACTCTCTAATTCACATCCTGCAATGTGCACGTATCCTAGTTATCACAATATTTAACACTGTAAGACCATAAGACATGGGAACAGAATCAGACCATTTGACCGATCGAGTCTGCTCTTCCATTCCATCATGGCTGATTTATTATCCATCTCAAACCCATTCTCCTGCCTTTCTCCCTATAACTTTGACACCCTGACTAATCAAGATCCTATCAACGTCTGCTTTAAATATACCCAATGACCTGACCTCCACAGTTGCCTGTGGCAATGAATTCCGCAGATTCACCAAACTCTGGCTAAAGAAATTTCCTCCACATCTCCGTTCTAAAGGGACATCCTTGTATTCTGAGGGTGTGCTCTCTGGTCCTAGACTCACTCACTATTAACTTCAAAGGAAGTTCAAAGAAAAATCATCTCCAGGTCCATTCGGTCTAGGCCTTTCAATATTCAAAAGGTTTCAATGAAAGAACCCCCCTCCCCATTCTTTTAAACTCGAGCAGGGATGGGCCCAGGCCATCAAAAGCTCTGCAATTGCTTCATCCCCAGGATCATTCCCGTGAACTTCCTCTAGACCTGCTTGAATACCAGCACAGCCTTTCTTAGATACTTACTTACTGCCCATTATACCTGCTGGCATTTAGGACTGCAATGAAGGTCCTGTATCTGTCTGTCCGTCTTGGGCCACTCAGATGTAGAAGGATTCTTCATTGCTGTTTCTGTGACAATTTTGCATTAGCAGTCAGGGTTGTTAGCCCTGAGCTGAACCCCTGAACCTTGAGGATCGACCTGTGGACCACTCCTAGTCTGCCCTCTACCCTTTGACCTGTTTGGCACAGATGATCCTACCAAGAACCAAAGCATAAAACTCTGATTCCAGCCAACATAGTTCTCTGGGTCATTAAGGCACGCAAGCCTCCAAACCCAATGACAAGTCTGTGGTCCTCTTGGAGGCTTTCTTAGATAAGGAGCCCAAAGTGCTCACAATACTCCAAATGTGGTCGACCAGTGCCTTCTTCTTCTTCTTCTTGGGCTCTTAGCTCCCAGTGGATTGTAGGCCATTGAAGATCCAAAGTTGATGGTCTGGTTGGAGTTCATCAATGTTTCTGTAATCCATTGGATCTGCTGTACCAGGGATTAGCCTGTACAGCTTCACCAGAGCCCTGTTGGCCTGCCTTACCCGTTTCCACCTCTCACAATGGGGACGCAAGGTCGGACTTTGAAAGGTGTCTCTTCCTTCCTTTCCAAGGTGGCTGGAGTCCTGTCGGAGTCTGTGATCAAACTGCCGATCTTCATAGCAGTGGGTTCTCTGAGCAGCCTAGCATTTTAGGTATCTCCGGGAAAGGCCTGGAAGAAGTGTGCCTTCAGAGTGTGGCTCTGTGGCCCCGTGGACGATCCGATTCTCTGCCGATGTCGTAGACTGAAGCATCATGGGAGATCGGAACATTGACACAGCAGATGTGGCTATCGGAGGCCTCTGCACTCGAGCGATCACCCTCTCTGTCTCTTGACGGTGAGATAGTTTGCTGTTATTGTTGAGTGTTGGTGGAAGCTCACAATAAGGGAATACTGCAGACTATCACATCGAAACAATGAGCTGTTGGCCCCCCCCTCGCTGCGGCAGGAGCGATGCCTCACTCTCCCACGTTAGTTGGGGGCTTTTCTGGGTGGTGGGAGGCTGATACTTTCTGCTGGAGCCAGTGTGTGGGGGCAGGGTGATGCTTGCTGCTGTTTGTGCATGGGAGGAGGGAAGGGAGCTTTGGCGTTTAGAGTTTTCCTGTCATTCATTCTTTGAGGTGTTCCTTCTGTTTCACGAATGTCTGCAAAGAGTAAAAATTTCAGGTTGTAGATTAGAAATCGGCTTTGCTGGAGAAGCCATGGAGTGGTAGTGGATGGTTGCTTCTCTTACTGGACGAGTGGTGTGACACAAGGGTCAGTGCTGGGTCCTTTGTTGTTTGTCATCTCTATCAATGATACTGTGGTCAACTGGATCAGCAAAATTTGTGGATGGCACCAAGATTGGGGGTGTAGTGGGCAGCGAGGAAGGCTCTCTTAGCTTGCCAGAGGATCTGCATCAGCTGGAAAAATGGGCTGAAAATGGCAGATGGAGTTTAATGCAGACAAGTGTGAGGTTCTGTACTTTGGTAGGATCAACCAGGGTAAGTCTTCCACAGTGAACAGTAGGGCACTGAGGGGTGTGGTAGGACAAAGGGATTCGGGAATACAGGTCCATAATTAGTTGAAAGTGGTGTCACAGGTAGATAGGGTCGTTAAGAAAGCTTTTGGCACATTGGCCTTCATAAGTCAATGCATTGAGTTCGGGACATTGGATGTCATGTTGAAGTTGTATAAGATGTTGGTGATGCCTAATTTGGAGTATTGTGTGCAGTTTTGGTCACCTACCTACAGGAAAGATGTAAATAAGGTTGAAAGAGTACAGAGAAAATTTACAAGAATGTTGCTGGGTCTGGGGGACCTGAGTTATAAAGAAAGATTGAATAGGTTAGGACTTTATTCCTTGGAATGTAGAAGATTGAGGGGAGGTTTGATAGAGGCATACAGTATTATGATTAAAGGAAGCAGGCTTTTTCCACTGAGGTTGAGTGGGACTACGAGCAGAGGTCATGGGTTAAGGGTGGCAGCTGAAAAGTTTAAAGGGAACATGAGGGAAAACTTCTTCACTCAGAGTGTGGAACAACCTGCCAGCACAAGTGGTGCATGCCAGCTCAATATCAATGTCTAAGAGAAGTTTGGATGGTAGGGGTATGGAGGGCTATGGTCCCGGTGAAGGCTGATGGGAATAACTCTATGGCTGTATATTGTATACATTCTCTGATATTAAATGGAATCATTGAACCATTGGACAAATGCCTTAATGATGTTGAACGCTTGTGATAGAACACATAACACTACACTAATTTTTATTGCAGAGAGTGGTTACTCTGAGCTGGGGATCACTGCTATGTGTCAGCACAGCTGTTTGCTGAAATATGGACTTTAAACCAGAGGTTCTCAACCTTCTTTATGCCAATACCATTCAGCAGGGAGTCTGTGGACCCCCGGTTGAGAACCCCTGCTTTAGACTGAATAAGTTTTCCATTGCAAAGAGTTAAGACTGTTTAATTGTGCTCTATTTAAATTGTTTGGCAAAGCTATGCTAACTCTCCATTTCCATCAACACCACTATCTCAAGTCTTTGGAGCATTTAGCAAACTCTGAAATAAAAAAGTGGTCAAAATGATTCAACCGTACAAGATAAGATCATCATTCCAGTAAGATGGCAGTGCGTTCAATTGCAGTGGCTTCTACAGGGTCAACCAAAGGTGTTACTGTCCTTTTTAAACACATCTTTTTACGATCGCAAAAGCCTGCTGGGCATTAAGAATTGTAGGTCTACCTCATCAGCGAGTTGCTCCTTGGTGGAGGAACTGAAGGAGCTGGGCTTAATGCGGATTGCGTGGCTGTCTGCGTCAGAGAAGTGTCATAGCCCAAAGGGGGTGCGCAGTCTAACAGCGAGTGATTGCCTTAGACACTCTTCCTGTGATCACAACACCCTGTTGGACAGTGTTAATATGGAAATCTGCAAGTCCAATTCACTGACAAATTGGTCCTGACGAAGGGTCTCGGCCTGAAACGTCGACTGCACCTCTTCCTAGAGATGCTGCCTGGCCTGCTGTGTTCACCAGCAACTTTTGTGTGTTGCTTGAATTTCCAGCACCTGCAGAATTCCTGTTGTTTGAGTCCAATTCACTGATTGATTGGCAGATAGAAACATGGAAACATAGAAAACCCACGACACAATACAGGCCCTTCAGCCCACAAAGTTGTGCCGAACATGTCCCTACCTTAGAAATTACTAGGCTTGCCCATAGCTCTCTATTTTTCTAAGCTCCATGTACCTATCCAAAAGTCTCTTAAAAGACCCTATCACTTCTGCCTCCACCACTGTTCTGGCAGCCCATTCCATGCACTCACCACTCTCTGCGTAAAAAACTTACCCCGATATCTCGTCTGTACCTACTCCCCAGCACCTTAAACCTGTGTCCTCTTGTGGCAACCATTTCTGCCCTGGGAAAAAGCCTCTGACTATCCACACGATCAATGCCTCTCATCATCTTATACACCTCTATCAGGCCACCTCTCATCCTCTGTCGCTCCAAGGAGAAAAGGCCGAGTTCACTCAACCTATTTGATAAGGCATGCTCCCCAATCCAGGCAACATCCTTGTAAATCTCCTCTGCACCTTTTCTATGGTTTTCACATCCTTCCTGTAGTGAGGCAATCAGAACTGAGCACAGTACTCCAACACGAGGAATTCTGCAGATGCTGGAAATTCAAGCAACACACATCAAAGTTGCTGGTGAACGCAGCAGGCCAGGCAGCATCTCTAGGAAGAGGTACAGTCGACGTTTCAGGCCGAGACCTTTAGTCAGTCCTGATGAAGGGTTCTGGCCCGAAGCGTCGACCGATCTTTTCCACAGATGCTGCCCGATCTGCTGAGTTCCTCCAGGGTGTTGTGAGTGTTGCTTTGACCCCAGCATCTGCAGATTATTTTGAGTTTAATTAGAGCACAATTAAACAGTCTTAACTCTTTGCAATGGAGAAATTATTCAGTCTAAAGCAGGGGTTCTCAACCGGGGGTCCACAGACACCTTGCTGAATGGTATTGGCATAAAGAAGGTTGGGAACCTCTGGTTTAAAGACCAGATGGCAGGGGAACTGTGTGGTCTTGGTCGTAGTGAGGATTAGGCCTCAAGCCACAGTGTCTCCTATTTACAGCCACCCAGGAGAGGGTCATCAGAGGCAGGGCGGCACAGCATCCAAGCTGGAGTCAGTGCTGCCCCCAAGTATTCGCTCGGCAGAGGACAAGCTGTATTGCTTTTCACTGCAGACTGCTGCAACACTCATGGACTCAGCTCGTGGACCATATTTTTTGTGTGACTGTGTTTTACTGATATCTTATACAGGACATATGTGCATTCTGCTGTGTGTGACTGTTGGCACTGTGTTTTGCACCTTGGCTCCAGAGTAACACTATGCTTGGCTGTATTCATGGGTATTCACCTATGGTCGAAAGACAGTTACACTGGAACTATGAACTATTCAATTGCATGCTGCCTTCTGAGATCATTGTCCACAAGCATCCAAGGGTTGAACAAGTTGGGTCTTTATTCTTTGGAACGTAGAAGGTTGAGGGGGGACTTGATAGAGGTATTTAAAATTATGAGGGGGATAGACAGAGTTAACGTGGATAGGCTTGAGAATAGGGGAGATTCAAATAAGAGGACATGAGTTGAGAGTTAAAGGGCAAAAGTTTAGGGGTAACATGAGGGGGAACTTCTTTACTCAGAGACTGGTAGCTGTGTGGAACGAGCTTCCAACAGAAGTGGTTGAGGTAGGTTCTATGTTGTTGTTTAAAGTTAAATTGGATAGATATATGGACAGGAAAGGAATGGAGGGTTATGGGCTGAGTGCAGGTCGGTGGGACTAGGTGAGAGTAAGAGTTCGGCATGGACTAGAAGGGCCGAGATGGCCTGTTTCCGTGCTGTAATTGTTATATGGTTATATGGTTATAAAGGACAGAAATAATCTCCTTCAAGCAAGAAGTGAGTTCAGGGAGTATTATAAATCACCTCCTACCGCAAGCAGAGAGAACTTATTGCAAAGTTCACCCCAATTGTCCAGAAAGTTTAATCTTTTACAGAAAGCAATGAAATAATTATAGGTCTGGGGCGCTGGGCTGCAGCGGCAGAGTTTTCTCACACGATTTTTATTGTTGTGAACTGCGGTAATTAAAGAGGTGTTCTCATATTGCAGGGCTGAGAGTTGTATGTCCTTCTGGAGTCTGGAAGGATAGAGACAGGAGGAAGGGTAGAATATCGCTGGCACGTCTGATTTTATCCACATTTTTAAACAGATCAGTAATGGGGACAAGCTCCCACTACCTATTAAATGCTCCCGGTGGCACGTGACTCAAATAGCCTCTGCCAACCAGTTCCAGCCGCTGGCCTTCATGTGTGGCTTAACTATGAAGCCCAGTGGAACTGTTTCCCACCTTTGCCAGGAGAAGGGCAAAGGTGGGTTACTGGAGCCTTAAAGCCAGTTGTTTTGGGCAGATGGGGCACATCAGCTATGGTTGGCGACCCTTCTAGGAGAAGGAAAACTCAGATCTCTAATCTCTGGTGCTTTGTGGCTATACTCGCTCGAGGGGAAGGGAACTGGAGTCCCTAAGGCAGTCCAGCACTGTGTTCAGTGACGACTGGTAACTCCTACGACACTGTTGATGCCAAACTATCTGTCTCCACTGTTCTTTGGCTCCATCAGAAGCTTGCAGAGGGGGGAGCTTACGACAGGGGCAACAGCTTGCTCTCCATATCGTACTGTGCATCTAGACAGCCAGGATGCAACGTCCATGGTCTACCCTCGCCAGTGGAGGGCTCTAACACATCAACAGGGTGGCTACGGGGGCATAAACAAGGGTAAAGAAAATAATTCACCTGATGGAAAAGTATGTGGTACTCAGGTCCCACAAAGTCAAACTGAAATCTGAGAGGAACTCTATAATTCCATGCACATTTCAACTGGCTGTATACCAGCTTGAGTGGTGTCACAGCAACAAACTGGCACTCAACGTCAGCAAGACCAAAGAGCCAATTGTGGACTCCAGGAAGGGTAAGATAAGGGAACACACACCAGTTCTCACAGAGGGATCAGAAGTGGAAAGGGGGAGCAGTTTCAGGTTCCTGGGTGTCAACATCTCTCAGGATCAATCCTGGACCCAACATATCCATGAACTTACAAGGAAGACATGCCAATGGCTATACTTCATGAGGAGTTTGAGAAGATTTGGTATGTCACCAAAGACAATTGTTAATTTCTACAGATGTACAGTGGAGAGCATTCTAACTGTCTGGTATGGGGGGGTGGGGGGCTACTGCACAGATCAAAGTAAACTACAGAGCTGTAAACACAGTCAGCTCCATCATGGGCACCAGCCTCTGTAGTATCCAGGACATCTTCAAGGGAGCGATGCCTCAAAAAGGCAGCATCCATCATTGAGGACCCCCATCACCCAGGACATGCCCTCTTCTCATTGCTACCATCAGGGAGGAGGTACAGAAGCCTGAAGACACTCACTCAACAATTCAGGAACAGCTTCCTCTGCTCTGCCATCTGATTTCTGAATGGACATTGAACCCATGAACACTACCTCACTACTTTTTTATGTTTTATTTTTGCACTACTTATTTAATGCAACTATTTTATATATATATATATAATTCTGTATTGTTGTGTATTGCATTGGACTGCTGCCGCAAAGACAACACATTTCATGCCATATCCTGATGATATTAAAGCTGACTCTGATTCTGTAAAAAGATTTGTGGGTTGGCACTGCTCAGACCATAAAAGCAGCTTGATTGTTGCAAAAATTGAACTGATTGCCTTGGCAACTACCTGCCTGGTCTACATCTGCCTGGTTTACAAGATTTTAATTTATTGAAATGGAGCGTGGAGCAGGCCCTTCTGGCCCTTCAAGCTGTGCTGTCCGGCAATCCCCCAATTTAACCCTAACCTAATCACGGGACAACTTACAATGACCAACTAACCTACCAACCCTACGTCTTTGGACTGTGGGAGGAAACCAGAGCACCCGGAGGAAACCCACACAGTTACAGGGAGAATCTACAAACAGGCAGCGGAGGGAATTGAACCTGGGTCGCCTGTACTGTGAAGCGTTGTGCTGACCACTACTCTACTGTGCCAACCTGTCTCCTCTGTCTAAAATGCCACAGAAGATCTTTCAGTTACTTGAAGGAGATCTACTGCCTTTTCAGGCAGCTAAATAAGGATCTTGAATCCCCTCCCCTCCCCATGATAACTCCCCAGATGAATCATACGAATTGCAGGCATACTAAAAATTCAAAGTGAAGTACATATTAGTCACCATATACAACCCTGAGATTCATTTTCTTGTGGGCATACTCAATAAGTCTATAGAATAAGAACTATAATAGAATTAATGTAAGACTGCACCAATGTGGGTGTTCAACCAGAGTGCAGGAGACAACAAAGAGAAATAATGATAATAAAATAAATAAGCAACAAAAATCGAGAACTTTGAGATAAAGAGTCCTTGAAAGTGAGTCCATTGCTTCTGGGAACATTTTAATGATGGGGAAATTTTGTTCAAAAACCTGATGTTTGAGGGGTGGTGACTGTTGTTCAACCTGGTGGTGTGAGTCCCGAGGCTCCTGATGGCAACAGTGAGAAAAGAGCATGGCCTACGCGGTGAACGTCTTTGGTGATAGATGCTGCTTTACTGAGAGATGCAACACAGAGCGTCATAGGAAGTCATTCCTGCCTGTGGCCATCAAACTTTACAACTCCTCCCTTGGAGGGTCAGACACCCTGAGACAATAGGCTAGTCCTGGACTTATTTCATAATTTACTGGTATAATTTACATATTACTATTTAACTATTTATGGTTTTATTACTATTTAATTATTTATGGTGCAACTGTAACGAAAACCAATCTCCCCCGGGATCAATAAAGTATGACTATGACTATTTCCTATGACACTGATTCATTCAGATGTGCTCAGTGGCTGGGAGGGTTTTACCTGTGATGTGCTGGGCCAAATCCACGACCTTTTGTAGGATTTTCTCTTCAAAGGCATTGGTGTTTCCACACCAGGCTGTGATGCAGCCAGTCAATATACTCTCCACTACACATCTATAGCAGATTGTTGGAGTTTTAGATGCCCCAATCTCAGCTGCAGTTATTACCTTCCCTGTCCTGACCTCTGCTACCTTCCTTGATCTCCTGCAAACACAGGGAAGTGCAGGCTGCAGATGGTTCCAGCTGAAGGGGTTGGGCATTGGCAGCAAGTGGACTTTGAGCCAAAGAGACAGTGACCAAAGCATTTGCTTGAACGTCTCTGTAATAATGAGATGTTAACTTTGGCTCACTTGGTAATGTCTTTATTGGGAGAATTATGAGCTCAAATTCTGCTCCAGGCTGCCTCTCCTCTGTACTTCTGCCACCCAGCCTTCTCAGTTCACTGCTGAAATATCAATCCTCTCGCTGGCAGACAGACCACCTACATTTTGCAATTAAATTTTAATTGCTTTTAGCACAGCAAGGACTGATTAGGATGTAATAGATATTCGCTGCTTTATTTAACTGTGCCAAGTTTATGGAAAAGCTTTACCTTTTTCTTAATGTAAGGGCACAGAAATGACAAATGTAATGATGGTGTGCCTTTTAGTCAGTTTATCCTTGGATCTAATATTTTGGATTTTAATCTTCCAAAATTATTACAAAAGGACCTGTTAGTACAGAGAGTTCTCAGTAGGCTCATCTCACAAGAGATGACTTTAACTTCATTGTTCAGGTGATTTTTTTTTTTAAAAGTGGAAGAAAATATTGCTGCTCCCTGCTCAGGTGAGATCCCATCTGATTCTATCCCACTGGCTGAACAAGCTTGAAATTTTCCTGTCCATTTTGTCAGTGCTTTGCACTAGATTTCGATCTCACCGGCCAGAGGTGGAGAGATCAGCAACTTTAAATTCCAAGCTGTTATTATCTCAGAGGACCTGTCCTGGGCCCAGCATGTAAATACAATTATGAAGAAAGCACCTCTACTTCCTTGGGAGTTTTTGGAGATTCAGTATGATACCTTAGTGAAACTTCTATTGATGTGTATTGATTGCTGCTTCACAGCCTGGTATGGAAACACCAATGCCTTTGAATGGAAATCCGACAAAAATAATAGATACCGCCCACTCATCACGGGCAAAGCCCTCCCGACCATTGAGCACATCTACTTGAAACACTGTTGTAGGAAAGCAGCATCCATCATCAGAGATCCCCACCACCCTGGCCATGCTTTCTGCTCATTGCTGCCATACAGGATGTTCTGACATTGGAGAGGTCCATGAGAATGATCCCAGGAACGAAAGGATTAACATACGACACACATTTGATGGTTCTGGGCCTGTACTCGCTGGAGTTTCGAAGGATGAGGGAGCATCTCATTGAAACCTGTTGAATATTGAAAGGCCTAGATAGAGGCCTGAAAATGAACTCTTTCATTTTTGTGTTTTATATTCTGCGTTTTCAGTTGCTCTTTTTTGTTGCCATTTGCGTGATTTGTTTCTTTTTGCGTGTCGGTGGGGGGGGGGGGGATTGATGTTCTTATTGCTATTTGAGCAATGTTTTTTGCATGGGGGGGGTTGATGTTTTTCCTTTGTTTCGTGGCTGTCTGTGGAGAAGACGAATCTCAGAGTTGTATACTGCATTCATACTTTGATAAGAAATGTACTTTGAATCTTTTGAGTGGGTGTGGAGAAGATGTTGTCTATAGTGGGGGAGACTAGGACCAGAGAGCACAGCCTCAGAATAGAAGGACATCCCTTTAGTACAGAGATGGGGAGGAGTTTCTTTCGCCAGAGGGTGCTGAATCTGTAGGATTCATTGCCACAGAAGGCTGTGGAGGTGTTGGGTATATTTAAAGCAGAGGTTGAAAGCTTCTTGATTAGTGGTGGTGATTGTCCATCAGGTTTGACAATGACGCAAACCTGTGACCTGTGCGGGGATTTTTAAAGTGGAAAAGCCGTTATGCTGAGGCAGTTTCACTCTCTCGACCTCAGCAGTCGGGGTCCAGTGGTACGAACAAGCGTCACAAGCTGGGGTCTTCCTTGGTTGCAGTGGATGACCATGACGTCGTCTGTGCCTCGTCACGCTCTTCAGTCTTCAGGGAGCGTTGCAGATCACTGTAGATCTCATCCACCCAGTCCACTGGAGCTGACTGCATGCTGGGACAGGCACACCCTAACTCACCAGGGTATGAGGCCTGCTGGCTACCCTCGCTTGGTTTAGCCCACATGTCGAAGTGGTTTACTAGGGAATGACCGCTGTCACATGCAAACAGCTGCTTGGAGCCACAGGTAGGAGGCGACTGTCCGATGGCGACCAGAGGTGATGGACTGCCCTCCCTGGACACGACAAGCCCTTTTACCAGAGGCACTACCCTTCCTGGACACCAAAATTGATTGATCAGTAAGGTCATCAAAAGTTACAGGGAGAAGGCAGGAGAATGTGGTTGAGAGAGATAATAAATCAGCCATGACAGCTGTGCATTCCCCCCATGAATGCGAGGGCTTTCTCCTGGTGTTCCAGTTTCCTTCCACAATCCAAAAACGTACTGGTCGATAGGTTAATTGGTCATTGTGAATTGTCCCAAGACAGGGTTAAATCGAGGGCTACAGGGCAACGCTGCTCAAAAGGCCGGAAGGGGCCACTCCTCAATGTATCTCAACAAATACATCATGGCAAAGCAGACTCGATTGGCTGAATGGCCTGATTCTGCTCCTATCTCTTATGGCCTTATCTACAATGACAGCTTAGCAGAGACAGGTAGTTCAGAGGCACTATTGAGAGCAAGAATGGGAAATGTTGTTCAATTTAGAAAGAAAGGCTGCACAATGTAATTAATGATTATGAAAGCTAGTTTAGTTAAAATGCTGTCAGAAACAGAAAGATCCTCTGTAATGTTTACTGTACATCTGGTGGAAGGCCGGGGAAGATATACACAGGACAGGTGTGAACGATCAAGGTAATCTGTCTGCATCTCCACTTCAGAGCTTTGACAGGCTGAGCCCTGAGACATACCACCACCTCTGGCCATGATCAAGTTCTGTCCAAATAAATCTTCCTGGCGCAATAATTCATGTTGGAGATTTGCCCACTCTTGACCTGCAACAACTGCAGCTGCAGGGCTTTTTCATGCTCCCTATCCTCCCAGTAATTTGCCTGAGACTATATGGCAAGGCTTCTGTGATCAGACCCGGAAGAGTGTGTATCAATCAAGTTTTTGAAATATTTCTGAACCGTGTCTGCCTTTCACTTCTTTACCTCCTTTTCCGTCTTTCTTTCCTCACCGTGTCTTTACCTTCAAAGGAAACTCTCCTCCTTATTAAACACTTAATTTATATTTCTTTTGGGAAAATAACCTCCACTCCATCCACAAAAAGCAAAACTTCTTGGTGGCCAACTGTTTCAATTCCCATTCCCATTCTGACATGTCAGCCTGTGGCCTCCTTGTCATGGTCCAGATCGGGGTCCCTTTAAATTTACCTTGTTTATGTTGACTCCCTGTTTTCCCGTGTCCCTCGACTTTGGTGATTAGAGGCAATTAACGCTCGGTTGAACCGGTAGTTTATAGTCTCCGGCTTTCAGCCTTTCGGCGCAGGAGCGTCTGCAAAGTCATCAAAGGCACGGTGTGCTGATGTTATCTGGCCGGAGCAAGCCTAGTCTCTGTCGAAGCAAGTGCCGGTAATTCGCCTTTTCCTCACTGGAGCAACCCTGTCCAGTTACTTTGCCAAAGCGAGCCTGCAAAGTTTCCTCACCGAGTTGAGTCCGTCAGTTAACCCGCCGGAGGGAATCAAGAACCGCTGTCTACTGTTCCCAGGCCGAGTCCAGAGCTCACCACTACCCGGAGGCTCCAAGTCAAGTCCTGGCTCCGGCAGCATTCAAGCATCAAGTCAAGTCCTGGTCCTGGTGGCATTCTAGCACCAAGTCAAGTCCTGGCTCCGACGGCATTCTAGCACCAAGTCAAGTCCTGGCTCCGACGGCATTCAAGCACCAAGTCAAGTCCCGGTCTGGCGGCATTCAAGCACCAAGTCAAGTCCTGGTCCTGGCGGCTTCTCAGTTCCGAGTCAAGTCCTGGCCCTGGCGGTCTGTGATTCCTGTCCTACCTCCATGTCTGAATCCCTTCTCTGCCCCTCTCACCTCTAGCCCTTGTCTGCAGCCCCGCCTGCACTTCGGTCTAGTTCCATTGCCGGAGCTGGATAGGTACTGTCTGGTGTTCATTCGTGTTGGTCTTGTCTTGTCTTGTCCTCGCCTCCATGGGGTAAGTCAGGCCGTCTTGCCGTTGCCCCGTGGGGGGTCATGTCTTGTCGTGTCTTGTCCTCGCCTCCGTGGGGTAAGTCAGGCTGTCTTGCCGTTGCCCCGCGGAGGGTCATGAGGCCCGGCCCTATGTCCTGTACCCAAGGAGGGGTCGCGGCTCTCTGTTCTGTGTGTGAGTCCCGGCCCTATGTCTTGTACCCAAGGAGGGGTCCCGACTCTGTGTTCTGTGTATGTATCCATGGTTCCATGTCCCTGCTCTCCTGAGACCGAGGCTCTGTGTTCCCATGTTCCTCCTCTCCCTAGCCCATGTCATGTCCTTGCCTGGTTCTGGGGTCCGAGCCCGAAGCAAGACCCAGGTACTGGGTCCTTGCCCAGTCTCTGGCTCGGAGTCCATACCCTAGCCTCTTCATGTCTCCTCTAGTTCTGGGAGCCGATTCCGAGTCCAAGCCCAGACCCTTGGTTCCAGCCTAGTCGTAGTCCTCAGTCCTTGTCCAGTTCGCTGTTCCTACTCCTGCCTTGCTCTCCTGGTATCGAACAATAAACTAAATTTAATTAACCTCACAAGATGTGTCTTGCATTTGGGTCCACCCTTGCTCCCAATGTCCTGCCATTGTGACACTCCTCCTGTGTCACGAGGAGGACACCCTCAGGGTGGAGGAGCAGCACCTCAAATTCCGTCTGGTTGGCCTCCAACTCGTTGGCACGAACATCAATTTCTCCAACTTCTGGTAATTTTTCCCTTCCCTTTCCCTCTTTTTCTATTCCCCACTCTGGCCTCTTACCTCTTCACTTCTCCCTGAGTCCCCTCCTCCTTCCCTTTCTCCCATGGTCCACTCTCCTCTCCTATCAGATTCTTTCTTCTCCAGCCCCTTGCCTGTTCCACCTAAAACTTCCCAGCTGTTTACTTCAAACCCTCTCCCACACTCACCTGCTTCACTTAACACCTCATAGCTCGAGTTCCCAACCTTTTTAATGCCATGGAGCCTTACCATTAACCAAGGGGTCCATGGACCTCAGGTTCGGAACCCCTGATCTAGCCTTTCCTCTTTCTACCCCACCCCCACCTTTTTATTCTGGCATCTGGTCATCTTCCCCTCTTCCTTCTCAGTCCTGCTGAAGGGTCTCAGCCCAAAACGTTATCTGTTTGTTCATTTCCACAGACACTGCCTGGCCTGCTGAGTTCCTCCAGCAATTTCTGTGTGTTGCATCAGTTACAAATGCAGGAAGCCTTGACCAAAGTTACCTCCAGCAGGAAATTCCTCAAGCATTCCAGTGGTATAAGCTGAGGCTCCGTCCACACTAGACCAGATAAATCCGTAACCGAAGCTTTTTCTCTTCGTTTTGACCCTCCGTCCACACTGAAACGGCGCTTTTCGCCCCTGAAAACGGAGCTTTTCTAAAACACTCTCCAGGGTGTGTAAATCTGAAAACGCCGATTGTGCAGAGCAGTGTGGACAGGGTAACCAGAGATTTCGAAAAGCGCTGTCATGACGTGCCGGAACAGGTGGCGGCAGCGCGGCATGTCATTGTTTTCTTGAACACAGCTCCCCACATAACCTAACAATTTCAGAACAGACGGCAACAAGACTGAAGCCAGAAGAGTTAGAAATGTACTCACCAAATACTTTGACCCATAACTTACTGAATAAATAAGTATACTCACTTTGCCCTGTTTTCTGTCCTTGCTTGTATGAAGGTGGTTTACCTATTTATGCAAGTACTTCTCTGACAATAGATGTGTGTCACGTACCCTGTGTCGGGTTAAAGATCCAGCAGGAATGGAAAACACTCTGGAGACCAGTATTGCTATTAACTAATGGTATTTATTAGTAACTACGCAATACAGGAATATAAAATCAGATATATCAAACAGGTTAGCAATGATTAGATATGTATAAGTGTGGAAATATATGAAAACCAAGCTTCTTCAAGTCTAGAGGTAAATAGATAGTCTTACGATGATGAGTAAAGTTCAGTTCAGTTCATGGTATTGAGTTGAGTAGTGATGGAGAGAGAGAGGGAGACATTTGAGTCTTCAGGTGAGCTGACGCCGTTGATCTTCCTGTTGTCCCCTGAACCGAAATCCTTTAGAAGTCACCAAACCACAACAAAAGGGACCGTTCTTCTGTAGTGGAGTTAGCAACCCAGGCGAGGGTTGGACACACGAATAACGCCCCACTGGTCACACCCTTTTCACACTGCGAGAGCCACTGATCAATCCGCCTGATCGATCCTCCAAATCCCACCTTTTCTGTAGGCACAACAAAGCTCATTCAGTGTCCAAAACCATGTGTCTGTAGGTCTAACAGCTGACCTTCTATTTATCTCACCGTGCTGAACACCAGCTGTCCATCAAGCAGCTCCTCCCCTCTCTCTCTGTAAGAACTTGGAAGCTGACAGTGTCCTTGCAAAGTTTAAACATGCTGCAGAGAGACCATAACACCATCTCCAAGCAGTCTTCACCTCTCTCTCTCTCTTAATAACAAGGTGTCTGTGTTAAATAACTCTCTCTCTCTTTTCAAAAGCACAGTTCATAGCGATACTTCAGGATCCCCTCACATGTGTAACAGCCTGATGTAACATTGTATGGAAATACAAGATAACACTGATGCAGACATATTTTATACATTTAACAAGGTGCTTTATTAATGCGACAGTTAGTCAGCTTTTCTATGTTCGTTGTCAGCTGGGTCATACTGTCTGTGAATTCCCTGTCGGTTGCCTCCATACGCTCTAGTATTTGTTTTGTTTTAGTTTTAAGTCCTCCTGTGCGAGAGTCAACAGCTGTCCCTCGTTTGGCAATTTCCTTTTAAGTTTTTCTGGTCTGTAACTGCACAAACCTGCACTTTCACAACGAGATTCAACACCAAACATGTTGCTTGTTTTCTGTAGATGTGTCCTGCGCATGCCCAGCAGGAGGAGATTCACCCAAATACCCGTTTTAATGTGGACGGAGGTATTTTCAAAAACACTTGGTGTGGACGCCTATCGTTTTTATGTGAAACCAGCGTTTTCAAAATTATCCGGTCTAGTGTGGACATCGCCTTAGACACAAGACATGGTAGCAGTATTAGAGCTGTAAACAAGGTACAGGTGATAACAATAAACTAATAATTAGCTTAAGAGGCAAGTGAGCCTTGTCACCTCTGCCTCCCTCTGGTGGTCAGTTCAAGATGTGACAGCTCAAACTGTACTTGTTAATTGTGCCATGAGAAGCGCAGAGGAACATCTGGAGTAACTTCTGAAATGCCCGCTTCGCTGCTGCTGCTACTGTGCGATGGAGAATCTCCGGAGACGAAGGTCCCAAATCCTTGGCTTTGCGTATCGCCTGTTGCCGGGGCCGGGGTCGAAGCGCTCGGCAGAGATGGTGCTCGGTGCTCGGTGTCGGAGAGCTGGTCGGAGGCTCAGAGTTTTCGGATGGACTCGGAGTCGGACTGTGGTCGGATGCTTCCGGGATGCTGCACCGGCAAGTATGCGGCGCTGGGGGTTCACCGTCTGCGTGAGATGATGGGACTTTCGAGAGACTTTGAGACTTTTACTGTGCCATGGTCTGTTCTTATGGTTTTTGTTAGTTTTTAAGTTGGTTTGTCATGTGCTTTCGTGATATCATTCTGGAAAAACATTGTATCATTTCTTAATGCATGCATTACTAAATGACAATAAAAGGGGACTGCGTGTCCTCATAATCATAATCATAATAATCCAGAGTTGTTAAGTTCTTGTGCTTTCTATTTAATCTTGCCAAGTTTATTGTGACTGGCATGGGTTTTCCACATACGGTGATTAACGTAGACTCTTGATTAGTGCTGATTGCTGCGCGCACGCACGCGTGTGTGTGTGTGTGTGTGTGTGTGTGTGTGTGTGTGTGTGAGTGTGTGTGTGTGTGTGGTGTGTGTGGGTGTATGTGAGTGTGTGTGTGTGTGTGTGTGTGTGTGTGTGTGTGGGTGTGTGTGTGTGTGAGTGTGTGTGTGTGTGTGTGTGTGGTGTGTGTGTGTGTGTGTGTGTGTGTGTGTGTGTGTGTGTGTGTGTGTGTGTTTAGAGAATGATTCATCTCGCAGTGTTGCTCAGTCAAGCCACTGAAGTTGGAGTTCTGATGAATAAACTCTTGCTTCTGCCTCAAAGTGGGAGCTTGGTGTACTTCTGCACCTGGGTTCAATTGTCTGTCAGCGCACACCGAGACACAGGTTGTGATGCAATCACTCGGAATGCTCTCCGCCATATATGCCTAGAAGTGGGTAAGACTCTTTGGAGACCTATCAAACCTCCTCAACCACCTAACGTAATATAGCCGCCAGCACGCCTTCTTCACGGTAGCATCAATATGTTAGGCCCAGGGAAGATCCTTTGAGATGTTGGCACCCAGGAACTCGAAGCTGCTCCCAAACATGAAAAAAATCTGCAGATGCTGGAAATCCAGAGCAATGCACACAAAATGCTGGAGGAACTGAGCAGGTCAGGCAGCAACCGTGGAAATGAATAAACAGTTGACGTCACAGGCCGAGACCTTCACCAGGACTGGAAATGGAGGGGGAAGGAGTCTGACTAAGAAGGCGGGGGGTGGGGAGGAAGAAGTACAAGGTTTCAGGTGATAGGTGAAACTGGAAGGGAGCAGGGGTGAAGTAAAGAGCTGAGAAGTTGATTGGTGAGAGAGGTAAACGGCTGAGAAGGGGGAATCTGATTGGAGAAGATTGAAGACCATGGAAGGAAGGGAAGGGGGAAGAGCACCAGAGGGAGATGATGGGCAGGCAAGAAGAGAAGGCATGCGAGGGAAACAGGAATGGGGAATGGCAAAGGGGGGAGGGCAATTACCAAAAGTTTGAGAAATCAAAGTTCATGACATCAGGTTGGAGGCTACCCTAATGGAATATAAGCTGTTGCTCCTCCAACCAGAGTGTGGCCTCATCATGGCATTAGAGGAGGCCCTGGACCAACATGTCAGAATGAGAATGGGAAGTAGAATTGAAATGTCCTGCTGAGTTCCTCCAGCATTTGGTGTGTGTTGAAACTGCTCACCCATTGCTTGCTGAACACTCACTGAGGACTGGTATGTGCTCTCCTGACCTTCCCTTTCCGAAGTCCACAATTGCTCTTTGGTCTTGCTCAAATGATTCAATGGTGCAATGATGCGAGGCCTATCAGCGGTGGCAGCTGAGCTCGATGAAAGAGTTCTTCTCACAGGTAAGAGGTGGTTATTTAAAACGAGAGCTTCGCGGGCATTAGTCCACTGTGCAGGGCCTATCAGCGGCAGTAACTGTCGGGGGTAGGCCAGTGGCGAGAGTAGAAGTGACAGGCTTTTGCTCGTTTAGGCTTCGGCGAGGTAAGTGGACTTCAGTTTTGGTTTATCCTGCCATTTTTTTGAGGAATAGAGAGCATGTCGGTAGGGTTAGTGTTTTGCTCTGGGTGTTGGATGTGGGAATCCAGGGAATCTTCCAGTCTCCCAGATGGCCACATCTGCGCCAGGTGCACCGAGATTCAGCTCCTGAGAGACCATGTTAGAGATCTGGAGCTGAAGCTCGATGGCTTACAGCTTATTAGGGAGAGTGAGCAGGAGATAGATAGGAGCTACAGGGAGTTAGTCACCCCAAGGCTGCAGGAGTTAGATAAGTGGGTGACTGTCAGGGAAGCGAAGGGAAGGGTTCAGATAGTAGAGAGCACCCCTGTGGCCATCCCCCTCAGTAATCGTTCTTTTGTTTTGGATGCAGTTGAGGGGGGTGACCTGACAGAGGATAACCACGGTGATCGGGTCTCTGGCACTGAGCCTGGATCTGTGGTGCAGAAGGGAAAGAGGAAGATGAGAAATATGGTTGTCATAGGGAATTCCATAGGTGGGGGAACAGACAGAAGGTACTATCAGCCTGATAGAGATACCCGCATGGTGTGTTGCCTGCCAGGTGCCAGGGTACGGGATGTTCAGATTGGGTGCAGAGTATTCTTAAGGGAGACGGTGAACAGCCAGAAGTTTTGGTACACGTTGGTACCAACAACATAGGTAGAAGAAGGGAGGAGGTCCCGAAGAGAGAATTCAGGGATTTGGGTAGGAAGCTGAAAAGCAGGAACTCCAGGGTAGTAATCTTGGGAATGCTGCCTGTGCCACGTGCTAACGAGTGCAAGAATAGCATGATCAGCTGTATTAATGCAGGAGTCCCTAACCTTTTTTGCACCGCGGACCGGCCAACCGGACGGGAGGGTGGGTGGGGGGGGTGGGGGGTAGGGTTGCCAACGGACAAGAGTAGCAGTCAAATACAGGACATTTGTGTTTACCCCGAGAAAGACTACCATGACCATGAAGCCTTGCGTGGGCACCTGCGTGCGCATGCGCGATGCGCCGATTTTTTTCTACAAATCGTTTTTGGCGATTCTATTCAGTGAAACTACACTGTACACACATTATTTCTACTTTATATAGGCTGTGTATTTATCATATCACTCCTGCTTTTACTATATGTTAGTGTTAGTTTAGGTTTTATGTGTTATTTGGTATGACTTGGTAGGTTAATTTTTGGGTCGGAGAACACTCAAAAATTTTTCCTATATAAGTTAATAGTAATTGCTTCTTCGCTTTATGCCAGGGGTCCCCAACCTTTTTGCACTGTGGACCGGTTTAACATTGACGATATTCTTGTGGACCAGCCGACAGTGGGGGGAGGTAGGGTTGCCAACGGCCAAGAGTAGCAGTCAAATGACCATGAGGCCTTGCGCGGGCACCAGTGTGCATGCATGTTGTACGTGCCGATTTTTCCTGCAAATTGTTTTTGGCGATTCTGTTCGGAGGCGGGTGGGGGTGGTGTTGATCACGACCGGAATATAGGTGATAAGTGGCTAATACACTCAATTTCGTTTCTGAAAGGGTTTACCTTACGAATTTAATATTAAACACACAGCGCATATTTTCCTCACATGAATATAGTGATAAGTCAATTATCAGGGGAGGACAGGGGAGCTTGAAGTAAGTGTTGATCGAACTTCCAGTAGAAGTGGTAGAGGCAGGTTCGATATTATCATATAAAGAAAAATTGGATGGGTATATGGACAGGAAAGGAATGGAGGGTTATGGGCTGAGTGCAGGTCGGTGGGACTAGGTGAGAGTAACGTTCGGCACGGACTAGAAGGGCTGAGATGGCCTGTTACCGTGCTGTAATTGTTATATGGTTATATAAGTCAATAGCATCATAACATTTTAAGTAACGTTTGGATATTAAACACACAGCACATATTTTCCCTGTATGAACATATAAAATCATTGCATCACACCAATATCGCTGAATCAGTGGGAGCCCTGGGCTTGTTTTCCTGCAACAAGACGGTCCCATTGAGGGATGATGGGAGACAGCGATACTCGAACGGGGTTCCTTATGTCCAGTCTATTCCGCAATTTAGTTTTCGTTGCATTCATTGCAAAGATATGTTGGAAATGGAAGTAACATTTTCAGTGCTTTCGTGGCTATCTCAGGATATTTAGCCTTGACTTTGATCCAGAATGCCGGCAGAGATGTTATGTCAAACATACTTTTCATCCCGCTGTCATTTGCAAGCTTGGGGAGCTGATCTTCTTCCCGTGCTGACATGGATGACGCGCAGGTAATGACCTCGCGTGCATTCAAGCTCAACAGTGGGCGTGACAGGGAATGAGGAAAGGTGCAGCTGACTCCTATCGCCAAATCATATCGTTTCTCGCGGCCCGGTAGCACATGCTTTGCTGCCCGATACCAGTCCATGGCCCGGTGGTTGGGTACCGCTGCTTTATGCCATTTCGGCCCGAACGGTTTCATAGGAACGCTCTACCTTAGCGGGGGAAATACGGGACAAGGGCGGTCCCGTATGGGACAAACCAATTTAGCCCAATATATGGGATGTCCCGGCTAATACAGGACAGCTGGCAACCCCGGGGGGGGGGGGTAGGTGTTAATCACAACCGGGATATAGGTGATAAGTCAACTATAAGTCACTTATAAGTGGACAATTCTGATTTGATGGAGAATGGACGCGAAAGCACAGAGGAGCATCTGGAGAAATTTCTGAAGCACTCATTCGCTGCTGTCGTTATTGCGTGGTCTTGAATCTTTCGGAGGGTAGGCCTCAAAATCCCCGGCCTTGACTGCTTTTGGTGACTGAGAAGGAGGTCGAATCGTTTGGACAAAGATGGCGCTCAGTACTCGGTGATGGAGAGCTGATCAGAGCTCGAAGTTTTCGGATGACTCAGAGTTGTTTTGTGGTCGGCATGGCAGGGAGAGTTTTTCTTCCTTTTCCTGTTTGCGTGAGATGTGGGACATTTGAGAGACTTTGAACTTTACTGTGCTCATGGACTTCATCAAGTTATGGTATTGTTGCACTGTTGTAACTATATGTTATAATTATGTTGTTTTGTTAGTTTTTTCAGTCTTGGTCTGTCCTGTGTTTTGCGATATCACACTGGAGGAAATATTGTATCATTTCTTAATGCATGCATTACTAAATGACAATAAAAGAGGACTACATGTCTTCATAATCTAATACACTCAATTTCGTTTCTAAAAGGGTTTTTCTAACGAATTTAATATTAAATACACAGTGCGTATTTTCCTCACATGAATATAGTGATAAGTCAATTATAAGTCACTTATAAGTCAACAGCATCATAACATTTTAAGTAACGTTTGGATATTAAACACACAGCACATATTTTCCTCGTATGAACATATAAAATCATGGCCACACACCAATATTGCTGAATCAGTGGGAGCCCTGGGCTTGTTTCCCTGCAACAAGATGGTCCTATCGAGGGTTGATGGGAGACAGCAATACTCAAAAGGGGTTCTTTATGTACAGTCTATTCCGCAGTTTGGTTTTCGTTGCATCCATTGCAGAAAACCCCGCTTTGCAGAGATATGTTGGAAATGGAAGCAACATTTTCAGTGCTTTCGTGGCTATCTCAGGATATTTAGCCTTGACTTTGATCCAGAATGCCGGCAGAGATGTTATGTCAAACATACTTTCCAGCCCGTCGTCATTTGCAAGCTCGAGGAGTTGATCTCCTTCCCGCGCTGACATGGATGACGTGCGTAATGACCTCGCGTGCGTTCAAGTTCAACAGTGGGCGTAAAGGGAATGAGGAAAGGTGCAGCAGAGATGATAGAAAGAACAGGTAGGAGATGAGGCTTAATCACAGCCAGTGGCATGAGTTACAGGGCAATAGAGGCATGGTGCAGTTAAAACAGAAAGCAACAAATACTGGACTGAAGGTGTTATATTTGAATGCACGCAGCATTAGGAATAAAATGGACAATCTTGAAATTCAGCTACAGATGAGCAAATATGACGTTGTGGCCATTTCTGAAACTTGGCTAAATGATGTCTGCCATTGGGAGCTGAATGTCCAAGGATATATGGTGTATCAGAAAGATAGGTTAGTAGGCAGAGGGGGTGGTATGGCTCTGTGTATAAGAAATAATATTAAATCATTAGAAAGAGATGACATAGGATTGGAAGGTGTAGAGTCTCTATGGGTTCAGTTAAGAAATGACAAGGGTAAAAGGACCCTAATGGCAGTTGTATACAGGCCTCCAAACAACAGCCGGGATGTGGAGTACAAATTACAGCAGGAGATAGAAAAGGCGTGTCAGAAGGGCAATGTCATGATAATCATTGGGGATTTTAACATGAAAGTGGATTGGGGAGACTAGGCCAGTACTGGACCACAAGAGGGAGAATTTGTAGAATGTTTATGGGATGGTTTTTTAGAACAGCTTGTTGTTGAGCCCACTGGGGGATCGGCTGTGCTGGATTGGGTGTTGTGCAATGATCCAGAGGTGATAAGAGAGCTTAAGGTTAAGGAACCCTTAGGGAACAGTGATCACAATATGATTGAATTCACATTGAAATTTGAGAGGGAAAAAAAATCCAATATGTCGGTATTTCAGTGGAATAAAGGAAATTACAATGGCATGAGAGGGGAACTGGCTGATGTTGACTGGAAAGGGACATTTGGAGGAAGGACAGCAGAGCAGCAATGGCTGGAGTTTCTTTAAAAAATGAGGGAAGTGCAAGATGAATATATTCCAAATAAGAAGAAATTTTCAAAGGGAAGAAGGACACTACTGTGGCTGACAAGTGAAGTCAGAGCCAAAGTAAAAGCAAAAGGGAGGGCATACAAGGAAGCCAGAGCTAGTGGGAAGATAGAGGGTTGCGAAGCTTTTAAAAACTTGCAGAAGGAAACTAATTAGGTCATTAGGAAGGAAAAGATGAATTATGAAAGGAAGTTGGCGACCAATATCAAAGAAAATACTAAAAGCTTTTTTAAGTATATAAAGGGTAAAAGAGAGTTGAGGGTAGATATAGGACCAATACAAAATGATGCAGGAGATATTGCAATGAGAGACGCAGAGATGGCAGAGGAACTGAATGCGTACTTTGCATCAGTCTTCACAGTGGAAGACGTCTGCAGTATACTGGACATTCAAGAGTGTCAGGGAAGTGAAATATGTGCAGTGAAAATTACAACTGAGAAGGTGCTCAGGAAGCTTAATGGTCTGAGGGTGGATAAATCTCCTGGACCTGATGGAATGCACCCTTGGTTTCTGAAGGAAGTAGCTGGAGAGATTGTGGAGGCATTAACAATGATCTTTCAAGAATCGATAGATTCTGGCATTGTACTGGATGACTTGGGTAGTGGGTAGTGGCTCCATATGTCACTACTACAGGGCATGACGGCCCTGCCCTACACGAGTCCCGGGCTCAGCTGGCTCCGGCTGACAGTACCCGGTATGGGCCCCTATCCAGGGTTACGGACCCCACTGCCTTGTGGGTATCTTCGGGAGAAGAGAAGGCTGAGGAGTAAACCCTACACAAATCCGGAGTGGAGCCCCTAAGGTGGTTGGATGACGTCTCACGTCACCTCCCGGCAGCTCCTGCAGCCAAGCTGATGCCAAATGTACTGTTTCACATTCCTTTGGACCACATCCGCGAGGCCGAGAGAGGGATCTTGATGTCTGGGCAGCCCAGGATCTCCATATTCATCGCCCAGGTCTGTGCCCCGGAGAAAAACCGGGAGCATCCATTGTCTGCTTAAGCAGACGGAGCCATTAATTACCAGATGACTGGAAAATTGCAAATGTAACTCCCCTATTTAAGAAGGGTGGGAGGCTGCAAAAAGGAAACTATAGACCTGTTAGCCTGACATCAGTGGTTGGAAAGTTATTGGAATCGATTGTTAGGGATGAGATTACGGAGTACCTGGAGGCACATGACAAGATAGGCCAAAGCCAGCATGCTTTCCTGAAAGGAAAATCCTGCCTAACAAACCTACTGTAATTCTTTAAGGAAATTACAAGCAGGGTAGACAAAGGAGATGCAGTAGATGCGGTGTACTTGGATTTTCAGAAGGCCGTTGATAAGGTGCCGCACATGAGGCTGCTTAGCAAGGTAAGGTCCCATGGAATTACAGGGAAGTTACTAGCATGGGTGGAGCATTGGCTGGTCGGCAGAAAACAGAGAGTGGGAATAAAGGGATCCTATTCTGGCTGGCTGCCGGTTACCAGTGGAGTTCCATAGGGGTCGGTGTTGGGACCACTGCTTTTTATGATCTATGTCAATGATTTGGACTATGGGATTAATGGATTTGTGGCTAAATTTGCCGATGATACAAGGATAGGTGAAGGAGCAGGTAGTGTTGAGGAAACAGAGAGCCTGCAGATAGTCTTAGATTGTTTAGGGGTGTGGGCAAAAAAGGGGCAAATTAAATACAATGTAGGAAAGTGTATGGTCATGCACTTTGGGGGAAGAAATAAACAGGCAGACTATTATTTAGATGGAGAGAGAATTCAAGCAGAGGTACAAAGGGACTTGGGAGTCCTTATGCAAGATACCCTAAAAGTTAAGCTCCAGGTTGAGTCGGCAGTGAAGAAGGCGATTGCAATGCTGGCATTCATTTCTAGAGGTATAGAATATAAGAGCAGGGGTGTGATGTTGAGGCTCTGTAAGGCACCCATGAGACACACGAAGTATTGTGTGCAGTTTTGGGCTCCTTATTTTAAAAAGCATATACTGACATAGGAGAAGGTTCAGAGAAGGTTCACGAGAATGATTCCAGGAATGAAAGGGTTACCGTATGAGGAACATCTGGCAGCTCTTGGGATGTATTCCCTGGAGTTCAGGAGAATGAGGGGGGAATCTCATGGAAACATTCCGAATGTTAAAAGGCCTGAACAGATTAGAAATGGCAAAGTTATTTCGCATGGTAAGGGATTCTAGGACAAGAAAGCACGACTTCAGGATTGAAGGACGTTCTTTTAGAACTGAGATGCGGAGAAATTACTTTAGTCAGAGGGTGGTAAATCTGTGGAATTTGATGCCACGAGCAACTGTGGAGGCCAAGTCATTGGGTGTATTTAAGGCAGAGATAGATAGGTTCTTGATTAGCCAGGGCATCAAAGGATATGAGGTGAAGGCAGAGGAGTGGGAATGACTGGAAGAATTGGATCAGCCCGTGATTGAATGGTGGAGCAGACTCGATGGGCCGAATGGCCTACTTCTGCTCCTATATTTTTATGGTCTTATGGTCTTACTTAATGTCAGAGAATGTATACAGTATACAGCCTGAAATTCCTACTCTTCACAGACATCCATGAAACAGAAGAAAACCTCAAAGAATGAGTGACAGAAACATTAGAACCCTAAGACCCCCCTTCCCCCACCCAAGCACAAGCAGCAGTAAAGGCATCAGCCCCCCACCCCATCCCCACGCCCACCATGCAAGCCCCCAAAGAGACCATGATGAAAAACTACAGTCCATCCCAGCACCTTGACATCTCAGACAAGCTCTCTCTCTCACCTGAGTGCAGGAGCTTTCTTTCAACAGCTGCGCCCACGCCTGCTGTCTTGATGTTTCAATCTCCTGCGACGCTTCAATCAGCAAGCAATCGAGTCGTCCAAGGGGCCGCCCCTTGAAGGTGCGCGTCTTCCAGACCGCACCTGGAGATATTGAAACGCCGGGTCCAAGAGTGAGAACCCACTGCCCAAAGAGAACCGTAGTTTGAGCTGCAGCTGTAAATCACAGACCCCCACAGGACCCCAGCCACCTTGAGAAGAAAAGAGAGACACGAGAAGGGAAGAATAAGCTGTTTTGCGAATGAACTGGAAGAAGTCAGCTGGGTTTGCAAAAACCTCTGCAGCCATCTTTAGTTTCCTCTCACTCCCGCTGATGTTGAATGTGAGGTTATTGTGACACGACTCAATCAGCAGATCCATCTCACTCCCGTAAGCTGCCTCAGCGCCATCTGAGATTCCACCAACAACAGTGGTTTGGTTATTAAAACTGAGGCCATGGTGATGAATCAGGTTCAGAATCAAGTTTAATATCACTGGCAAATGTGGTGAAATTTGTTGTTATGCGGCAGCAGCACATTGCAATACATAATAATAAAAACTAAAGTACAGTCAGAGGTGTATAAATATAAAGTTAAGTTAAATAAGTGGTGCAAAAAGAGAAAAAAAAGTAGTGAGGTAGTGTTCATGGTTTCAATGTTCACTCAGAAATTGGATGACAGAGGGGAAGAAGCTGTTCCTAAACATTGACTGTGTGTCTTCAGGCTCCTGTACCTCCTCCCTGATGGTAGCAGTGAGAAGAGGGCACGTCCTGGGTGGTAAATGATGTCCTGGGCGAAGCTGTAATTGATAAACAACAGACTGACATATGTCTTGTGGCTGTCTAGGCGCTACGAAACAGAGTGAGGAGCCAGTGATTCTGCATCCACTGCAGACCTCTTGCGGCAGTAGGTGAATCGCAATGGGTTCAAATCCTCGCTTTGACTCTACCAAACCTCTCAAAACATTCCATTAGAGTAGTTGTGAGTGCTACAAGGCAATAGTCATTGAGGTACATCATCCTGTTTTCTTGGTCACCTGAATGATTGCTGCCCTTTTGAAGCAGGTGAGAAGCTCAAGACTGTGGTAGTGACATGTTGAAGATGTCTTTGAATACATCAGCCAGTTAGCCAAAGTAGCCCGTTTGGCCCATTGAGCCCGTTTCACAATTCAATAAGATCAGATTGGAATATCAACTCCACATTCCTTCCCACTTTTCCCTTAAAAGTATTCATAGATTCTGCTTCCACTATGAATTCTATTGAATATTTAATATTTAAAGACTCAGATAGAGTGGCTGTTGAGAGGATGTTTCTGAACTTAAGGTTCTGAACTTAAAGAGGGGTAACTTTGAAGGTATGAGACGTGAATTAGCTAAGATAGACTGGCAAATGACACTTAAAGGATTGACGGTGAATATGCAATGGCAAGCATTTAAAGGTTGCATGGATGAACGACAATAATTGTTCATCCCAGTTTGGCAAAAGAATAAATCAGGGAAGGCAGTGCACCTGTGGCTGACAAGGGAAATTAGGGATAGTATCAATTCCAAAGAAGAAACATACAAATTAGCCAGAAAAAGCGGCTCACCTGAGGACTGGGAGAAATTCAGAGTCCAGCAGAGGAGGACAAAGGGCTTAATTAGGAAAGGGAAAAAAGATTATGAGAGAAAACTGGCAGGGAACATAAAAACTGACTGTAAAAGCTTTTATAGATATGTGAAAAGAAAAAGATTGGTTAAGACAAATGTAGGTCCCCTACAGACAGAAACAGGTGAATTGTTTATGGGGAACAAGGACATGGCAGACCAATTGAATAATTACTTTGGTTCTGTCTTCACTAAGGAGGACACAAATAATCTTCCGGAAATAGTAGGGGACAGAGGGTCTAGTGAGATGGAGGAACTGAGGGAAATACATGTTAGTAGGGAAGTGGTGTTAGGTAAATTGAAGGGATTAAAGGCAGATAAATCCCCAGGGCCAGATGGTCTGCATCCCAGAGTGCTTAAGGAAGTAGCCCAAGAAATAGTGGATGCATTAGTGATAATTCTTTAAAACTCGTTAGATTCTGGACTAGTTCCTGAGGATTGGAGGGTGGCTAATGTAACCCTGCCTTTTAAAAAAGGAGGGAGAGAGAAACCGGGGAATTATAGACCGGTTAGCCTAACATTGGTGGTGGGGAAAATGCTAGAGTCAGTTATCAAAGATGTGATAACAGCACATTTGGAAAGCGGTGAAATTATCGGACAAAGTCAGCATGGATTTGTGAAAGGAAAATCATGTCTGATGAATCTCATAGAATTTTTTGAGAATGTAAATAGTAGAGTGGATAGGGGAGAACCAGTGGATGTGGTATATTTGGATTTTCAAAAGGCTTTTGTCAAGGTCCCACACAGGAGATGACTGTGCAAACTTAAAGCACACGTTATTGGGGGTAAGGTATTGGTGTGGGTGGAGAATTGGTTGGCAGACAGGAAGCAAAGAGTGGGAATAAACGGGACCTTTTCAGAATGGCAGGCAGTGACTAGTGGGGTACCGCAAGGCTCAGTGCTGGGACCCCAGTTGTTTGCAATATATATTAATGACTTAGATGAGGGAATTAAATGCAGCATCTCCAAGTTTGTGGATGACACGAAGCTGGGCAGCAGTGTTAGCTGTGAGGAGGATGCTAAGAGGATGCAGGGTGACTTGGATAGGTTAGGTGAGTGGGCAAGTTCATGGTAGATGCAATTTAATGTGGATAAATGTGAGGTTATCCACTTTGGTGGCAAAAACAGGAAAACAGATTATTATCTGAATGGTGGCCGATTAGGAAAAGGGTAGGTGCAATGAGACCTGGGTGTCATTATACACCAGTCATTGAAAGTGGGCATGCAGGTTCAGCAGGCGGTGAAAAAGGCCAATGGTATGCTAGCATTCATAGCAAGAGGATTCCAGTACAGGAGCAGGGAGGTACTACTGCAGTTGTACAAGGCCTTGGTGAGACCACACCTGGAGTATTGTGTGCAGTTTTCGTCCCCTAATCTGAGGAAAGACATTCTTGCCATAGAGGGAGTACAAAGAAGGTTCATCAGATTGATTCCTGGGATGGCAGGACTTTCATATGATGAAAGACTGGATTGACTAGGCTTATACTCGTTGGAATTTAGAAGATTGAGGGGGGATCTTACTGAAATGTATAAAATCCTAAAGAGATTGGACAGGCTAGATGCAGGAAGATTGTTCCCGATGTTGGGGAAGTCCAGAACGAGGGGTCACAGTTTGAGGATAAAGGGGAAGCTTTTTAGGACTGAGATGAGGAAAAACTTCTTCACACAGAGAGTGGTGAATCTGTGGAATTCTCTGCCACAGGAAACAGTTGAGGCCAGTTCATTGGCTATATTTAAGAGGGAGTTAGATATGACCCTTGCGGCTAAAGGGATCAGGGGGTATGGAGGGAAGGCTGGTACAGGGTTCTGAGTTGGATGATCAGCCATGATCATACTGAATGGCGGTGCAGGCTCAAAGGGCCGAATGGCCTACTCCTGCACCTATTTTCTATGTTTCTATGTATCTATAGTGGGGGAGTCTAGGACCACAGGGCACATCCTCGGAATAAAGGAAGTCCCTTTAGATTCTGGGGCCCACAGACCGCTTGGTTAATGGTAAGGCTCCATGGCATAAAAAAGGTAGGGAACTACTGCTTTAGAACAAAGATGAGAAGAAATTTCTTTAGCCAGAGGGTGGTGAATCTGTGGAATTCATTGCCACAACAACTATGGAGGACAAGTCATCGAGTATATTTAAAGTGGAGGTTGATGGGTTCTTGATTAGTACAGGCATCAAAAGTTATAGGGAGAAGGCAGGAGAATGGGGTTGAGAGGAATAACAAATCAGCTGTGATGCAATGGTAGAGCAGACTGAATGGGCTGAATGGCCTGTTTCTGCTTCTATGTATTATAATCACTACACTTTCAGGAAGAATATTTCAAAGATTCATGATTGGTGAAAAAAATTCACAATCTTATTCTTAAATGGACAACTCTTCATTTTTAATCCTCAACTGAAGGATTTTTGCCACAATAGGAAACACCATATCTACCCTGCCAAGACTCCAGATCATCTTACATGTTTCAAAAGCAAACTCTGCATTTTTCTTGGCGGTTGATCGGGACAGGACTGCGCAAGCACGTGTAAGTCAGTCTGTGAGGCAGCGGGAGTATTTAAAAGAGAGTAGTTTGACGGAGCGGGCGACGTTGTAGCGGGCAACGGAGTAGAGGGGGACAGAGTAGGGAGGCTTTGTCTTGAGAGGCTTCGGCGAGCAGAGGCTGAGGACGAGCTTCACTCCAAGTGAGGTAAGGCCAGGTAAGTTCCTTTAAAAGGAGAACAGTCTGCAGCAGTATTTTATTTGAAGCAAGGAAGTCGGCGAGGCTGTAGTGTATTGGGTAGGTTATGACAGCTGAGATCGGCCCTGTGGTTTGTTCCTCCTGAAGCATGTGGGAGATCAGGGATACTTCCAGTGTCCCTGACGACTATGTGTGCAGGAAATGTGTCCAGCTGCAGCTCCTGGCAGACCGCCAGTGGATGGAGCTGTGATTGGATTCATACTGGAGCATCCGCGATGCTGAGAAAGTCGTGAATAGCACGTTCAGTGTGTTGGCCACACCGCAGGTAAAGGCTATACAGGCAGAAAGGGAATGAGTGGCCACTAAACAGCATAGCAGTAGGCAGGTAGTGCAGGAGTCCCCAGAGGTCATCTCCCTCCTAAACAGATATTATATTGTTTTAGATACTGTTGGGGGAGATGTCTCATCAGGGGAAGGCAGCAGCAGCCGAGTTCATGGCACCATGGCTGGCTCTGTGGCACTGGAGGGAAGGAAAAGGAGTGGGAGAGCTATAGTGATAGGGGATTCGATTGTAAGGGGAATAGATAGGCGTTTCTGCGGCCGCAAACGAGACTCCAGGAGGGTATGTTGCCTCCCTGGTGCAAGGGTCAAGGATGTCTCTGAGCGGCTGCAGGACATTCTGGAGTGGGAGGGTGAGCAGTCAGTGGTCGTGGCGCACATAGGTACCAACGATATAGGTAAAAAACGGGATGAGGTCCTACAAGGTGAATTTAGGGAGTTAGGAGATAAACTAAAAAGTAGGACCACAAAGGTAATAATCACTACCAGTGCCACGTGCTAGTCAGAGTAGAAATAGGAGGATATATCAGATGAATAAGTGGCTTGAAAAATGGTGCAAAGGGGAGGGAGAGATTCAAATTTCTGGGGCATTGGAACCAGTTCTGGAGGAGGTGGGACCGGTACAAACAGGACAGTCTGCACCTGGGCTCGACTGGAACCAATGTCCTAGGGGGAGCGTTTGCTACTGTTGTTCAGGAGGATTTAATCTAACGTGGCAGGGGGATGGGAACAAGTGCAGAGAGACAGAGGGGTGTAAAGTGAGGGTAGAAGCAAAAAGTAGTAAGGTGAAAAGTAAAAGTGGCAGAACGGCAAATCCAGGGCAAAAATCAAAAAGGGCCTCTTTTCAACATAATTGTATAAGGGCTATGAGTGTTGTAAAAGCAAGCCTGAGGCTTTGTGTGTCAATGCAAGGAGCATTCGTAACAAGGTGGATGAATTAAAAGTGTAGATTGTTATTAATGAATACGATATAGTTGGGATCACAGAGACATGGCTCCAGGGTGACCAAGGATGGGAGCTCAACATTCAGGGATATTCAATAATCAGGAGGAATAGACATGAAAGAAAAGGAGGTGGGGTTGCATTGCTGGTTAGAGAGAAGATTAACGCAATAGAAAGTAAGGACATTAGCCGGGAGGATGTGGAATCGATATGGGTAGAGCTGCATAACACTAAGGGGCAGAAAACGCTGGTGGGAGTTGTGTACAGGCCACCTAACAGTAGTAGTGAGGTTGGGGATGGCATTAAACACGAAATTAGAAATGCGTGCAATAAAGGAACAGCAGTTATAATGGGTGACTTCAATCTACATATAGATTGGGTGAACCAAATTGGTAAGGGTGCTGAGGAAGAGGATTTATTGGAATGTATGCGGGATGGTTTTCTGAACCAACATGTTGAGGAACCAACTAGAGAGCAGGCCATTCTAGACTGGGTATTGAGAAATGAGGAAGGGTTAATTAGCAATCTTGTTGTGAGAGGCCCCTTGGGTAAGAGTGACCATAATATGGTGGAATTCTTCATTAAGATGGAGAGTGACATAGTTAATTCAGAAACAAAGGTTCTGAACTTAAAGAACGGTGACTTTGAAGGTATGAGACGTGATTTAGCTAAGATAGACTGGCAAATGATACTTAAAGGGTTGACGGTGGATATGCAATTGCAAGCATTTAAAGATTGAATGGATGAACTACAACAGTTGTTCATCCCAGTTTGGCAAAAGAATAAACCAGGGAAGGTAGTGCACCCATGGCTGACAAGGGAAATTAGGGATAGTATCAATTCCAAAGAAGAAACATACAAATTAGCCAGAAACAGCGGCTCACCTGAGGACTGGGAGAAATTCAGAGTCCAGCAGAGGAGGACAAAGGGCTTAATTAGGAAGGAGAAAAAAGATTATGAGAGAAAACTGGCAGGGAACATAAAAACTGACTGTAAAAGCTTTTATGGATATGTGAAAAGAAAAAGATTGGTTAAGACAAATGTAGGTCCCCTACAGTCCGAAACAGGTGAATTGATCGTGGGGAACAAGGACATGGCAGACCAATTGAATAAATACTTTGGTTCTGTCTTCACTAAGGAGGACATAAATAATCTTCCGGAATAGTAGGGGACTGAGGGTCTAGTGAGATGGAGGAACTGAGGGAAATACATGTTAGTAGGGAAGCGGTGTTAGGTAAATTGAAGGGATTAAAGGCAGATAAATCCCCAGGGCCAGTTGGTCTGCATCCCAGAGTGCTTAAGGAAGTAGCCCAAGAAATAGTGAATGCATTAGTGATAATTTTTCAAAGCTCTTTAGATTCTGGACTAGTTCCTGAGGATTGGAGGGTAGCTAATGTTACCTCGCTTTTTAAAAAAGGAGGGAGAGAGAAACCGGGGAATTATAGACCAGTTAGCCTAACATTGGTGGTGGGGAAAATGCTAGAGTCAGTTATCAAAGATGTGATAACAGCACATTTGGAAAGCGGTGAAATCATCGGACAAAGTCAGCATGGATTTGTGAAAGGAAAATCATGTCTGACGAATGTCATAGAATTTTTTGAGGACGTAACTAGTAGAGTGGATAGGGGAGAACCAGTGGATGTGGTATACTTGGATTTTCAAAAGGCTTTTGACAAGGTCCCACACAGGAGATTAGTGTGCAAACTTAAAGCACACGGTATTGGGGGTATGGTATTGATATGGATAGAGAATTGGTTGGCAGACAGGAAGCAAAGAGTGGGAATAAACGGGACCTTTTCAGAATGGCAGGCAGTGACTAGTGGGGTACTGCAAGGCTCAGTGCTGGGACCTCAGTTGTTTACAATATATATTAATGACTTAGATGAGGGAATTAAATGCAGCATCTCCAAGTTTGCGGATGACACGAAGCTAGGTGGCACTGTTCGCTGTGAGGAGGATGCTAAGAGGATGCAGGGTGACTTGGATAGGTTAGGTGAATGGGCAAATTCATGGCAGATGCAATTAATGCGGATAAATGTGAGGTTACCCACTTTGGTGGCAAAAACAGGAAAACAGATCTGAATGGTGGCCAATTAGGAAAAGGGGAGGTGCAACGAGACCTGGGTGTCATTATACACCAGTCATTGAAAGTGGGCATGCAGGTACAGCAGGCGGTGAAAAAGGTGAATGGTATGCTGGCATTCATAGCAAGAGGATTCGAGTACAGGAGCAGGGAGGTACTACTGCAGTTGTACAAGGCCTTGGTGACACCACACCTGGAGTATTGTGTGCAGTTTTGGTCTCCTAATCTGAGGAAAGACATTCTTGCCATCGAGGGAGTACAAAGAAGGTTCACCAGATTGATTCCTGGGATGGCAGGACTTTCATATGATGAAAGACTGGATCGACTAAGCTTATACTCACTGGAATTTAGTAGATTGAGGGGGGATCTTATTGAAACGTATAAAATCCTAAAAGGATTGGACAGGTTAGATGCAGGAAGATTGTTCCCGATGTTGGGGAAGTCCAGAATGAAGGGTCACGGTTTAAGGATAAAGGGGAAGCCTTTTAGGACCAAGATGAGGAAAAACTTCTTCACACAGAGAGTGGTGAATCTGTGGAATTCTCTGCCACAGGAAACAGTTGAGGCCAGTTCATTGGCTATATTTAAGAGGGAGTTAGATATGGCCCTTGTGGCTAGGGGAATCAGAGGGTATGGGGGGAAGGCTGGTGCAGGGTTCTGAGTTGGAAGATCAGCCATGATCATACTGAGTGGCGGTGCAGGCTCGAAGGGCCAAATGGCCTACTCCTGCACCTATTTTCTATGTTTCTATGTTTCTTTTAGTCAACCACAGTTTTGGGAGTTATAGTGGAGCGTGTATCAAGCTTCAAATTCCTTGGCGTCCACATTTCCGAGGATCTCACCTGGTCCCTGAACTCCTCCATCCTGATCAAAAAGGCGCAACAGCGCCTTTATTTCCTGTGGAGCATCAAGAAAGCTCACCTCTGTCCCAGGATACTGACGGACTTTTACCGCTGTACCATTGAGAGCATACTCAACAACTGCATCTCAGTGTGGTATGGCAACTGTCCCGTATTGGACTGCAAAGTACTCCAACGTGTGGTGAAAACTGCCCAGCACCCAATTGCCCACCATTGAGAACACCTACCATAAACGCTGCCTGGGCAGGGTGAAAAGCATTATCAAGGATGCATCTCATCCTAACCATGGACTTTTTACTCTCCTCCCATCCGGTAGGCGCTACAGGAGCCTCCGCTCCCACACCAGCAGGCACAGGAAGAGCTTCTTCCCTGAGGCTGTGACCCTGCTGAACCTCACACCACACGCTAAGCAGTATTGCACTCATACTGTACTGTCTCAGTACTTTTATATTTGTCATTACTTTTTATTCGCAGTTATTTTGTAAATAACACCCTTCTTTGCATTTCTGGTTAGATGCTAACTGCATTTCATTGGCTTTGTATCTGTACTCGGCACCATGACAATAAAGTTGAATCTAAACTGATCTAACCTAATCTAATCATTGCACTCATGTGCTGGGTCCAGGACAGATCCTCTGAAATGATGACTCCGAGGAATTCCATGAGGACTGGTGCATCGGCCTCATGTTTCCTCCGCCTGAGGTCAATAATCAGCTTCTTGGTCTTGCTGACATTGAGTAAGAGGTTGTTGTAGCACGACTCAGCCAGATTTTCAATCTCCCTCCTATATGTCAATTCGTCACCAGCTGTGATTTGGCCAAAGACAACAGTGTCGTCAGCAAACTTAAATATGGCATTGGAACTGTGCTTGGCCTCACAGTCATAAATATAAAGCGAGTAGAGCAGGGGACTAGGCCCTCTATCTCTGTCTTTCAATACTTGATGGGTTTCAATGAGATTACCCTCCATTCTTCTAAACTCTAGCGATTACAGGCCCACCCAGAGCCATCAAATGCTCCTCGTACATTCGTACATCTGTTATGTGCCGTGTCGTACGACATGGGTGATCATGGTCTTTCCATTAACATGATTGCTCTTGGCAAAATTTCTCAACAGATGTTGTTTGCCTTTGCCTTCTGGGCAGTGCCTTTACAAGACGGGTGACCTCCCCAGCCATCATTAATGCTTTCCAGGGATGGTCTGCCTGGCGTTAGTGTTCGCATAACCAGATCTTGTGGTATGCACCAGCTGCTCATATGACCATCCACCACCTGCTCTTGTCGTTTCACATAGAGTCGTAGAAAAGTACAGCACAGAAGCAGGCCCTTTGGCCCATCTAATCTGTTCTGAACCATTTTAACTGCCTACCCCTACTGGCCTGCACTGGGACTATAGTCCTCCGTCCCGCTACCATCCATGTACTTATCCAACCTTCTCCTAAATGTTGAAATTGAGCTCACAACGCAGCACTTGCACTGGCAACTCGTTCCACGCTCTGATGACCCTCCGAGTGAAGAGGTTTCCCCTCATGTTCCCCTTAAACTTTTCATCTTTCACCCTTAACCCATGACTTCTAGTTGTAGACCTCAAAGGAAAAAACCTGATTGCAGTTACCCTGTCTATACCCTTCATAATTTTGTATACCTCTATGAAATCTCCTCTCAATCTTCTATGTTCCAAGAAATAAAGTCCTAACCTATTCAATCTTTCCCCTTAACTCAGGTCCTCCAGACCCAGGAACTTTCTTGTAAATTTTCTCTGCACTCTTTCAACCTTATTTACATCTTTCCTGTAGCTAGGTGACCAAAACTGCACACGATACTCCAAATTAGGCCTCACCAACATCTTAAACAACTTCAAAATAACATCCCTTTTCCTGTACTCAATACTTGGATTTCTGAAAAACCAATGCACCAAAAGCTTTCTTTATGACTCTATTTACCGGTGCTACCACTCTCAATGAATTATGGACCTGTATTCCCAGATCCCTCTGTTCTACCACACTCATCAGAACCCTAAACTTCACTGTGTAAGAACATAAGGACATTAGAAACAGGAGCAGGAGTCGGCCATCTGGCCCGTCGAGCCTGCTCTGTCATTCAATAAGATCATGGCTGATCTGGCCATGGACGCATTCTCCACCTACCTGCCTTTCCCCCATAACCTTTAATTTCCCTATTATGCAAAAATCTATCCAATCTTGTCTGAAATATATTTACTGAGGTAGCCTCCATGGCTTCATTGGGCAGAGAATTCCACAGATTTACCATTCTCTGGGAAAAGCAGTTCCTGCTCATCTCCGTCCTAAATCTACTCCCCTGAATCTTGAGGCTATGTCTTCAGGAACAGACCTACCCTGGTTGGTCCTACAGAAGTGCAATGCCTCACACTTGTCTACATTTAATTTCATCTGCCATTTTTCAGTCTAATTTTGCTGCTGCCCAGATGCCACTGCAAGCCATGAAAGTCTTACTCACTGTTCACTACACCCTCAATCTTGGTGTCATCTGCAAACTTGCTGATCCAGTTAAGCACATTATCATCTAGATCATTGATATAGATGACATACAACAATGGACCCAGCACTAATCCCTGTGGCACTCCACTATTCACAGGCCTCCAGTCAGAGAGGCAACCCTCTACTATCACTCTATGGCTTCTTTCAATGTCTAATCCAACTTACTAATTTATCTTGAATGCCGGCGAAAGAACCTTCTTGACCAACCACCCATGTGGGATCTTGTCAAGTGCCTTGACAAAGTCCATGTAGACAACATCCACTGCCTTTGGTGCTGAAGAAACAAAACCATGGAATCAGAAGAAGAAGAATTCATAATAATAAATAAATAAGCAATAAATATTGAGAACATGAGATGAAGAGTCCTTGAAAGTGAGTCCATTTGTTGTTGGAACATTTCAATGATGGAGCAAGTGAAGTTGAGTGATGTTATCCCCTTTGGTTCAAGAGCTGGTGTCTGAGGGGTAGTAACTGTTCCTGAATCTGGTGGTGTGAGTCTTGAGGCTCTGTATTGTCTTCCTGATGGCAGCAATGAGAAGACAGTATGTCCTTACAAGAAATGCAAAACAGAAGGTCTCGGATGACTCTTGACCTTCTTCTTTGGAACAGAGGAACTGTTGGCTGAAAAAAGATGAGATTCCATCCAGTCCAGTTCCTACAGCCTTGGTTGGTAAGAGAGTCAACAGGATTGGAATCACAGTAACCAGTCACAGGAGTGAAGGAGATGAGAGGCGATTTGATTTGAAGAGACATAGATTGAGTGGATAGACAGAGACTTTTTCCCAGGGCAGAAATGGCAGGGGGCATAATTTTTAGGTGATTGGAGGAAAGTAGAGGGGGGATGTCAGAGGTAAGTGTTTTTTTCACAGAGAGTGTTGAGCATGTGGAACCTGCTGCCAGGGGTGGTGGTAGAGGGAGATCCATTAGGGATATTCAAGGGACTCTTAGACAGACACATGGATGATAGAAAAATGGAGGGCTATGTAGGAGCAACATCCAACAGGACCACAACCAAGAAGGTTTGGAGGCTTGTGTGCCACAATGACTCAGAAAATTATGTTGGCTGGAGTCAAGGCCTTGTGGTTTGACTCTTGGTAGGGTCTCCCATGACACAGAGGTCAAAGGGTAGAGGCTAGACTAAGAGTGGTTCACCATCCTCCAGGTTTTGGGGTTAAGCTCTGGGCTAACAACCCTGACTTGTCAAACAAAATTATTGAGGAAATGGCAACAAAGAACCTTCTACATCTATGTGCGACAGTATGGACAGTGAGAGATGGAGGACTTTCATTGCTACCCTAAATGCCAGTGGAGTAATGGGCAGTAAGTAAGCAGGTGGAAAGGGACCGTTAGATTGATCTTGGAGTAGCTTTAAAGCTAGTAAACAACAGAGGCCAAAAGACCTGCAGTGTTCCATTTTACTATGCTAAATTCTGCCATTAAATAAATTACACTTTTCCATTACCTGAATTCACAATTGCAACTCAAATTTCCAGTGCAGTGTGATTTCAAAGTTCAAAATAAATGTTATTATCAATGTACGTATATGTCACTATATACAACCCTGTGATTCATTTTCCTGTGGGCATACTCAGCAAATCTATAGAGTAGTAACTATAACAGGATCGATGAAAGATCAACCAGAGTGCAGAAGACAACAAACTGTGCAAATGCAAATATAAATAAATAGCAATAAATAATGAGAACATGAGATGAAGAGTCCATTGGTTGTGGGAACATTTTAATGATGGGGCAAGTGAAGTTGAGTGAAGTTAACCCCTTTGGTTCAAGAGCCTGTAGGTTGAGGGCTAGCAACTGTTCTTGAACCTGGTGATGTGAGGCCTGAGCCTCTTGGACCTTCTACCTGATGGCAGCAGTGAGAAAAGAGCATGGCCTGGGTGGTGAGGATCTCTGATGATGGATGCTGCTTTCCTACGACAGGGTTTCATGTATGTGTCATTATGTGTGTGCATAATAAAGAACTTCAGTTCCCAGTGGGCAATGCAGGTGGTTCACCCGGAACTGGAAATGGAGGTAGTGAGCTGGTCGTACTTGCACATGTAGAACACAGTTCAGCTGGAGCCATTGAGGATAAAATGTTCTAGTGTTTCCTCATGCAGTTATTCTTTATTAAGAACAAACATAACAATGTTAATGTGCTCAATGGTGGGGATGGCTTTACCCATGATGCAATGGGCTGATTCCACTAGTTTAGCAGGGTTTTCTGTTCACGGGCTTTGGTGTGTCCATACCAGCTTGTGATGCAGCCAGTCAATACACTCTCTAAAACACATCTATAGAAGATCTGACCTTGCATTAAAGTATTACTCTGTAATTAAGTGTCTTTCTAGGTCTCTGCTTTAATGCATGTCCCAACAATGCATTGTCTAAAAGAAGATGTCATGTAAATAAAAGTTCAAAGTAAAATATATTATCAAAGTTCATACTGTACATGTCACCACATACAGCCCTGAGATTGTTTTTCTGTGGGCAATCTTAGCAAATCTATAGAACAGTAATTGTAAATAGGATCTGTAAACATCAGGAAATATAAACTGTAAACAAACTGTGCTAATGCTGATAATAAATAAATAGCAATAAATAACGAGCATGAAATAACAGGATCAAAGAGTCCTAAATGAGTGTACTGATCTCCTTTTGTTTAAGAGCCTGATGGTTGAGGGGTAGTAACTGTTCTTGAACCTGGTGGTGTAAGTCCTGAAACACCTGTACCTTCTACCTGATGCAGCAGTGAGAAAAGACCATGGCCTGGATGGTGAGGATCTTTGATGATAGATACTGCTTTCTTGCAGCAACATTTCATGTAGATGTGCTCAATGGTTCGGAGGGCTTTACCCATGATGTACTGGGCCAAGTCCATTATCTTTAGTAGGATTCTCTGCTCAAAAACATTGATGTTCCCATACCAGCCAGTATGCACACTTCCTTCTCTAGACGTTTGCCAAGGTTTTTGATTAATCGAAAGGAGGGCAGAGCATAGTCATGATAGCACTAAATGGCAATTGCTCTGCTTGCAGCTCTGTTTCTATCTCTGATATCTCTTTTTTTCCCTTTCAAGGTTATTTTGAAGACCCTGACCTGGAGTTGCACTCTGACTTCAGTTCTTTGCGGGAATGGGACCCTCTCTCAGGGCCTCACAACCGGCCGCTCTTGATATCCCAAGGACACGGCCTGGAAGACTAGTGCACCTTCAGGGTGCTGGATTTTTGTGGCTCTGGAGACGGGCTGATTCAAGGCTGGTGCCACCAACTGAGGCGTCAGGGGAGAACACAGAACACCGGAAGCAGCGGGCTACTGGCTGCGTGCCCAGAGAACTGAGTTCTTTGGGCACAGAGCTCGGAAAAAGCTACGCAACAGACTTTTAACATCATAAATCAGTGAGTTGTTTGTTATGTCTCCACTCTCACTGTGAAACACGGACACCTCTTTTTCCATTGTTAGAGAGAGAGAGGGTCTGTGGTATGTTGAATTACCGGGTGTACGATAGTCTTTGGGGTACTGCAAGTCTGTGTCTTTATTGATGCTTTGTCACACGCTTGAGTGCTCGGTGGAGGGGGCTGATTTTTTTTTGCTGGTGGGGGTGGGGAAGTCATCTGAGTGTGCATAGGAAGGTGGAGCTGGGGAGGGGCTTTGGGGTTCTAACGTTTAATTGTCATTCATTCTCTCCTCTGTTTTCGTGGATGTTTGTGAAGAAAAAGAATTTCAGGACGTATATTGTACATATTTCTCTGACATTAAATGTACCTATTGAATCTATTGAACCTCCACAGACTCACAATTATATTTATATGACAGGTATAGCACAGGTCCTCTGAGATAGTGACAACCAGGAATTTAAAGCTGCTGATTCTCACCACCTTTGATACAGTGGTGGTGTCATTAGCAAACTTGTATATGGTGTTGGAGCTGTACTTAGCTGCACAGTCACAGGTGTAAAACAAGTAGAGGCGGGGTTTAAGTAGACATCCCCGAGGTGCTCCTGTGCCGACGGAGATTGTGGAGGAGATGCTTTGTCCAATCTGAACTGACTTGGGTCTACAAGTGAGGAAATCCAGGATCCAGTTGCACAAGGGCCACGTCTTGGAGTTCACCGATTAGTTTTATGATGGTGTTAAATGCCAAGCTGTAGTCGATAAAGAACATCCTGACGTGTGCATCTCTGTTGTCCAGATGTTCCAGAGTTGTGTGTAGAGCCAACAAGATAGCATCTGCTGTCGATTCGTTGCTTCGGAAGGCACACTGGAGCCGATCAAAGTCGCCACTCAGACGAGAGCTGCTATGCTTCAACACCAGCCTCTCAAAACACCTCATCACTGTGGGTGTCAGTGCCTCTGGGTGATGATCATTTAAACAGGTTACCACACTCTTTGTGTTGTTCTAATGAACAGATTAGAAGAGATAGACAATGTTTTGGGCCAAGTCCCGTCTTCAGGAGTCTTTCATCACCAACTATATTAGAATGTGAACTCATCTGTTTTCTGTTTCAGGCAAGACCTGCTTCCCAAGAAGTTCCTAATGCAATCCAGTGATCTACTGGTGTGGATAGACTTACTGCCTGTTATGCCACTGGCAATTAGGGCAGCACTGAAGGTCCTTCATCTCTGCCTGTCCGTACCGTCACATGCAGATGTAGAAGGATTCTTCATTGCTGTTTCTGTAACAATTTTGTTTTACCAGACGGGGTTGTTAGGTCTGAGCTGAACCCCCGAACCTGGAGAACCAATGGACCACTCTTGGTCTGGCCTCTTCCCTTTGACCTGTTTGACGTGGGTGACCCTACCAAGAGCCAAAGCATAAAGCCCTCGCTTCGGCCAACATAGCTCTCCGGGTCATTGAGGCACACAAGCCTCCAAACCCAAAGACAGGGTTGTGGTCCTCTTGGAACAATGGTGAAGATATAAAGATTGAAATGGGTTTAGGTTGGTGGTGAGAGAGAGGAAAAGAAGAATTTCCCAATCATCTTTCTTTGACTGAAAGGTTCATTGACTTTCACTGTGAAAGATGGCAACTTCACACCAAGATGAGCAGGGCTTCAGTTCAGGATAAAGACCACCAGAGCCCAAGGTCACCAATTCATTGTTGCTGTCCCGCCATGTTGGTGGTCTGGGCACCAGCTCAATGGCAAGTTCTGAATCAGAAGAGATTCTCTTTTCCAAGTCATGTGCACAAGATCAATGTCTTGTACCAGTAGAACCAGACTTTGTGGATGGATTTAGGACTAAAAGAAAGTTAAAACTAAATGCGAAGAGACAAGTCTGGCTAGTCTCTAAGGTTGCAGACTCCATCACTGTGCTGTCTTCCAGATGCATGTGCTATGTTTTAAGAACATAAGAACTTAAGACATTGGAGCAGAATCAGGCCATTCATCCCATCGAGTCTGTTATTATGATTATGAGGACACGCAGTCCCCTTTTATTGTCATTTAGTAATGCATGCATTAAGAAATGATACAATGTTTTTCCAGAATGATATCACGAAAACACATGACAAACCGACTTAAAAACTAACAAAAACCACATAATTATAACATATAGTTACAACAGTGCAAAACAATACCGTAATCTGACAAGAACAGACCGTGGCACAGTAAAAGTCTCAGAGTCTCTCGAAAAGTCCCATCATCTCACGCAGATGGTAAACCTCCATTGCCACTGACTTGCCGATGCATCATCCTGGAAGCATCCGACCACAGTCCAACTCCGAGTCCGTCTGAAAAACTCCGAGCCTCCGACCAGCTCTCCGACACTGAGCACCGAGCACCATCTCTGTCGAGCACTTCGACCCCGGCCCTGGCAACAGGCGATACGCAAAGCCGAGGATTTGGGGCCTTCGTCTCTGGAGATTCTTGATTACACAGTAGCAGCGGCAGCGAAGCAGGCATTTCAGAAGTTACTCCAGATGTTCCTCTGTGCTTCTCACGGCTGTCCCCATCAAATCCGGATTGTGCACGGCACCCCTAGTTACATATATCGATATTCATTCGGAACGGCTGCGCACGCTGCGTCTCGTCACCATCTTCTCCTCCCTCCTACGAACACTCTCCTCCTCCTAAGTCTGTTCTGCCATTTCATCAAGGCTGATTTATTATCCAACTCAACCCCATTCTCCTACCTTCTCCCTGTATCCTTCAACACCCTGACTAATCAAGAATCTATCAACCTCTGCCTTAAATATACCCAGTGACTTGGCCTCCACTGCAGTCTGTGGCAATGAATTCCACAGTTTCACTACCTTCTAGCTAAAGAAATTCCCCGTTATCTTTGTTCTAAATGGACGTCCCTGTATTATGAGGCTGTGCCTTCTGGTGCTAGACTCTCACATTATTGGACCCATTCTCTCCACATCCACTCTATCTACGCCTTTCAATATTCAATAGGTTTCAATGAGGTCACCCACTTGGTCTTTTAAACTCCAGCAAGTACAGGCCCGGAGCCATCAAACGTGCCTCATATGTTAACTCTTTTGTTCCTGGAATCTTTCTCATGACTCCTCTCCAATGCCAGCACATCTTTTCACATATAAGGAGTCTATAACTGCTCACAATAATCCAAGTACAGTTTCAACAATGCCTTATAAAGCCTTGGCCTTACACCCTTGCTTTTATAAACTAATCCTCTGGAAATGAATGCTAACATTGCATTTGTCTTCTTTACCACTGAATCAACCTGCAAATTAACCTTTAGAGAATCCTACACAAGGACTCCCTTTGCAGACTTTTTACACCTCTGACTTTTGGATTTTAGAAAACAGTCTATGCCTTTATTCCTTCTACTAAAGTGCATGGCCATGCACTTCCCTACATTATATTCCATCTCCCCCAATCTAAGTCCTCCTACAGACACCCTGCTTCCTCAACAGTACCTGCCCTTCACCTATCTTCATAACGTCCACAAACTTGGCCACAAAGCCATCAATTCTTTCATCCAAATCTTTGTCATATAACATGAAAAGAATTGGTCCCAACACAGTCCCCTGCACAACACCCCACTGCAAGTCAGCCAATCTTCTGTCCATACTAGTATCTCTCCTGTAATACCATTGGCTCTTATCTTGTTAAGCAGTCTCATGTGCAGCACCTTGTCAAAGGCCTTTTGCCTAGGTCAGCCTACCACACTCCATGTTTCCCCTGCTAACTCCATGCAAATTGAATTTCAATTCCATTGAACTGAAGTTTAATTGTCATTCAACCATACTTGAATAGCCATGTAGACAGGCAAATGAGACAGTGTTACTCTGGGGTCAAGGTACGAAAGACAGTACCAACAATCACACACAGCACAAAGCACATATAGTAAATACAAGATCACAAGGACATAAAGACATCAGTCAGATACAGCCATGCAAAAAAAAGTCCAGACCTGAGCCATGAATGCTGCTGGAGTCAATGGTTGACCACAATACAGCTTGCCTTCTGCCGAGCGAACACAGGGGGTGTGGGGTGCAGCATCGATTCCAACCTGGACATCACGCCACACCACTCGCAGTGGAGCTCACTGGCTCTGATGCCTCTCTCCTGGAAGCTGTAAACTGGCAACACCATGGCTCGAGGCCTAGTCCTCGCTACGACCGAGGCCACGCAGCACCCTAGCCATCCACCCTTGCTCACTGCCAGTAAATCGGCGAATGGAACTTGCGACATACCACATTAACAATGTCCAAAAAGGTCTTGCAATCACAATATAAGTGACCAAGACAGCCCCTCACTATTAGACTGTACACCTCTTTCGACTCAGGCTGCAGCGCGATGCACAGCTCCTTCACTTTCTCCACCAACAAGCAACTTGCTGATGGGGTGGAGCTGTAGTACCACAAGTTCTAAATATCTGGTTATCCTTTTACTCTTCATGTATGTATAGAATGCCTTGGGATTCAACTTAATTCTACTTGCCAAGGACTTTCCATGGCCTCTCCTAGATTTCCTAATTCCCTTCCTTAGTTCTTTTCTGCCTTGTTGGTACTGCTCATGTGCTTTGTGTGATCCTGACTTCCGAAGCTTTATATACTTTTCCTTTCTCCCCTTGACTAAATCCATCACCTCTGTGGACATCTAAGGTTCTCTTATCTTTCCGTCCCGTCCTTTCTTCTAACAGGAACGTACCTTTCCTGTACTCTGTGCAATTGATCTTTAAATACCCTCCACGTGTCTGATGCAGACATGCCAGAGAAAAGGTGTTCCCAATTAACGCTTCTTAGTTCCTGCCCAATGCCCTCGTAGTTTTCCCTACTCCAATTTAAAACTCTCTCACAGGACCATACCTATACTTATCTATGGTTATCCTGAAAGTTAAGGACAAACACAAGACACTCTGCAGATGCTAAAAATCCAAGCAACACACACAAAATGCTGGGGGATCTCAGTAGGTCAGGTAGTATCTATGGAAAAGAGTAAACTGTTGACGTTTTGGGCTAGACCCTTCATCAGGACTGGGAAAAAAGATGACAAGTCAGAGCAAGAAAGTGGGCGGAGGGGACGAAGAAGCAGAAGTCAGGGAGTTGTGGTCACTCTTCCCTAACTGTTCACCCACTGAAAGGCCAGTCACCTGGCCTGGCTCATTACCCAACAGCAGGTCCAGGAAGGCCCCTCTTCCCGTTGGGGTAGGCCTGCAGTACTTTAAGTTCTTAATGTCCAGGATTTTGTGATCATAAAAAATGACCCCCTAGAAGCTGCTGCATTCGAACGCGCCACCATCTCACCGGTTTTTCAACATGTTAGCAAGTTCTTACTTTACACTCAGAACAATCCTTACAACTCAGGCAATGTTCTTCATACAGTAACCAGGTGCCAAGAAACATCAGAATCTGCGATGATGGTTTTAATGTTGCTGGATTAGAAATAATTATTTGTACTTGCCCTAATTACCTCAATCACTCAGCTCTGCTGGTGGCCTGCATTATGGCAGACATCTCCCAGTGTGGTCCCAAAGCTTACGGACCAGGTAAACTTGTGTTTTGTATCTAGGCTAATTTCAAAGTACATTTATTATCAAAGTTATATTCATTATATAACATTGAGAATTTTTTCCTGTCATTCATTCTTTAGGGGTTTTCTTCTGTTTGGTGGATGTCTGTGGAGAGTAAAAATTTCAGGTTGTATACATTCTTCCGATATGAAATTGAACCATTGAACCATTAACAGGCAGCCATGAAACAAGGAAATGCAAAAAACATTTTTAAAAAGATCTTTGAATACCCAATGGGCAGAGAGAAGAAAAAAAAATTATGCAAATAATAACTGCAAGCAAATAACATTCTGAACTGAAGTCTACAAAGAGAATCCAAGACCCATAGTTTGTAAATGTCGTGGATCAACAAGCCGAACCAGCCCATTCCTCACCTTGGGCCCCTGACACCCTGACCTTTTCAATCTGGCCTGGTGCCTGAACTGTTGTCCAAACCCTGCTAATTCAGCCTATACCTGATCTTCCTGATTCAGCCTGGTGCTTAAATCGTTGTCCAAACATTGGGTTCAGTCTCTGGGATCCGGACCCTGCCACCTCAATTCCGTCTGTACCCGATCTTTCTGATCAAACCTCAGGTCTTCCTTGCTCTCGGGGAGGTGCCTGCTGCCTTACCTTGCCTCGTTTTTGCTGCATTAAATTGCCTCCAAGTCCAACAGGAACTGACAGACTATTGCTTGCGATGATCATTTGCTAGAAAAAGTGTGATAGCAAAGAATTTACAGTGGTGCTAGAAAGTTTATGAAACCTAAAACATGATCAGATCTTCATGTAAGTCCTAAAACTTGATAAACAGAACCGAATTAAATAAATAACACAAAAAACTTTATACTTGTTCACTTATTAATTGAGAAAAATGATACAATATTACATGTATTTGTTGGAAGAAGTATGTGAACCTCTGGGGTAATGCCTTCTACAAAAGTTATTTGGTGTTCCCATCAATGAGATGACACTGAAGGTGTGGATTGGAGAGGTGCCCTGCCCTATAAAAAAGACGCACAAAGTCAGATTACTGACGGAGCCTGCTCTTCTCAGGAAAGATTTGTTTATGTGCACCATGCCTCGATCAAAACAAGCTTTCTAGTGGCACTGCAGTTGCTTTCCTTGTCTCTGTAGGTGCTATAATTCACTGCAGCCCCCTTAACAAGGAAAATGAAGTTGAGTTAGCAGCAGATAATGTGTGTGTTTGAGAGGGTCACTAGCAAACTCAAATGCAGGAATAACAGGGACTTCAGCAATTCAAACAAAACAAAAGATTTATTACAGAAATTAACCAGCAAAACTAACAAGAGCTCAGACAAACTACACAGAAACTTGAAGAACTGAAATCACTGACGATACACTGAAGAACTCGATCAGGGTTTTAACAGATAAGGAACCTCAACGACTGAGCAAAGAGGGATTGACGTCGTCCCCTGAAATACACCGTGGAGCTCGTAGGAATTCAGGACCAATCAGACAACATAGGTGGCCGGACAAACCAGTAATCCACAAAGCCAAGAACTGCAATACAAGACATTGAAAATATTGTGCTAACTAAATTATCCCACATTGAATAAATGTGATCAGAACAAAGAGAGTTTAACAATCTCCATGATCCCAAATGAGACACCTGCAACACAAAGTGAAAACCAGAGCTGGTCCAATGACAAACAATTACACACAAAAGATAAACAATCCAAGGAACACTGCACACCTACGAGGTGACACTGAGAAAATACATACTAACTGACAAATAAAATCTCTCTTTTTTAACAACAACCCCTGGTTTTGACAACCAGTGGCGGCGCCAGAGATTTTTTCTTGCTGGTGCTACAGTGGGGCTGAATTATTCAGTGATGGTGCTGAGGGATGTGCTGTATGATAATATGTATTCGCAAGGCCAGACGCGTGGCATTCAAAAGTCAGTTTCAAGCATTATGTGCCTACTATAAATGCTTCTGTTGATTCACAAGCAACAGCAATTGATAAACATAACGTAGAAGTGAACTGTGACACTGTCAACAGCATCGAAGACAACCCGGGCTACACAGAGCATAAACAAACAAACCAACAGAGCATCCGACCCACAGCACACAACGAGAATCACGCACCAATCCCGCAATCAGCGTCAAATGCATGCTTTTCAACTGAAAAACACAACACTAACCCACAATGTCCGCTGCTATTCGCATTACATAGACAGAAAATGCCAAAAGATACACCATTATTAAAGTCAAGTAAGGCAAACAACAGGTGCAAGGCTTTACCAGGAGTTGGACAAATTGTACCCTGACCATGTAATACCTCAATTAATTCGGCTACTGAATTTAAAACAAAAATCAACAGAATCACCACTTGGAAGTCTAAGCAAAACCAGTAGGCTTAATAGCAGTAAATGTAATATTTTGGGATTTGCAGGAAACATAAGGACTATGGGGTATCCACCACAAAATAATAATAATAATCAGCATTAGTCTTGGACCAAATTTAGCAAAAAATTAACTGCACTCCCCATTGATGTTTTCAGAGAAGCACAATCCGTCTGTTGTTGTGATTGGTGGCGAAAGCATCAATGATTTTCTGGATGCGAAGTGCTTTGGTCCTCCAGCTGTTTGTGGCCAACAGGGCCAAGTTGCTGTTCCGAGCATCGCCACTGCTATTCCTTAGGTAGTTTTTGAGGCGAGTGAGGCAAGAGAAACTCCGTTTGCATGAAGCAGATGTCACAGGTAGAGTCAGTGATATGCAGATTGGTTTGTATAAATCTATAGATGCATCACGGTAGGGTCTCATTAGAGCTAGAAATTCCACTGTGTCATTCACTGTCTGTTCTTGCTAGAGACTCAACCAGTGCTCTCATATACTCTCGATTTTCTTGGACAATCTTTGCATGTCCTTTGTCAAGCATATTTCCTAATCTTTAACCGTCTTGTTTTCTCAGTCTGAATTTGGCCCGTGCCTCCATCGCAAACTTATGAGCTGCACTTACATGGTGGGTTTTGAAAGCTGTTGTAGCTTTCCACCAGTTGCGGTAACCAGTGACAGTGAAGGTGGACTCAGAATGGAACCCATGTCCTCCACACAGGAAATGCCTGCATGCGAAGCAGAACGTAGTATCTTTCGTGGTCGAATATTCCACCCAGTCAAAGCAGCCATGAATAAAACTCCTTTGCTGATTGCCAAACTGTTGCGGGCAGCGAAGGGTACTTTTTCAATGCTGGCTGACGAGGTCCTTCCTCAGGCTGCTGGCTGACACTAACAGTATTCCCACTCGCACTAAGAGCGGCTTCATCCACGTTCTCTTCCGAATCCCGCTCCATTTCTTGTTCCTCTACTTCGCCCTCGCACTCCTTCGATGAACTGCTGTCGTCCTCATCCCCACTTACTTCTTTCTGCATGTCACTTTCAATTAAGACAGGCTCAGGCTGAGACATCACTGATTCCTCTGGATGAGGTTGTTTTCTGACTAAAAATCGATCCATTTTTCACGCCGGCCAAAATAATGCACGTGCCAGGCACACGCTTGCTTGTAAAAGCACAATGTGTGTGTGTGGCATCCGTTAGTCTCGCGAGACCATGGATCTGCGACTGGATGTATACTATCAATCTCCCGCGTAAGTGAGAGTGAGTGACATCACCACCTGAAGTGATCTTAGATCAGCTTAACTGATCTGAGGACAGCAATGGCACGACATTGACAATGAACGAATAAGTAGAAGTGTAGAGTGGATCTGACAGAGTTTATAACTTTATTGCTGCGTGGGTGCTATGGTAATTGGGGGCACTGTTTCACTAGGTCAACTGGAGAAACAAGCTGTATTCAAAACTACACAGATAAAGCAAAGCAGCTGCAATTTGTATGTGAAATTTCAGTTAATTTCTTGGTGGTGCTATTGTAATTTCTGCTGGGGCTATAGCACTAGCTAGCACCACCTTAGCGCCGCCCCTGATGACAGTGTTGGTGTGTGTATGCATGCATACATGTATAAATACGTACAAAGCTGCAGTTGTGTAAACACAGGATGCTGAGATACATCCTAGGATGTGCTGGGACACATCACCAATGATGTAACCTGGGGTCATTGGGTGTTTCGGGTCTCTCAACATCAGACACTCTCACTCAGGCGACCTGTCCAGGGTTGATCAGGCCCTGGTTCATGTCCCAGCAGCAACGGTCCACAGGTCCAACCTCTTGATCCGTCGCTACCTGGAGGCTTGTTCAACAGCCTCTGTGACGGTCCGGATGGGTCTTTTCTTTGGAGTCCCAGTAATGCCAAGGAGAGAGTAGGTTCTGAACAATGAGCAGCCAGCAAAAACCTCTACACCCCATTTCTATAGACTCGTACCATACCCTCCACCCCGGTCTGGGGCACTGCTCTACCAGCTCCTGGAATTTGGCCTTCTTGTGCTCAAATGCCTCTGCAGTACGGTCTTCCCAAGGAACAGTCAGTTCTACCATGACCACCTGCTTTGAGGTCAGGCCTCAGGGATGATGATGCGATGAAGTCAGGGAACTTTAATTGCTTCCCAATTTCAGCTTTCAGTTGCCAGTCAGACAATGTGGTGAGCAAGCCTGCTGGTGATCTAGGCTGAGGCTGTGAGTGACAACAGAAGGCCATCAAGGATGTGGTTACCTGCTGAGTTATTCTTAACGTGCCTAGCTACAGCTTCCAGTTTAAGATGATGCTGGTGAACCGCAGCAACTTCTGGCTGGTAGCTAACGAAACAAGGAAAATGCTTTGTTAATCACAAATTTTCTGGCAAACAGTCATCACAAGCAATAGTCTGTAACTCCCCTTTGGACTTGGAGGCAATTCGATGTGGTAAAACCGAGGCAAGGCGAGGCGGTGGGCACTTTGTTGAGAGCATGGAAGAGCATGAAAGATCGGGCACAGACTGAATCGAAGCCATGGAGTCCAGGTGCCAGACATGACTGAGCACAATGTGTGGACAGAGACTTACAGGCCAGATTGAAGTGGCGAAGTCCGGCATATCCAAGCGGTAGAACTTGTTGTTTGGACAGAGAGTTAAGTGCCGTGCCAAATTGAAAAGGTCAGGGCGTAGGGGCCCGAGGTGAGGTGGGGGCTGGTTAGGATTGCTGCTCCACAACATTTACTCGGCTCTGTGCTGAACTATGGGACTCTCTTGCGAACATCAGTTCAGAAACGCTATTTGCTTGCTGTTACTGTTTGTATGCTTTTTTTTACAATGCATATTGGGTGTTCGACGATCTTTTTTATGGATTATTTTAGTTGTAAGGGGTGTCTTTTTTTTATGTCACTGCATAGTCTAATTAAAATGGCTTCTTTGTTATGTTATAATTGAAAGGGCTTCTTTGTTATGTTAACTGCTGAGAAAGTCCTCCCGCTAGCAGTTTGTTTGAATCACGTTACTGATAAAAAGATGTTATGAACCAATTGGGATAGTTGTTATGTTTTTGGTGTGTCTGTAAGATATTGTATGCGCAGGGCTTTGGGGGGAGAAGGCAGGAGAGAGAGACAGAGAATGGACCAGGTGCTGTGAGTCCGCTAACTGGGTCGGACCCCGAGCGGGGCATTCGGCGAGGAGAGGAGATGGAGACGGACTCGCGTGGAGTGTCTGGTCAATCACCGTTGTTGGTCCCAGGCAGCCGGTCAAGGTGGTTGAGGGGTCGCAGGGTGAAGAAGAAGGGTCCTGAGCTCCAACTGTTTGTGCACGAAGAGATTTAACTTTGATAAGTGTGGCACCTTTGAGTTTCCTTTTATATTTTATTCTTTATTAATTATATAGTTCCAGTAATATCTATAAATTGTAAATCATTTATTTAATCATATCTGGTGTGTTGTCTGTTATTTGGTCGGGGTGGGGTACATCACACAGCATCCAGACAAACTGATTACCCAGTTTGGCGGGGTGGAGGGCTGTTTCCCTAGACGACAGTGAGCCGAGCGACCCTGAGGCTGGCCAGGGGGGCTACATAGTCTTTTATCTTCCTTTGGACATGATGTCTTTTTTTTATTCTCTGCACAGTGGGTGTTAGACAATTTTCTCACATATATGGGGCTTGTTTTTGGGTTTCTTCATTTCATGGCTACCTGTTAGGAGACGAATCTCAAGGTTGTGCAATGTAGATGTACTTTGATAATAAAATGTACTTCAGCTTTGAACTTTGGATGTAGAGAGAATGTTTCCTATTGTGAGGTTGGCTAGGACCAGACGGCACAGCCTCAGAATAGAGCGACATCCATTTAGAACAGAGATGAGAAGTCTGAGGATGTTGAATCTACCGAATTCATTGCCACAGATGATTGTGGAGGCCAAGTTATTGGGTATATTTGAATCGGAGGCTGTTAGGTTCTTGATTAGTAAGGTCCTCAAAGGTTATGGAGAGAAGGCAGGAGAATGAGGTTGAGAGGCATAATAAATCAGCCATAGTGGAATGGTGGAGCAGACTTGATGTGTCAAATGGCGCAATTCTTCTCCTACAACGCTGTACAAAAGTATTAGGCACGCTAGCTCTATATACATGCCTAAGACTCACCCCAGTTATGAAGTTCTCTTCATACAAGAGATCTCCATTCCATGCAACATGTGTGAGGGTGGCGGCAGCAAACAATGCTACCAAAGGCAACATCCTCCAGACAGTTTACAAAACAACTCCTTTCACTTCTTCTACATCTTCCATTTATTTCAAATGTAGTCCTGCTGCTGTTGGAGCCTGTGGTCTACAAACTGATGGTGTGTTTTCAGGCCGATCGAATGATCTGGTGCTTTGCCGTCTCTGAGAGATTCCACGAGGCTGCGAGCAAAGTGGATGACATGAGGGCCAGAAAGCGGAGGCACATATGTATATCTAGGATGCCCAAGACTTTTGAACAATTCTGTTGTAATGTTATGTATTGCACTATATTGTTTGTGGTTTTTGTATTGCTATATTTATGCTTTATTCTTGGTTGGTGCGGCTGTAACGAAACCCACAATTTCCCTCGGGATCAATAAAGTATATCTATCTATCTATACTGCTGCCACAAAAAAAACCAAATTCCATGACAGACCGTACTGTGCAAAAGTCTTCGGCACATTTATGTCATTAGGATGCCTAAGACTTTTGCACAGTACGGTATTGTACTTGGCAGAGTGGAGAGTGAGTTTGTAAATCTGGTGGGAACAAAGGATATTGGGGATGACAAGGGTGGATGGCCATTAGAGGGGTGTGGGACAGGTGGCAGAGGAGGCGGGGGAGGCGAGGGTGCAGACTCACCTAACCCTGAGACACCAGGCAAGGTCATTTGATTCCAAACAATTGGTTTATTGATCATCACAGAATGTCTCTCTGATGCTTCCCACTCCCTCCCCTCTCCCTTCCCCTTTCCCTGCCCCCTTTTCCACTCTCAGTCCACAATAGATATCCATATCAGAATCAGGTTTATCATCACTCACATATGTCATGAAATTTGTTTTTTTGTGTGGCAGTAGTACAGTGCAATACATAAAATTACCACAGTACCCAGCAGAAGTCTTAGGCACCCTGGCTATATATATTTCCCCACACGAAACCACCATGGTGGGCTTCACAGCTGAACAGGTGAGAAGGCAGCTGAAATGTCTCAACCCAAGCGAGGCTGCAGGACCGGATGGTGTCAGTACCAGAGTGCTCAAAGCCTGTGCCCCTTAGCTATGTGGAGTACTTCACCATGTATTCAACCTGAGCCTGAGGCTCCGGAGGGTTCCTGTACTGTGGAAGACATCCTGCCTCGTCCCTGTGCCGAAGACACTGCGCCCCAGCGGCTTCAATGACTACAGACCGGTGGCATTGACCTCCCACATCATGAAGACCCTGGAGAGACTTGTTCTGGAGCTGCTCCGGCCTATGGTCAGGCCGCACTTAGATCCCCTCTAGTTCGTGTACCAGCCCCAGCTAGGAGTTGAGGATGCCATCGTATTCCTGCTGAACCGTGTCTACGCCCATCTGGACAAGCCAGCAAGCACTGTGAGGGTCATGTTTTTTGACTTCTCCAGTGCGTTCAACACCATCCGCCCTGCTCTGCTGGGGGAGAAGCTGACAGCGATGCAGGTGGATGCTTTCCTGGTGTCATGGATCCTTGATTACCTGAATGGCAGACCACAGTACGTGTGCTTGCAACACTGTGTGTCCAACAGAGTGATCAGCAGCACTGGGGCTCCACAGAGGACTGTCTTGTCTCCCTTTCTCTTCACCATTTACATCTCGGACTTCAACTACTGCACAGAGTCTTGTCATCTTCAGAAGTTTTCTGATGACTCTGCCATAGTTGGATGCATCAGCAAGGGAGATGAGGCTGAGTACAGGGCTACGGTAGGAAACTTTGTCACATGGTGTGAGCAGAATTATCTGCAGCTTAATGTGAAAAAGACTAAGGAGCTGGCGGTAGATCTGAGGAGAGCTGAGGTACCAGTGACCCCTGTTTCAATCCAGGGGGTCAGTGTGGACATGGTGGAGGATTACAAGTACCTGGGGATATGAATTGACAATAAACTGGACTGATCAAAGAACACTGAGGCTGTCTACAAGAGGGGTCAGAGCCGTCTCTATTTCCTGAGGAGACTGAGGTCCTTTAACATCTGTCGGACGATGCTGAGGATGTTCTACGAGTCTGTGGTGGCCAGTGCGATCATGTTTGCTGTTGTGTGCTGGGGCAGCAGGCTGAGGGTAGCAGACACCAACAGAATCAACAAACTCATCCGTAAGGCCAGTGATGTTGTGGGGATGCAACTGGACTCTCTGACGGTGGTGTCGGAAAAGAGGATGCTGTCCAAGTTGCATGCCATCTTGGACAATGTCTCCCATCCACTACATAATGTACTGGGTGGGCACAGGAGTACATTCAGCCAGAGACTCATTCCACCGAGATGCAACACAGAGCATCATAGGAAGTCATTCCTGCCTGTGGCCATCAAACTTTACAACTCCTCCCTTGGAGGGTCAGACACCCTGAGCCAATAGGCTGGTCCTGGACTTATTTCATAATTTACATATTACTATTTAACTATTTATGGTTTTACTACTATTTATTATTTACGGTGCAACTGTAATGAAAAGCAATTTCCCCCAGGATCAATAAAATATGACTATGACTATGACTATGACTATATGTGCCTAAGACTTTTGCAGAATAATTGTGTGTGTATTATATTGTAACATAGCTCTGTGTTTTGCGCTTTGTTTGGTCAGGCTGTGTACACGTATGTGGTTGAATGACCAGGAACTTGAACTTGATAAATTCTTTATAATTGTTAAATGTTGTTGTTTTTGGTTGTGTGCTGCTCTCTATTCAACCCTCCACAACAAATTCCTAATACATGTAATCCCATATGGGGAAATAAAGTTAACCCTTGAATAAATCCCATCTCTTTTTTAAGATTGCTAATTTTTCATGATTTATTTATTGAGATACAGCACTGAATAGGTCCTTCGAGCCCTGAGTTAATTCTAGTCTAATCATAGGACAATTTACAATGACCAATTACCCTACCAGACACTACATCATACCCTACAAACTGGAGCACCCAGAGCTACCCATGCAGTTACAATGAGACTGTACAATCTCCTTACAGGTAACAACGGGAATTGTCTAGAATTCCCAATTGTCTAGAATTGTCTAGCAAGGTTGTGATGCTGAGGCTTTATAAGGCACTGGTGAGGCCTCACCTTGAATATTGTGAACAGCTTTGGGCCCCACACCTTAGAAAAAGATGTGCTGGAATTGAAAAGGGTCCAGGACAGGTTCACAGGGATGATTTCAGGAATGAAGGGGTTGTCATACAAGGAACATTTGATGGCTCCGGGTCTGTACTCGCTAGATTTCAGAAGGATGAGGGGGGATCTCATTGAAACCTTTCGAATGTTGAAAGGCCTAGACAGAGGAGATGTTTCCCATGGTCGGAGAGTCTAGGGCAAGAGGGCACAGCCTCAGGATAGAGGGGCGCCCTTTCAAAACAGAGATGCAGAGAAATGTCTTTAGCCAAAGGGTGATAAATTTGTGGAATTTGTTGCCACATGTAGCTGTGGAGGCCAGGTTGTTGGGTGTATTTAAGGCAGAGACTGATAGGTTCTTGATTGGACATGGCATCAAGGGTTACGGGCAGAAGACCAGGATCTGGGGTTGGGGAGGAGAAAGAAAAGGCTCGGCCATGATAGATTGGCAGAGCAGACTTGATGGGCCAGATGGCCTAATTCTGCTCCTATGTCTTATGGAAGTGAACCCAGGTCGTCAGTACACAAAGCGTTATGCTATCCACTATTATACCATGCCGCCCCAAATATGGGAAAAGGTTGAATAGGTTACAACTTTATTTCCTGGAGCATAAGGGAATGAGGGGAGATTCGATAGAGGTATACAAAATTATGAGGATTTTTCCATTGAATTTGGGTAAAACTAGAACTACAGGTCATGGGTTAAGGGTGAAAGATGTTTGGAGTTCCAACATTTTCTTGCTGCTTTAAAAAAAAAGATAGAAAACTACTTTTAATCAAATCTCCAGTTCAAGAGGCACAGATTGAAATAGTGAAAAAGGCCAAAAACAAATCTGAAATATTTTATGTCTGGAATAAAGGTTTAGAAATTTCTGGACAAGCCACTTAGACTTGTATTAATTTTGCCTCTTGTCTCTTACAGTCAATATCAACATGTAGTTTAATACTTTGTTTGCAATTCCACAGTGCAGATCAGAGACGGTGTTGAAAAAGAATGCTCCATCCATACATTCCTGACATGCTTTACTGACATCTAGCTCCCATCAGAAACACCTCCGCTAATTTCCAGAGGATTAAATGTTAAACTTGCATTCACCTTCAAACAATGAATATATAAAAAAGGCATGCACATGCTGTATCTTACTTCAGAGTTCTGTTTCACGAGCCAGCCCTCATCGGAGGATCAGAGGTGGTTAAGGTAGAGAAGAGCTTTAAATTTCTGGGTGTTTTTATTCCAGAGGACCTCTCATTGGCTCAGCATGCAGATGCAATTGCAAAGAAAGAACAGAAATGCCTCTACTTCCTTTTGAGACTGCGGAGATTCGAAATGACATCTAAATCTTTGACAAACTTCTGTGGAGTTTGTATTAACTCGTAGTGGAGAGTGTATTGACTGGCTGCATTATGGCCTGGTATGGAAACACCAATGCCTTTGAACAGAAAATAGTGGACATGGTCCAGTCCATCACAGGTAAAGGCCTCCTCTTCACAGAGCACATCTACATGAAATGTTGTCAGAGAAAAAAGCAGCATCCGTCATCAGAGATCCCCGCCATCTATGCCATGCTGTCTACTGACTGCTGCCATACAGGAGCCTCAGGATTCCCACCACCATGGTCAGGAACAGTTACCAACTCTCAACCATCAGGCCCTTGAACCAAAGGGGATAACTTCACTCAATTTCACTTGCCCTATCATTGGAATGCTCCCACAACCAATGGACTCACTTTCAAGGGTTCTTCATCTCATGTTCTTGATATTTATTGTTTATTTATTTATTTATAATATTTCTTTATTTTTGTATTGTTTAGCTCAGTGTTTATCATCTGCAGGCCGCCCCAATTCAAAGTCGCCCAAAATAGCAAAAAAGGAGCAAGCAGAACCCAGAAACTCATCATTCCCTGATTTACAGAGTCCAATCACAAACCCTGTCAACTGGACCTTGTTCAAGACCCAGAACTCCAGCACCATCCTCCAACAGCTTCGAGAGAGAGAGAGCAAGACCATTCAAATACAGGACCTTCCTTTGGGAGCAGTGAACCAGACTGAGGGAGAGAGTGTCACATGCAGACAGCTTCGCTTGGCAGCAGCGAGTAGACAGCGCTGAACACCAACTTACCTTCCGCTCATGCCTCAACGATTTTAAAGTCAGTGATATCAGACTACAACATGGTGTTTAGGATGCACTAAAGTTCAAAGTTCAAGATAATATTTATTATCAAAGTACATATATATCTCCATATACAATAGACAATAGGTGCAGGAGTAGGCCACTCGGCCCTTCAAGCCAGCACCACCATTCACTGTGTTCATGGCTGATCATCCACTATCAGTATCCAGTTCCTGCCTTATCCCCATATCCCTTGATTCCACTATCCTTAAGAGCTCTATCTAACTCTTTCTTGAAAGCAACCAGAGAATTGGCCTCCACTGCCTTCTGAGGCAGAGCATTCCACAGATCCACAACTCTCTGGGTGAAAAAATTTTTCCTCAACTCCGTTCTAAATGGCCTACCCCTTATTCTTAAACTGTGGCCTCTGGTTCGGGACTCCCCCAACATCGGGAACATGTTTCCTGCCTCTAGCGTGTCCAATCCCTTAATAATCTTATATGTTTCAATCAGATCCCCTCTCATCCTTCTAAATTCCAGTGTATACAAGCCCAGTCCTTCCAATCTTTCAACATATGACATTCCCGCCACCCCGGGAATTAAGCCAGTGAACCTATGCTGCACTCCCTCCATAGCAAGAATGTCCTTCCTCAAATTTGGAGACCAAAACTGCACACAGTATTCCAGGTGTGGTCTCACCAGGGCCCTGTACAACTGCAGAAGCACCTCTTTGCTCCTATACTCAACTCCCCTTGTTATGAAGGCCAGCATGCCATTAGCTTTCTTCACTGCCTGCTGTACCTGCATGCTTACTTTCAGTGACTGATGAACAAGGACACCTAGATCTCGTTGTACTTCCCCTTTTCCTAACTTGACACCATTCAGATAGTAATCTGCCTTCCTGTTCTTGCCACCAAAGTGTATAACCTCACATTTATCCATATTAAACTGCATCTGCCATGCATCTGTCCACTCACCCAACCTGTCCAAGTCACCCTGCATTCTCATAACATCCTCCTCACCTTTCACACTGCCACCCAACTTTGTGTCATCTGCAAATTTGCTAACGTTACTTTTAATCCCTTCATCTAAATCATTAATGTATATTGTAAATAGCTGCGGTCCCAGCACCGAGCCTTGTGGTACCCCACTAGTCACTGACTGCCATTCTGAAAGGGATCCGTTAGTCCCTACTCTTTGTTTCCTGTCTGCCAACCAATTTTTTATCCATGTCAGTACCCTACCCCCAATACCATGTGCTCCAGTTTTGCCCACTAATCTCCAATGTGGGACCTTATCAATGGCTTTCTGAAAGTCCAGGTACACTACATCCACTGGCTCTCCCTTGTCCATTTTCATAGTTACAGCCTCAAAAAATTCCAGTAGATTAGTCAAGCATGATTTCCCCTTCATAAATCCATGCTGACTCAGACCGATCCTGTTACTGCTTTCCAAATAGCTAAACAGCAAATCTACAGAAGATCAATATAAAAACAACCAGAGTGCAGAAGACAACAAACTGTGTAAATACAAATATAAATAAATAGCCATAAATAACAAAACATGAGTAAGACCAAAGAACTGATTGTGGACTTCAGAAAGGGTAAGACGAGGGAACACACTCCACTCCTCTTGGAATCAGAAGTGGAAAGAGTGAGCAATTACAAATTCCTCGTGGCCAAGATCTCAGAGGATCTATCCTGGACCCAACATATCGATGCAGTTACAAGGAAGGCAGAACAGCAGCTATATGTCATTAGGAATTCAAAGAGATCTGGTATGTCACCAAAGACACTTGTAAGTTTCTACAGATGTAAAGCAGAGAGAGCGTTCTAACTGGCTGTTTCGCCATCTGGTATGGGGTGGGGGTGCTACTGCACAGGATCAAAATAAGCTGCAGAGAGTTGTGAACTCAGTCAGCTCTATCATGGGCTCTAGTCTCTGTAGTATTCAGGACATCTTCAAAGAGCGATGCCTTAAAAAGGCGGCATCCATCATTAAGAACCCCCATCACCCAGGACATGCCCTCTTCTCATTGTTAACATCAGGAAGGAGGTATAGAAGCCTGAAGGTACACCCTCAACAATTCTGTAACTGCTTCTTCCCCTCTGCCATCTGATTTCTGAATGGACATTCGACTCATGAACACATACTTATTTCACTATTGTATACAATTGAAGATATAATACAATTGATGCAACAAAAACAGAATGTCAAACCAAGAGACAGCGAAGAATACAAACAACTTGATAAGACAATAAAAAGAAAATGCAGAGAAGCTAAAGACAGATGGCTAAATGAGAAATGCTCGGAGATAGAAATGCTACAAATCCATAACTCTGGAACAAAGTTGATGCACAGTAAGATTAAGGAACTAACGGGAAAATTACCTTGCTCAAGACGGCAGCTTAATTATGAGCAAAGAGGAAATCCTAAACAGATGGACGGAATATATAAAAGAACTTTTTGAAGACCAAAGAGGAGAAAAAACGAACATAAAGAAGAATCCTGAAGGACCTAGCATAATAAAATCAGAAACTCCAGCAGCCATAGATAAAACAAAACATAACAGAGCAACTGGTCCAGACAACATCGCTGTTGAAATGATACTGGCCTTAGAAGATTTTGGAATAGAGAAAATAACAGAAATAGCAAATGAAATCTATGATCATGGGGAGATACCAGCTGATTTAAGTAAATCACTGTTCATCACACTTCCAAAGAAAGAGGGAGCAACAGAATGTGAGTTACATCGTACAATAAGCCTGATGAGCCACGTGGCAAAAATTATTCTCAGAGTAATCATGATGAGAGCAAGACGCTGTATAAAACCAGAAATCAGTAAAGAGCAATGCGGCTTTGTGGAAAACACTGGAACCAGAAATGCAATTTTCATGGTATGGATGATCTGTGAACGAGCCATCCAGGTACAAAAAGACATCTACCTATGTTTCATCGACTATAAAAAAGCTTTTGACACTGTCAGACGACAAGATCTTCTGGAAATGTTTCAAAATTTTGACATAGATGGGAAAGATATACGTTTCTTAAGAAACTTATACTGGGACCAGACAGCATCCACCAGAATAGAAGAAGTGAGTGAGTATGTGAATATCATGACAGGAGTCAGGCAAGGTTGTGTCTTTTCGCTAGACTTATTCAATCTGTATAGTGAAAATATCTTGAGAAGTATCAAAGACATCAAAGGATTCACAACTGGAGGCCATAATATAAATAACATCAGATATGCTGATGACATTGTACTAATAGCTGACTCAGAAACAAAACTTCAAGAACTACTCACTATAGTGGCAGCAGAAAGTAATCGCAGGGGCCTCTCAATCAACACCAAGAAGACAGAAAGCATGGTCATCTCCAGAAAGACAAACATCCCACAATGTGTGATCAAGATTGGAAATACAAACATCAAACAAGTCAACAAATTCAGATATCTTGGCAGCATAACAACAAGTGATGGCAGGTGCGACAGAGATATCAAATACAGAATAGCAATGGTGAAAGAAGCTTTCCAAAAAATGAAGACCATATTAACAGACAGAAAGATGAGTATGCACACTAAAAACAGAATACTGCAGTGCTACATTTATTCTATCCTGACTTATGGAAGTGAATGCTGGACCATTTCTCCAGCAATGGCAAAGAGATTAGAAGCAGCTGAATTATGGTTCTACAGGAGAATGTTAAAAATATCATGGACCACACACACATCAAATGAAGAAGTTCTCAGAAGAGCCCAAGCAGTTCGATCACTCATACCAACAATAAGAGAAAGACAACTCAGATTCCTAGGACACATCATGTGGAAAGATGAACTAGAAAAACTCGTACTTTCTGGAAAGATTGAGAGGAGCAAACCTAGAGGAAGACCTTGGCTTATGTACATCAAAAGCCTAGCCAGGTGGCTACATATCCATGAAATGGAAGTCATCCAAAGAACGAGGGATAGATCTATATGGAAAACCATGGTCACCAACATTCACATCGGATATGGTACCTAGACAGACAGACATACATATATTATATACATACGTGTTTCTATATATGTGAATTAGGGGGAAAACCCTGCGCTGGTTGGAATCATACCTGACACAAAGGAAGATGACTGTAGTGGTTGGAGGTCAATCATCTCATGCTCAGGACATCACTGCAGGAATTCCTCAGGGAAGTGTCCTAGGACCAACCATCTTCAGCAGCCTCATCAATGACCTTCTTCCGCCACAAGGTGAGAAGTGGGGATATTCTCAGATGACCGCACGATGTTCTACACCATTCGTGACTCCTCAGATAGTGAAGCAGTTCATACCCAAATGCAGCAGGACCAGGACAATATCCAGGCACGGGCTGACAAGTGGCAAGTAACATTCAAGCCACGGAAGTGCCAGGCAATGACCATCTCCAACAAGAGAGGCTCTAACCATCGTCCCCTTGACATTCAGTGGCATCACCATCACTGAACCCCCTACTATCAACATCCTGGGGGGGTTACCATTGACAGGAAATGGTACTAAAACAGATTAAATGAATCCTGTGGCGCTTAACTCACTTCCTGACTCTTCAAAGCCTGTACACCATCTACAAGGCTCAGGTGATGAGTGTAATGGAATACCTGCCACTCCCCTGGATGAGTGCAGCTCCATCAACACTCAAGAAGCTTGACACCATCCAGTACAAGGCTGCCCACTCGATTGGTACCCCTTCCACAAGCATCCAATCCCCCCACCATTGACCCTCCAAACCACTCACCATCCTGCCTTGGAAACATATCGCCATTCCTTCATTGCTGCTGGGTGAAGATCATGGAATTCCCTCCCTAAAAGCACTCGCGGTATCTACACCTCGGGGACTGCAGCTCATCACCACCTTCTCAAGGGCAACTACGGATAGGCAATAAACACTGGCTTAGCTGGCGATGCCCACATCCTGTAAATGAAATGTACATATATGTGTCTGTGTGTGATATAATGTTGGCGCGTGGCCAAGTGGTTAAGGCGTTCGCCTAATGATTTGAAGGTCGCTAGTTCGAGCCTTGGCTGAGGCAGCGTGTGTGTCCCTGAGCAAGGCACTTAACCACACATTGCTCTGCGACGACACTGGTGCCAAGCTGTATGAGTCCTAATGCCCTTTCCTTGGACAACATTGGTGTCGTGGAGAGGGGAGACTTGCAGCATGGGCAACTGCTGGTCTTCCATACAACCTTGCCCAGGCTTGCACCCTGGAAACCTTGCAAGGTGCAAATCCGTGGTCTCATGAGACTAACGGATGCCTATAAGAAAGTGTGTGATATACATATATATATATTTACTGTGATTCAGTTTTTTCTCTGTTATTGTGTATTGCATTGTACTGCTGCATCAAAGTCAACATTCACGACATTTGCCAGTGATATTAAACTCGATTCGAATTCTGATTCTGACGTACACTCAATGGCCACTTTATTAGGTACAGGAGATGCCTAATAAAATGGCTACTGTGTATAATAATCGATAGTATTAAGTTGAACAGTTAATTCAGCCACATACAGTCCCAAGCCCCACCGCTTGGGGCTAGCAACCCCATCCGAGAAAACGCAGAGCTACAGAAAAGGAAGCAAGCTTCAAAGACGTCACCCTTGCCAGAGGAAGGATCTTCACCTATATGGGCTACACCTGGGGACAACTTGAAAGTCCGTCCCTGGACAGAGGACTCGTGTGCTGCTGTCAGCACATGACCCAGTAAGGGAGATGGGCTTACGTAAGTAGGAACATAGAAGATGTTCAGTGAAATTAAAGAATTATAGGAAGTGTATCCAAAGCAATATGACACGAGGAAATCTGCAGATGCTGGAGATTCAAGCAACACACGCAAAAAATGCTGGTGGAATGCAGCAGGCCAGGAAGATGTACAGTCGATGTTTTGGGCTGGGGCCCCTTGTTGTCCCAGTCCGAAACGTCGACTCTACATCTTCCTATAGATGCTGCCTGGCCTGCTGCGTTCCACCAGCATTTTTTGTGTGTGTGTTGCCAAAGCAATATGATATTGGTAGCTCGAGAAAGCAGACATTTCTGATTTACAGAAAAATTGGTTTATGGACGGTTCTCAGGAATAGAAGCCTTGCAGAACCGGTGTTGTAAATTTTCTTTAAGAAATGTATCATTCTGTTCAGGCAACAATACTGCTTGGATTTCCAGCATCTGCAGATTTTCTCTTGTTTCTGTACAGGGAGATTTAGTTTATAATCAAGGAGCTTAGTGCCCTCTGCTGTCTGGATAATTCAAAAGGTTCCTGCGTTCAAACCTATTGTGTCTTGATGAAGAGTTGCAGCACAAAACGTCAACTGTTGCTTCCTTTCCATAGGCGCTGCCTATCCTGCTGTGTTCTTCCAGAATGTTGTGTCCATTACTCTGCATTTGGAAAGCTTCTCACACCAAAAACACATGTGTAATACAGTAACCAACCCAGGTACGTCGCAGAAAGGGAAATAAATACCATGCAGGGAAAAGTGACTGGATAATTAAATGAATGCAAAGAGGTTAAAAAAAACTCAAACTGAACTGAGATAATTCAAAGTTCTGCGATGCAATGGGACTTGGGAGTCCTTGTGCAGGATACCCTTAAGGTTAACCTCCAGGTCGAGTCGGTGGTGAAGAAGGTGAATGCAATGTTGGCATTCATTTCGAGAGGAATAGAGTATAGGAGCAGGGATGTGGTGTTGAGGCTCTATAAGGCACTGGTAAGACCTCACTTGGAGTACTGTGTGCAGTTTTGGGTTCCTTATTTAAGAAAGGATTTGCTGACTTTGGAGTGGGTTCACAGAAGATTCACTAGAATGATTCCGGGAATGAGAGGGTTAACATATGAGGAACGTTTGACCGCTCTTGGACTGTATTCCTTGGAGCTTAGAAGAATGAGGGGGGACCTCATAGAAACATTTCGAATGTTGAAAGGCATGGACAGAGTGGATGTGGCAAAGTTGTTTCCCATGGTGGGGGAGTCCAGTACAAGAGGGCATGACTTAAGGATTGAAGGGTGCCCATTCAGAACAGAGATGCGAAGAAATTTTTTTAGTCAGAGGGTGGTGAATCTGTGGAATTTGTTGCCACGGGCGGCAGTAGAGGTTAAGTCATTGGGTGTATTTAAGGCAGAGATTGATAGGTATCTGAGTAGCCAGGGAATCAAAGGTTATGGTGAGAAGGCAGCGGAGTGGGACTAAACGGGAGAATGGATCAACTCATGATAAAATGGCGGAGCAGACTCGATGGGCCGAATGGCTGACTTCTGCTCCTTTGTCTTATGGTCCTATGGTCTAAGATGAGTAACAATAGTGCTCCCCTCCTCCCTTTCTACCAAACATGGCAAAGTACGTTCATCTGTTTAAAGGTGCTGTACCTGCATCCCTGAGAGCTAAGTCCAACGAGTCCTTCAGAAGATCGTGAAATCACTAGTTCATTAAGATGGTTAAGGGGAAAATACAGTCTGCAGTTTGCAGTGAAAGTAGTTCAGAAGTATATTTAGAAGTTACATAAGCTGCCAGCAAAACGTTGCCATGTTTCACCAGCGCCATTTTGCCCAGCTCTATACAAGAGCAACACAACTAGTATTATTGGATTCAATGTCCATTCAGAAATGGAATGACAGAGGGGAAGAAGCTGTTCCTGAATCACTGAGCGTGTGCCTTCAGGCTCCTGTACCTCCTCCCTGATGGTAGCAATGCGAAGAAGGCATGTCCTGAATGATGGGGGTCCTTAATGATGAACGCCGTCTGTTTGAGGCATTGCTCTTTGAAGATGCCCTGGATGCTGGGGAGACCAGTGCCCATGATGGCGCTGACTGAGTTCACAACTTTCTGCAGCTTATTTCAATCCTGTGCAGCAGTTACCACCCCCCCCCCACACCCCCATACCAGACAGTGATGCAGCCAGTTAAGATGCTCTCCTTGGTATATCCGTAGAAAATTGCCAGTCATTCAGCAAAGAAACAGGATCTTTGGCCAACCAGTCCACTCCAAGCAAGATTCCCATCGAAACCATTTCCATCTGACCTCTTTTGACCAATGTCCGTTTAAACCTTTCCTATCCATATACCTGTCGAAATAGCTTTTAAATATTATTACTAAATCTGCCTCAACCATCCCTCCTGGCAGCTTATTGTATATATAGACCACCCTCTGGCAGAGGAAGCTGTCCCCCAGGTTCATATTAAATCTCTCCCTCACACCTTAAACCTATACCCTCTAGTTCTCAGATGAAGGGTCTCAACCCGAAACGTTGTCTGTCCATTTCTCTCCATATTTGATGCCTAGTGTGTAGAGTTCCTCAGTACTATGAGTGTTGCTCCAGATTCCAGCAACTTCTGCCACCTGATTCTCCCACCCTGCCAAATAAAACTGGGCACATCCATCATATTTGTGCCCCTCATGATCTTGTTTAGATAAACAGCACGAAACAGGCCCTTCCAACACAAGGTGCCATGCTGCCCAGCAACCCACCTGGGTAACAGCCTTGCCCCCCTTACCCCCAGGCTGTGAGACCTCTGAACCCCCTGCTACCAGCAACCCACCTGGGTAACAGCCTCTCCACCCCCCCCCCACCCCCAGGCTGTGAGACCTCTGAACCCCCTGCTACCAGCAACCCACCTGGGTAACAGCCTCTCACCCCCCACCCCCAGGCTGTGAGACCTCTGAACCCCCTGCTATCACCCACTACACATCACTTATGACAATGCCAGTAGCAGTCATACTGTTGTGCATTTAACTGCATGTTGTATATGCACTTTATGGCCACTTGTAAATCTATAGAATACTTTTTTTGTCAGTTCAAAATTCAGAGTAAATGGGATTAGCAAAGTACATAGATATCACCACATATAACCCTAAGATTCATTTAATTATGGGCATGCGCAATAAATCTATAGAATAGTAACTATAACAGGATCAGTGAAAGATCAACCAGAGTGCAGAAGACAACAAGTTGTGCATATGCAACTATAAATAAATAGCAATAAATATCGGGATCATGGGGTAATGAGATAAAGAGTCCTTAAAATGAGATCATTGGTTGTGGGAATATTTCAGTGATGGGGCAAGTGTGTGAAGTTATCCCCTTTTATTCAAGAGCCTGATGATTAACTGTTCTTGAACCTGATGTGTCATTAACTTCAAACTTTCTGCATAATCACTAAAAGCGTTGAACTGCATGTGCATGTAACGAGAGCTGTATAACTCATCTCCTTCTACCTTAGGCCACAAACTTATCAATTACCCATGCTGTGGACACTTTCTTGAGGTCCAAGATCCGTATGCTCCACGACCGCTGGACTAAGTGTGTAAACATAGGAGGGGACTATGTTGAAAAATAAATTTGCTAGATTTTGTAAAATTGACTCCTTCTACCTTAGGCCACGAACTTATCAATCACACCTCTGATATGAATATATATTGCCAGGGTGCCTAAGACTTTTGCTCACTTCTGTATTTGTCAACGTGGAGCAGAGAGCGAATTTGTAAATCTGGCGAGAGCAAAAGATGGTGGGAATGGCGAGGGTGGAGCACCATCAGAGGGGTGTGTGACAGGTGGCAGAGAAGGAGTGCCAGGCGTGGGGGGGAGTGGCATGGGGGTGCAGACACCCTCAGCACTGAGACACCAGGCAAGGTCATTTGATTCCAGACAATTGGTTTATTGATCATTGCAGAACGTCTCTCTGGTGCTTCCAGCTCCCTCCCCTCTCCTTGCCCCTCTCCCTTCCCTTCTCCCAGTCTGCTTCCCATTCTTAGTCCATGATAGAGATCCAAGTTGGAATCATTTGCATCAACGACCAACATGGTCCCAGGATGGGCTTGGGACAGTCTGTAAGTGTCACTGTGCTTTCAGCACCAACATAGTATTCATACAGCCCACTAACACTAACCTGTACGTCTTTGGAATGTAGAAGGACACCAGAGCATCTGAAGGAAACCCACATGGTCACTGGGAGCATTTTGATGCATTCAGAAATGTTTATTTGAGTCTCTAATCATTTTCATTATTCTTTGCAAATCAATTTCATTTATGTGCGTTAGATGTGAGTATTGTGTTTGAAATTCAAATGTGTTCAAAGTGCTACCCTCTCTCTAATGGTAACTATGAAATAGTGTATAATTACTGAAACTTTGCTGTTTGCTCCTTTTAGGCTCCAGCAACTGTCTATTACATTCCCAACTTTATCACCGTGGCTGAAGAAAAATATCTGCTGCAGCAGGTATGTTACTGCACTTCATCAGAGTCAGTTTTACAATCACTGGTGTAAGTTGGAAACTTGTTTTACTACAGCAGTACAGTACGGGCAATTATTAAACTGACATTAAACTTCTTCATGATATATCCCCCTGTTATCCAGAGCACAGATTAATTGTTCTATCAAACTGGAGTCTATCTGATAAGGCAACGTTATCACACATGGGCTGGCTCGGCCAGAGTCTTCATCTTGTGCAATCGGAACACAGAATCCGAATCAGTCTATTTTCACTGATATGTGTCCTGAAATTTGTTGTTTTGTGGCTCCAGTACAGAGCTATACATAAATAATTACCATGTTACAATAAAAAATATAAGACATTGGAGTACTGTGTCCAGTTCTGGTCACCTCACTACAGGAAGGATGTGGAAGCATTGGAAAGATTACAGAGGAGATTTACCAGGATGTTGCCTGGTTTAGAGAGTATGGATTATGATCAGAGATTAAGGGAGCTAGGGCTTTACTCTTTGGAGAGAAGGAGGATGAGAGGAGACATGATAGAGGTGTACAAGATAATAAGAGGAATAGATAGAGTGGATAGCCAGCGCCTCTTCCCCAGGGCACCACTGCTCAATACAAGAGGACATGGCTTTAAGGTAAGGGGTGGGAAGTTCAAGGGGGGATATTAGAGGAAGGTTTTTTACTCAGAGAGTGGTTGGTGCGTGGAATGCACTGCCTGAGTCAGTGGTGGAGGCAGATACACTAGTGAAGTTTAAGAGACTACGGACAGGTATATGGAGGAATTTAAGGTGGGAGCTTATATGGGAGGCAGGGTTTGAGGGTCGGCACAACATTGTGGGCTGAATGGCCTGTACTGTGCTGTACTATTCTATGTTCTATGTTTTAAAAATAGTGCATAAAGGGAGTTAAGTAGTGAGGTGATATTGACGGGTTCAGGGACCATTAAAAAACCTGATGCAGGAGGGAAAGATGTTCCTGAAACGTAGAGTGTGGGTCTTCAAGCTCCTGTATCTCCTCCCTAATGGTAGCAATGAGAAGAGGAGATGTCCCTGGTGGTGATGGTCCTTAATGATGGAAGCTATATTTTTGAGGCACCACTTCTGAAGATGTCCTCGATGGTGGGGAGGCTGGTGTCCATGATGGAGCTGGCCAAATTTTCAATCCTTGGCAGGTATTACTGATCCTTTACATTGGAGCGTCTAACCCAGACGTTGATGCAACCAGTCAGAATGCTCTCCTTGGTATATCAGATCAGAATAAGAATCCAAATCACAATCACGTCTATTATCACTGACACAAGTTTTGGTGCAGTAGTACAATGCAAGACATAAAAAATCACTCCTAAGTTACCATAACAAATGTTGGTTGCCCTTCATGTCCTAAGATGAGAGGAAACCTGTGGGGGAGAGTTTTTGAAGTGCAAAAGCTGTTGCACTGAGGCAGTTCCACTCTGTTGACCTCTGAAGTCCAGGTTCAGTGGTACGAACAAGCATCACAAACTGGGGCCTTCCTTGGTTGCAGTGGATGACCAGGACATTTTCTGTGCCTTATCGTGCCCTTCGCTCTCTGCGGAGTGTTGCGATACCACCTTCCTGGCCATTGGATCTCGCTGTAGATCTCATCCACCCAGTCCGCCCCAGCTGACATTGCATGCTAGGACCAGCATGGTCCCTCTTTCACTGGGGTATGAGGCCGCCGGCTCCCCTCAGCTGGTTGAGCTTGCCTGTCGAAGCGGTGTAGCAGGTTTAGCCACTGTCGCATACAAACAGCTACTTGGAGCCACAGGTGAGAGCTGTGTGTCCAGTGGGGACTAAAGTTGAGTGACCTGCTCCAGACACGACAAGCCCCTCACCCAGGACGCTACCCCTCCCTGAACACCCCATACACTCCAACATAAGTACTAATATCACAATAACAACTGACTGGAAAGAATCTTGCTTACAGTGTCTGTCCTAAACTAGGAAGAAATGATTTTCTTTTGGCTTCTGGCAATAGTGCTAACTCTTACCTACACTCAGAAATGTGAACCGAAAAGGTCCTGTAGTTCCTTAGACTAGGAGCTGTTCTTCAGGTGTTTGCCAGTTGAATTTGGGTGCTTGTCTGCAGTTGATGGCCGTCCATCTGTTTTCTAAACTAAGTGTTCAGCTTAGTTCAATTCAGTTTAGTTGAATTTAATGCTCTGTCATTCACTCTCAGAGAGACAGTCTCTTCTGATCAAAATTGCACAAAATAGCAATAAGAGAAAAGCCAGAAATCAAAAACACATCATATCATGAACTACAGAGTCTGATCCACAAACTGTGTCGATTAAACTTCTTCACTGTTGCATTTTTTTTTACTATTGCTTCTTGTCATTTCACAGATTGTGTTTTTAATTTTCAGGTTTATGATTCACCCAAACCCAAGTGGACTCAGTTGTCGGGAAGAAGAACTGGGGTGAGGGAACACCCGAGTAATAGGGGTATAAACTTTCCCTGATTGAATATGTTTATGGGTGGATTATTGAGAAAGGTATTGCTAGAATAAAGTTGAATGAATTATTCCATATCGAGGCTGACAACCAAAAGGAAAAACTTCCATTCATATTGGCACTTTTCATGACCTCTAGATGTCCCAAACCAAGCATATCAAGACTACCACTGTGAGAAGTACATCCAGCTGCAGCTTCCAACAATCCACCTTAAAGAGTTGGAGCTAGAATTGGATGAACTCCGGATCGTTCGGCAGGCTGACGGGGTGATAGATAAGACATACAGAGAGGTAGTTACATCCAAGGTGCAGGACACAGAAGACTGGGTAAGTGGAAGGGGAAAGGGATTAAGGAGTCAGTGCAAACTGCCCATGTAGACATTCCCCTCAATAACAGGTATTTTACTTCAGATACTTTTGGGGGGGCGGTGGTGACCTAACAGAGGAAAGTCACAATTATTGGGTCTCTGACTCTGTGTCTCAGAAGAGAAGTGGGGAGAAGAGGCACACTGTGGTGATTGGGGATTCATTAGTAAGGGGAATGGACAGGAGGTTCTGTGGGTGAGGACGAGATTCCTGGATGGTATGTTGCCTTCCTGGTGCCAGGGTCCTCGACATCTCGGACCCAGTCTTCAGCATTAAGTTGGAGGGTGAACAGCCAGAAGTCATTCGTGTAGGTGCCAGTGATATGGGTAGGGCGAATGACAAGATTCTGCATGGGGAGTTTAGGGAGTTAGGTGCTAAGTTAAAGGGCAGGACCTCCAGGGTTGTGATCTCAGGATCGCTACCCATACCACACGTTAGCGAGGCCAGAATTGCGAAGATTTTACAGTTTAATATACGGATAAGGATTTGGTGCAGGAGGGAGGACATAAGATTTTTGGACCATTGGGTTCTCTTCCAGGAAAGGTGTGACCTGTACAGATGGGACGATTTGCAACTGAACTGGAGGAGGACTAATATCCCAGCAGGAAGGTTTGTTAATGCTGCACCATGAGGTTTAAGCTGGGGTTGCGGGAGAATGGGAACCAGTGTGCAGAACAGTTAGTGGAGAGGTTCAGGAAGCAGATTTTGGTTAGACCTCAGACAAATTCAGGAATCAAAAGGTTGAGCATGGTGTGACTGATGTCCTGAGCTGCAAGAAGTATCGTAGGAAAGGTGGATGATAGAGCTGAGGAAGAGGTAGCTGGCTTACAAACAGAGGCAAAGTGTAGTGAGGTCCGGCTATTGATAGGGCAAAACCACAGTCAACAGGATGAGTTGCGATGTAAAAGGCGGACAAAATCGGATAGAAGACTGAAAGTGTTATATTTCAATACGTGCTGTATATGGAATAAGGTCGATAAACTTGCAGCACAGTTGCAGATTGGCAGGTATGATGTAGGCAGCATTGAATCATAGCTGAAAGAAGATTATAGCTGGGACCGTCAAGTTCAGGGATACACATTGCATTGAAAGGACAGGTAGAAAGGCAGAGGGGGTGGCGTTGCTCTGTTTGTAATAAAATAAAATAAAATCATTAGAAAAAGGTGATAAAAGGTTGAAAAGTGTTGAAAAATTGTGGACAGAGCTAAGGAATTGCAAGGGTAAAAAGACCCTGATGGGACTTGTATACAGTACCCCAAATAGTAGTAAGGATATGGTCTACAAATTACAGCGGGAGATAGAAAAGGACAATGTTACATTAGTCATGGGAGATTTCAATATACAGGTAGATTTGAAAAATCAGGTTGGTGCTGGATTCCGGGAGGGGGAATTTCGAGAGTGCCTACAAGATGGCCTTTTTGAGCAGCTGATAGTTGAGTCCACTAGGGGATCAGCTATTCTCGATTGAGTGTTGTGCAATGAACCAGAATTAATTAGGTAGAGCTTAAGGTAAAAGAACCCTAAGGGCCAAGTGATCATAATATGATCGAATGCACCCTGAAATTTGAGAAGGAGAAGTTAAAGTCAGATGTGTCAGTATTGCAGTGGAATAAAGGGAATTACAGAGACATGAGAGTGGAGTTGGCCAGAATTCATTGGAAAAGAACACTGGCAGGGATGACAGCACAGGATGTATACATCCCAGGAAGGAAGAAGTATTCTATTGGAAAGATGACATAACCGTGGCTAACAAGAGAAGTCAACGCCAACATAAAAGCTAAAAAAGCGCATATAATAGAGCAAAAATTAGTGGGAAGGTAGAGGATTGGGAATCTTGAAAACCAACTGAAGGCAACTAAAGAAGTCATTAAGAAGGTAAAGATGGAATACAAAAGTAAGCTAGCCAGTAATATTAAAGAGGATACCAAAAGTTTCTTCAGATACATAAAGTGTAAAAGAGAAGTGAGAGTGGATAATAGACAGCTGGAAAACGACGCTGGAGAGGTAGTGATGGGAGACAAGGAAATGGAGGATGAACTGAAAAGAATTTTGCATCAGTCTTCACTGTGGAAGACACTAGCAGTATGGTGGAAGTTCCTTATGTCAGGGATCATGGAGTGTGTGAAGTTCTTGGGAAACAGAAAAGTCTGAAGGTAGATAAGTCAACTGAACCAGATGGTGGACACCCCAGGGTTCTGAAAGAAGTGGCCAAAGAGACTGTGAAGGCATTAGTATTGATCTTTCAAGAATCACTAGATTCTGGAATGATTCCACAAGATTGGAAAATGTCACTGCACTCTTCAAGAAAGGAAACTATAGTCTGACCTCAGTGGTTGGGAAGATGTTGGAGTTGATTCTTAAGGATGAGGTCTGAGGGTACTTGGAGGCACATGATAAATAAGCCATGGTCAACATGGTTTCCTCAAGGGAAAATCTTCCTTGACAAATCATTAAGGACCCCATCACCCAGGACACGCCCTGTTCTCATTGCTACCATCAGGGAGGAGGTGCTTAACAATTCAGGAACAGTTTCGTCCCCTCTGCCATCCAGTTTCAGAATAGACATTGAACCCATGAACACTACATCACTACTCGTTTCTCTCTTTGCACAACTGATTTCATTTAACTTTTTACATATATACTTGCTGTAAATTACAGTTTTTATTATTATGTATTGCATTGTACTGCTGATGCATGACAGTAAATTTCACGACATATGCCAGTGATATTAATTCTGATTCTGGTTTAAACAGAAATCTAGCATCTATTCATTTCCATTTCCATGCTTTTGTGTTTGATTAACACAACCTTTATGTTTCTCCATTAGTTTCTGTTGTGCTTTCTTTCCTCTGCACTTCCTGGTCTCTCGTTTGTATCACTCGTATTCACTAGTTCATTCTCTGTTTCATTTTTATGTATCCTCTTCACAATCCTCCCCTTCAATGTACACGTGAGAAATAAAGATAATCTCGATTGTTTAGTTATGGTTAAATTAGAGGTTGACAGGTTATTGATTAGTCAGTGCGTGGAAAGTTATGGGAGAAAGCAGGATAAAGTGGTTGAGAGGGATAATAAATCAGCTGTGATGTAATGTAATGCTAACTTGATGGGCTGAATGGCCTTATTCTGCACTGATGTCAAATACTGTTTTATTTCAGCTTCCTCTCCTTTAGCTTAATTGTAGTCAATGGGATATAAAGAGGCGATGCAAATATAAATTACTGCTGTATTTCCTTTACAGCACTGTCTTTCCTGTTTTCTTCTCTTTACTGCTCTTTCTCCTCTATATTCAAAGATTCATTTATTGTCAGAGTATGTATGCAGTATACAACTCTGAAATTCTTCTCCTCTAGATGGCCACGAAACAAAGTAAACCTTGGAAGTCATTCAAAGAGAAATAGCGACCCCCCCCTCCCCCACACAACAAGCACAGCAACACAATTATTAACTCCCAAAGCCCCCTTCACTGCGCAAAATGTCAGAAGTATACTGGACCCCAAATATCCCTCTCCCCACATGAAAAAATAAACAAAATCTCAACAAGGACATTTTGCCTTAAATCTCTTCTCCCTGCACATAAAAAAACCGAGAAAGAACTAAGAAACACAGAATATAAAAATCTGTAAGACTGAAAAAAGTCCATAGGCCAAACTCATATCTATATCCATATCAATAAACGCAAAAAGCCTCAGTGACCTCCTCTGGGCACAGCGACAGTGATATATTTTACCACAGCCACCCCTTTCTCCTACTCACTACTATCTTCTGGGTTAGTGCTGAGTGGTGGTTGTCCATTGATGACAGGAGATCTGTATGAGAGAGTTCTATAAACTGGGAAAGCTGTTGCACTGGGGCAGTTCTACTCTCAACTTTGGAAGTCGGGGTCCAGTGGCATGAACAAGCGTCACAAACTGGGGTCTTCCTTGGTTGCAGTGATGTCTTCTGTGCCTTGTCATACCTTTTTACCATGATGTCTTCTGTGCCTTGTCATACCTTTTGCTCTGCACAGACCATTGCAGAATGGCCTTCCTGGCTGTTGAATCTCACTGTAGATCTCATCCACCCAGTCCACTTGAGCTGTCTTCACATGCGAGGTCAGGCACATCCCTATTCCATCGGGGTATGAGTCCCGCCGGCTACCCTCACCTGCTTTAGCCCATCTGTTGAAGCTACTTGGAGCCACGGGTGAGAGCAGAGTGTGCGGTGGGGACCACAAGTGAGTGAGCTGCGCCAGATTGGACAGGATAAGCTCCTTCAACAAAGGTGCTATCCATACAACCCAGTAGTGAAAAGGCGCCACCAAAATGAAGCAATATTAAATGCTCAAATATGAGCTGAGTTTCACCTTAGTTATATCACTTGTAAGTGCTGTGGTATGGTTTTCTAATAAATAGTTCCTAATACAGGGATATATTTTATATATAATATATATAAATTTATATCTAAATTCATGTAAAATCAAAGAGGGCAGATTATTGTTATTTGTTAAATGTATATCGAGACATACAGTGAAATATGTTTATGTCAATGACCAACACAGTCCAACTATGTGCTGGGGGCAGCCCACAAGTGTCACCACACTTCTGGCACCAATATAGCACACCCATATCTTACTAACTGTAACCTGTACAGCTTTGAAATGCGGGAGGAAACCCATGTGGTCAACGTACAAACTCCATGTGCTGGGTGGCGATGACATTACATGCCCACTGTTGTAACTATGAACAAAGTCACTGGAAAAGACACTGAAGTGGTGGATATGGAAGCCTTTATTCTAGCAAACCGAGTATGCAGTCATCATATTTGAGAAGTCTTGGAAGAAGAGACCTCTTTGACCCAATATTACACAACATTTTTATATGCTAAAGAGCAAAGGTAAGAGCAGAACAATTCTATAGTTACAATGTGTCCACAATGCTTCCTTTCAATTACATACTGTTTTCAAACACCTCCTTCTTCGTACCCTTACTCCAGACACCCAAAATGACCCTAGGCTGCATTCATGCAGATGCTGGCACCTGAGGTCAAGTAGAATGTTCCTTTGTTTGTGATTGAGCCCAACCTGCAGCTCCAGGAAGCCCATTATTCTGAACTGTTTTAAATTCAATCTGCAATCCACATTCAAATCTGAAAATTGGTTGCTAGTGAAATTAATATTTGCTATATATCCTAACTGCAGAATACACCCTAACACCCACAACTCACTAACCACAACCTGGACGTCGTTGAACTGTGGGGGGAAACCCATGTGGTCAACGTAGAAACTCCTTACAGACAGCAGCAGGAATTGCTGGCGCTGTGAAGCATTATGCTAGCTGTGCCAAATAATCCCCATTTTTATTACTGAGTTGTTGTGTGAAATCAGTTTTTGTTTTTGTCCTTGTAGCCTCACGAGGATGGGCCTCTGTACTTTCCAACTGTGACCACTATAAGCCTTGGCTCTCAAACTCTACTAGATTTCTATCAGCCCATTACAAAAGAGAATGAAAAGGGAGAGGTTAGTATCATTTATCTTCATCATTACTTTTTGGGGTGAACAGTAGTTTTGATGAACTGTCGATCATAGTCTCTGCAAGATTTGCTGTTGCTTGCGTGGTGCATGGTGCGGGGGGGGGAGTTGATGCCTTTGCTGGGGCAAGTTGGGGGAAGGGGAGGGTTGATGATTTTGCTGCTGCTTGTTTGGGGGAGGGAGGCTTTGGGGTTCTAACGTTTTCTGTCAATCATTCTTTGCATTTTTCTGTTTTGTCGATGTCTGTGAGAGTAAGAATTTCAGGTTGTATACTGTATACCAGCAGTCCCCAATCACCGGGCCGCAAAGCATATGCTACCGGGCCGCGAGGAAACGATATGAGTCAGCTGCACCTTTCCTCATTCCCTGCCACGCACTGTTGAACTTGAACATAGGCTTGCCAACTGTTCCGTATTTGCTGGGACATCCTGTATATTGGGTTGAATTTGGTTTGTCCTATACAGGACCGTCCTTGTCCCGTATTTCCCCCGCTAAGGTAGAGCGTTCCTATGAAACCGTTCGTGCCGAAATGGCGTAAAGCGAAGGAGCAATTACCATTAATTTATATGGGAAAATTTTTTGAGCATTCCCAGACCCAAAAAATAACCTACCAAATAACACATAGAACCGAAAATAACACTAACATATAGTAAAAGCAGGAATGATATGATAAATACACAGCCTATATAAAGTAGAAATAATGTATGTATAGTCGGGAAGATTAAGCCAAAACCGATTTGTAGAAAAAAAATTGGCACGTACGCGCATGCTGACACAGGTGCCTGTGCAAGGCTTCATGGCCATGGTAGTCCATCCTGGGGTAAACACAAATGTATGGGATTTGACTGCTACCTTTGTCCCTTATTTGGGAATGAGAAAGTTGGCAACCCTAACTGTAAAAGACATGTTGAGGTGAGTTAGGTGAGCTTAACCCTACTTGAACACCCTCGTCCCCTCGGTCGGCCGGTCCGCAAGAATATTGTCAATATTAAACCGGTTCGCGACGCAAAAAAGGTTGGGGACCCCTACTGTATACATTCTGTGATATTAAATTGAACCATTGAACCATAACTCTTTTAAACATTAATGGATTTCCAGCTTAGACAGAACTGCCCATCTCACTGTTGCCATGGGAACACCTGATGTTTTTCTGTGTGACCAAATAGGGAAGTATCATCATTTTAAGTGTTAAATGTGTTTAAAGAATACTTAATAAAGAACATTATAATGGCAAATTCAATACACAGATAATAAACATCATGTTGATTACAATGTGAGATTTTAATAACACAGTGGTTTGAACATACCTGTGCTTCCTAAATAATTGACACAAGATATAAGATTTTTTTAATATAATGTAGATTCAGAAAATCAGGGCCACATCAGCAGATTAAAGATTTGTGGGGGTTTTTTTTTGCTCCATTTACATCGAAGCATAGTGAAATATGTCTTTTGTCTCAATGACCATAGCAGTCAGTGGATGAGCTAACACCCACACCTCATGAACCCTAACCTGTATGTCTTTGGTTTGTGGGAGGAAACCAGAGCACCTGGAGGAAACCCATGTGACTACAGGGAGAATGTCCAAACTCACTGCAGACAGCGGTGGGAAATGAAGCAGGTCACTGGTGCAGTAATAGCATTATACTGTTGTGCTACACATTAATGATCCTGAGGATGTCAACCTCTGATTACTGGCCAGAGCCATTTCAACACTCAGTCTGGGAGTGCTGACTCAGGGACACTGTTGTGTGTGCTGGCTCACTGGTGCTGTCGCCTAGTGACCTGATGCCCTTCTGAGACAAGTCACCAGTTTGGACGTCAGATGATGTCAGGACACTGATACAATAATCAACAATCTTGTAAAGAAAGCTTTTGGCATATTGATTTATTGGGTACAAGAGATGGGCTATTATGTTGAAGTTGTACAAGATGTTGGTGAGGCCTAATTTGGAGTAATGTGTGCAGTTCTCATCACCTAACTACAGGAATGATGTAAACAAGGTGAAAGAGTACAGAGAATATTTACAATGATGTTGCCAGGTCTGGAGGACCTGAGATATAAGGAAAGATTGAACAATAAGGAAGATAAGAACTGTATTCTTTAGAAACATAAAAGACTGAGAAGAGATTTGATAGAGGCAGACAAACTTATGAGGGGTATAAACAGTCACTTTCCACTGAAATTGGGGTGGGACAACAACCAGAGGTCATGGGTTAAAGGTGAAAGGTGTAAAGCTTAGGGGAACATCAGGGGAAACCTCTTCACTCAGAGGGCCATGAGAGGCTGGAATGAGTTGCTAGCACAAGTGGTGCATGCGAGCTGGATTTCAACGTTTGGATATGTCCATGGATGGTAGGGATATGGAGGGGTATGGTTTTGGTGCAGATCGATGGGAGTAGGCAGTTTAAATGATTTTGATATGGACTAGATGCGTTGAAAGGCCTGTTTCTGTGCTGTATTTCTATATAAATCTAATCTCCATTATTGTTTCATCCTCCTGATGGGAACCTGAGATGAGCTGACACTCTCTGAGACACAGGTCTCCAGGCTGTCCCATATTCAACTTCCTGCACGATCTGAAGAGAACGGCGATATCTGAGCAGTGTATCTCTGCTTCAGCAGACAAGTTTGCACCTGTAACAATTCTTCTGCTGGCGAATGATCTGTGCATACACTGCATCACTGCACACACAGATGAGCCATCTTGTGCCGGGGGGGTGTGGGGGTGCATCCCTATTCACGTGCAGAACAGGTATCTACTGACATGTCACAGTCCCTTTGCTCCTGGAGGACCACAATTTGCTCCTGGGAGCATCCCTGTCCACCAAGAGCAGCAAATGTGTTTCTGCTCAATGATTCCTAACAACATCTAGCTACTGCTGTGTGACCAAGGTCAGAGATCTAGTTTGATCAACAGAGACAGGAGGACAGTGGTCTCCACAGGAGCTGTTACCATACAAGAAAGTGCACACAATGTCCAGAGTGAAGGGGGTGAGCAGGGCTCCACAGACTCTCCATAGGGTGCAGTAAGATACACTCTTCCACCCTCCTTTCTATCTCCTGAATTCTATCAACTAGCCTGATGGAGATCTCACCAACTCAGTATGCATGGCTATCAGTTTCTGCAAGAAAACATTTCAAGTGGCCCTCAGCTGAAGCTCTGTTGTAATGTGTGTGATACGCACCGCAAGCCCATCAAATGTGCAAAGGTCTCGATAGAGTGAATGTCATGAGGATGTTTCCTATGGTGGGGAAGTTTAAGACCAGAGGGTACAACCTCAGAATAGAAGGACATCTAAAAGAATGGAAATGAGGTGGAATTTCTTCAAACAGACAGTGGTGAATCTGTGAAATTCGTGGAGGCCAAGTCATTAGGTATACAGTATTTAAGGTAGAGATGGATAGATTCTTGATTAGTCAGGGTGTGAGGGATATGGGGAGGAGATAGGATCTGAGAAGGAAATGGATCAGCCATGTTGAAATGGTGGAGTAAGCTTAACAGGCCAAATGGCCTAAATCTACTCCTATATCTCATGGTCTATTTCACCACCACGTGCACCCAGGTTCCCAAACTTAGTCGCCTATCCTCTCTCCACTTCTGCACATATTCTCTGGCTTCAAGCACCCAGATATTCAGCTGAGCTCCAAACCAAATGGTCTTCTGAAGATGGGGGTCAAACCTCTTCAGTATTAGAGCTTCACTCGCTAGGTATATGACAAAGAATCCCACTCTTATCTGAAGTAATGACAACTTCACTTCTAGCTGCAGAGGATGCAGAGGCATCAGAGGAGTTGAACCAAAGGGTTAAAAAAATGCGAATTATGCTTCCAGTAACAACATAGGGCTGCCTGTGGACTCCAGCTCCGGATTGTTTGGGGGGTTTGCTCACGAAGGCTTCCCCATGAGTGGGTATAGCTGCAAGGCAGCAGGGGTTTGAGGTGAGGTGTTTTTCTTCTCCCAGGTGAGTTGCCAACTACAGCTGATGAGCCCCATCTGCCCGAAATTTTTGTATATTTTTGTTGCACATATTTACAAACAATAATCACTGTTAAAAAGGCACTAGTTGTGGATAATAATAAACATGAGAAATTCTGTAGATGCTCGAAATCCAAAGCAATACATACAAAATTGCGGAGGAAATCAGTGGGTCACATAGCATTAATGGAAATTAATAAATAGCCATCATTTCAGAGTGTGGCCCTCTTTCAGGTCTGGAAAGGAAGAAGGAAGATGTCAGAGTGTGAGGGGTGGGGTGGGGAAGGAGGATAGCCCAAAGTTGATAGGCGGAGCCAGGTGGGTAGGAAAGATAAAGGCCTGGAGAGGAAGGAATCTGATAGGAGAGGAGAGTGGACCATGGTAGAAAGGGAAGCAGGAGCTGAGAAGAGGTAAGAGGCGAGAGTGAGGAATAGAAGAAGAGGGGAAGGAGAGTTTTGTTTTACCAGAAGGAATATGCCATTAAGTTGGAGGCAATCCACATGGAATATAAGCGGTTGCACCACCCTGAGGGTTGTCTCACCTTGACATGAAGTGGCCATGGACGGATGTGTTGGATTACAGTGAGAATGAGTAAATAGGAAATAACCAAATTTTGTGATGTTAAAGATATACAAGGAATTAAGTAAGCCTTTAAAATCAACTGCTAAAATTCAAGAGGCTCCAGGTGATTTAGCGAGGGACAGCATAGAATTCATAGACATGGGGTGCAACCAGAATTCCAGTTGAAGCTGGTGAGATGTCGATGTCCTTGTGATCGATGACAGGCTTGAAGACAAAGCTCTGCAGGAGACTGGTCAAAAAAAGGAAGAGTTCCATGCGAGCCAAAGATTCTCCCAGACACATTCTTTTGCCTGCAAGAGTACAGGGATGTTCTTGAAAAAAATCTGTGAAAGGTTGTTTACAGCACTCAGCACTATTTACTTAAAATATATTTCATAATTGGAGACCTTTTTCGGGTTCCTTTGACTGTTTTTGGTAAAATTAGAGATGAATAATAAATATACCAGTGACATAATTACCTCATGAATAAACTAAAAAAAGATCTGAGTTGGACCATAAGATATAGGAGCAGAATTAGGCCATTTGGCCCATCGAATATTCAATGCAATTCCATCATGGCTGATCCATTTTCCCTCTCAGCCCCAATCTCCTGCCTTCTCCCAGTATCCCTTCGTGCACTGACTGATCAAGAATCGATCCACCTCTGCCTTAAACATACGCAATGTCTTGACCTCCACAGCATTATTTGTTTTATATTCTAGTCCATTGAAATGAATGTTAACAGCGCATCTGACTTCCTCAGCACTGACTCAATCTGCAAATTAACTTTTAGGCAATCCTGGACAAGGACTCCAAAGTCCCTTTGCACCTCAGATTTTTGAATTTGCTCTCCATTTAGAAAATAGTCTACGCTTTTATTTATTTTATCCAAGTGCACTTTCAGACACTGTATTCCATCTGCCACTTCTTTGCCCATTCTGCTAATCTGTCTAAGTCTTTCTGTAGCCTCTCTGCTTCCACTAAACAACCTGCCTCTCTACTTATGTTCATATTGTCCACAAACTTCACCACAAAGCCATTAAATCCATCGTCCGAGTCATTAACATATAACATTAAAACCGTACCTAAAACAGTCCCCTGTGGGACACCAATAGTCACCGGCAGCCAACTAGAAAAGGTCTCCTTTATTCTCACTCTTTGCATCCTGCCAATCAGCCAATGCTCTATCCATGCTAGTATCTTTCCTGTAACACCTTGGGCTCTTAACTTGTTAAGTAGCCTCATGTACGGCACCTTCTTAAAAGCTGAAGATCTGAGTACACAACATCCACCAATTCTCCTTTGTCTATCCTGCTTGTTATTTCTTCAAAGATTTGTCAAGCAAGATTTTTACTAATGAAACCATGCTGACTACAGCTTATTTTATCATGCGAGTCCAAGTCCCCAAAAACACATCCTTGACAATTGACACCAACACCTTCCCAAACACTGAGGTAAAACTGGCCTATAGTTTCCTTTCTTCTGCACTCTCTTTCCTCTCGAAGAGTTGAGTGATTTTACAATTTTCCATTCTAATGGAAGCATGCCCGAATCAATTGATTCATGAAAGATCATTAGTAGTGCCTCCACAATGTCTTCAGATATCCTTTTCAGAACCTATTTGATACTTATCTGCTGTCAGACCTTTCAGTTTTCCAAGAACCTCGTTCTAGTAATGGTAACTTCACACACTTCATGACCACTGACACCTGGAACTTGCACCATACTGCCAGTGACTTCCACAGTGAAGACAGATGCAAAATACTTATTCAGTTCATCCGCCATTTCCCTGTCCCCCATTACCATCTCTCCAGCATCATTTTCCAGCAGTCCAATATCTACTCTCACCTCTCTTTTACACTTTATATATCTGAAGAAACTTTTGGTATCCTCTTTAACATTATTGGCCAGTTTACCTTCATATTCCATTTTCTTCTTTATGACATTTTTAGTTGCATTCTGTTGGTTTTTAAAAGTTTCCCAAACCTTTAACTTCCCAGTATTTTTTGTTCTATTATAAGCCCTCTCTTTGGCTTTTATATTGGCTTTGACTTCTCTTGTCTGCCACGGTTCTGACACCCTGCTTTTAGAATACTTCCTCTTTGGGTTGTATATATCCTTTGCCTTGTGAATTACTCCCAGAAATTTCAGCCATTGCTGCTCTGCTGTCATCCCGCCAGTGTTCTTTACATATCAATTTTGGCCAGCCTCTCTCTCATTCCTCTGGGTTTCCCCTTACTCCACTGTAATACAGGTACATCTGACTTCAGCTTCTCCTACTCAACGTTTCAGGAACTGCTTCTTCCCCTCTGTCATCCAATCTCTGAATGAACATTGAACCCATGAACACCACCCCACTATTTCTGTTTTTGCACTACTTATTAAACTTAACTATTTAATATACATACATATACTTACTGTAATTCAGTTTTTTCTTATCATGTGTTCATTTGTACTGCAGCCACAAAGTTAACACATTTCACAGCATATGCTGATGATATAAAACCTGATTCTGGTTCTGAAGAGTCCTTAAAGTGAATTCTTTGGTTGTGGGAACATTTCAATGATGGGGCAAGTGAGTGTAGTTATCTCCTTTTGATCAAGAGCCTGATGGTTGAGGGATAGTAACTGTTCTTGAACCTGGTGGTGTGAGTCCTGAGGCTCTTGCACCTTCTACCTGGCGGCAGAAGCGAGAAGACAGCATGGCCTGGGTGTTGGGGATCTCTGATGATGGATGCTGTTTACCTACAGCAGTGTTTCATGTTGATGTGCTCAATGGTTGTGAGGGTTTGACCCGTGATATTCTAAGTCAAATCCAGAAAGCAGCAAGTCTGATGATTGGGAGCATTTTGTGCAACACTCATAAAAGTTGCTGGTGAACGCAGCAGGCCCAGGCAGCATCTCTAGGAAGAGGTACAGTCGACATTTCGGGCCGAGACCCTTCATCAGGACTAACTGAAAGGTCTAATTGCTAATTGGCCCTTCAAGTCTGGTCCGCCATTCAATCATGGCTGATTGTCCATCACAGTTTTGAATTACCAGTCAGGGTTGTTAGCCCTGAGTTGAACCCTGGAACCTGAAGGATTGGTGGACTGCTGTTAGTCTGGCCTCTGCCCTTTAACCTGTTTGACATGGGTGACCCTACCCAGAGGCAAAGCATAAAGCTCTTACTCCAGCCAATATAGATCTCCGGGTCATTGAGGCATGCAAGCCTCCAAACGCTATGAGAAGGTTGTGGTTCTCTTGCAGGTGGGCAGAGAGAACAAGCAATAAAATAAATAAGTGTATATGTATACCTGCTGAGAATGCCACAAAATTTTCACTCTTTTTGAAACATCCATTTTCATCAAGGAAATGGTTTGCATTAAATGATTCTGGTGACTCCCAGTGGCTGTTGTCTTTCAGAACAGAGGAAAGGACAGGGATCACAAACATGCCCTAAACACAGAAACAAGTTCAGACATGGTTATGATCAAAAATTGTGTTAGATGACATTATGTCAACACATTAAAATAATAACTAATGACATTATACATCCCAGGAACGATGTATTGCAGTGGCTGATGTGGTATTGCTCCTCGGAGCACAGAATGTAATACATTTGTGGTCTGAAACCTGATCTTGTTGGATCGGTAATAATAGTATTATTGTTATAATATTAATATAGTAATATTATTACTACTGTTTAAAAATATTTTTTCTCAGCTCAGGCTGGTAATGCCTGATATACAGGCATAGACAAGCACACTCATTTCTGAATTGCTAGGAACTTTCGGACTATTCTGGTGGTGGTTAGTACTGCGGCTTTCTGGAGATTTACATAAATATTGCTCTGAATGACTAATTGATTTAAGTGTAGAGACTTTGGGTTTCTTACCAGTTGTAGATATTACCACTAGGACAATGTATACCCTGTTCATGTTCCATTACCTTTCAATTTCCTTTTTCAAATTCAGGATATTTCTAGTATATTTCAGCTATTGATTCAGTATGTTTTATGTGTTTGGAATGGCTGAATCTACTAAGTAAATCGTGCTTGCTTGTTTATTATATTATTATTATTGTTTGTTTATCCTGTATTATTATATTATACTGTTACTTATAGAACACTTTTCATACAGGCGATGTAGCTCAGAGTGCTTTACAATGGGTTAAAGTGGAGACCAAAATATATAGGAGCAGAATTAGGCCATTTGGCCCATCGAGTCTGCTCTGCTATTTTATCATGGCTGATCCATTTTTCCTCTCAGCCACAATCTCCTACTTTCTTCCTGTATCCCTTCATGCCCTGACTAATCAAGAACCTATCTACCTCTGCCTTAAATATACCCCTTGACTTGGCCTCCACAGCTGCCTATAGCAACGAATTCCACAGATTCACAATTCTCTGGCTAAAGAAAGTCATCCTCATCTCCATTCTCCATTCAAAATAGATGTCCCTCTATGCTGGGGCTGTATCCTCTGGTCCTAGACTCCCCCCCTCCATAGGAAACATCCTCTCCACATCCAGTCTGTCAAGGCCTTTCAACACGCAAATAAAATGAAAAATAAAAATAAAAGACAAAAAGATGTTAGTTAAAGGCAAGGTTAAATAAATAGGAGTTGAGCTGGCGTTTAAAAATGTCAACCTAGTCACTATAGTTTTAAGTATTGATTTCCACAGTTTAGGAGCGTAGTTCAAAAAAACAGACCCACCAATTATCTTTTGATACAAAGTTGCCTAAATTTAAGAGACCGGCAGAAGAAAACCTGAGAACACGGCCTCAGAATACAACGTCATCCCTTTGGAACAGAGATGAGGAAGAAATGAGGGGGACGTCATTGAAATCTATCGAATATTGAAAGCCCTAGACCTCAGTAAAATAATAGAGGTCCATGGCATTAAAACTGCTGGGAACCCCTGGCCTAGACAGAGTGGACATGGAGAGGATTAGGGCTAGAGGGCACAGTCTCAGAATACAAGGTTGTCCCTTTAGAACAGAGATGAGGAGGAATTTCTTTTACCACAGGGCGGGGAATCTGGAATACATCGCCACAGGTGGCTGTGGAGGCCAAGTCATTGGGTACATTTAAAATGGAGGTCGACAGGTTGTTGATCAGTCAGGGTGTCAACGATTATGGGGGGGAAGGCAGGAGAATGTTGCTGAGAAGTGATAATAAAATCAGCCAAATGGCCTGACTCTGCTCCAATTTCTTCTGCTCTTTCAGTGAACTGCATACTAATATTTCAAAGCCCTACCATTTACTGCGTACCCCAATATACTGGAGATTATTCCATCACCTGGAGTGTATGGGATGTCCAGGGAGGGGTAGCACCTCTGGTGTCCATTCCGGGGCAGCTCATTCATCTTTGGCGCCTACTGGACACTCTGCTCCCACCTGTGGCTCCAAGTAACTGACCTCATGTGACAGCAGCCACATCCCAGTACACCACTTCAACAGACTGGCTAAAGCAGGCAAGGGTAGCCAGCAGCCTTATATTCCGGTGAGAGAGACAGGCTTGTCTTAGTATGTGAAATCAACTCCAGCGGACTGGGTCGGTAAGATCTACAGTGAGATCCAACACCCAGGGAGGCGATATTTTAATGCTCCCTGGAGACCGAACAGCATGACAAGGCACAGAAAAGGTCATGGTCATCCACTGCAACCAAGGAAGACCCAGTTTGTGATGTTCGCTCATATCACTGGACCTGGACTTCTGACGTTGAGAGAGTGGAACTGCCCCAGCGCAACGGCTTCTCCAGTTTAAAAACTCTCCCACACAGGTCTCCTGTCGTCATCGGACAGGATGGACAAACACCACCATTCCTCCTCACCAACAAGCAGGTTAAGGACACTGTACTTTTTAAAGTACAGAATAGCTGGCACGTGATCATTTAATTTTTGGTTTGATGTTATTACAAATAATACAAATAAAACATTATATTGATCTTGCCTCTGACCTTGGGTATCAAATATCCTCGGAAGTTCACATCACTTGTTGTCATGCGTGGAACGCTCAGAGGAGCGATGTCGATGTATCGCTGGACCTCGTGGATGACCGCGTCAGTGTACGGCATCTTCGCCCGATCCTCAATTGCCAGTCTTCGATGAGATCCAATCACATCATCAATCTCATTATGAATCTTCTCTGGGAGAGGAAGATAAGCAAATTTTGTTTCACACATTCCATTTACCAACATTTCCCAACTCGTCATATTGGTCAATATTGTCTGATTTTACACTCAATAGTCAGTTTATTAGGTACACCTGCTCATTAGTGCAAATTTAGGATGACGACAGAGACAATTTGAGACTCTGCAAACGTTGTTAGGGGTTTGAACATGCTCTGCAAGTCTATGTATCTTGCTGTATCTTCACAGTTTTCTGATGACTCTGCCATAGTTGGATGCATCAGCAAGGGAGATGAGGCTGAGTACAGGGCTACGGTAGGAAACTTTGTCACATGGTGTGAGCAGAATTATCTGCAGCTTAATGTGAAAAAGACTAAGGAGCTGGTGGTAGACCTGAGGAGAGCTAAGGTACCGGCGACCCCTGCTTCCATCCAGGGGGTCAGTGTGGACATGGTGGAGGATTACAAATACCTGGGGATACGAATTGACAATAAACTGGACTGGTCAAAGAACACTGAGGCTGTCTACAAGAAGGGTCAGAGCCGTTTCTATTTCCTGAGGAGACTGAGGTCCTTTAACATCTGTCGGACGTTGCTGAGGATGTTCTACGAGTCTGTGGTGGCCAGTGCTATCATGTTTGCTGTTGTGTGCTGAGGCAGCAGGCTGAGGGTAGCAGACACCAACAGAATCAACAAACTCATTCGTAAGGCCAGTGATATTGTGGGAAGGGAACTGGACTCTCTGACGGTGGTGTCTGAAAAGAGGATGCTGTCCAAGTTGCATGCCATCTTGGACAATGTCTCCCATCCACTACATAATGTACTGGTTGGGCACAGGAGTACATTCAGCCAGAGACTCATTCCACCGAGATGCAACACAGAGCGTCATAGGAAGTCATTCCTGCCTGTGGCCATCAAACTTTACAACTCCTCTCTTGGAGGGTCAGACACCCTGAGCCAATAGGCAGGTCCTGGTCTTATTTCCTGGCATAATTTACATATTACTATTTAACTATTTATGGTTTTGTTACTATTTATTATTTACGGAGCAACTGTAACAAAATCCAATTTCCCCCGGGATCAATAAGGTATGACTATGACTAAGTGCAGGATCACACAGACAACCGGAAGGGTTAAGTAAAACCAGGAATTTTATTAATAAATTAATCAGTTGAACTTACAAGGCCTTGGATAACTCATGATACTCGTTCAGAACTCCACTAGGCAGGGATCAAGACAGTGGAGACCCGAGAGGGTAGCACTACCCCTTTAAATACATTCCAGTGCACAAAAAAGTCTCTGCCCAGCTGATAAAACACCAGACTAATTACAGGGTTAACCAGTAACTATTCTAATAAGAGACAAAAGTCCAAGGATACTTAACTGGACACCTGCAAAGTCTTGAAGAATTAATTGGAAGTATCCAAGGACAATTGCAACTTAACTGTAAACTGGGGAAGATCTAACAATATCACATAAAAACCCCGAAGTGCATTAATATAGATAATTCTAATTAATAAAACACAGAGAATACAAAAAAAACTCAGACCCCTCAAAGAACTCTACCGATGACCCATGGTTGTGAGAGTGTGGGTTTCCTCTGGGTGCTCTGGTTTCTCCCACATCCCAAAGACGTACAGGGTAGAGGGATAATTGGTCACATGGGTGTAACAGTAGTGTGGATTAGTTGGACCAGAAGGGCCTGTTACCGTGTTGTAGCTCTAGATAAACGATGACTGTGTGGCTCAGCACAACTCCACTACTGTATTCAAGTTTGCTGACGTGGATCCAGTCAAAGGCAGTGATGAATCAGCAGTCAGGAGGGAGATTGAAAACGTGGCTGAGTGCTGTCATAACAACAACCTCTCACTCAATGTCAGTACAACCAAGGAAATGATTATAGACTTCAGGAGAGGGAAACCAGATGTCCATCAGCCGATCTTCACTGGAGAGTCAGAGCTGGAGAGGGTTAGGATCTCTGAATTCCTGGCCGTTACTGTTTCAGAGGACCTGTCCTGGACAGGAAAGTGCAATTGCAAAGAAAGCACGGCAGTGCCTCTACTTCCTTTGGAGTCTGCGGGGATTCAGGATGACATCTAAAACTTTGACAAACTTCTTTAGATGTGCAGTGGAGAGTGTACTGACTGACTGTACGGAAACACCAATACCTCTGAATGGAAAAACCTACAGAACATAATGGATTTGGCCTAGAATATCACGGGTAAAACCCTCACAACCATTGAGCACGTCGACATGAAACACTGCTGTAGGTAAACAGCATCCATCATCAGAGATCCCCAACACCCAGGCCATGCTGTCTTCTCGCTTCTGCCACCAGGTAGAAGGTGCAAGAGCCTCAGGACTCACACCACCAGGTTCAAGAACAGTTACTACCCCTCAACCATCAGGCTCTTGATCAAAAGGAGATAACTACACTCACTTGCCCCATCATTGAAATATTCCCACAACCAAAGAATTCACTTTAAGGACTCTTCAGAACCAGAATCAGGTTTTATATCATCAGCATATGCTGTGAAATGTGTTAACTTTGTGGCTGCAGTACAAATGAACACATGATAAGAAAAAACTGAATTACAGTAAGTATATGTATGTATATTAAATAGTTAAGTTTAACAAGTAGTGCAAAAACAGAAATAGGGGGGTGGTGTTCATGGGTTCAATGTTCATTCAGAGATTGGATGACAGAGGGGAAGAAGCAGTTCCTGAATCGTTGAGTGTGTGCCTTCTGGCTTCTCTGTCTCCTAGAGGGCATATCCTGGTGGTGCGGGTACTTAATAATGCACGCTGCCTTCCTGAGGCTCAGATCCATGAAAATTGAGAAGGCAAAGTTTACAAATTTCTGCAACTTACTTCGTTCTGCACAGTAACCGCGCGCCCCCCCCCCAAACCAGATGATGATGCAGTCAGTAAGAATGCTTTCCACAATACATCTGTAGAAATTTGCCAGTGCCTTTGGTGACATACCAAATCTCCTCAAACTCCTAATGAAACATAGCCACTGCCTTGTCTTCTTTATAGCTGCACTGATATGTTGTGACCAGACTAGGTCCTCAGAGTTATTGAAGGAAGTTGAAATTGCTCACTTTTTCCACTTCCAATAGCTCTGAGAATAGGTTTGTGTTCCCTCATCTTACACTTTATGAGAGATTGTTCTTTGGTCTCACTAATATTGAGTGCAAGGTTATTACTATGAAACTTCTCAACTAGCTGTATATCTCTCTCCATTACACCCTCTTGTCACCATCTGAGATTCTGCCAACAATGGCTATATAACATCAGCAAATTTATAGATGGTGTCTGAGCTGCTCCTAGCCACACAGTCACGGGTGTAGAGAAAGTAGAGCAGTGGGCTAAGCACATATCACTGTGGTGCACCAGTGTTGATTGTCAGTGAGCTGGAGATATTATTTCTGATCCGCACAGATCATGGTGTTTCGGTTGCAGTGGAAGATACAGAAACCTAGATTCTGTAGCTTTTCACTCAGTTAGTTTTATCTCATTATCTCATGTTCTCATTATTTCTTGCTATCTACTAATATTTGCATTTGCAGTTTGTTGTCTTCAGCACTCTGGTTGATCTTTCATTGACCCTGTTAGAATAACTATTCTGTAGACTTGCTGACTATGCCTGCATTAAAATGAACCTCAGGTTTTGTATATGGTGACATTTATGCACTTTGAACTTTAAAGATAAAATGAAAGAAAGAAATCAAATGGAACTGATGTTTTAAGATATGACCTGTTCAGAGAAGCATTATTCGGCAGTACTGACATGCACACGTTGTCTTCGTCGTTCTTGCTGGTTGAAGGCACAAGCTTTGGAGGTATTGTCACAGCAGCTTAGACAAAGAGCATCCTGTAGATGGCACCCCATGAACCCATGGGAAAGAGACAAGTGTTCAGGGTGAGAAGAGAGCAAAACCTTTGGAGTGTCAGAAAGGGTACCAATCACACGGTCGACTTTGTTCTTCAGAGTTCACAGTTCTTTTATTATCAAAGCAAGTATGTACATTATACAACTTGAGATTTGTCTCTTTACAGGCAGCCACAAAACAAATAAACCTCAGAGGAACCCATTAAAGAAAAAGAAGACTGCAAACACCCAATGGGGGAAGAGGGAGGGAGAAGGGGGTGTGGATGGAGGGGCAGGGGGGTGTGGATGGAGGGGCAGGAGGGTGTGGATGGAGAATGGGGATGGGGGTGCAGATTAGAAGTGTGGTGACACTTGCAGACTGCCCCCAGCATAATTCCCACTGATTTGTTTTGACACACACAATGCACTTTTCTGCATGTTTTGATGGCTTATGAGTGCCTGAGATCCCAAGAGTTATTGCGTCTGGATTTCACCTCCTAGTAGGGTCACCCATGGCAGTAAGGTCAAGGGAGAGGTTCCAGACAAAGAGTGACCAACCAAGACCTCAACGGTGGAGCTGGTGGAAGATGGTGACTCATCACCATGGCTGTGAATGCGCAGGAAAGCTTCAGCAGTGTAGGGTCCCGAGTCATTTTGCATCCCATGCCACTGGACACTGACCCTGACCCGTCAAGGACCGAGTGGTGGTTGCTCATGCATCAATCTCCCCATGTTAAACAAATTCACCCACAAGCATTCTCCATTAGGGAAATAACCCCTCAGGAGAACATCATACTCGTCTTGAGTGATTACTATACTTCCATTTTTAGATGTAATCATACATATAACAAAAAATTCAACAATGAACCTCTATATGGAACACTGTCCTAAGAAAGCAGGATCGATCATCAGAGACCACCACCCACGTCATGCTCTCTCCTCACTGTTCCCATCAGGCAGAAGGTACAAGAGCCTCAGGACTCGCACCACCAGGTTCAGGAACAGTTACTACCCCTCAACCATCAGGATTTTGAACAAAAGGGGATAACTGCTCACACTTGCCCATTCTTTGAGATTTTCCTACAACCAATGATCCAGTTTCAAGGACTCTTTATCTCATTATCTCATGTTCTCATTATTTATTGCTATTTCTTTATATTTGCATTTGCACAGTTTGTTGTCTTCTGCACTCTGGTTGATCTTTCATTGATCCTGTTATTGTTAGTATTCAATAGATTTGCTGAGGACGACCACAAGAACTGAACCTCAGGGCTGTATATGGTGACACGTATGTACTCTGACAATAAAATTTACTTTGAACTTAGACTTTGACACTGCTGTGTAATTGATACACACCTCGCAATTTCTACAGCTGTACCGGAGAGCATTCTCACTGGCTGCATTACCACCTGGTATGGGGCATGGGCACTGCACAGCTGCACAGAGCTGTAAACTCAGTCAGCTTCCCATGGGCACTAGTCTCCGTAGTATCCAAGATATTTTCAAACAGCAGTGCCTTGGAAAGGCAGCACCCATCATTAAGGACCCTTACTACACAGGGCAGGCCCTTTTCTCATTGCTACAATCAGAGAGGAGGTACAGAAGCCTGAAGACACACACTCAGTGATTCAGGAACAGCTTCTTCCCCTCTGCCATCTGACTTCTGAATGGACAATGAACTCATGAACACTACCTACTTTTTTTTGCACTACTTACTTAATTTAATATATAATTACTTAGTGTAATTCACAGTTTTTTCCCTATTATCATGTACTGTATTGCATTTTACTGCTACTGCAGAGTTAACAGATTTCACAACATATGCTGGTGATAATAAAGCTGATTCTGATTCTACATTGAAGACAAGCTCTTTTATGGTCAGCAGGTCGGGCAGCATCCGTGGAAACGATCAGGCAACGTTTCGGGCCGGAACCCTTTGTCAGGACGGATTCCGGCCTGAAACATTGACTGATCGTTTCCACGGATGCTGCCCGACCTGCTGAGTTCCTCCAGCATGTCGTGAGTGTTGCTTTGACGCCAGCATCTGCAGAGTATTTTGTGTTTTCTTTTATGGTCAACTGAAGGGTTCAATGGACTGAAGGTCTGGGCTGTACAGTTTGTTTGGTTGTATTTTTACTGATATTCTATATGGACTGGTTGTCTTTTATGTGCGAGGACTGGGCCTCAAGCTGCAGTTTCACCTGGTGAGGTCGAGTGGGGGGGGAGGCAGCCTCAGGACCAGTGAACTCCTCCGGGGTGGTGTGGTGCAGTGTCCAGCCTGGAGCCGGCTCCCCCCCACCGTGTTTGCTCACAGGAGACGGGCTCTATCGAAATCAACTGGAGATTGATGGAGTGAGTTTTTGATTCTTTTATTACGTGATTATGATACCATTTGTGCTTGCTATCTTGTGAGTGCTTTGTGCTGTGTGTGACCATTGGTACTGTGTTTTTTACCTTGACACTGGAGTAACGCTCTTTCATTTGGCTGTATTCTTGAGCATTCATGTATAGTTGGGTGATAATTAAACTTGAATGGATTTGAATTGAATTAAAGCTTACCTTGAACTTCCGGATACTTTGCCAGGATTTGAAGAGCCCAGCGCAGTGTTGTACTGGTTGTTTCGGTTCCAGCCAGAAATAAGTTTAGTGTCGTCAACAGCAAGTTTTCTTGAAAGAATTCGGAGTTAAGATCATCTTTGTCCTGACTCAAGGCAAACAAAAATCCACGTTTTAAACAGAAGGGATTGTGCAGACGCTAGAAATTGTGAGCAACACACACACAAAAAAAGTGCCGGAAGAACTCAGCAAGTCAGGCAGCATCTATGGGGGTTAATGAGCAGTTGACGTTGTTTCAACCGAGATCCTTCATCAAGGCTGAAACAGAAAAGGGCAGAAGCCAGAAAAAGATGGGGGGAGGGAGGTGGGAAGGGAAGGAATACATTTTAACAGCCTTCAGTCGATTTCAACTTTAATTCAACTTCCTGGATCCTTATATTCTTTTTATTTTTTTATTTTATTGCAATTCAGCGCAGAATAGGCCCTTCTGGCCCTTCAAGCTGCGCTGCCCAGCAATAACCCAATTTAACCCTAGCCTAATTACGGAACAATTTACACATTAACCTACCAACTGGCACTGTGGGAAGAAACCCATGCAGTCATGGAGAGAGCGTATAAATTCTTTACAGGAGACAGTGGGTATTGAACCTGGGTCACCTGTACTGTGAAGCGTTGTGCTAAGCACTACGCCATCCTAATGTTACCGCGCTCTAAAATAGGCAAATGTTTGCAATAGCAGTTCCCAAAGAAACAGAAAATCATGGAAGTTTTTAGGAGGGTCTGTGACAGAGGACTGTTGACACAAAATGCCAGATTTTCTTTCTATAGGCATTGCCTGACCTACTGAGAATTTTTGGCATTTTCATTTCTTAGTTTAGATTTCTAGCATTTGTATAGTTTTCATCGAAAAAGGTAACTTTTTTTGGGCGGCACAGTAGTGTAATGCTTTAGAGTACAGGCGACCCGAGTTCAATTCCAGTCGCTGCCCGGAAGGAGTTTGTACGTTCTCCCTGTGGCCGTGTTGGTTTCCTCCAGGTGCGCCAGTTTCCACACACAGTCCAAAGACGTACCAGTTAATAGGTCAATTGGTCATTAAAAATTGTTCTCTGGTTAGGTTAGGATTCAGCAACGTATGGGGATCACCAAGTAGAGCATCCACTCCAAGGTGAGGCTGTACTGGAGCTGTGTTCTGTCCACACTCTTGTACGGGTCAGAATGCAGGAATGTGACAGAGAGCAATCTTGCCAAGCTGTCGTCATTCTACACCATGAGACTCCGGAAGATCCTTTGTTATTTCTGGCCAAGAAAGATCTCCAACCACACCCTACTCCTTGAATGTCCCCAAGAGGACATGGTCACCATCATCATGAGGAAACGTTGGAGATGGGTTGGGCACGTGATGAGAAGATATGCCAATGCTATCAACAAGACAGCACTTCATTGGACCTCTGAAGGGCGGAGAAAATGCAGGAGACCAAAGACAATTTGGCACCGTACCGTAGAGGCAGAAATGAAGACCCGAACCACACATGATGGGGCACAATAGAGAAGACGGCCGAGGACAGACAGAGATGGAGGACCTTCATTGCAGCCCTAAGCACCATCGGTGTAATGGGCAGTAAGTAACTAAACTGAATAAATAGATGGGCTGCTGGTTGGTGCAGCTCTTTGGGCCGGAAGGGCCTGTTCTGTGTCGTGTCTCTAAAATAAAATAAGAAGACAGAAGTTATTATGTTCAGTGTATTTGGTAGGACAGTGGGAAATGAACAAATGCAAGAAGAAACTTGTGCCATTACCTCATCCATCTTCATGAGGAAGCAGTCGATGTAATCCCTAGGGGAGTCTTTCTGGACAGTTTCTTTGTGACTCTGAATAGTTTTGGCCAGAAAACATTTCAAGTTTTCGATATTTTGGAAAATCTTCTGGTGAGGTCCAGGCAGGAAACCCATGATCCTTGGGAAGTTGTTGTACAACTGTAAAATAAACTCATCATTTTCACTGACATGGTGCTACACTGGATACCTAATGCTCAGTTCAAAAAGTTCAAAGTTCAGAGGATATTTATTATCGAAGTATGTATGCAGCATTCTACTCTGAGATTCTTTTTCCCACAGACAGCCACAAAACAAAGAAAACCATGCAAATGTGCAAAGAAAAGCAACAAAACCCACCCCCACGTCCAAAAAAAAGAAAAAACGCACAAATGGCAAAAGATTGAAAAATACAGAATATAAAACACAAAATCTATAGAGTTCAGACATATTCAGTTCAACTCAGTTCAATCTAGCTCTGTGTCGTTCATTATCTGCAGGCCGCCCTGATCAAAGGCACACAAAATAGCAACAAAAATCAAGAATTAACCAGAAACACATCATTAGGTGAAATACAGAGTCTAATCCACAAATTACATTGATTAAACCTTGTCCAATACCCAGGGCTACACCACAATTCTCCAGTTGCATCGAGCGAGAAGGAGAGGGAAAGACCACTTGAAAAAAGGAACTTCCTTTGGAAGCAGCGAGCCAGAGGTAGAGAGAGAGGGGGAGAAGGTAGAGATGGAGGTGGAGAAGAAACCATCACACTCAGACACCTTCCTCTGGCAGCAGCGAGCGAGAAGCTGATAGATGGCACTGAACATCTGCTTATCTTCTGTTCTCACCTCGATGATTTCAATCTTCCTTGACTCTTCAAATGGTGAGATTGGTGAGAAATGCAGTCAAATATGGGCTTGCATCCCATCTCCAGGCTTCTTGGCCTCGAGGCTGCAAGCTTTGTTCGAAACCTCACCGGACATCCCTGGACAATGAAGTGCCAGATCACTCAATTGGCCCAAAAACACATCACCAAAATGTAGATCACAGACTCCAACAGTAGAAGAACCACATTTGGAAGAAAAAGAAGAGGTAAAAGCATCAGGTTAGAGGTAAGAAATTTGCTTTGTCACATGTACATCGAAACATATCGTGGCGTTATTATCTTCGTCTTGAGCCTGTCACTCCTCCTGGAGCAAAGGCCCCCGACAGTATCCTGCCAGAGTTCTCTGTTCTGGGCCAGTCTTTCAAGTTATCCCCAGGTATAGCCCATCTTCTCCTTCCTCTCCCAGGGATGAGGTCTTTAGAGTTTCTGCTGGCATTTCTGTAGCTCTGTGATTTTTATGGGATGGAGTTACTAGTGCCAAGCCCAACACTCATCCTTTTGCAGCAGGCTTGGGATCATCCAAAGCAGAGTTGGTGTAATTATGGTGGTGTTATTATTAAACACCTGGTGCTGGTACTATTTTTTCAATTTCAAGTTTAATTGTCGTTCAACCATACACGAATACCCATGAATACAGTCAAATGAAACAGCAATATTCCGGGGCCAAGGTGCAAAGCATAGTACCCACCGTCACACACAGCACGAGCCACATATAGCACATGTAAGACAGCAAGCACATCAGATATCAGTAAAATACAGTCACACAAAAAAATATGGTCCAGGTCCCTGAGTCCATGAATGTTGCAGCAGTCTGCGGTTAAACACGAGACCAGCTTGTCTTCTGCCAAGTGAACACTGGGAGTCAGCGATGCCAGCTTGGACACCATGCCACACCACCTCCAATGGAGCTCACCAACTCCGACGCCTCTCTCATGGGTGACTGTTGACAGGCAACAACACAGCTTGAGGTCTAGTCCTCATATGAGTTGTTATTGAGTTTAATGATTAAGGATTAGGACATGCTCTCTCCTCACTGCTGCCATCAGGAAGAAGGTACAAGAGCCTCAGGACTCATACCCCCAGATTCAAGAATAAGTATTGTCCCTCAACATCAGGATATTGAACCAAAGGGGATAACTTCACTCAACTTCACTTATCTCATCATTGAACTGTTCCCACAATCTAAGAATTCACTTCCAAGGACTCTTCATCTCATGTCACGATAATTATTGCTTATTTATTTATTATTATTGTTTCTACTTTTCCATTTGCACTGTTTGTTGTCTCCTGCACTCCGGTTGAATGCCGTAGTCTTTCATTGACTCTGTGACTACACTTTCACGGGGCGTACTTCTACTCCCTGAGTATAGGCAAAGACTGAAGACTGCAGCACCAATAGAGACAACTGAGAAGGTATGGACCAGAGAGGCACAGGACTGCTTTGAATCAGTGGACTGGACTGTGTTCAGAGTTACTTTCGAACCTGAGTGAGTGTGCCACAGTTGTCACCGACTTCATTAAAACCCATGTAAATGAGGCTATGAAAACTTGCTGTACATTCCCAAACCAAAAGCCTTGAAAGACAAGGGAACACAACCAATCCTCATAGAGGGATCAGAAGTGGAAAGAGTGAGCAATTTCACATTCCTGGGTGTCAATATCTCTGAAGACCGAACCTGGACACAACATCATATTGATGAAGCTATAAAGAAGGCAGAATAGTGGCTATATTTCATTAGGATTTTGAAGATATTTGGTTTTTCAACTAAAACACTCGAAAACTTCTAAAATGTACTATGAAGAGCATTTTGAAGGCTGCATCACCATCTGGTATTGGGGCGGGGGGTGGGGGTTGATGGAATTGCTACTGCACAAGATCAAAATAAGTTGCAGAAACTAGTTAAATTAGTCAGCTCCATCATGGGTACCAGCCTCTGCAGTATCCAAGACATCTTCAAGGAGTGGTGCCATAGGAAGGCAGTGTTCATCATTAAGGGTCCCCACCATCCGGGACATGCACTTCTCACACTGTTACCATCAGGGAGGAGGTACAGGAGCCTGAAGGCACACACTCAGCGATTCAGGAACAGCTTCTTCCCCTCTGCTGTCCAATTTCTGAATGGACATTGGACCCATGAATGCTACTTCAGATCTGTTTTTATTTTTGTTATTTTGCACTAATTTTAATTTAACTATTTTATAGACACACACATATTTAATGTAACTCAGTTTTTTCCTCTATATTTGTCATGTATTACAATGTACTGCTGCTGTAAAGTTAACAAATTTCACAACATATGTAGGTGATAGTAAATCCGATTCTGATTCAGATTCTGTGATAGTTATTATTGTATAGATTTGTTAAGTATGCCCACAAGAAAATAGACTTCAGGGTTGTATATGGTGACATATATGTACTTTGATAATAAATTTACTTTGAACTTTGATTAAGTTAGCTTCATTTGTCACACGTATACCGAAACATACAGTGAAATACGTTGTTTGTGTCAACAATCAACACAGTTTTAGGATGTGCTGGGACAGCCCGCAAGTGTCACTATGTTTCTGGTGCCAACTAAGCATGCCCACAACTCACTAACCCTAAACTCTACGCCTTTGGACTGTGGGAGGAAACCGCAGCACTTGGAGGGAAACCACACAGTAACAGGGAGAACGTACAAACTCCTTACAGACAGCAGCGGGAATTGAACCCAGGTTGCTGGTGCTATGAAGCACTATGCCAACGATTATGCTGCCGCAATAGACTCATGTACATCATGATAGAAATACATCACCAACAGTCTGGAGGCAGAATGGAGTGATGACGGCACAAAACGGCAACTCCTTTGTTTGCATCTTCAGAAACAGCTCTATTTCCATCTTTAATATCTTTATTTTTCCCTTTCAGAGTTCTTTTGGAGACCCTAACCTGGAGTTACACACTGATTATGGTTCTTTGCGGGAACGGGACCTGCTCTCGGGTGTTCATGACTGGCCGTTGTCCGGCACGCCAAGGACTCGGCCTAAGAGACCGGCTGGGCTTTGGAAGTCCGGGATCTCGGGGCTCTTGAGATGGGCGGATTGAGGATTGGTATCATGGCAGGAGACCCGTGTGTCATCCGGGGAGTCAGAATATCTGTGGCTGTCTGCCCAGAGACTTGTGACCTTTGGGCACAGAGCTCAAATAAAGCAACATGGCAGACTTTTAACATCGTAAACCAGTGAGTTGTTTATGTCTCCCTGCCCGCTGTGAAAACGGAGACACCTCTTTCTCCCTTATTAGGGAGAGAGAGCGCATGTGGTATGTCGAATACTGGGTAAAATGCAAAGTCTTTGGGGTAAGTGCAAGTTGGTGTTTTTGCTGTTGCTTTGCTCACTCTTGAGTGCTCGATGGCAGGTGCTGGTGCTTTATTTGCTGGTGGGGGGAGGGGAAATTGTTGCTTGCTGCCGTTTACGTGTGGGAGGAGGGAGCTGGGGGGGACTTTGGGGTTCTGACATTTAACTGTCATTCATTCTTTGGGGCACTTCTCTGTTTTCGTGGATGGCTAGGAAGAAAAGCATTTCAGTATGCATACTGTATACATTTTTCTGACATTAAATGTACCTTTGAAACCTATTGGTTTGGATCTTAACCATCCCACCACTGTCTATAAGGAACGTGTACGTTCTCCCCGTGACCATGTGGTTTCCTCCAGGTGTTCCAGTTTCCTCTCAGAGTCCAAAGACCTACTGGTTAATTGGACATTGTGAATTGCCCTTTGGCTAGGCTAGGGTTAAATCGGGGGATTGCTGGGTGGCGTGGCTCAAACTCTGTACTGTATCTCAATAAATAAGATTATCTTGGCACAGTCAGTTGAATTTTAAGGTTATTTTAAACCATTAGCCAACAGACATTATGACTGAATGAAATTTGGTTTGAAACGTTGATTCAGTGGTCCAAATAGTATTCTAATTTCAGAATTTCGTGAGGTAGGACACAGACACCAGGGTTATGGATGACCATGGGTCAGCAGACATTGGAAAGTAGGAGGCTGACCAGGAATGTGTTGGAATGTTCAAGTTCAGATATAATAAAGGGAGGGACAGGGATTCAAAGATTCAAAGTACATTTATCAGCAAAAAATGTAAAAATTGTACAACCTTGACATTTGTCTGCTTACAGGCAGCCACAAAGCAAGGAAGACCAACACCCAATGTGCAGAGAAAGAGAACAAAATGCAAATCACCCAAACAACAGAAGCCAGCAACGACATTTCAAATCAAACTGAGTCATCAGATCAGAATTCCCAGAGTAGCCCGTAGTAGGCCGAAGCCTCGGTCTCAGTTCATCATATTAGTGGGGAAAATTGCTGTGAAGCTCGCAGACAACAAGCACAGCAACTGGAACAGTTTCACAGACTCCAGATTGCGGAGGAAGGAGTGAACATAGTGGGAGAGCAAGCAAAATTGGTCCAGCTCTCGCCTCTGGTCCCAACACCTTTCCTTTCCAGTCTATCTGAGCCTACATTTAAATTTTCCAAACAGCAGAACATACCTTGCATTAGGACCTGAGCCCTGCTGTAACGAAATGCTCCGGGCCTCGACCACACTGCCCAGTGATTCACTCTGGGACACGTCTTTCTGCAGGCATTAAGGGTGAAGACTAGCGACCCCCACAGTCAATGATTGAGGTTGATGATCCCGAGTATGAGGGTGGGTTTTCCACCAGCTCGGTGTGTCTTGGGGGGTTGACGGTCTGTGCAAGCTCAGAGCTTGAGGCCCAGAGATCAAAGTCCTGCAAATGGCAAGTCCTGGGGTCAATACCCAAGGTCAAAGTTGGAGGGCAAATCCAGCAATCAGTCGCTGGGTCAATATGTCCGGTAGTCAGAGGTTCGACATCAGTGAGTCGGAGGGACTAGAGGTTGTGGAGGCCTAATATCTGCAAGTCCAAGAGTCCGGGGCCAAGGACTGCCGGTCAGAGGCCGAGCTGAGGTTGGAGACCTGTTTGTGAGAGTAGGTGGGAGGGTGGAAAAGCGGCTCACATGTTGTGCTGTTCTGCCAAAGATCGCGGGCATGTTGGGCTGGAACCGGAGAGCTGGTGAAACCTGCAGGCTTTCCCCAGCACATCCTTGTGTTGTGTAGGTTTTTAACACAAATGACGCATTTCACTGTATGTTTCAGTGTACAGGTGGTAAACAAATGAATCTGAATCTTCGATGAGCATTTTCACAGCTGGCAGACTGAGAGATGAGTAGATTTGTGCATTGTTACAACCATTAAAATAGTCTGGGGGCAACAATATGGAAATAGCCATCCAAAATTAGATCTGAAGTCAAAACTGCAAAAGTACTGCATTACATGACAAAGTATATTGCAAAAACATTACATTGTAGATTGGGGGACTGCTTCGCCGAACAACTCCTCTCTATCTGCCAAAAGTGAAACTTCCTGATGGCCAAATATTTAAATTCCTGATCATTCTGACGCATTGGTTCATGGCGACATCTTAGAAACATAGAAACATAGAAAAATAGGTGCAGGAGTAGGCCATTCGGCCCTTCGATCCTGCACCGCCATTTATTATGATCATGGCTGATCATCCAACTCAGAACCCTGCCCCAGCCTTCCCTCCATACCCGCTGATCCCCGTAGCCACAAGGGCCATATCTAACTCCCTCTTAAATATAGCCAATGAACTGTCCTCAACTGTTACCTGTGGCAGAGAATTCCACAGATTCACCACTCTCTGTGTGAAGAAGTTTTTCCTAATTTCGGTACTAAAAGGCTTCCCCTTTATCCTCAAACTGTGACCCCTTGTTCTGGACTTCCCCAACATCGGGAACAATCTTCCTGCATCTAGCCTGTCCAATCCCTTTAGGATTTTATACGTTTCAATCAGATCCCCCCCTCAATCTTCTAAATTCCAACGAGTACAAGCCCAGTTCATCCAGTCTTTCTTCATATGAAAGTCCTGCCATCCCAGGAATCAATCTGGTGAACCTTCTTTGTATCCCCTCTATGGCAAGGATGTCTTTCCTCAGATTAGGGGACCAAAACTGCACACAATACTCCAGGTGTGGTCTCACCAAGGCCTTGTACAACTGCAGTAGTACCTCCCTGCTCCTGTACTCGAATCCTCTCGCTATAAATGCCAGCATACCATTCGCCTTTTTCACCGCCTGCTGTACCTGCATGCCCACTTTCAATGACTGGTGTATAATGACACCCAGGTCTCGTTGCACCTCCCCTTTTCCTAATCGGCCAGCATTCAGATAATAATCTGTTTTCCTATTTTTGCCACCAAAGTGGATAACTTCACATTTATCCACATTAAATTGCATCTGCCATGATACAATTTAGTCTATCTTAGCTAATTCACGTCTCATACCTTCAAAGTTACCCCTCTTTAAGTTCAGAACCTTTGTTTCTGAATTAACTATGTCACTCTCCATCTTAATGAAGAATTCCACCATATTATGGTCACTCTTACCCAGGGGGCCTCTCACGACAAGATTGCTAATTAACCCTTCCTCATTGCTCAAAACCCAGTCCAGAATAGCCTGCTGTCTAGTTGGTTCCTCGACATGGTGGTTCAAAAAACCATCCCTCACACATTCCAAGAAATCCTCTTCCTCAGCACCTTTACCAATTTGGTTCACCCAATCTTGTGCACAGAAGAGGCCATCTCAAGGTGGAGGAGCCACACCTGATGTCCTGTCCGGGTAGCCTCCAACCTGATGGCATGAATATCAATTCCTCATTTTGATAAAAAGATTTTTCTCTTTATTGCCCTATCCCCTCATCTCTTCTCCACACTGGCCTCTTACTTCTCCTCACCTGCCCATCCCCCCCCCCTCCCGGCTCCCCTCCCCCTTCCCTTTTTTCTGTGGTTCACTTTCCTCTCCTATTAGATTCCTTCCTCTCCAGCCCTTTATCTTTCCCACCCACTGGGCTTCATCCATTAGCTTCCAGCTATTCTCCTTCCCATCTCCCCACCTTCTCATTCTGGCGGTCTCCCCTTCCCTTCCAGCCCTGAAGAAGGGTCTTGGCCCAAAGTATTAACTCTTTATTCATTTCCACAAATGCTGCCTGTCCTACTGAGTTCCCCCAGCATTTTGTGTGTGTTGTTTAAATATACATTTGTTAATATTAAATGCACTCCCCCATCTTGCTGATAAATAATTAATGTTGATCCTGAATCTCTCAGTTTCACTTACACATTGACCACCTGAGTCTCAGATGAAAATATATTTGCTCTTAACTTCAGTAACTCACACAATCCACTGTAAAGAGACATACCTGTATCCAGGGGCTACTGAAAGTGCGGGCACTTTCTGCAACCAGCTCCATCAGCCACAGAAATTGTTTATCTTCGTAATCAAAACGTTTTCCAAAGGTGATGGAACAGATGATATTTGACGTTGCACCTCGCAGGAGAAAGTTTGGGTTGAAAGGTTGACCTGGTCCAATTAAAGAGGCCATTTAGAAAATCATAGGACGTTAAAATGAAATTTTGGGGCAGTCCTAAATGTTTTTTGGAAATTAAACACAAGAGATTCTGCAGATCCTGGAAATGCAGAGCAACACACACACAAGGAGGCAAGAGTGGGGAATAAACTTTTGTCACCTTCTCACTCTGGCATCTTCCCCCCTCTTTTCCAGTCATGATGAAAGCTCTCGGCCAAAAATGTTGACCATTTATTCCTCTCTGTAGATGCTGCCTGACCTGCTGAGATCCTGCAGCATTTTGTATGTGGTGTTATACATATTAAGTACATCTTTGTTCAAAAGGTATCAATTAGTTACTTAATACAGAACCAGTAAGGCCTCACTTGGAGTATTGTGAGCAGTTTTGGGCCCCTTATCTAAGAAAGCATATGCTGACATAGGGGAGGGTCCAGAGGAGGTTCACGAAAATGATTAAAAGGCTTGTCATATGAGGAACATCTGCTGCCTCTGGGACTGTATTCACTAGAATTCAGAAGATTGAGGGGTGACCTCATTGAAACCGATCAAATGTTGAAAATTCTCGATAGAGTGGATGCAAAGAGGATATTTCCTATGGTGGGGGAGACTTGGACCAGAGGGCACAACCTCAGAATAGAGGGATGTCACAACAGAGATGAGGGAGAATTTATATAGCCAGAGAATGGTGAGTGTGTGGAATTCGTTGCCACAGGCGGCTGTGGAGGCCAGGTAATTGGGAATACTTAAGGCAAAGGTGAATAGATTCTTGATTAGTCAGGGCATGAAGGGATTCGGGGAGAAGGTAGGCCATCAAATGCTGTAGTGACAAACCTTTCTTATCCCCGAAGCTTGTTACCAGGAACTGGGCTTCTTCCTGAATCCTCTCCTCAATGCTCTTTCTCCCCATTCCAAAATTCCTCAAGGTGCTGAGAGTGAATCTCCGAAGCTGCTTCCATCTCTCGCCACTGCTGAAAGCAACTCCTGCAAGAGAGACCTTAGGTTAACGTCTCTTTGGAAGGGGTGTCGATTGTCTGAGGGCCAAACATACCAGTTTCCCAATTTATTCTTTATCCTTCCTTACAATTGCCGAGATGTAGCTCCTCATCTCAGTGCTCGTTCTTCTAGGTAGGAATTGCTACTATAGAATTCCACAGTTAAATCAGCTGGTGTTCCTGGTCACCAAACACAGTCCAAGGTTTCCCTGATTAGATGTCACAAGACGAACAAAAAGGAACCGTAAAAGAATTGGAGAGGTTCACAAGAATTATCTCAGAAGTTAAAGGGTTAATGTAAGAGGAGCATTTGATAACTCTAGCACTGTACTTGCTGGATGAACTCAGGAATTTTAGGGTTAATGTTTGAGGTGCATTTGATAACCCTGGGCCTGAACTTGTCGGAGTTTAGAAGAATGAAGCGGGGGATGGTTCTCATTGAAACCAGGCCTAGAAGGGATGTGGAGAAGATTTATCTATTTATTTATTGAAATACGATGCAGAATAGGCCCCTTCAGCTCTTCCAGCCACATCACCCAGCAATCCCCCGATTTAACCCTAGCCTAATCACAGGGCAATTTACAACGACCAATTAACCTACCAACTCAAGACCATCTTTGGACCGTGTGAGGAAACAGGAGCACCTGGGGAAAACGTATACAGTCATGGGGAGAACGTACAAACTCCTTACAGTTAGTGATGAGAATTGAAACCGGATCGCTGGTGCTGTGAAGCATTGTGCTAACAACTACACTACCATGCCGTCCATGGTAATGACGTTGCCTATATTGGGGGAGTCTCGGACCAGAGGTCACAGCCTCAGAATAGAAGGATGTCCCTTAGAACAGAGATGATGAGCAATTTCTTTAGCCAGAGAAGGGCGAATCTGTGGAATTTGTTGCCACAGACAATTATATATTCAAAGGTACCAGTCCAGGTAAAATGGAGCAGATTAGAAGATTTAATGTGTGGCTCAAATCATGGTGTAGGCTAGAGGGGCATAGGTTTATAGGAAATTTGGGCACCTTTTGGGGCTGATGGAACCTGTAGCACTGGGACCGGTTGCATTTGGACTGGAGGGGCACTAGTGTACTGGGCAGGTGTATGCTTCAGTTAGTTGAGATCTGTTTAAACTAGGGAATGAGGAGCAGGGTAACAGGAAGAGGCTGGGCTCAACTGTTTAAACATTATCATGACCAATTATAGGCTTCAAAAATATAAAAATGGGCTGGAGTAGGATAAAAGAACTTCAGTAATAGACTGGGGATGGTCTGTATAAATGCAAGAAGTATTAAGAATAAATAAGCTGGCATTATATGCTAGTGTGTACAAGTATGATATAACAGCAATAACTGAACCTGGCTGACCTCAAAGGATGGTGATGAATATAGTATTAAAGAATATAATTTATTTAGTAAAGGTAGGCAAGATGGTAAAGGTGGTGGAGTAGCCGCATATATAGAAAGAATTTAAACATGAGGCTCCTTGTGATAGGAGATGAATCGAGACTTAGTGAAGATATCTGGGTGAGAATTGAAAGCTATAATGATAAAGGAATAACATTGGGTGTATGCTATACACCCTCTCATGCTGATAGTGATTTTAATAACTAGGGAGGAGAAGATGGTGACGCGATGCAGTTCGCAGCAGCCACTTCGGTGGTGATGTCTGTTATCTGTCAAGTAGGGTGCCGTGCACAATCCTGATTTGATGGAGACAGATGTGAGAGCACAGAGGAACACCTGGTGAAACTTCTGAAATGCTGCTTCGCTGCCGCTGCTACTGTGTGATCGAGAATCTCCGGAGGGGAAGGCCCCAAATCCTCAGCTTTGCTTGTTGCTCGGCGGCTGGGGCGGGGTCGAAGCGCTCGGCAGAGGATGGTGCTCGGTGTCGGAGGGCTGTTCGGAGGCTCGAAGTTTTCGGACGGACTCAGAGTCTGCTGCGGTCGGGTGCTTCCAATGGTGCTGCATCGGCAAGTTTGCGGTGCTTGGAGGTTCGTAGCAGGGAGAGTTTCTCCCTTCTACCGTCTGCGTGAGATGATGAGGCTATCGGGACTTGAGACTTTTTTTTACTGTGCCCATGGTATGCTCTTTATCAAATTACAGTATTGCTTTGCAGCGTTGTAACTATATGTTATAATTATGTGGTTTTGGCAGTTTTAGTCTTGGTTTGTCCTGTGTTTCTGTGATATCATTTTGGAGGAACATTGTATCATTTTTTAATGCATGCATTTCTAAATGACAATAAACGAGGACAGAGTGTCCTCATAATCTAATCTAATCAGAATTTTAGAAAAGCAAGTTCTGAGGGTGGTATTATAGTTATGGGTGACTTTAATTTCCCAAGTATTGAGTGGGAGAACTCAGTGGCTCAAGAATTAGAGGAATGTGAATTCATTGAGTTATAATGATTGTTTTTGATCCAATATGTAACTGCACTAACAAGGAGCAAGGCCTGTCTAGATTTGACATTCTGTAACAATCATGATAGAATTTTGAGCACAGAAGTCGTTGAGCTTTTAGGAACAAGCAACCATAATATTATTAGTGTTGAAGCTTTGTGTAAAAGTATATCAGTAAAAACCAAAACCATTAAATTGAATTTCAGAAAGGCAAACTTGGAGCAGATGAGGCAAAGACTTCAGAAGGTAAACTGGAAGGAACTGCTTGACATTGAGTCAGTTGAGAAACAATGGGGTCGATATAAAGAGGTAATACACCCAGAGCAGGAAATGTTCCTACCCAAGACCAGGAAAAGCAATAAAAACAATAGATCAATTACACGGATAATTAACGATATACATAAAATTATTGAAGAAAAGACAGCTTTATAAAGAACACAGAAAAATAGTAATGAAGTTAACCAAAGGGGATTTGAAGATATGAGAGCTATAGTCAAGAGGGCAATTCCGATAGCCAAAAGGCAGGTCGAGAAGGATATTGCTGGTAATGCTACAATTGATCCCGAGAGATTTTTTCAATACTTTAGTAAAAGAAAAGTCAGGAGGAAATTAAGTGTATTGAGAATACCAATAGCATGATAAATTATGCAGAGAAGGTCATAGTGGATACTCTTTACAGATGATTTGCTAAAGTACTCACCCACAAAGATGTTAGCCACATGCTAGTAAGTGTAGAGAAAAATAAGGTTGTTTTAAGTGACTTAGAGATCTTAGAAAGTGAGCTCCTGCTTCAGCTGAAAAGGCTGAAAGGTAATAAATCTCCAGGGCCAGCCAACATATATCCAATGGAACTTAAAGAGGTCTGTGATTATATATACAAATCCCTAACATGTATTTTTCAAAAGTTATCAAAGTTGCTGGTGAACGCAGCAGGCCAGGTAGCATCTCTAGGAAGAGGTACAGTCGACGTTTCGGGCCGAGACCCTTCGTCAGGAGGGGGAGGGATGTGTATATAAATAAATAACAGATGGGGTACGAGGGGGAGGTGGGGCATTAATTCCACATCCTATTCCCATTCTGATATGTCTATCCACAGCCTCCTCTACTGTAAAGATGAAGCCACACTCAGGTTGGAGGAACAACACCTTATATTCCGTCTGGGTAGCCTCCAACCTGATGGCATGAACATTGGCTTCTCTAACTTCCGCTAATGCCCCACCTCCCCCTCGTACCCCATCCGTTATTTATTTATATACACACATTCTTTCTCTCTCTCCCCCTTTTCTCCCTCTGTCCCTCTAACTATACCCCTTGCCCATCCTCTGGGTTTTCCCCCCCTCCCCCTTTTCCTTCTCCCTGGGCCTCCTGTCCCATGATCCTCTTATATCCCTTTTGCCAATCACCTTTCCAGCTCTTGGCTCCATCCCTCCCCCTCCTGTCTTCTCCTATCATTTTGGATCTCCCCCTCCCCCTCCCACTTTCAAACCTCTTACTTGCTCTTCCTTCAGTTAGTCCTGACAAAGGGTCTCGGCCTGAAACGTCGACTGTACCTCTTCCTGGAGATGCTGCCTGGCCTGCTGCGTTCACCAGCAACTTTGATGTGTGTTGCTTGAATTTCCAGCATCTGCAGAGTTCCTCGTGTTTACGTTTTTCAAAAGTCGGTGAAGACTGGTGAAATCCCTAAGGAATGGAAATGGGTTAACGTTGTCACAGTATACAAGAAGGGTGACCATACTGACCCTAGTAACTATAGACCTATAGTCCCTAGTAAACATTATGTGCATCATAGGTAAGATAATGGAAACATTAATAAAGAATGAGGTGGAAAAGTAGCTGATAAGAACAGGCATGTTAGCAGACAACCAGCATGGGTTGAGAAAGGCGAAATCATGTTTTACTAATATGCTGAAGTTCTATGAGGAAGCAATTAAAATTTTTGATAACAATAGAGTGGTTGATATAATTTATTTGGACTTTCAGAAGGCTTTTGACAAGGTACCCCATGAAAGGTTAATAATCAAATTACAAGAAGTAGGGATTCAGGGTAAGGTGTGTGAATGGGCACAGAATTGGCTGTAAAACAGAAAACAACGAGTTAAGGTGAGAGGATCATTTTCACACCTAGAAGATGTTAATAGCGGGGTTCAGCAGGGAGCAGATTTGGGGGCCGCTGCTGATTTGTAAGATCTCTAAGTCACTTAAAACAACCTTATTTTTCTCTACACCGACAGATGAGCACAAGAGACCAAAGAGTTCATCTGTCTCTGTGTGTCTCAAAGCTTGTGAAACTCCTATCAAAACCATGCTGATTTAGTGGCATGAGAATAAACAATTGAAGAGTTTGTCTATCTCTGTGTCTCTCTCTACACTTGTGGAACCTCTATTTATTGGGAGACCTTTCCCTTGGTTCATACTCAGTGACCTGACTGATGAAGGCCAGTGTGGAAGCCTCAGGACTCACACCACCAGGTTCATGATCAGTTATTATCCCTCAACCATCAAGCTCTTGAACCAAGGAGGACAACTTCACTTGCCCCATCACTGAAATTCTTCCACAACCAATGGACTCTTCATTTCATGTTCACAATATTTATTTCTTATTTGTTATATAATTTCTTTAGTTCAGAATTGGCACAGATTGCTGTCTTCTGCACTCTGGTTGATCACCCAAGTTGGCGTAGTCTTTCATTGGTTCTGTTATGGTTATTATTCTATAGATTTTTTTTATTGAGTATGCCAACAAGAAAATGAATTTGAAGGCTGAATATGGTGACATGTATGTACGTTGAAAATAAATTTACTTTGATCTTTGTCTTTGGGGCAGCACTTCATGTAGATTCTAGACGCAACTATTACAAATACCGTCAGATGTTGGGAAAGAAACTCCACCAAGTGGATCCTCGATTTCCTCACTTACAGACCTCAGTCACTATGGGTTGGCAACGTCTTCTCCAGAATCAGTTTAACTTTGAACTTTTTTGACTACCTTGTCCATCTGTGATGCAGCTTTCAACGAACTATGCACTTGTGTTCCTAGACACGAGAAAATCTGCACACCTGGAAATCCAGAGCAACACACACACACACACACACACACACACACACACAGAATGCTGAGGGAACTCAGCAGGTGGCAGTATCTAAGGAAAGGAATAAATAGTGGACATGTTGGACTGAGACCCTTTATCAGGACTCTTTGTACTCCTAGGGCACTTTTTGCTGGTGTCTAGTTTTGTCGTTCTGCTGAACATTGTGGGCATGTTATGCTAGTGTCAGAACATGTGACAACACTTGCAGGCTGTGCCCAGCTAATCCTTGGGTGTACTGGCTGTTAACACCAACTACGCATTTCACGGTATGTTTCAGCGTTCATGCGATGAATCTGAATCTCAGGTCCTTCTGTTCCACCACACTCCCTAGTGTCCTTCCATTCATTGCACAGCTCCTTGGAAATATATCAGTATTCCTTCATCAACATCTTCATTATGTGACATGTTATATGATATAAGCAATCTTGCTCCCTTCACCATAATTGTTCTTGACCAATTTTTCTGCAGAACTGGTTTCCATTGCCTTCTCTGGGCAATGTCTTTACAAGATGGGTGACCCCAACCATGATCAATATTCTTTGGAGATTGTCTGCCTGGTGTCAGTGATTGCATTACCAGGACTTGTGATATGCACCAGCTGCTCATACAACCATCCACCACCTGCTCCCACGGCTCCCATCCCTTACACCTCCTTTGGTAGAGAGGTATCTCAACCGCGATACCCACGTTCATTGTCACGTTCTAAATCCTGGAACACTCTTCTCAGGCAGCATCGTGGAAGTAACATCAGCATACAGGATACTCAGCACTATCTTCTCAATGGCTTGGGTTTCCACCAGGTGCTCTGGTTTTCTCCCACAGTCTGAAGACATATGGTGTAGGAGGTTAGCAGAACAGAGGAAACTGAGAATTCATCTAAAATGGTGGCAAACGTAGAGAGGGTTGTAAAGAAAGTTTTTGGCATATTAGCCTTCATAAATCAAAGTACTGAGTGCAGGAGATTGGATGTCGTGTTGAAGTTGAATAAGATGTTGTTGAGGCCTAACTTGGAGTACTGTGTACAGTTTTGGTTACCTACCTACAGTAAAGATATAAATATGATTGAACAAGTCTAGAGAAAATTTACAAGGATGTTGCCGGAATTGGAGGACCTGAGTGATATAGCAAGATTCAACAAGTTGGGAATTATTCTTTGAAATGCAGAAGATTGAGAGGAAATTTAATAGAGATATATAAGATTATGAAGGATATAGATAGAAAAAAAATGCAAGTGGGCTTTTCCCCTGAGATTGGGTGGGACTACAATTACATGTCATTGGTTAAGGGTGAAAGGTGAAAAGTTTTAAGAAAACACGAGAGGGAAACTTCTTTATTCAGAGGAGAAAAGCGTGGAATGAGCTGTCAGTGCAAGTGGTGCATGCGAGTTCAATTTCAACATTTAAGAGAACTGTGGATAGGTACATGTGTGGTAGGGTTACTGAGGGCTATGGTCCGGGTGCAAGTCCGTGTGAATAGTTTAAATGTGCCGGTATAGACAAGAAGGGCCAAAGGGCCTGTTTTGTGCTGTACATTTCTACGACCCTATTAATTGGTCATTGTAAATTCTCCCGTGATTAGCCCAGTATCTGGGCTGTGCGGCTCCTTGAGCCTGAAGTCCCTGTTCCGCACTGTTATTTCTAAATAATAAATTAAAATTATAACAAGAACAACCAACAAGTGCCATCTCTTTCAGCAGCATTAACAGTCCTAAGTGTATAAATAACAAAAAATATTCAGATTTCAAGAGAACGGAAGCAGCAACAAAATAACTTGAGTTAAATTAAAAATTTTCTTACCATAGCCGTCAGAGACTCTTTCCAAGAAGGGTAAGAGATATCGGCCGCTGAAGTCATGCCCATGGCCAATAAGGGCCTCTCTTATAGCTTCGGCACCACACACCACCACCGCAGGGAAGCTGCTGAACCAGAAGGTGAACACGGGGCCATACTGTTCACTCAGCTGTGGTGATACAATGAATGTATATTGTTTTTTAACATGTAATACTCCGTATGATGTTCATCAATCAATTTAGCTAGAGAGGAGATAAGACCCATACTATATTCCTTTAGGGGAACAAGTGGCCTAGGCACAGTACTGTATTTGTCAACGTGGAGTGGAGAGAGTGTTTGTAAATCTGGCGGGAGCAAATGATGTAGGGAATGGCGAGGGCAGAGTGCCCTGGGATGGGTGGCAGAGGAGTGCCAGGGGCGAAGGGTGGTATGGGGTGCAGATGCATCCAGCCTTGAGACCCCAGGCAAGGTAATGTGATTCCAAACAATTAGTTTATTGATAATTATAGAATGTTTCTCTGGTGCTTCCCACTCCATCCCCTCTTCCTTCCCCTTTTCCCAACCATGACTCCCCTCTCCCTGCCCCCTTTCCCACGCTCAGTCCAGAACTGAGATCCGTAACAGAACCAGGCTATCATCACTCACATATGTCATGAAATGTCTTCTCTTTTTGCAGCAGCAGTACAGTGCAATACATAAAATCACTACAGCACTGTGCAAAAGTCTTAGAGACCCTAGCCATACATATGTGTCTGAAACTTTTGCACTGTATTGTACATTGAAACATCAAAACAGCAAAATGTGTTGCTTGTGTCAATGTCCAACCCTCATTGGGGTGTGAATGTGTGGTGACACTCGTGGGATTTCTCCAACAAATCCACAGACTGTGATGGTTGTTGACGTAAACGATGCATTTCACTTAATGTTTCGATGTACATGTGTTGAATAAGTTCATATGAAATCTGACCAATGCAGTACAAGGATGTGCTGGGGGCAGATCACAACTGTCACCATGCTTCTGGCGCCAACATAGCACGCCCACAACTTACTAACCCGTACGCCTTTGGAATGTGTGGGAGGGAAATGGAACACCCGGAGGAAACTCACACGGTCTCGGAGAGAATGAACAAATGGCTGGAGGAAATCAGTAGGTCAGGTAGTATCTGTGAAGGAAATGGACAGTCCACATGAAGGTTCTCGATTTGAAACATTCATTGTCCAGTTCCCTCCGCAGACACTCTGTGACCCACTGAGATCCTCTAGATACAAGCATCTGCAAGGTCTTGTATCTCAAAGTGATGCAGAGCTACCCACTGAACTACTGGAACTATCAGAACTTATGACCAAAGTTCTGTGTCTCTCAGAGGAGACATTAACATCCTCAAAAATTGATATCTCAAGAAGGCAGCATCCGTTATTACGGACCCACACAATACTGGACATACCCTCTTCTCATTCCTTCATCATGGGCGCTAGCCTTCCCACCTTGGAGGACATCTTCAAAAATTAATACCTCAAGAAGGTGGTGTCTATCATTAAGGACCCTCACCATCTGGGACATGACCCCTTCTCATTACTACGATCAGGGATGAGGTATAAAAGCCTGAGGTTCCACCCTCAATGATTCAGGCATCCATCAGATTTCTGTACTGTCCAAGAACACCATCCCACTATTCCTCTTTGCCACTATTTCCTTCTTTGTAACCTATAGTAATTTTTGGGTGGCGGTGTGCAGATGTGTCTCTACCAAAAGAGGTGTAAGGCACTCCTTCCTTCCGCTAGCCTGCAGGTCACCCTTGGGCAAGGTGTAGCACCTGCTTAGCCCCCATCCCTCCAGATCAGGGTCAAATGAAGCCATGTGAGCAAGTGGTAGATGGTTGTATGAGCAGCTGGTGCCTATCACAAGTCCCGGTTATGTGACCACTGACACCAGGCAGACAAACTCTGAAGAGTATTAATAATGGCTGGGGTAATCACAGTCTTGTAAAGGGACTGCCCAGAAGAAGCAATGGCAAACAACTTCTGCAAAAAAATTTGCCAACAACAATCATGGCCATGGAGAAGAACTGGCACATAATGAATGAGTGAGTGATTTTTATTTCTTGCACTGTACTGCTGCCACAACAAATTTCACAGCATATGTCAGTGATAATAAAACCTGGTACTGATGGTCAGTTCCAGAATTTATAGCCTGAACATCTGAAAACAAGTCTTGATTACTTCCTGATAGGCACAGGCTAACAATAAGTATAAAAATCATAGAGCAACATAGTGCAGATACAAGTCTTTCAGCCCATTTTGTGGACGTCCATCCATGGTGCCCACTCTGATGACCTCAATTTCCTGCATTTGGCACAAGCTCCACCCCTCCATGTATCTACCCAACTGCTTCTCAAATTGTACCTGTTTCAACCACTTCCTCCGGCAGCTTGTTCCCTTCACTCACCACCCTCTGCTCCTTCAATTGAATGGTTAAAGCAATGGGCTAGAAATTCATTGGGGTTTCCAAAGTTCAAAGTACATTTATCAAAGTATGTAGATATTACACAACTTTGAGATTTGTCTCCTTACAGGCAGCCACAAAACAAGAAACCCCAAAGAACCCATTTCTAAAAAATCCAACACACACATGCAGAGAGGGGAAAAGAAAATCAAATTGTGCAAACAACAAATGCAAACAACAAAAGCAAGCAAACAGCGCTCAGAATTAAAGTAAATCCATAGACAAGAAGCCTGGACTTTGAACTTTGAAGTCTTCTGCACCTCAAACACAGGCTTATTACCACTGACATGTCGTGAAATGTGTTGTTTGATGGTTGTAATCTTGTACATTAAAATTACTATAAGTTACAGAAAGACATAAATGATATATTATAATAATATAGATTATATATAAATGTTATATGTAATGTTGAATCTATAGGGTAGCATAGTGGTCAGAGCAATGATCTACAGTACAGGTGACCTGTGTTCAATTCCCACTGCTGCCTGTAAGGAGTTTCTTTCTCCCAGTGACCATGTGGGTTTCCTCCAGGTGCTCCGGTTTCCTCCCACAGTCCAAAGACGTACCAGTTGGTAGGCTAATTGTCCCAGGATTAGGCTAGCGTTCAGTTGGGGGATTGCTGGGCGGCACGGCTCAAAGGGCTGTAGTGGCATATTCCACACTTCATTTTAATCAATCAACAAATAATATATATAATATTAGATATATATTATACATATAAGGTAGCGTGGGGTGGGAGGGCTTGGTCGACAGCCCACCCCAGGCTTTCCTAGTGGCCAACACTATTTACTGTTCTTGTTTCAAAATGCTTTCGTGGCATTACAGTAGGGGGTCGCACTGACTGTAACCGGGGTGTGAAATAATGACCTCCCCCGTCTGTATATGACTGAGGGGGGGTTTCTGCCTGGGTCACAGCGCCCGGTAGGTGTTTTTTTGTGCTTGTCGCAATAAAAACGGCTGTTGAGTTAAAGGAGCTTTTCTCGTCTGTCATCATAGAACGAATGCTCGCCACAATATTACACTAAAATATCTAAATAAATAAATCAATAGTGCAGAAAGACAGCTAATAATGAGGAACTGTTCGGAAATCTGATGGCGGAGGGGGAAGAAAATTCCGAACACGTTTCGGGTGTCTTTTCGAAAATACTCGTAGTAGTTTTGAACGTGGTGATTTCAGAATCAGAATCAGGTGTATCATAGAAAACATAGAAAACATAGAAAATAGGTGCAGGAGTAGGCCATTCGGCCCTTCGAGCCTGAACCGCCATTTATTATGATCATGGCTGATCACCCAACCTTCCCTCCATACCCCCTGACCCCTGTAGCCACAAGGGCCATATCTAACTCCCTCTTAAATATAGCCAGTGAACTGGCCTCAACTGTTTCCTGTGGCAGAGAATTCCACAGATTCACCACTCTCTGTGTGAAGAAGTTTTTCCTAATCTCGGTCCTAAAAGGCTTCCCCTCTATCCTCAAACTGTGACCCCTCGTTCTGGACTTCCCCAACATCGGGAACAATCTTCCTGCATCTAGCCTGTCCAATCCCTTTAGGATCTTATACATTTCAATCAGATCCCCCCTCAATCTTCGAAATTCCAACGAGTACAAGCCCAGTTCATCCAGTCTTTCTTCATATGAAAGTCCTGCCATCCCAGGAATCAATCTGGTGAACCTTCTCTGTACTCCCTCTATGGCAAGGATGTCTTTCCTCAGATTAGGGGACCAAAACTGCACACAATACTCCAGGTGTGGTCTCACCAAGGCCTTGTACAACTGCAGTAGTACCTCCCTGCTCCTGTACTCAAATCCTCTTGCTATAAATGCCAGCATACCATTCGCCTTTTTCACCGCATACATTCCAAGAAATCCTCTTCCTCAGCACCTTTACCAATTTGGTTCACCCAATCTACATGTAGATTGAAGTCACCCATTATAACTGCTGTTCCTTTATTGCACACATTTCTAATTTCCTGTTGAATACCATCTCCGACCTCACTACTACTGTTAGGTGGCCTGTACACAACTCCCACCAGCGTCTTCTGCCCCTTAGTGTTACGCAGCTCTACCCATATCGATTCCACATCTTCCCGGCTTATGTCCTTCCTTTCTATTGCGTTAATCTCTTCTTTAACCAGCAACGCCACCCCACCTCCCCTTCCTTCATGTCTATCCCTCCTGAATATTGAATATCCCTGAACGTTGAGCTCCCATCCCTGGTCACCCTGGAGCCATGTCTCTGTGATCCCAACTATATCATAATCATTAATAACAATCTGCACTTTCAATTCATCCACCTTATTACGAATGCTCCTTGCATTGACACACAAAGCCTTCAGGCGCTCTTTTACAACTCTCTTAGCCCTTATACAATTATACTGAAAAGTGGCCCTTTTTAATGCTTGCCCTGGATTTGTCAGCCTGCCACTTTTACTTTTCTCCATAGTACTTATTGTTTCTACCCTCACTTTACACCCCTCTGCCTCTCCGCACTGGTTCCCATCCCCCTGTAGTGAACTAACTTCCTCACGCCTAGCCTCTTTAATTTGATTCCCACCCCCCAACCATTCTAGTTTAAAATCACCTCAGTAGCCCCCGCTAATCTCCCTGCCAGGATATTGGTCCCCCTAGGATTCAAGTGCAACCCGTCCTTTTTGTACAGGTCACGCCTGCGCCAAAAGAGGTCCCAATGATCCAAAAACTTGAATCCCTGCCCCCTGCTCCAATCCCTCAGCCACGCATTTATCCTCCACCTCATCGCATTCCTACTCTCACTGTCGCGTGGCACAGGCAGTAATCCCGAGATTACTACCTTTGCTGTCCTTTTTCTCAACTCCCTTCCTAGCTCCCTATATTCTCCTTTCAGGACCTCATCCCTTTTCCTACCTATGTCATTGGTACCTATATGTACCACGACCTCTGGCTCCTCACCCTCCCACTTCAGGATATCTTGGACACGATCAGAAATATCCCGGACCCTGGCACCAGGGAGCCAAACTACCATCCGGGTCTCTGGACTGCGTCCACAGAATCGCCTATCTGACCCCCTTACTATCGAGTCCCCTATCACAACTGCCCTCCTCTTCCTTGCCCTACCCTTCTGAGCTACAGGGCCGGACTATGTGCCGGAGGCACGGCCACTGTCGCTTCTCTCGGGTAAGCTGTCCCCCCCAGCAGTACTCAAACAGGAGTACCTGTTGTTAAGGGGCACACCCTATTACCTGACCTTTCCCCTTCCCCCTCCTAACCGTGACCCACTTGTCTGCCTCCCGTGGCCCCGGCATGACCACCTGCCTGCAACTCCTCTCTATCACCTCCTCACTCTCCCTGACCAGACGAAGGTCATCGAGCTGCAGCTCCAGTTCCGTAACGCGGTTCCTAAGGAGCTGCATCTCGATGCACTTGGCGCAGATGTAGACGTCCGGGAGGCTTGTAGACTCCAGGGCCTCCCACATCCGACACCGAGAACAAGCAAACTGCCCTCACACTCATACTGCCCCTCTCCTCAAATAACAACAATATTATCATATCATAACAATAATATCATCGTGGAAAATTAATGCCGTGAAATTTGTTGGTTTGCGGAAGAAGTGCAGTGCAAAATTACTGTTACAAAATATTAATAAATGGTGCCAAAAGAGGGATAATAGTGAGGTTCTGATCATTTGATACCGACCGTGATTTAAAGAAAAACACCAGCCCTACGCAACTTTTGTATGACTGCTTCCGTGATTTCGTCAAATAAAGCGGCCTCAAGTGGGGGAAGTTTTTTAAAAATTTTTTATCTCTGTGTGTAATTTAAATATACAGACATTGTCCCTACCTTGATGAGGGATTTGTGGGGTGCTTTGAAATCCAGTTGGAATAGGTTGCCGATGATCGGGAGGGCAGGGGGACCCGGGGGAAGCCTGCCTGTCTGCCGCTGGTTGTTCAAAAAGAACCTCGCCAGAAGCAGGACGCTCAGTAAAACAACCAACAAAGTTGTCAGCGGTTCACCAAAACTCATGGTGACAGAGTACACAGTTTCTAAAAAAGAAGCAAGAGAGGCTGTATCTCAAAATTCACAGTTGTACCACTTTCACCAGATTCAAACAGTCAACTACCCTTAAATTAAGGGCAATTAAAGTCCCAATTGAAAAAAAAGTCCTCACTGACAACCTTTATACATTTGAGTAAGTCTCATTATGGACCGCCCTTCGGAGTTCTGACGCGACTTCATGTCAGTGGGCGTGAGTTATGTTCTCAACAAGTGAAACTATCGAGAATTGAAATGGCGTTCAAAAGGCTGACAATTCCGAATCACCTTCATTGTCAGGTAAATGCTCGGTAAACCGGACCGCAAGCTGCTGAGAATTCCTCCGGCCATCGTTGGAATATATTGATTCTGTGCATTACGTCTGATTTAAGCTCCTTTTTTTCAGTTGAAAGTTCAAAGTAAATTTTATTATCAAAGCTCATACATGTCACCATATACAACCCTGAGATTCGTTTTCCTGTGGGCATTCTCGGCCTGGACTCGTGGAGCCCATAAGTAGATCAACAGACCGAAGGCTAGCATCCTCGACCTCGAGGAATAGCCACGACGACGACTCGGCAAAGCTACAGAATAGTAACTCTAACAGGATCAATGAAAGATCAACCAGAGTGCAGAAGACAACTGTGCAAATGCAAATATAAATAAATAGCAATAAATAATGAGAACATGAGATAAAAAGTCTTTAAAGTGAGATCATTGGTTGTGGGAACATCTCAATGATGAGGAAAGCCGGTGTAATTAACCCCTTTTATTCAAGAGTCTGAGATTGAGGGACAGTAACTATTTTTGAACGCAGTGGTGCAAGTCCTGTGTCTTTTGTACCTTCTACCTGATGGCAGCAGTGAGAAGAGATCATGTCCAGGGTGGTGGGGATCTCTGATGATGGATGCTGCTTTCCTACGACAGCGTCTCAGGTAGATGTGTTCAATAGTTGGGGGGGGTCTTTACCCGTGATGGACTGGGCCAAATCCACTACCTTTTGCATGACATTTCCGTTCAAGGGCATTGGTGTCGCATACCAGGGTATGAGGCATGTTTTGCAGCAGCAGAGAGGCAGGCTTCTCCTGGGTCCCTCCACCCTCTGATTGCTGTCAAGATAGTTTAATGTCATTTCCAGAACATGTGTAAAGGCAAACGAAATGATCATTACTCTGGCTCTGATGCACTACAACAAAAACCACAATAAGATCGAGAACACAGCCCAGTCCACCACAGGTAAAGCCCTCCCCACCATTGAACACATCTACATGAAACATTGCTGCAGGCAAGCAGCATCCATCATCAGGGACAACACCACCCTCCCCAGGACATGCTCTCCTCTCGCTGCTGCCAACAGGAAGAAGGTACTGGAGCCAGCAGATTCAGGAACAGTTACTACCCCTCAAGCATCAGGCTCTTCAACTTCACTCAAAGCAACACACAAAATGCTGGAGGAACTCAGCAGGCCAGGCAGCATGTGTGTATAAACAGTTGACGTTTCAGGCCAAGACCTTTCATCAGGACTGGAAAGAAAAATGATAAATCAGAGTATGGAGGTGGGGGGTGGGGAGGAAGAAGTTCAAAGTGGCAGGTGATAGGTGGGACTGGGAGAGGGGGAAGGGTGAAGTAAAGAGCTGGGAAGTTGATTGGTGAAAGAGATAAAGGGCTGGAGAAGGGGGGAATCTGATAGAAGGCCATGCAAGAAAGGGAAGGAGGAGGAACACCAGAGGGAGGTGATAGGTCCCAAGAAGGATACGTGGCTGTGGTTGTGGGTCACTCAACTTGCCCCATCATCGAAATGTACCCATGACCTATGACCCATTTTCAAGGACTCTTCATCTCATGTTCTTGATATTTATTGTTTATTTATTTATCATGGTCATTTCTTTCTGTTTGTATTTGAACAGCTTGTTGTCTTCTGTACTCTGGTTGAATGCCCAATTTGATGTGATTCTGTTATGGTTATTATTGTTTTCATTCTGGATTTATTGAGTATGCCTGCAAGAAAATGAATCTTAGGGTTGTGTATGGTGACACACTATGGGGAGTAACCTCAAATTATGAGTGTGAGAAAGCTGGTGGAGTTTTGGATAGTTCACAGTACATTTATTATCGAAGTATGTATATTATATACAACCTTGAGATTGGTCTCCTTACAGGCAGCCACGAAACAACTGAACCTGAAAGAACCCATTTCAAAAATGCTGTCAAACACCCAATATGCAGAGATAACAAATGGTGCAAACAATAAAAACAAGCCAGTAAAATTCACAACTGAAGTTTGTGTAAGTGAGTCCACAGCCACAAAGCCAGCCGTCACTGCAGCCAATATAGGAGCCCGTTTCAGCCTCAGTTCAGTGCAGAGATGGGTAAACCTTGCAGAACAGCTAACTGAACCAGCCTGTCCCTCGTCTCCAGCCCCCACACCCTGACCTTTTCAACCTGGCCCAGTCCCGATAGCATCCAAACCTCAGGTCGTTCGTCACTCTCAGAGCTGGGCCCTGCTGTTTTGATACACTTTACTTCTTGAAATACAGTGCGGAATAGGCCCTTCCGGCCCTTTGGGCCACAGAGCTCGACGATGCCCAACTTAACTATGATGTTGTGGCTATTACAGAGACTTGGATGGCTCAGGGGCAGGAATGGTTACTTCAAGTGCCAGCATTAGATGTTTCAGAAAGGATAGAGAGAGAGGCAAAAGAGGTGGGGGCGTGGGACTGTTGATCAGATAGTGTCACGGCTGCAGAAAAGGAGGAAGACATGGAGGGATTGTCTACAGAGTCTCTGTGGGTGGAAGTTAGGAACAGGAAAGGGTCAATAACTCTTCTGGGTGTTTTTTATAGACCACCCAATAGTAACAGGGACATTGAGGAGCAGATAGGGAGACAGATTCTGGAAAGGTGTAATAATAAGAGAGTTGTTGTGGTGGCAGATTTTAATTTCCCAAATATCATAGAAACATAGAAACATAGAAAATAGGTGCAGGAGTAGGCCATTCGGCCCTTCGAGCCTGCACCGCCATTTATTATGATCATGGCTGATCATCCAACTCAGAACACCGCCCCAGCCTTCCCTCCATACCCCCTGACCCCCGTAGCCACAAGGGCCATATCTAACTCCCTCTTAAATATAGCCAATGAACTGGCCTCAATTGTTTCCTGTGGCAGAGAATTCCACAGATTCACCACTCTCTGTGTGAAGAAGTTTTTCCTAATCTCAGTTCTAAAAGGCTTCCCCTCTATCCTCAAACTGTGACCCCCAAGAGCAAGGGGTTTAGATGGGGTGGAGTTTGTTAGGTGTATTCAAGAAGGTTTCTTGACACAATATGTAGATAAGCCTACAAGAGGAGAGGCTGTACTTGATCTGGTATTGGGAAATGAACCTGGTCAGGTGTCAGATCTCTCAGTGGGAGAGCATTTTGGAGATAGTGATCACAATTTTATCTCTTTTACTATAGCACTGGAGAGGGATAGGAACAGACAAGTTAGGAAAGCGTTTGATTAAAGTAAGGGGAAATGTGAGGCTGTCAGGCAAGAAGTTGGAAGCATAAGTTGGGAACAGATGTTCTCAGCATGTATGGAAGAAATGTGGCAAATGTTTAGGCGATATTTGCGTGGAGTTCTGCATAGGTACATTCCAATGAGACAGGGAAAATATGGTAGGGTACAGGAACTGTGGTGTACAAAGGCTGTTGTAAATCTAGTCAAGAAGAAAAGAAGAGCTTATGAAAGGTTCAAAAAACCAACTAATGATAGGGATCTAGATTATTATAAGGCTAGCAGGAAGGAGCTTAAGAAAGAAATTAGGAGAGCCAGAAGAGGCCATGAGAAGGCCTTTTGGTGGACAGGACTAAGAAAAACCCTGAGGTATTCTACGAGTATGTGAAGAGCAAGAGGATAAGACATGAGAGAATAGGACCAATCAAGTGTGACAGTGGAAAAGGGTGTATGGAATCGGAAGAGATAGCAGAGGTACTTTGCTTCAGTATTCATACGGAAAAGGATCTTGGCAATCTAGGGATGACTTAAAGCGGACTGAAAAGCTTGAGCATGTAGATACTAAGAATGAGGATGTGCTGGAGCCTTCGGAAAGCATCAAGTTGGATAAGTCTCCAGGACCGGACAAGATGTACCCCAGGCTACTGTGGGAGGTGAGGGAGGAGATTGCTGAGGCTCTGGCAATGACCTCTGCATCATCAATAGGGATGGGAGAGGTTCCGTAGAATTGGAGGGTTGCAGATGTTGTTCCATTGTTCAAGAAAAGGAGTAGAGACAGTCCAGGAAATTATAGACCAGTGAGTCTTACTTTAGTGTTTGGTAAATTGATGGAGAAGATCCTGAAAGGCAGGATTTATGAACATTTGGAGAGGCATAATATGATTAGGAATAGTCAGCATGGCTTTGTCAAAGGCAGGTCGTGCCTTACAAGCTTGATTGAATTTTTTGAGGATGTGACTAAACACATTGATGAAGGTAGAGCCATAGATGTAGTGTATATGGATTTTAGCAAGGCATTTGACAAGGTACCCCATTCAAGGCTTATTGAGAAAGAAAGGAGGAATGGGATCCAAGGGGACATTGCTTTGTGGATCCAGAACTGGCTTGCCCACAGAAGGCAAAGAGTGGTTGTAGATGGGTCATGTTCTGCATGGAGGTCGGTCACCAGTGGCGTGCCTCAGGGGTCTGTTCTGTGATCCTTACTCTTCATAATTTTTATAAATGACCCGGATGAGGAAGAGAAGGGATGGGTTAATAAATTTGCTGATGACACAAAGGTTGGAGGTGTTGTGGATAGTGTGGAGGGCTGTCAGGGGTTACAGCAGGACATTGATAGGAAGCATAATTGGGCTGAGAAGTGGCAGATGGAGTTCAACCCAGGTAAGTGTGAGGTGGTTAATTTTGGTAGGTCAAATATGATGGCAGAATATAGCATTAATGGCAATACTCTTGGCAGTGTGGAGGATCAGAGGGATCTTGGGGTCCGAGTCCATAGGACACTCAAAGCTGCTACGCAGGTTGACTCTGTGGTTAAAAAGGCATATGGTGTATTGGCCTTCATCAATCATGGGATTGAGTTTAGGAGCTGAGAGGTAATGTTGTGGCTATATAGGACCCTATTCAGACCCCACTTGGAGTACCATGCTCAGTTCTGGTTGCCTCACTACAGGAAGGATGTTGAAACCATAGAAAGGGTGCAGAGGAGATTTATAAGGATGTTGCCCGGATTGGGGAGCATGCCTTATGAGAATAGGTTAAGTGAACTTTTTTCCTTGGAGTGGCAGAGGATGAGAGGTGACCTGATACAGGAGTATAAGATGATGAGAGGCATTGATCATGTGGAGAGTCAGAGGCTTTTTACCAGGGCTGAGAGGGCACAGTTTTAAGGTGCTTGGAAGTAGGTACAGAGGAGATGTCAGGGGTAAGTTTTTTTAGACAGAGAGTGGTGAGTGCGTGGAATGGGCTGCCGACGATGGTGGTTGAGGCGCATACGATAGGGTCTTTTAAGAGACTCCTGGTCAGGTACATGGAGCTCAGAAAAATAAGAGGGCTATGGATAACCCTAGGTAATGACTGGATTGGTTAATGACCTAAATTCATATCCTTACAAGACAAAATCAAGATTTAAAACTACCACATCAAAGCCCGTCGTAACAACAGCACAGTAGTGTAGTGGTCAGCACAACACTTTATGGTACCAGTGACCTGGGTTTAACTGCCTGTCAGATTGTGTGTTCTCCCCGTGACTGCTTGGGTCTCCTCCAACAGTCCAAAGACCTGCTGGTCAGTAGGTTGATTGGTTGTTGTACACTGGCCCGTGATTAGGTTAAGGTTAAATTGGGGATTGCTGGGTGGCACAGCTCGAAGGCCAGAAATGCCTACTGTGCTGTGTCTCAATAAATAAATAAATAAACAAATGAAATCACATTAAGGATGGAGGCTGACAGCCCGTAATGGGACTTACAGGACTGTGCATGTCCTGAGTGCAAGGGAGGGACAGGGCTTACTTTCCTGTTGTTGATTTGTTCCTTGTTGTGCTCTGAGGTGAGAGTGGCAGGCAAGCGGGTGTTCAGCACAGTCTACCACCAATGGAAGGTCTGCGTATGACGGTCTCTCTCTCCCTCTTGCTCACTGATTCTGGCAGAAAGTGCCTGCATTCAAACAGTCTCTCTCTCTCACCTTCTGCTGCTCAATGTGTCGGAATATCGGGGACTTGAGCAAGGTTTAACTGATGAAGTTTGTGGATTGGACTCTATAGTTCACATTATGATGTGTTTCTGATTTTGATCGCTCCTTTTTTTTGTTACCATTTTGTGTGATTTTGATCGAAGCAGACTCAGATAATGAACAACACATTGAACTAGACTGAGCTGAACAGAGTATGCCTCGACTGGTTGGATGATTTATGCTTTGGTGATTTACATTCTGTGGTCTTTGTTTGTTTTTCTTTTTACCATTTGTACAATTTGTTCCTTTGAGCTTTGGGCGTTTGATGTTTTTGTTTGAATGGGCTCCATGGTTTTTCTTTCTTTGTTTCGTGGCTGTCTGTGGGAAGATGAATCTCAGGGTTGTATACTACATACACACTTTGTTAATAAATGTACTTTGAATCTTTGTTGTGTTCTGCCCAGCATTGTGGGCATGCTATATTGGCACCAGTATGTGTGGCGACACTTGCAGGCTCCCCCCAGCACGTCCTTGGGTGTGTTGGTTGTTTTGCAAGCAGCACATTTTAGAGTTTGTTTCGAAGTACATTCGATGCACTAATCAGCAGTACCTCCACTTCCTGAGGAGACTGAGGCTCCCCCACCATCTCCAACTGAATTTTACAGGACCACCATTGACAGCATCCTGACAAGTCACATCTCCATCTGGTATGGGAGCAGCAGAGTGTTAGAACGGAAACAGGACCCTTAGTATTATTAAGGACCAGCATCCTCCTTGACTTTCTACCATCAGGTAGGAGACTCTGATGCATAAAGACAAGAATGATCAGGATAGGAAAACAGCTTCTTCCCTCAGGCCATTTGGCTTCTGAACTCCTTGCCGCATTGCATTCAAAGTGTCACTGGATAATTTGTACTATACTCTACAATATTTAATTTATGCTCGTTATTTTGTTAATCTATGCATAATTCATTTCTAGATTTAATTCTTACTTTTCTACATTATTGTGTACTATATGTGTGTTATGTATACTGTGTTTTATACCCTGGTTTAGAGAAACGTTGTTTTGTTTGACTGTATACTGTACATGTATATAGTTAAATACCCATAAATTTGACTTGAAAAGACTTCCTCTAAGTATTTTTTTTTAAGTTGGGGAATAGAGGCCCGCCCTTTCAGTTTTCTCTAATACTTCGTTGGATTTGGTATCAACTGTATAGACAGCACAGTGGCATAGTAGTTAGCACAACTCTTTCCAGTACCAGCGATCCGGGTTTGAATTCCCACCACTGCCTGAACGATGTTTGTACAGTATATCCTCCCTGTGACTGCATGGATTTCCTCCAGGTGCTCCAATTTCCTCCCACAGTCCAAAGACATAGGTTAATTGGTCATTGTAAATTGTCCCATGATTAGGTTAGGATTCAATTGGGGGTGGGGGGTTGCTGGGTGGTGCAGTTCAAAGGGTCTATTCCACCTTGTATCTCATTAAATAAACATAACAATTGTTTACCCAGTGCCTCTACAGTACATTCATTCGTTTTTACCAAACCCTCATATTAACGTTTATAAATTAATTAATTTCGGCGGTTTGGCACATTCAGGTGTAATTGCAGCTTGTTCGTCATACAAGATAGGGGGCGCCAAAGCTCCTGAAATTACACACTTGTTATCTCTTGCATCCTCTATTTGTTAGTCATTGGGAAGCAAATCCCGCCTACCGTTCGTCACTCGATTGGATATAGCGAGTCCCGATCACGAAGTTGATTGGACAAATCAATTGACAATCAACCTCCATTGGGCGTTTGAGTACGACCTCTCGTATGTTTTAATGTCTCGTGGTCTTCAAACGGATGACCTCTGGTTACAATTTTGTAAACTTCTATTTGCTCAGCGACTACAAGGTTGGTGGCAATTACGGTTTCACCGAACCCATACCGACAGCTCGGCCATTTCGTCCTTAATAGGCGGGGTTCGGCTCATGCTCGCTATCAATCAGAGATTCTCCTTCACTCTTCTCTCTCTCTCTCTCTCTCTCTCTCTCTCTCTCTCTCCACCCCCCCCCCCCCACCTTGCCATAATCCTACAGTCACACGGTTCGCGGCTTTTTTTGATTTCCATTCGACCTTTGCCCAGCCATTCTTTCTTCGCAGCTTCCCGTTTGGGTTTGGCTGCATAACGCCCGTTCCCCCCGCTGCAGCAGCATTCCCTGTGACCTGCTCGCCAAGTATACCCTCCAATCAGAACACGTAGCTCCGCATCGTGCTCGCGGTTCCTCCAATCAGAGCTCGCCATTCCACATTGCGCTCTTGGTTTCTCCAATCGCAGCTCGCCGCTCCGCGTCGCGCTCCTGATCCACTAATCAAAGCTCGCTGTTTCGCATTGCGCTCTGGGTCCACCAATCAGGTGTCGCCACTCCACAATGTGCTCCAATCAGAGTATGTTTTTTTTCGCGCTAGGGGTCGGGTCGGCTCGTGCTCTGGCTTCAAGTCGACAGCTTTCGTTCCTCAAATACGGTCCGCACGGTGATGATGGAGGGCGGCCGAGTCACGCCACTTCACACGGAAAAAGCTCCAAGAACTTGGGCTCAGTAGTCGTTTCGTGCGGCGTGAGACCTTTTAGCAGGACAGTTCATCTCTCTCCATAGATGTTCCCTGACCTGCTGAGTTCCTCCAGCATTTTGTGTGCCGCAAGGGCTTAACAGCATCTGCGGAATTTCTTGCGTCGATGCAGTGGTCCCCAACTTCGGGCCGCGAAGGGTGTAGCGGTAGCCGGAACGCACCCAGCACATCTTTAAGATAAAAGCCGAAATAAACAAGCTAATTGATTAGGTGCTGCCTGGCATGTAAATATCAGCCCAGATTGTGATTAATTAGCTTGTTTATTTCGGCTTTTTTCTTAAAAATGTGCTGGGTGCGTTCCGGCTACCACTGCATTCTTCGCGGCCCGGAGTTTGGGGACCACTGGTCTATAGAATCAAAGTCAGATTTAATATCACCGGCACATGTTCTGAAATTTGTTATGCGGCAGCAGTACAACGCCATACATAATACGGTACCTTTATTATAATTTACAGTTTGTGTGTTTGCGCATGCACCCTCGGTGGCACTGACTGAGTTCACAACTTTCTGCAGCTTATTTCAATCCTGTGAAGCAGTTACCCCCCCCCCACACCCCCATACCAGACAGTGATGCAGCCAGTTAAGATGCTCTCCTTGGTATATCCGTAGAAAATTGCCAGTCATTCAGCAAAGAAACAGGATCTTTGGCCAACCAGTCCACTCCAAGCAAGATTCCCATCGAAACCATTTCCATCTGACCTCTTTTGACCAATGTCCGTTTAAACCTTTCCTATCCATATACCTGTCGAAATAGCTTTTAAATATTACTACTAAATCTGCCTCAATCATCTCTCCTGGCAGCTTATTGTATATATAGACCACCCTCTGGCAGAGGAAGCTGTCCCCCAGGTTCATATTAAATCTCTCCCTCACACCTTAAACCTATACCCTTTAGTTCTCAGATGAAGGGTCTCAACCCGAAACGTTGTCTGTCCATTTCTCTCCATATTTGATGCCTGGTGTGTAGAGTTCCTCAGTACTATGAGTGTTGCTCCAGATTCCAGCAACTTCTGCCACCTGATTCTCCCACCCTGCCAAATAAAACTGGGCACATCCATCATATCTGTGCCCCTCGTGATCTTGTTTAGATAAACAGCACGAAACAGGCCCTTCCAACACAAGGTGCCATGCTGCCCAGCAACCCACCTGGGTAACAGCCTTCCCCCCCTTACCCCCAGGCTGTGAGACCTCTGAACCCCCTGCTACCAGCAACCCACCTGGGTAACAGCCTCTCCACCCCCACCCCCAGGCTGTGAGACCTCTGAACCCCCTGGTATCACCCAGTACACATTACTTATGACAGTCATACTGTTGTGCATTTAACTGCATGTTGTATATGCACTTTAAGGCCACTTGTAAATCTATAGAATACATTTTTTGTCAGTTCAAAATTCAGAGTAAATGGGATTATCAAAGTACATAGATATCACCACATATAGCCCTAAAATTCATTTAATTATGGGCATACTCAATAAATCTATAGAATAGTAACTATAACAGGATCAGTGAAAGATCAACCAGAGTGCAGAAGCCAACAAATTGTGCATATGCAACTATAAATGCAATAAATATCGAGATCATGGGGTAATGAGATTAAGAGTCCTTAAAATGAGACTGTTGGTTGTGGGAACATTCCAGTGATGGGGCAAGTGTGTGAAGTTATCCCCTTTTATTCAAGAGCCTGATGATTAACTGTTCTTGAACCAAATGCATTGTCCATCAGATTCCTAATACTGCCCCTAATCTTATACAGGTCCTCCTTGTGTAAGATGGCTACTGCGCCTCCTCAAATCATATCAAGTTTTAATTATCATTCACCCATACATGGATATAACCAAATGTAACAGTGATCGTCTGGGACAAGGTGCAGAACATACAGTACACAGCACATTCAAAATAGTGAGGGGGAGAAAACAGTCACGCAAAAAAGTAGTCCAAGACCTCGAGTGACATGTCCTGCCAATTGATGGTATAGTTCCCGGCATTGCAGCCTGTCGTTCCACCATTCAAACACTGGAGGGCTCCACCGACAGGGTGTTGGGCCAAGATACAGAGCTGGTCCTCGTCCGTGGATCCCTCAGTTGTCACACAATTTGAGAGAGTGGTTAAGAAGGTACATGGCGTGTTAGTCTTTATTAGCCAAGGGACTGAATTCAAGAGTCCATAAGACCATAGGAGCGGAATTTGGTCCATCGGGTTTGCTCCTCCATTTCATCATGGCTGACCCATTTCCCTTTTTGCCCCAATCTTCTGCCTTCTCCCCATATCCCTTCATGTCCTGACTAATCAAGAATTGGTCAACTTCTGCCTTAAATATACATAAAGACATGATCTCCACAGCTGCCTGTGGCAACAAATTCCACAGATTTACCACTCCCTAGCTGAAGAAATTCCTCCTCATCTCCGTTCTAAAGTCATGAGGAAATGTTGCAGCTCCATGAAACTCTTGTTTGACCACCTTTGGAGTATTGTGTTCAGTTCTGGTCACCTCATTACAGGAAGGATGTGGAAGCTTTAGAGAGGGTGCAGAGGAGATTTACCAGGGTGCTGCCTGGATTAGAGAGCATGACTTATGAGGATAAGTTGAGCGAGCTAGGGTCTTTCTCTTTACAGCAGGGGTTCCCATTCCCAACCTTTTTTATGCCATGAACCCCTATGATTAATCGAGGGGTCCATGGACGCCAAGTTGGGAACCCCTGAGTGAAGGATGCTGGGAGGTGACTTGATAGATGTGTATTACATTATAAGAGGCATCAATAGTGTGGATAGCTAGCATCATTTTCTTTGGGTGGAAATAGATATTACAAGAGGGGATAATTTTGTGGTGATTGGACTAAAGTATGGCGGGGGAGGGGAATGTCAGAGGCAGGTTTTATTTACACAGAACAGTGGGTGTGGAATGCACTGCCAGCGTGGTGGTAGAGGGAGGTACGTTAGGGAGATTTATGAGACTCTTAGATGGCCCTCCATTTTTCTTTCATCCCTGTGCCTATGTGGGAGGGAAGGGTTAGATTGATCTTGAAGTAGGCTGAAATGTTGGCACAACAACATGAGCTGAAGGACCTGTACTGTGCTGTACCATGTTTCATAAAGTCAGGAGGCAATATTGCAAATAGATTTAATTGTTTCTTATGAATTTACAGGTTCACTTCAGTGACTGATGAACAGCCCTACCTGTTTTGAAAAGCAGATGTTACATTCTTCAGTTTGACCGTGCCATGGCTGCTCAGAATGATGGTCCTTGTGATCTGGAGCTCTTCCGTGTGGTTCAGGTTCGTTAGTACCTCATATTCGATGAAGGATACGGGAGTTGCTTGCCTGCTGGTCTAAGTAGATACGTTAAATTCTAAAGGAGGAATTTCTTTAGAATATAGAAATCTGCAGCACAATACAGGCCCTTTGGCCCACAATGTTGTGCCAACCATGTAACATACTCTAGGAACTACCTAGAATTTCCCCAGCGCATAGCCCTCTATTTTTCTAAGCTCTATGTACCTATCTAAGAGGCTCTTAAAAGACCCTATCGTATCCGCTTCCACCACCGCCACCTGCAGTGCATTCCTTGCGCCCACCACTCTGATGCCCTCTGTCACCCCTGACATTCCCTTGATACCTATTTCCAAGCACCTTAAAACTGCCCCCTCGTATTAGCCATTTCAGCCCTGGGAAAAAGCCTCTGGCTATCCGCATGATCAATGCCCCTCATCATCGTATACACCTCTGTCAGGTCACCCACCTCTCATCTTCCATTGCTCCAAGAAAAAAAGGCCAAGTTCACTCAACCTTTTCTCGTAAGGTACACCCTCCAATCCAGGCAACATCCTTGTAAATCTCCTCTGCACACTCTCTATAGTATCCACATCCTTCCTGTAGTGAGGTGACCAGAACTGAACACAGTCTCCAAGTGGGGTCTGACCAAGGTCTTATATGGCTGTAACATTACCTCATGGCTCTTGAACTCAATCCCACAGTTGATGAATGCCAGCACACCATATGCCTTCTTAACAATACTGTGAACCTGTGCAGCAGTTTTGAGTGTCCTATGGATATGGACCCCAAGATCTCTCAGATCCTCCACACCGCCAGAAGTCTTACCATTAACATTATATTCTGTCTTCAAATTGGACCTACCAAAATGAACCACTTCACATTTATCTGGGTTGGAGTTCATCTGCCACTTCTCAGCACAGTTCAGCATCCTATCGCTATCCCTTTGTAACCTCTGACAACGAGACTGTCCACAACATCCCCAACTTTTGTGTCATCAGCAAACTTACTGATCCACCCTTCTACTTCTTCATCCAGGTCACTTATAAAAATCACAAGTAAGGGTCCCAGAACAGATCCCTGCAGAACACCACTAGTCACCGACCTCCTTACAGAATACGAACCATCTACAACTACCTTTTGCCTTCTGTGGGCAAGCCAGTTCTGGATCCACAAAGCAATGTTCCCTTGGATCCCATACCTCCTTAATTTCTCAATAAGCCTTGCATGGGGAACCTTATCAAATGCCTTACTGAAATCCTTGTACATTACATCCACTACTCTACCTTCAGTGCGTTCTGATACATACTCAAAGAATTGAATTGAATCAGGCTCATAGGGGTCATCCTACCCTTAACAGCCATCATGACCATCCGTAATGGATTTGATTCGAAGAAGGAGTCTGAGAGTCTGAGCGGGAGTGCCGAGAAAGACATTTTTGAAATTTTCGTTATTTTTTTTTCTCCAACGGCGTTCTGAGAGGCGGGACTGCGCAGGTGTGTGACGTCGGGCTGTGCAGCGCAGCAGATTTAAAAGGAACAGAGCCTCATAGGGCGGGCAGCGTAGTTTGCGGGCTGCAGAGTGAGCCGGGAGCAGAGTGAAGACTTAAGGGCTTTGGCTCAACGGGCTTAGGCGGAAACAGGTGAGGAAGGTTTGGCATTCATTTTCTGTTGTTATTTGAGGAGAGGGGCAGTATGAGTGTGAGGGCAGTTTGCTGTTCTCGGTGTCGGATGTGGGAGGCCCTGGAGTCTCCAAGCCTCCCGGACATCTACATCTGCGCCAAGTGCATCGAGATGCAGCTCCTAAGGGACCGCGTTACGGAACTGGAGCTGCAGCTCGATGACCTTCGTCTGGTCAGGGAGAGTGAGGAGGTGATAGAGAGGAGTTGCAGGCAGGCGGGGCCAAGGGAGGCAGACAAGTGGGTCACGGGTAGGAGGGGGAAGGGGAAAGGTCAGGTAATAGGGAGTACCCTGGTGGCTGTGCCCCTTAACAACAGGTACTCCTGTTTGAGTACTGTTGGGGGGGACAGCTTACACGGGGGAAGCGACAGTGGCCATGCCTCTGGCACATAGTCCGGCCCTGTAGCTCAGAAGGGTAGGGCAAGGAAGAGGAGGGCAGTTGTGATAGGGGATTCGATAGTAAGGGGGTCAGATAGGCGATTCTGTGGACGCAGTCCAGAGACCCGGATGGTAGTTTGCCTCCCTGGTGCCAGGGTCCGGGATATTTCTGATCGTGTCCAAGATATCCTAAAGTGGGAGGGTGAGGAGCCAGAGGTCGTGGTACATATAGGTACCAATGACATAGGTAGGAAAAGGGATGAGGTCCTGAAAGGAGAATATAGGGAGCTAGGAAGGGAGTTGAGAAAAAGGACCGCAAAGGTAGTAATCTCGGGATTACTGCCTGTGCCACGCGACAGTGAGAGTAGGAATGCGATGAGGTGGAGGATAAATGCGTGGCTGAGGGATTGGAGCAGGGGGCAGGGATTCAAGTTTTTGGATCATTGGGACCTCTTTTGGCGCAGGCGTGACCTGTACAAAAAGGACGGGTTGCACTTGAATCCTAGGGGGACCAATATCCTGGCAGGGAGATTAGCGGGGGCTACTGAGGTGATTTTAAATGAGAATGGTTGGGGGGTGGGAATCAAATTAAAGAGGCTAGGTGTGAGGAGGTTAGTTCACTACAGGGGGATGGGAACCAGTGCAGAGAGACAGAGGGGTGTAAAGTGAGGGTAGAAGAAACAAGTACTAAGGAGAAAAGTAAAAGTGGCAGGCTGACAAATCCAGGGCAAGCATTAAAAAGGGCCACTTTTCAGCATAATTGTATAAGGGCTAAGAGAGTTGTAAAAGAGCGCCTGAAGGCTTTGTGTGTCAATGCAAGGAGCATTCGTAATAAGGTGGATGAATTGAAAGTGCAGAGTGTTATTAATGATTATGATATAGTTGGGATCACAGAGACATGGCTCCAGGGTGACCAGGGATGGGAGCTCAACGTTCAGGGATATTCAATATTCAGGAGGGATAGACATGAAGGAAGGGGAGGTGGGGTGGCGTTGCTGGTTAAAGAAGAGATTAACGCAATAGAAAGGAAGGACATAAGCCGGGAAGATGTGGAATCGATATGGGTAGAGCTGCGTAACACTAAGGGGCAGAAGACGCTGGTGGGAGTTGTATACAGGCCACCTAACAGTAGTAGTGAGGTCGGAGATGGTATTAAACAGGAAATTAGAAATGTGTGCAATGAAGGAACAGCAGTTATAATGGGTGACTTCAATCTACATGTAGATTGGGTGAACCAAATTGGTAAAGGTGCTGAGGAAGAGGATTTCTTGGAATGTATGCGGGATGGTTTTTTGAACCAACATGTCGAGGAACCAACTAGCGAGCAGGCTATTCTGGACTAGGTTTTGAGCAATGAGGAAGGGTTAATTAGCAATCTTGTCGTGAGAGGCCCCTTGGGTAAGAGTGACCATAATATGGTAGAATTCTTCATTAAGATGGAGAGTGACATAGTTAATTCAGAAACAAAGGTTCTGAACTTAAAGAGGGGTAACTTTGAAGGTATGAGACGTGAATTAGCTAAGATAGACTGGCAAATGACACTTAAAGGATTGACGGTGGATATGCAATGGCAAGCATTTAAAGGTTGCATGGATGAACTACAACAATTGTTCATCCCAGTTTGGCAAAAAAATAAATCAAGGAAGGTAGTGCACCCGTGGCTGACAAGAGAAATTAGGGATAGTATCAATTCCAAGGAAGAAGCATACAAATTAGCCAGAGAAAGTGGCTCACCTGAGGACTGGGAGAAATTCAGAGTTCAGCAGAGGAGGACAAAGGGCTTAATTAGGAAGGAGAAAAAAGATTATGAGAGAAAACTGGCAGGGAACATAAAAACGGACTGTAAAAGCTTTTATAGATATGTAAAAAGGAAAAGACTGGTAAAGACAAATGTAGGTCCCCTGCAGACAGAAACGGGTGAATTGATTATGGGGAGCAAGGACATGGCAGACCAATTGAATAATTACTTTGGTTCTGTCTTCACTAAGGAGGACATAAATAATCTTCCAGAAATAGTAGGGGACAGAGGGTCCAGTGAGATGGAGGAACTGAGCGAAATACATGTTAGTAGGGAAGTGGTGTTAGGTAAGTTGAAGGGATTGAAGGCAGATAAATCCCCAGGGCCAGATGGTCTGCATCCTAGAGTGCTTAAGGAAGTAGCCCAAGAAATAGTGGATGCATTAGTGATAATTTTTCAAAACTCGTTAGATTCTGGACTAGTTCCTGAGGATTGGAGGGTGGCTAATGTAACTCCACTTTTTAAAAAAGGAGGGAGAGAGAAACCGGGGAATTATAGACCGGTTAGCCTAACGTCGGTGGTGGAGAAACTGCTGGAGTCAGTTATCAAGGATGTGATAACAGCACATTTGGAAAGTGGTGAAATGATCGGACAAAGTCAGCATGGATTTGTGAAAGGAAAATCATGTCTGACGAATCTCACAGAATTTTTTGAGGATGTAACTAGTAGAGTGGATAGGGGAGAACCAGTGGATGTGGTATATTTGGATTTTCAAAAGGCTTTTGACAAAGTCCCACACAGGAGATTAGTGTGCAAACTTAAAGCACACGGTGTTGGGGGTAAGGTATTGGTGTGGGTGGAGAATTGGTTAGCAGACAGGAAGCAAAGAGTGGGAATAAACGGGACCTTTTCAGAATGGCAGGCGGTGACTAGTGGGGTCCCGCAAGGCTCAGTGCTGGGACCCCAGTTGTTTACAATATATATTAATGACTTGGATGAGGGAATTAAATGCAGCATCTCCAAGTTTGCGGATGACACGAAGCTGGGTGACAGTGTTAGCTGTGAGGAGGATGCAGGGTGACTTGGATAGGTTGGGTGAGTGGGCAAGTTCATGGCAGATGCAATTTAATGTGGATAAATGTGAAGTTATCCACTTTGGTGGCAAAAATAGGAAAACAGATTATTATCTAAATGGTGGCCGATTAGGAAAAGGGGAGGTGCAACGAGACCTGGGTGTCATTATACACCAGTCATTGAAAGTGGGCATGCAGGTACAGCAGGCGGTGAAAAAGGCGAATGGTATGCTGGCATTTATAGCAAGAGGATTTGAGTACAGGAGCAGGGAGGTACTACTGCAGTTGTACAAGGCCTTGGTGAGACCACACCTGGAGTATTGTGTGCAGTTTTGGTCCCCTAATCTGAGGAAAGACATCCTTGCCATAGAGGGAGTACAAAGAAGGTTCACCAGATTGATTCCTAGGATGGCAGGACTTTCATATGAAGAAAGACTGGATGAACTGGGCTTGTACTCGTTGGAATTTAGAAGATTGAGGGGGGATCTGATTGAAACGTATAAGATCCTAAAGGGATTGGACAGGCTAGATGCAAGAAGATTATTCCCGATGTTGGGGAAGTCCAGAACGAGGGGCCACAGTTTGAGGATAGAGGGGAAGCCTTTTAGGACCGAGATTAGGAAAAACTTCTTCACACAGAGAGTAGTGAATCTGTGGAATTCTCTGCCACAGGAAACAGTTGAGGCCAGTTCATTGGCTATATTTAAGAGGGAGTTAGATATGGCCCTTGTGGCTACGGGGGTCAGGGGGTATGGAGGGAAGGCTGGGGCGGGGTTCTGAGTTGGATGATCAACCATGATCATAATGAATGGCGGTGCAGGCTCGAAGGGCCGAATGGCCTACTCCTGCACCTATTTTCTACGTTTCTATGTAATCAGATTATGTCTCTCCAAATACTCATAAATCCTGCCTCTCAGGATCTTCTTCAACAATTTGCCCATCACTGAAGTAAGAGTCACTGGTCGATAATTTCCTGGGTTATCTCTACTCCCTTTCTTGAACAAGGGAACAACATTTGCAACCCTCCAATCCTCCGGTACTTCTCCCATCCCTATTGATGATGCAAGAGGCTCAGCAATCTCCTCCCTTGCTTCCCACAGTAGCCTGGTGTACATCTCGTTCGGTCCCGGTGATTTATCCAATTTAATGCACATCCTCTTTCTTAATGCCTATATGCTCAAGCATTTCAGTTTGCTGTAAGTCATCCTCACAATTGCCAAGGTCGTTTTCCCTGGTGAATACTGAAGCAAAACATTCATTAAGTACCTCCGCTACAGCCTATGAATCCGTGCACACGTTTCCACTATTGCACCTGACTGGTCCTATTCTCACTTGGCTCATCCTCTTGCTCTTCACATACTTGTAGAATGCCTTGGAGTTTTTTTTAATCCTGCTCACCAAGGCCTTCTCATGGCCCCTTCTGGCTCTCCTGATTCACGGCTTCATGCTTTGAGTTGTAGAGGGATACAACATGGGTGGCAGGGTGCAGATACGTATCTACCAAAGGAGGTGTAAGGCATTTCTTCCCTCTGCTATCCTGCAGGTCACCCTTGGGCAGGTGCTGCACCTACTTACCCCCCACACCCACCATCAGGGTCACGTGAAGCCATGGGAGCAGGTGGTGGATGGTCGTATGAGCAGCCAGTGCATGTCACAAGTCCTGGTTATGCGACCACCGACACCAGGCAGACAAACTCCGAAGAGTATTGATAATGGCTGGGGGAGGTGAGGGTCACTGTCTTGTAAAGATACCGCACAGAGGAAGACAATGGCAAGCCACTTATGTAGTAAAATTTGCCAAGACCAATCACGGTCATGGAAAAACCGTGATCATCCATATCATACGACAAGGCACATAACGAACGAACAGCATAGTGATAGCAACACACATCAAAGTTGCTGGTGAACGCAGCAGGCCTGACGAAGGGTCTCGGCCTGAAACGTCGACTATACCTCTTCCTACAGATGCTGCTTGGCCTGCTGCGTTCACCAGCAACTTTGATGTGTGTTGCTTGAATTTCCAGCATCTGCAGAATTCCTGTTGTTAGCATAGTGATAGGCCCTTCAGTCTGAAGACTGCAACAATTATTAACAACTGATTTACACTAATCCAGTATTAATCTCATATTTCAGTATTCTCACTTCTCAAGTTTTTTTTGTAGCAGCAGTACAGTGCAATACATAAAAGTACTACAAAATTGTGCCAAGTTTTAGACACCTTAGCTACATCCATGTGCTATATGTACATGTGACAAATAAAAGTAATTTTTTTCAGAATATAAAGATAAATGTTAAAGATAAAGCAGATGGACTACAGTATCTGCAATTGTGTGGTCATGCACCTTGGTAGAAGAAATAAAAGCTTAGACTATTTTCTAAAACGGGGAGAAAATTCAGAAATCTGAGGTGCAAGGAGACTTGGGAGGCTCATGCAGGATTCTCTAAGGTTAACTTCCAGACTGAATTGGTGGTGAGGAATGCGAATGCCATGTTAGCATTCATTGCAAGAGGATTAGAATATAAAAGCAAAGATATAATGTTGAGATTTTATAAGACACTCTTGAGACCTCATTTGGAATATTGTGACTAATTTTGGCCCCTTATCTAAGAAATGATGTGCAGACATTGGAGAGTTCATTTGGAGGAGATTCATGAAAATGATTCCGGGATTGAAAGTCTTGTCACATGAGGAGCATTTGGTGGCTCTAGGCCTGTACTCACTTTAATTTAGAAGAATGAGGAGGTGAATTGCAATTAAACCCATGGAATGTTGAAAGGCCTAGAAGGAGTTGATGTGGAGAGGATGTTTTCTATGGTGGGGGAGTCTAGGACTAAGGGACACAGCCTCAGGATAGAGGGGCCTCATGGAAGTGAGGAATTTTTTTAGCCGGTGAGTGGTGAATCTGTGGAATTTGTTGCCACAGGTGGCTGTGGTGGCCAAGTCATTGGGTGTATTTAAGGCACAGGCTGATAGACTCTTGATTATTCAGGGCATAAAGTGTTACGGGGAGAAGACAAGATATCGGAGCTGAGATGGAAAATGAATCAGTCACGATAAAGTGGCAGAGCAGACTCCATGGGCTGACTGGCCTAATTCTGACCCTTTGTCTTACGGTCTACATCAAAGCATATAGTGAAATGCATCATTTGCATCAACGACCAACATGGTCCCAGGATGGGCTTGGGGCAGTCTGTAAGTGTCACTGTGCTTTCAGCACCAACATAGTATTCATACAGCCCACTAACACTAACCTGTACGTCTTTGGAATGTAGAAGGACACCAGAGCATCTGAAGGAAACCCACATGGTCACTGGGAGCATTTTGATGCATTCAGAAATGTTTATTTGAGTCTCTAATCATTTTCATTATTCTTTGCAAATCAATTTCATTTATGTGCGTTAGATGTGAGTATTGTGTTTGAAATTCAAATGTGTTCAAAGTGCTACCCTCTCTCTAATGGTAACTATGAAATAGTGTATAATTACTGAAACTTTGCTGTTTGCTCCTTTTAGGCTCCAGCAACTGTCTATTACATTCCCAACTTTATCACCGTGGCTGAAGAAAAATATCTGCTGCAGCAGGTATGTTACTGCACTTCATCAGAGTCAGTTTTACAATCACTGGTATAAGTTGGAAACTTGTTTTGCTACAGCAGTACAGTACGGGCAATTATTAAACTGACATTAAACTTCTTCATGATATATCCCCCTGTTATCCAGAGCACAGATTAATTGTTCTATCAAACTGGAGTCTATCTGATAAGGCAACGTTATCACACATGGGCTGGCTCGGCCAGAGTCTTCATCTTGTGCAATCGGAACACAGAATCCGAATCAGTCTATTTTCACTGATATGTGTCCTGAAATTTGTTGTTTTGTGGCTCCAGTACAGAGCTATACATAAATAATTACCATGTTACAATAAAAAATATAAGACATTGGAGTACTGTGTCCAGTTCTGGTCACCTCACTACAGGAAGGATGTGGAAGCATTGGAAAGATTACAGAGGAGATTTACCAGGATGTTGCCTGGTTTAGAAAGTATGCATTATGATCAGAGATTAAGGGAGCTAGGGCTTTACTCTTTGGAGAGAAGGAGGATGAGAGGAGACATGATAGAGGTGTACAAGATAATAAGAGGAATAGATAGAGTGGATAGCCAGCGCCTCTTCCCCAGGGCACCACTGCTCAATACAAGAGGACATGGCTTTAAGGTAAGGGGTGGGAAGTTCAGGAGGGATATTAGAGGAAGGTTTTTCACTCAGAGAGTGGTTGGTGCGTGGAATGCACTGCCTGAGTCAGTGGTGGAGGCAGATACACTAGTGAAGTTTAAGAGACTACGGACAGGTATATGGAGGAATTTAAGGTGGGAGCTTATATGGGAGGCAGGGTTTGAGGGTCGGCACAACATTGTGGGCTGAATGGCCTGTACTGTGCTGTACTATTCTATGTTCTATGTTTTAAAAATAGTGCATAAAGGGGGTTAAGTAGTGAGGTGATATTGACGGGTTCAGGGACCATTAAAAAACCTGATGCAGGAGGGAAAGATGTTCCTGAAATGTAGAGTGTGGGTCTTCAAGCTCCTGTATCTCCTCCCTAATGGTAGCAATGAGAAGAGGAGATATCCCTGGTGGTGATGGTCCTTAATGATGGAAGCTATATTTTTGAGGCACCACTTCTGAAGATGTCCTCGATGGTGGGGAGGCTGGTGTCCATGATGGAGCTGGCCAAATTTTCAATCCTTGGCAGGTATTACTGATCCTTTACATTGGAGCGTCTAACCCAGACGTTGATGCAACCAGTCAGAATGCTCTCCTTGGTATATCAGATCAGAATAAGAATCCAAATCACAATCACGTCTATTATCACTGACACAAGTTTTGGTGCAGTAGTACAATGCAAGACATAAAAAATCACTCCTAAGTTACCATAACAAATGTTGGTTGCCCTTCATGTCCTAAGATGAGAGGAAACCTGTGGGGGAGAGTTTTTGAAGTGCAAAAGCTGTTGCACTGAGGCAGTTCCACTCTGTTGACCTCTGAAGTCCAGGTTCAGTGGTACGAACAAGCATCACAAACTGGGGCCTTCCTTGGTTGCAGTGGATGACCAGGACATTTTCTGTGCCTTATCGTGCCCTTCGCTCTCTGCGGAGTGTTGCGATACCACCTCCCTGGCCATTGGATCTCGCTGTAGATCTCATCCACCCCGTCCGCCCCAGCTGACATTGCATGCTAGGACCAGCATGGTCCCTCTTTCACTGGGGTATGAGGCCGCCGGCTCCCCTCAGCTGGTTGAGCTTGCCTGTCGAAGCGGTGTAGCAGGTTTAGCCACTGTCGCATACAAACAGCTACTTGGAGCCACAGGTGAGAGCTGTGTGTCCAGTGGGGACTAAAGTTGAGTGACCTGCTCCAGACACGACAAGCCCCTCACCCAGGACGCTACCCCTCCCTGAACACCCCATACACTCCAACATAAGTACTAATATCACAATAACAACTGACTGGAAAGAATCTTGCTTACAGTGTCTGTCCTAAACTAGGAAGAAATGATTTTCTTTTGGCTTCTGGCAATAGTGCTAACTCTTACCTACACTCAGAAATGTGAACCGAAAAGGTCCTGTAGTTCCTTAGATTAGGAGCTGTTCTTCAGGTGTTTGCCAGTTGAATTTGGGTGCTTGTCTGCAGTTAATGGCCGTCCATCTGTTTTCTAAACTAAATGTTCAGCTCAGTTCAATTCAGTTTAGTTGAATTTAATGCTCTGTCATTCACTCTCAGAGAGACAGTCTCTTCTGATCAAAATTGCACAAAATAGCAATAAGAGAAAAGCCGGAAATCAAAAACACATCATATCATGAACTACAGAGTCCGATCCACAAACTGTGTCGATTAAACTTCTTCACTGTTGCATTTTTTTTTACTATTGCTTCTTGTCATTTCACAGATTGTGTTTTTAATTTTCAGGTTTATGATTCACCCAAACCCAAGTGGACTCAGTTGTCGGGAAGAAGACTACAGAACTGGGGTGAGGGAACACCCGAGTAATAGGGGTATAAACTTTCCCTGATTGAATATGTTTATGGGTGGATTATTGAGAAAGATATTGCTAGAATAAAGTTGAATGAATTATTCCATATCAAGGCTGACAGCCAAAAGGAAAAACTTCCATTCATATTGGCACTTTTCATGACCTCTAGATGTCCCAAACCAAGCATATCAAGGCTACCACTGTGAGAAGTACATTCAGCTGCAGCTTCCAACAATCCACCTTAAAAAGTTGGAGCTAGAATTGGATGAACTCCGGATCGTTCGGCAGGCTGACGGGGTGATAGCTAAGACATATAGAGAGGTAGTTACACCCAAGGTGCAGGACACAGAAGAGTGGGTAAGTGGAAGGGGAAAGGGATTAAGGAGTCAGTGCAGAGTGACATTCCCCTCAATAACAGGTATTTTACTTCAGATACTTTTGGGGGGGCAGTGGTGACCTAACAGAGGAAAGTCATAATTATTGCGTCTCTGGCTCTGTGTCTCAGAAGGGAAGTGGGGAGAAGAGGCACGCTGTGGTGACTGGGAATTCGTTAGTAAGGGGAATGGACAGGAGGTTCTGTGGGTGAGGATGAGATTCCTGGATGTTATGTTGCCTTCCTGGTGCCAGGGTCCTAGACATCTCGGACCAAGTCTTCAGCATTAAGTTGGAGGGTGAACAGCCAGAAGTCATTCGTGTAGGTGCCAATGATATGGGTAGGGCGAATGACAAGATTCTGCATGGGGAGTTTAGAGATTTAGGTGTTAAGTTAAAGGGCAGGACCTCCAGGGTTGTGATCGCAGGATCGCTACCCATACCACACGTTAGTGAGGCCAGAACTGCGAAGATTCTACAGTTTAATACATGGATGAGTTGGTGTAGGAGGGAGGGCATAAGATATTTGGAAAGGTAAGACCTGGATAGATGGAACAGTTTGCACCTGAACTGGAGGGGGACTAATATAGTGGGAAGGTTTGTTAATGCTACACAGTGTGTTTAAACCAGAGTTGCAGAGGATGGGAACCAGTGTGCAGAACAGTTGGTGGATAGGTTCTGGAGGCAGATTTTGGTAAGACGTCAGACAAATTTGGGAATCATAAGGTTGAGCATGGCGTGACTGGTATTCTGAGCTGCGTGTATTTCAATGCAAGAAGTATCGTAGGAAAGGTGGATGATAGTGCTGCAGATGAGGTAGCTGATTTACAAATAGGGGCAAAGTGTAGTGAGGGCATTCTGTTGATGGGGCAAAACTGCAGTCAACAGAATGAGTTGCAATGTAAAAGGTGGATAAAATCAAAAAGGGTGAATACAGGACTGAAGGTGTTATATTTGAATGCGAACTGTATACAGAATAAGGTCGATAAACTTGCAGCACAGTTGCAGATTGGCAGGTATGATGTAGGCATCATTGAATCATAGCTGAAAGAAGACTGTAGCTGGGAGCTTCAAGTCCAGGGATACACATTGCATTGAAAGGACAAGTAGAAAGGCAGAGGGGGTGGCGTTGCTCTGTTTGTAATAAAATAAAATAAAATCTTTAGAAGGTGACAAAGGGTCGGAAAGTGTTGAAAAATTGTGGCTAGAGCTGAGGAACTGCAAGGGTAAAAAGACCCTGATGGGACTTATATACAGTACCCCAAATGGTAGTAAGTATGTGGTCTGCAAATAACAGCGGGAGGTAAGGACAACGTTACATTAGTCATGGGGATTTCAATATACAGGTAAATTTGGAAAATCAGGTTGGTGCTAGATTCTAGGAGGGGGAATTTTGAGAGTGCCTTCAAGATGGCCTTTAGGTGAGCCCTGTAGGGGATCAGCTATTCTCGATTGAGTGTTGTGCAATAAACTAGAATTAATTAGGTAGAGCTTAAGGTAAAAGAACCCTAAGGGCCAAGTGATCATAATATGATCGAATGCACCCTGAAGTTTGAGAAGGAGAAGTTGAAGTCAGATGTGTCAGTATTACAGTAGAGTAAAGGGAATTACAGAGACATGAGAGTGGAGTTGGCCAGAATTCATTGGAAAAGAACACTGGCAGGGATGACAGCAGAGCAGCAATGGCTGGAATTTCTGGAAGCAATTCAAAAGGCACAGGATGTATACATCCCAGGAAGGAAGATGTTTTCTATTGGAAAGATGACATAACCATGGCTAACAAGAGAAGTCAAAGCCAACATAAAAGCTAAAAAGAGGGCATATAATAGAGCAAAAATTAGTGGGAAGTTAGAGGATTGGGAATCTTAAAAACCAACAGAAGGCAACTAAAAAATTCAGTAAGAAGGTGACATTAAAAAGAAACCAAAACTTTCTTCAAGTATATATGTAAAGTGTAAAAAAGAAGTGAGAGTGGATTGTAGACTGCTGGGAGACAAGAAAATGGAGGACGGAGTGAATATGTATTTTGCATCAACCTTCACTGTGGAAGAGACAAAACAGTATGGTGGAAGTTCTAAGTGTCGGGTCAAAAAGAGTGTGAAGTTGCCTTAACTAGAGAGAGATTTCTTGGGAAACTGAAAAGTCTGAAGATAGGTAAGTCACCTAAATCAGATGGTAGATACCCCAGTGTTCTGAAGGAGGTAGCCAAAGGGATCGTGGAGGCATTAGTAATGATCTTTGAAGAATCACTAGATTGTGGAATGGTTCCAGAAGATAGGAAAATGTCACTCCACTCTTCAAGGAAGAAGAGAGTCAGAAGAAAGGAAACTATAGGCCAATTAATCTGACCTCAGTGGTTGGGAAGATGTTGGACTCAATTGTTAAGGATGAGGTCTGAGGGTACTTGGAATCACGTGATAAAATAGGCCATAGTCAACATGGTTTCCTCAAGGGAAAATCTTGCCTGATAAATCTGTTGGAATTCTTTGAAGAAATAACAAGCAATATAGACAAAGGAGAATCAGTTGATGTTATGTACTTGGATTTTCAGAAGACATTTGACAAAGTGCCACACATGAGGGTGCTTAACAAGCTATGAGCCCATGGTATCACAGGAAAGAATTATGGATAAGGCAGTGGCTGATTGGCAGGAGGCAAAGAGTGGGAATGAGGGAGCCTTTTCTGGTTGGCTGGCAGTGACTAGTGGTGCTTCACAGGGGTCATAAGATATAGGAGCAGACTTAGGATTAGGCCATTTGGCCTGTCAAGTCTGCTCCACTGTTTCATCTTGGCTGCTTCATTTCCCTCTCAGCCCCAATCTACTTTCTTTCCATATCCCTTCATGCTGTGACTAATTAAGAATCTATCAATCTCTGCCGTAAGTATACCCAATAACTTGGCCATCACCACCACCTGTGCTGACAAATTCCACAGTTTTTCCTCTCTCTGCTAAAGAAATTCCTCCTCATTTCCGTTCTAAATGGATGTCCCTTCTATTGAGGCTGTGTCCTCTGGTCTTGGACTCCCCCACCATTGGAAACATCCTCTCCACATCCACTGTATTGAGGTTTTTCAACGTTCAGTACATTTCAATTAGATCACCCCCTCATTCTTCTGAATTTGAGTGAGTACAGGCCCAGAGCCATCAAACGCTCCTCGTATGACAAGCCTTTCAATCCTGGAATCATTTTCGTGAACCTCCTTTGAACAGAAATAAGCTCTTATCAGCTGATTGATAAGTATATAAAGGCCAAGCTTTTGGAGGACACACCACAATCAACAGCATACTGACGATGTCTCCTCGCATGTCTGAGAAGAATTCAACCCAGTCATCAACCACCCAGGCTACACATTGTACTGATTTGAACCCTCTCCAATGTCGGCACATCTTTATTAGATTGGGGCCCCAAAATTGCTCATAATATTCTAAGTGAGGCCCCATTAGTGCCTTATAAAGCCTCAACATTACATTCTTGCTTTTGTATTCTAGTCCTCTCAACGTGAATGCTGACGCCGCATTTGCTTTTCTCACCATCGAATCATCCTGTTAGGGTGCATTGTTATGCTTTTCCAGATTTCTCTCCCTTTATTTGCACCCTGAGTTGAATGTAATAGTCCAACAGATCCCACAGTTCCACTGGGAGTTGTTGAGATGTCAGGAGGAGGAAAATAAGCAAGTAGGTTTTTAAGTTGGCACAGTTGTTGTTCTCTTCAACTAACTTTCCTAATCTCCTGCAGGTGGTTTACCTCACCCGAAGGGAATGCTCATTGAGAAGCTACCTGATTGGCTGGAGAAGTACACAAAGAGAATATCATCCATGCAGCTTTTCTCAGGGAAAGTTGCTAATCACGTTTTGGTTAATGAATACAACCCTGGTGAAGGAATCATGGTATTAACAAAATATCAATTAATTGTTTCACGTGCTTTTCATTTTAATTATCGCAGAACTGTAAATTCATATTGCTCAGATAAAGTTCAAAGTCCAAAGTAAATTTTATTACCAAAGTACATGTATGTCACCACATAGAGCCCTGAGATTCTTTCTCCTGTGGGCATACTCAGCAAATCTATAGAATAGTAACTGTAAAGAGGATCAATGAAAGATAAAGTAGAACGTAGAAGACAACAAACTGTGCAACTACAAATATAAGTAAATAGCAATAAATAACAAGAACATCAGATAGTGAAATAAAGAGTCCTTAAACTGAGATCTTTGGTTATGGGAATATCTTAATGATGGGGCAGTGAGTGTAGTTAATCCACTTTTATTCAAGAGCCAGAAGGTTGAGGGGTAGTAACTGCAGAAAGTTGACTTCATCATGGGCACTAGCGTTTGTAGTATCCAGGACATCTTCAAGGAGTGATGCCTCAAAAAGGCAGTGACCCATCATTAAGGACCCCCGTCACCCAGGACACGCCCTGTTCTCATTGCTATCATTGGGGAGGAGGTACTCAACAATTCAGGAACAGTTTCGTCCCCTCTGCCATCCAGTTTCAGAATAGACATAGTACCCATGAACATTACCTCACTACACTTCCTCTCTTTGCACTACTGATTTCATTTAACTTTTTACATATATACTTGCTGTAAATTACAGTTTTTATTGTTATGTATTGCATTGTACTGCTGATGCATGACAGTAAATTTCATGACATATGCCAGTGATATTAATTCTGATTCTGGTTTAAACAGAAATCTAGCATCTATTCATTTCCATTTCCATGCTTTTGTGTTTGATTAACACAACCTTTATGTTTCTTCATTAGTTTCTGTTGTGCTTTCTTTCCTCTGCACTTCCTGGTCTCTCGTTTGTATCACTCGTATTCACTAGTTCATTCTCTGTTTCATTTTTATGTATCCTCTTCACAATCCTCCCCTTCAATGTACATGTGAGAAATAAAGATAATCTCGATTGTTTAGTTATGGTTAAATTGGAGGTTGACAGGTTATTGATTAGTCAGTACGTGGAAAGTTATGGGAGAAAGCAGGATAAAGTGGTTGAGAGGGATAATAAATCAGCCGTGATGTAATGCCAGAGCAAACTTGATGGGCTGATTGGCCTTATTCTGCACTGATGTCAAATACTGTTTTATTTCAGCTTCCTCTCCCTTAGCTTAATTGTAGTCAATGGGATATAAAGAGGCGATGCAAATATAAATTACTGCTGTATTTCCTTTACAGCACTGTCTTTCCTGTTTTCTTCTCTTTACTGCTCTTTCTCCTTTATATTCAAAGATTCATTTATTGTCAGAGTATGTATGCAGTATACAACTCTGAAATTCTTCTCTAGATGGCCACGAATCAAAGTAAACCTTGGAAGTCATTCAAAGAGAAATAGCAACCCCCCCCCCCCACACCGCACAATAAGCACAGCAACACAATCATTAACTCCCAAAGCCCCCTTCACTGCACAATATGTCAGAAGTATACTGGACCCCAAATATCCCTCTTCCCGCATGAAAAGATAAACGAAATCTCAACAAGGACATTTTGCCTTAAATCCCTTCTTCCTGCACATAAAAAAACCGAGAAAGAACTAAGAAACATGGAGTATAAAACTCTGTAAGACTGAAAAAAGTCCATAGGCCAAACTCATATCTATATCCATATCAATAAACGCAAAAAAGCCTCAGTGACCTCCTCTGGGCACAGCGACAGTGATATATTTTACCACAGCCACCCCTTTCTCCTACTCACTACTATCTTCTGGGTTAGTGCTGAGTGGTGGTTGTCCATTGATGACAGGAGATCTGTATGAGAGAGTTCTATAAACTGGGAAAGCTGTTGTACTGGGGCAGTTCTACTCTCAACTTTGGAAGTCGGGGTCCAGTGGCATGAACAAGCGTCACAAACTGGGGTCTTCCTTGGTTGCAGTGGATGACCATGATGTCTTCTGTACCTTGTCATGCCTTTTGCTCTGCACAGACCATTGCAGAATGGCCTTCCTGGTTGTTGGACCTCACTGTAGATCTCATCCACCCAGTCCACTTGAGCTGTCTTCACATGTGAGGACAGGCACATCCCTATTCCATCGGGGTATGAGTTCCGCTGGCTACCCTCACCTGCTTTAGCCCATCTGTTGAAGGGCTGTACCAGGTGCAGCCGCTGTCTCATGCAAACAGCTACTTGGAGCCACAGGTGAGAGCAGAGTGTGCGGTGGGGACCACAAGTGAGTGAGCTGCGCCAGATTGGACAGGGTAAGCCCCTTCACCAGAGGTGCTATCCATCCCTGGCTATCCATACAACCCAGTAGTGAAAACGCTCCACCAAAATGAAGCAATATTAAATGCTCAAACACGAGCTATGTTTCACCTTAATTATATCACTTGTAAGTGCCGTGGCATGGTTTTCTAATAAGCAGTTTCTATTACAGGAATATATATATAATGTATATTTTTTTAATATCTAAATTCATGTAAAATTGAAGAGGGAAGATTATTGTTATTTGTTAAATGTATATTGAGACATACAGTGAAATATGTTTATGTCGATGACCAACACAGTCCAAATATGTGCTGGGGGCAGCCCACAAGTGTCGCCATGCTTCTGGCGCCAATATAGCACACCCACATCTTACTAACTCTAACCTGTACAGCTTTGAAATGTGGGAGGAAACCCACGTGGTCAACGTACAAACTCCATGTGCTGGGTGGTGATGACATTACATGCCCCCTGTTGTAACTGTGAACAAAGTCACTGGAAAAGACACTGAAGCTTGTGGATATGGAAGCCTTTATTCTCGCAAACCGAGTATGCAGGCATCATATTTGAGAAGCTCATGAAAGAAGGGCAACACTCACAACACGCTGGAGGAACTCAGCAGGTCGGACAGTATCCGTGGAAAAGATCGGTCGACGTTTCGGGCCGGAACCCTTCGACAGGTTCCTTTGACCTCAGCATCTGCAGATTATTTTGTGTTCATGAAAGAAGAGACCTCTTCGACTCAATATTACCTGGCATTTTTATATGCTAAAGAACAAAGGTAACAGCAGAACAGTTCTATAGTTACAATGTGTCTACAATGCTTCCTTTCAATTACATACAGTTTTCAAACACCTTCGCACCCTCACTCCAGACACCCAAAATGACTCTAGGCTGCATTCATGTAGATGCAGGCACCTGAGGTCCAAGTGGAATGTTCCTTTGTTTGTGATTGAGCCCAACCTGAAGCTCCAGGAAGCCCATTATTCTGAGCTGTTTTAAATTCAATCTGCAATCCACATTCAAATCTGAAAATTGGTTGCTAGTGAAATTAATATTTGCTATATATCCTAACAGCAGAATACACCCTAACACCCACAACTCACTAACCCTAACCTGGACGTCATTTAAATGTAGGAGGAAACCCATGTGCTCAACGTAGAAACTCCTTACAGACAGCAGCAGGAATTGCTGGCGCTGTGAAGTATTACGCTAACTGTGCCAAATAGCCTAGATTTTATTACTGAGTTGTTGTGTGAAATCAGTTTTTGTTTTTGTCCTTGTAGCCTCACGAGGATGGACCTCTGTACTTTCCAACTGTGACCACTATAAGTCTTGGCTCTCAAGCCCTACTAGATTTCTATCATCCCATTACAAGAGAGAATGAAAAGGGAGAGGTTAGTATCATTTATCTTCATCATTACTTTTTGTTATGTCATGTTTATATGATGGAAACGTTCTGAATATTTCACCTCACCTGAATTTGACAGAGTGTCAAGATTATAGAATAGTACATCACCGGAACAGGCCATTCAGCCCACGGTGTTGTACCAAACCAACTAAAAAGCAAATCAAAAACACCTGAACACTAATCCCTACAACCTACACAATGTCCATGTCGCTCCATCTTTCTCACTCCATGTGCCTATTAAACCTCTCTTAAAAGACTCAAATGTATTTGCCTCCACCACCATACCAGGTAGCTCATTCCAGGCATCCACCACTCTCTGAGTAAAAAACTTAACCCTCACATTTTCCTTGAACCTACCAGCCTCTCTCTCCTTCAATGCATGTCCTCTAGTACTAGGTATTTCAATCCTGGGAAATAGATACCCTCTATCCACTCTATCTATGCCTCTCATAATTCTATAAACCTTGATCAGATCTCCCCTCAGCCCCCAATGCTCCAGAGAAATACAACCCAAGTTTACCCAGCCTGTCATGATAGCACATGCCCTCTAAATCAGGCAGCACTCTCTCCAAAGCTTCAACATCTTTCCTATAGTGGGGTGACCAGAACTGTAAGCAATACACCAGAAGTGTCCTAACCAGTTATAAAGTTGCATTCACCATTTCAAGCCCTGTAAATGTTTTTCTCAATGTTCAGAGAGATGAGTTCCTGGACTACTTCACCTTCTTAGTTTTTAATTCCACCCAAACTGATTTTACTTGTTTTCTGATGCAAGATCCTTCTGTACTAACCTATGTCTCTGAGAAACAGTGTGTATTGAATCAGATGGATACCTAGACTCTGTGTAGTGAATTGAATTGACTTTATTACTTACATCCTTCATATACATGAGGAGTAAAAATCTCCATCTAAATGTGCAATGTGCAATTTATAGTAATTTATAATAAATAGTATGTACAATAGGACAGCCAATATAACATAGAAATACAGTGGTGTCAGCATGAATTAATCAGTCTGATGGCCTGGTGGAAGAAGCTGTCCGGGAGCCTGCTGGTCCTGGATTTTATGCTGTGGTACCGTTTCCTGAATGGTAGCAGCTGGAACAGTTTGTGGTTGGGGTGACTCAGGTCCCCAGTGATCTTTCTGGCCCTTTTTACACACCGCTCTCTGTAAATGTCCTAAATAGTGGGAAGTTCACATCTACAGATGTTCTGGGCTGTCTGCACCACTCTCTGCGGAGTTCTGCGATTGAGGGAAGTATAGTTCCCATACCAGGCAGTGATGCAGCCAGTCAAGATGCTCCCAATTGTGCCCCTATAGAAAGTTCTTAGGATTTGGGGGCTCATACCAAACTTCTTCAACAGTCTGAGGTGAAAGAGGCGCTGTTGTGCCCTTTTCACCACACAGCCGATATGTACAGACCACATGAGATCGTGAAATCCTTGGTGTTCTTTATGCTGAGGAACTTAAAGCTGTTCGTCCTCTCAACCCCAGATCCATTGATGTCAATAGGGGCTAACCTATCTCCATTCCTCCTGTAGTCCACAACCAGCTCCTTTGTTTTTGTGATGTTGAGGGAGAGGTTGTTTTCTTGACACCACTGTGTCAGGATAATGACTTCTCTGTAGGCTGCCTCATTATTATTTGAGATTAGTCCAATCAGTGTAGTGTTGTCAGCAAATTTAATTAGCAGATTGGAGCTGTGGGTGGTGATACAGTCATGGGTATACAGCAAGTAAAAGATGGGGCTTAGTACACAGTCCTGAGGGGCACCTGTGTTGAGGGTCAGAGGTGAGGGAGTCCACTCTTACCACCTGCCAGCAATCTTACAGGAAATCCAGGATCCAGCTACACAAGGCAGGGTGAAGGCCAAGGTCTCTCAGCTTCTTCTCAAGCCTGGAGGGAATTACAGTATTGTAGTCCAAGAACAGCATTCTCACATAAGCATCCTTCTTCTCCAGATGTGAAAGGATGGTGTGTAGAGCTGTGGGCACTAGTTTGGTGCCACTTTCAACAGTGCAAATTACACCATGAGTTCACTTTACCCATAAAGTTTTCAGGCACATCCTATTCTTGTCAGCATCAAACAGTGCCCCAACTAACCCTAGAAATCCCAGATAGTGTAATAATCAGCGCAACGCTATTAGAGCTCATGGTGTCCGAGTTCGGGGTTCATGTCCGAGACCCTCTGTCAGAAGTTCTATGTCTTTTCCATGAGCGCATGGGACAGCACTGTAGCGTGGTAGATGGGTTGGTTGGTTAGTTGGTTGGCAGCCAGGTAGGTAGGTATGTAGGAAGAAGCTAAGTGGTGCAGCTTGTTGGGCCTGTTCTGCACTATACTCTACCTCTAAATCAGGGATTCCCGACCCCTTTTATGCCATTAAGCAAGGGGTCAGTGGACCCCAGGTTGGGAACCCTTGATCCAAATAAATAAACAAATACACAGCAGAGCTTTGCCTGATGCAGGCACCAAGGAATCACCCCTTTCAAGCCAGGTTGGTTAATGATGCGTCGTTAAATACAACAAAGCAAAAATTGGGGAAGATAGAGGATTGGGAAGTTTTTAAAGACCTACAAAGAGCAACTAAAATATCGTAAGAAGGGAAAAGATAAAATAAGAAAGCAAATAATATCAAAGTGCATAGTAAAAGTTTTTCAAGTATGTTAACAATAAAAGAGAGATGAGAGTAGATATAGGACTGCTAGAAAATAAGGCAGGAGAAATAATAACAGGGGACAAGGAGATGGCTGATGAACTAAATGAGTATTTTCAATCAGTCTTTACTGGGTGACACTAGCAGTATGCCTGATGTTGTAGTGTGTGAAGGAAGAGAAGTGAGTGCAGTTACTATTACAAGAGAGAAGGTGCTCAAAAAGCTGAAGGACCTAAAGTACATAAGTCACCCAGACCAGAGGAACTGCACCCTAGGGTTCTGAAAGACGTAGCGGTAGAGATTGCGGTGGCATTAGAAATGATCTTTCAAAAATCAATGGACTCTGGTATGGTGCCAGAGGACTGGAAAATTGCAAATGTTACTCTACTCTTTAAGAAAGGAGGAAGGCAGCAGAAAGGAAATTATAGACCAGTTGGCCTGACCTGAGTGGCTGGGAAAATGTTGCAATCAATTGTTAAGGATGAGGTGATGACACTTGGTGACACAGGACAAGATAGTAAAAAGTCAGCATGGTTTCCTTCAGAGAAAACCCTGCCTGACAAACCTGTTGGAATTCTTTGAGGAAATTACAAGTAGGATAGATGAAGAGGATACAGTGGATGTTGTATATTTGGACTTTCAGAAGGCCTTTGACAAGGTGCCACACATGAGGCTGCTTACCAAGTTAAAAGCCTATAGTAGTACAGGAAAGTTAATAACATGGTTAGAACATTGGCTGACTGGTAGGAGGCAGCAAGTGGGAATAAAAGGATCCTTTTCTAGTTGGCTGCCAGTGACTTGGATGTGGGAATAGATGGCCTTGTTGCCAAGTTTGCAGATGATACGAAGATTGGTGGAGGAGCATTTAGTGTTGAGGAACATGTAGGATGCAGAAGGACTTAAACAGGTTAGGAGAAAGTGCCAGATGAAATACAATGTCGGAAAATGCATGGTCATGCGCTTTGGTAGTAGAAATAAATGTGCGGTCTATTTTCTAAATGGGGAGAAAATCTAAACATCTGAGATGCAGAGGGACTTGGAAGACTTTGTGCAGAACACCCTGAAGGTTAACTTGCAGGTTGAGTCGGTGGTGAGGAAGGCAAATGCCATCTTAACATTCATTTCAAGAGGTCTAGAATACCAGAGCAAGGATGTGATTGTGAGGCTTTATAAGGCACTGGTGAGGCCTGACCTTGAGTATTGTGAACAGTTTTGGGCCCTTATCTTAGAAAAGATGTGCTGGCCTTGGAGAGGGTCCAGAGGAGGTTCACAAGGATGATTCCTGGAATGAAAGGGTTAACATATGAGGAACATTTGAAGGCTCAGCGTCTGTACTCGCTGGAATTCAGGAGCACGAGGGGGGGATTGCATTGAAACCTTTGGAATGTTGAAAGGCCTAGACAGAGTAGATGTGGAAAGGATGTTTCCCATGATGGGAGAGTCTAGGACAAGAGGGCACAACCTCAAGTTAGAGAACTGCCCTTTCAAAAGAGAGATGCGGAGAAATTTATTTTGCCAAAGGGAGGTGAATTTGTGGAATTTGTTGCCACATGAAGCTGTGGAGGCCAGGTCATTGGGTGTATTTAAGGCAGGGATTGATAGGTTTTTGATTGGACATGCCATCAAAGGTTATGGGGTGAAGGCCAGAAACTGGGGTTGAGAAGGAGATTAAAAAAGGATCACCCATGATTGAATGGTGGAGTAGACTCGATGGGCCAGACAGCCTAATTCTGCTCCTATGTCTTATGGTCATAAATGCATCACTGGAGGTACTGGGTAGAATCCTTTCCCTCTTCACTGCCGTGGTAACTGTTAAGTTGTGCTACAAAAGTACAAATAGAATAGCATCAAAAATTGAGGCAGCGTGTTAGTGTAATGCTATTAGAGCTTCAGACACCCAACTGCTGACTGCCAGGAGTTTGTATATCCTTCCTGTGACTATGTGGATTTCCTCTGGGTGCTCCGGTTTCCTCCCCCAGTCCAAAGATAAACAGGTTAGTAGGTTGGTTGGACACATGGGTGTGTAATTGGGATCACTGGGCTGGAAGGGCCTGTTACCGTGCTGTATCTCTACATAAATTACTATAATCAATCTAGCCCTTAATTGTCAATTTCATATAAAGATTTATATTGTACAAACGTGGACAGTTCTAAAATTTGATCCTGTTATAATTACTATTCTATAGATTTGCTGAGTATGCCCACAGGAAAATGAATCTCTGGGTTGTATGTGGTGACAAATACGTACTTTGATAATAAAATTTACTTTGAACTTTTAACAATCTAGTTAGTGCACCTATAACATCCCCATTAGTGTAACTAAGCAATCTTAGCGGTCAATAAAGGTATAATATGCTGTGGCTCACCCCTGGCTCTAACTAGACTAAAACTGACTACGACAAAGGGTGAATATGTAACAATACTCTTTGCTTTTCTGTACCCATAACCCAACCCAGATGACAAATTACCGTAATAAACATGCAACACAAAATACAGACGGAAAATAGATTCATGGCTCCTACAGTAAAGTTGAGGTATAAGGTGGCAGTGATGTTCAATAATCTATTTCTTACGTAGTACTTGGGGAAATAAATGTGTTAGTTTTGAACTGGATTTTAAATAATTCATGCCCCACCTTTTCCAGATTGCTTTGCCTCAAACGGAAGAGAATCGCTACTTTTTATCTCTGCTACTTGAGCCACGTAGCCTCCTGGTGCTGAAAGATAGCATGTACTTGAAGTATCTACATGGAATCAGACCCGTGTCAGAGGACATTATCACAGACAAGGTGGCAAACTTGACGTCTTGCAACTCAAAACTTGGAGCTGTTTTAACGAGGACTACAAGAGTGTCTCTGACTATTCGTCATGTGCCAAAAGTTTTAAAAACTACCTTATTATTGGGGAAGAAAAAATAAGAGAGGATTTTCTTTAAAATAAGTTGAGGCCCCCGCCCCCCCACAGGACACCTCCTCCCTCAATATCACCTCCCTGAATAAAAAGGCACAGCTGTACCTTCAGTTCCTGAGGAGACTGAGGCAAGTGAGGCTCCCTACCTACCCACACCCATCTTGACTACATTTAAAGGAGCGCCATTGAGAGTGTCCTGACAAGTTGCATCTTTATCTGGTATGGGAGCAGCCAAGCATCGGATCAGAAGTCTTGACAAAGTCAAAGTCAAATTTATTTATATAGCACATTTAAAAACAACCCACATTGACCAAAGTGCTGTACAGATCAGAGCAACAACCAACAAGGCAAATGGCTTATAGGCACCAAAGAAACAACACAAGGGCCTAGGCACATGGTCCTGAAGGAACATTGTTTCATTTTTACTGTGCACTGTACTGGCAGTTATGGTTGAAATGACAATAAAAGCAACTTGACTTGAAAATCAGCCACATCAGGAGGATTCAAACACTAGTGAATAGAAGTAAGTTTTGAGCCCGGATTTAAAAGAGTCGATGGTGGGGGCAGATCTGATAGGAAGGGGAATGCTGTTCCACAGTCTAGGAGCTACAACAGCAAAAGTGCGGTCACCCCTGAGCTTAAGTTTAGATCGTGGGACAGCCAGGAGCCCCAAGTCAGCTGACCTGAGGGACCTGGAAGTAGAATAAGGGACTGTTAGAGTGACCAAGAAGATCACAAGGATCGCCAATGATCTAATGGGGTCGTTTTTCAGGAGTGCTGCATACACAGGGCACTTAGTGTTATCAAGGATCCCACCTATCCATCCAGCATCCTCTGACATTCTACATCAGGTAAGAGATGCCGATACATAAAGACAAGAATGGTCAGTATGGGAAACAGCTTCCTGCAGGCTGTTAGGCTTCTGAACTCCCTGCCGCATCACATTCGAAAAGTCTCTAGATAATATGTACTGTACCCTGCAATACTTAATTTATGCACTTTGTTTATTATTATGTAATTCATTTGTGGATTTAATGCCTACTTTCCTAAGTTATTGTGTGTTATGAGTACTACTGTGCTTTACACCCTGGTCTGGAGAAATGTCTTGTTCTGTGGTATACATGTATACAGTTAAATAACAAAAAACTTGATTTGACAAGAATGATGATAGCAAAACAAGCCCTTTCTTCATACTCCACACACCCCAGGACAGGCCTCCACTTTCTCACTCCCAAATAAGGGACAAAAATAGCAGTCAAATACGGGACACTTGTGTTTACCCCGAGAAAAACTACCATGACCATGAAGCCTTGCTCGGGCACCTGCGTGCGCATGTGTGTATGTGCCGATTTTTTTCTACGAATGGGTTTTGGCTTAATCTTCCCTATCCTGTTAAGTGAAACTACACTGTACATACATTATTCCTACTTTATATAGGCTGTGTATTTATCGTATCAGTCTTGCTTTTACTATATGTTAGTGTTATTTTGGGTTTTATGTGCTATTTGATATGATTTAGTAGGTTATTTTTGAGTCTGGGGACGCTCAATAATTTTTCCCATATAAATTAATGGTAATTGCTTCTTCGCTTTACGCCATTTCGGCTTATGAATGGTTTCATAGGAATGCTCCACCTTAGCGGGGAAAATACGGGACAAGGACAGTCCTGTATAGGACAAACCAATTTAGCCCAATATACGGGATGCCCCAGCTAATACAGGGCAGTTGGCAGCCCTAGCACGTTTCTGGGCTTTCAGATTCCGGTGGACTCTAACTATCAGACGTCGGATCTTTGACTTCCCCAGCAATCTTGCAAAGACTCACAGACCCAAGGCTTCAGCCATCGGGCCTCAACTTTCGGACTTTCAATCTACCCTGGACTTGCCAATGATATTGAAATGAAGACCCCAAATTCTGGGCCTCAAACGCAGGTCACACCGACTTGCGTACCTGGGAGGTCATCGGCCCTCGTGCCTCCTGTCCGCACAGAACTGCAATCCCAGAAAATGCTGCCGATTCATTCTCATTTACCTTAGGGTGGGGGCCACCAGCCTTTGTCCTCGCTGGTTTGCCAGACCGACCTTCAACCTCAGGAACTATGTACGTAAATTCCACACATTTATTTATTTAGCGATACAGCTCAGTAATAGGCGCTTCCAGCTCAACAAGACCATGCCACCCAACTACACACACGAGACCAATTAACCTACTAACCCATGTATCTAGAATGTGGGAGGAAACCCACACAGCCATGGGGAGAAGGTACAAACTGCTTGCAGTGACCCCAGGTTGCATTACTGATGATCTGCCCCAGTGCACACCCGGTTCATTAAGCCAAGTGGTGTCGGACATGTTCAAGAAAGGCGTGGCCCAGATTAAAGTGGCTCCGCTACCCTATCCGCCACAGACCCACATACCTCACCACACTAAACTCTACAACTTTATCTCTCCCAGCCACACATATACATCCACCAGCCCTACCCTCAAACCTAATGCTCAGGTCCAAGGGGGCACACACCACCACTAATCCTAGGTGCACCCCATTTAACCGTGGCCGCACCCCATTTAACCGTGGCCACACCCCTACAAACCCAATGACATGCAAGGAGGAGGAAGATCCAATAAAGGCAAGTGTTGGACCTGGTTAATGAAGGCGTGGGCCAGATGAAAATGGTAGGGTTGTGTGACACTGAATCGCGTGTGACAAGATCAAGCACAAGAGGGATGATTCTCCCACTGCCCGCATACTCTCAACCCTGACTGGTCAAACAAAATTGTTTTGGAAACAGCAATGAAGAATCCCTCTGCATGTGAGTGTGACGGAATACCAGACTCTCCTCCAGGGCTTTCGTGACTGACACTAGTGGAAACCAGAGGAAGCTACTGATAAAATGTAGGAAGCCCCGAACACCATCAGAGATGGAGGACCTTCATTGCTGCTCTAAATGCTGGCGGTGTAATTGGCAATAAGTAACAAGTAATGTTACTGTGTACAATAGGCTGTCCTGAAATACACACCAACTACTCTGCCATGGTTTAATAAATTACTGACTGTAATATAAATGCTTGTGGTCATGAATATTGAAAAATTAGGTTTTATTTACTGTAATTAGTAAATACATGTTTCCACTTTATTAAAATCTGACACTTGTTTTCCATGACCATGTCTGAGCTGCCAAGGTGTTGGGATGGACAGTAGTTTTGATGAACTGTCGATCACAGTCTCTGCATGATTTGCTGTTGCTTGCATGGTGGGTGGTGTGGGGGGAAGAGGAGGGTTGATGATTTTGCCGCTGCTTGTTAGGGGGAGGGAGGCTTTGGGGTTCTAAAGTTTTCTGTCAATCATTCTTTGCATTTTTCTGTTTTGTGAATGTCTGTGAAGAGTAAGAATTTCGGGATGTATACTGTATACACTCTGATATTAAATTGAGCCATTGAACCATAACTCTTTTAAACATGAATTGATTTCCAGCTTAGACAAAACAACCACCCATCTCACTGTTGCCATGGGAACATCTGATGTTTTTCTGTGTGACCAAATAGGGAAGTATCATCATTTTAAGTGATAAGTGTGCTTAAAGAATATTTAATAAAAAAATATTATGATGGTAAATTCAATATACAAACAAGAAACAACATGTTGATTACAATGTGAGATTTTAATAATCACACAGTGGTTTGAACATATCCTGTGGTTCCTGAATAACTGACAGAAGATATAAAATCTTTTAATATAATATAGATTCCCCAAATCAGGGCCACATCAGCAGATTAAAGATTCGATTTTTTTGCCACATTTACATCGAAGCATAGTGAAATATGTCTTTTGCCTCAATGACCATAGCAATAAGTGGATGAGCTAACACCCACACCTCACGAACCCTAACCTGTATGTCTTTGGTTTGTGGGAGGAAACCTATGTGACTACAGGGAAAATGTCCAAACTCCCTGCAGACAGCGGTGGGAAATGAAGCAGGTCACTGGTGCAGTAATAGCATTATGCTGTTGTGCTACACATTAATGATCCTGAGGATGTCAACTTCTGATTACTGACCAGAGCCATTTCAACACTCAGTCTGGGATTGCTGACTCTGGGATACTGTTGCGTGTGCTGCTTTACTGGCTGTGTCGCCTAATGAACTGATGTGTTTTGAAGCTGGACATCAGATGATGTCAGGGCATTGATAGAACAATCAACAATCTTGTAAAGAAAGTTTTTGGCACTTGGCCTTCATAAATCAATGTATTGGGTACAAGAGATGGGATGAGATGGGATGATGATCTGCCCCACTGCACACCCAGTTCATTAAGCCAAGTGGTGTTGGACATGTTCAAGAAAGGCGTGGCCCAGATTAAAGTGGCTCCGCTACCCTATCCGCCACAGACCCACATACCTCACCACTGGGAAATCCTGCTTTCTCTGGCGGACAGAGCGTAGATGGACGTGGAATTAAAATGTGTCCCATTCCACGTCCCATTCCAATTCTGATAGGTCTATCCACGGCCTCCTCTACTGTAAAGATGAAGCCACACTCAGGTTGGAGGAACAACACCTTATATTCCGTCTGGGTAACCTCCAACCTGATGGCATGAACATTGACTTCTCAAACTTCCACTAATGCCCCACCTCCCCCTAGTACCCCATCCTTTATTTATTTCTGTACATTCTTTCTCTCTCTCTCCCCCCCCTCCTTTTTCCCCCTCTGTCCCTCTCACTATACCCCTTGCCCATCCTCTGGGTTCCCCCCACTTTTCCTTCTCCCTGGGCCTCCTGTCCCATGATCCTCTCATATCCCTTTTGCCAATCACCTGTCCAGCTCTTGGCTCCATCCCTCCCCCTCCTGTCTTCTCCTATCATTTTGGATCTCCCCCTCCCACTTTCAAATCTCTTACTAGCTCTTCTTTCAGTTAGTCCTGATGAAGGGTCCTGGCCCGAAACGTCGACTGTACCTCTTCCTAGAGATGCTGCCTGGCCTGCTGTGTTCACCAGCAACTTTGATGTGCGTTGCTTGAATTTCTAGCGTCTGCAGATTTCCTCGTCCAAGGATACTTAATTGGACACCTGGAAAGTCTTGAAGAATTAATTGGAAGTATCCGAGGACAATTGCAACTTAACTGTAAACTGGGGAAGGTCTAACAACACAAAAACCCCGAAGTGCATTAATTCAGATAATTATAATTAATAAAACACAGAATATAAGAAAAAACTCAGAACCCTCAAAAAAGTCTACCAATGACCCATGGTTGTGAGAGTGTGGGTTTCCTCTGCATCCTCTGGTTTCTCCCACATCCCAAAGACATACAGGGTAGAAGGATAATTGGTCACATGGGTGTAACAGTAGTGTGGGTTAGTTGGGCCAGAATGGCCTGTTACCATGTTGTATCTAAATAAGCTATGTATGCGCAGTAGCCCCCCGCCCCAGCCCATACGAGATGGTGATGCAGTGGGTCAGAATGTTTTCCATAGTACATTGTAGAAATTTGTGAGTGCCTTTGGTGACATACCAAATCTCCTCAAAATCCTAATGAAATATAGCCTCTGCCTTATCTTCTTTGTAGCTGCATCATGTTAGGTCCTCAGAGCTACTGAAGGAAGTTGAAATTGCTCACTCCTTCCACTTCCAATAGCTCTAAGAATAGGTTTGTGTTCCCTCGTCTTACCCTTTATGAAGTCCACAGTCAGCTCTTTGGTCTTACTAATGTTGAGTACGACACCACTCAATTAGCTGGTATATCTCTCTCCATTGCACCCTCTCGTCACCACTGAGATTCTGCCAACAATGGTTATATATCATCAGCAGAGTTATAGCTGGTGTCTGAGCTGTCCCTAGCCACACAGTCACGGGTGTAGAGAGAGCAGAGCAGTGGGCTAAGCACATATCACTGTAGTGTGCCAGTCAGGGAGATCTTATTTCCGATCCACACAGATCGTGCTGTTTCGGTTGCAGTGGAAGGTACAGAGGCCTAGATTCTGTAGCTTTTCACTCAGGTAGCTTTATCTCAGTGGGGAGAGCGGGAAAAGGAGAGAGCATGTGGGGAGGGAGGAGGAGAGAGAACGCAGGGGGGAAAGAGGGAGCGCGGGGACGGACCGGGGGGGGGGAAGAGACAGCGCGGGGACAGACAGACCGGGGGGGTGGGGGGGACAGAGCGCGGGGACGAACGGACCGGGGCGGGGGGGGGACAGAGTGCGGGGACAGACCGGGGGGGAGGGGGGGGAGACAGAGCATGGGGAAGGACCGGGTTGGGGGGGGGAGGGAGACAGAGCGCGGGGATGGAGGGAGTCTGGGGAGGGAGGGAGAGGGTGGGGAGGGAATGAGGGAGAGTGGGGGAAGGAGTGTGGGAGGGAGGGAGAAAGGAGGATTGGGGAGAGATGAGGTAGAGAGGGTGAAAGTGACGGAGGAGGTCAGAGGGACAAATCATGCAAACAATAAAAGCAAGCAAATAGCATTCAGAACTGAAGGTTTACGAAAGACTCAAAGTCAGGGATCACTGCCGTCTGAGTACACCAGAATGTGAGTCAGAGTTTTTATCACCAGCATCTGTTGTGAAATTCTGTTAACTTAGCAGTAGCAGTACAATCCAATACATGATCATATAGAAAGAAATATAATTAAGGAAATCAATTGCACAGCCTCAGTTCATCGCAGAGCTGAGTATAAATTCTTAAAATTGTCTGAGGTCTAAGTATTGTCAGAGGTATTTATTATTTTGCTCTTGAGATTCCTAATAATTAACAGAAACATTTTGGGAAACTGGGAGTTGAGTATTTGATGACTTGTCACTGAAATGAACCTCATGGTTTTGTCCTAATTGTGATCTTCCTTGTAAAAATTCTGTCTAATTTATGTTTTTTTCTTCAGCACTCAGCTTATATGATGCTGTGTGCCTGTGATACTGCTGCAGGTACGGTTTTCATTGCACCCTTGCATGCACAGGCAGCATGGTATGAAGCTGTTAGTACCGTCGTGTCTTACAACGCCAGTGAACACTGATCAGAGTTTGATTTCCACCGCTGTTAGTAAGGAGTTTGTATGTTCTTCTCTGTGACCCCCTAGGTTTCCTCCAAATCCTCTGATTTCCTCCTACATTCCAAAGACGTTCAGTACAGATTAGTAAGGGTTGGTAAATTGTGGGCATGTTAGCACCGTAAGGCCCTAAGAAACCATCAGATATTGGAGCAGAATTAAGCTATTTGGCTATTTCAACATGACTGATCCATTTTCACTCTCAGCCCCAATCTCCTCAATATACCTGTGATTCCTGACAAATCAGGAATGTATCAAATTCTGCCCAATATATCAATCCCTGGCCTCCACAGCCACCTATGGCAACAAATTCCACAGCTTCACCACTCACAGGCTAAAAAAATTCTTCCTCATCTCAACAATTCAGGAACAGCTTCTTCCCCATGAACACTACCTCGCTACTTTTTAATTTCAGTTACTTTGCATTACTTACTTTAACTTAACAACTTAATAGGCATATATAACTTAAAGTAACTCAGTTTTGTTCCCTATGTTTATTTATCATGTATTTCATTGTATTGCTGCCATAAAGTTACCAAATTTCACAACATATTCCAGTGATAATAAACCTGATTCTAATTCTAAAAGGACGTCCCTCTATTATGAGCCTGTGTCCTCTGGTTTTAGACTCTCCCACCATAGGAAACATCCTCTCTACAGCCACTCTATATCGAGGCCTTTCCACATTCAACAGGTTTCAGTGAGATCCATATTAGAAGTGTGGTGACACTTGCGGACTGCCCCCAGCATAATTCCCACTGATTTGTTTTGACGCACACGATGCATTTCTCTGCATGTTTTGATGGCTTCTGAGTGCCTGAGATCCCAAGAGCGATTGCGTCTGGATTTCACCTCCTAGTAGGGTCACCCATGGCAGTAAGGTCAAGGGAGAGATTCCAGACAAAGAGTGATCCAACCAAGACCTCAACGGTGGAGCTGGTGGAAGATGGTGACTCATCACCATGGCTGTGAATGCGCAGGAAAGCTTCAGCAGTGTAGGGTCCCGAGTCATTTTGCATCCCATGCCACTGGACACTGACCCCGACCCGTCAAGGACCAATTGGTGGTTGCTCATGCATCAATCTCCCCATGTTAAACAAATTCACCCACAGGCATTCTCCATTAGGGAAATAACCCCTCGGGAGAACATCATACTTGTCTTGAACGATTACTATACTTTCATTTTTAGAATTTACTCATGCATATAACAAAAAACTGGAAAACATTTTGGGAGGTGGGAACCGAACTGAAGAGACAGAAGGAGGGATGATTGGCTCACTTAAAGCTTGGAGAGAGTGTGAGAGGGAGGATAGGCAGGTGATAGAGAAGGGATACGCTCAGACCAATGGGATGAGATGGGTCTATTTTAATGCAAGAAGCATTATGAACAAAACAGATGAGCTTAGAGCGTGGATCAGTACTTAGAGATATGATGTTGTGGACATTACAGAGACTTGGATGGCTCAGGGGCAGGAATGGTTACTTAGAGTGCCAGGCCTTAGATGTTTCAGAAAGGACAGGGAGGGAGGCAAAAGAGGTGGGGGCTTGGCACTGCTGATCAGAGATAGTATCAGGGCTGCAGAAAAGGAGGAAGTCATGGAGGAATTGTCCACTGAGTCTCTGTGGGTGGAAGTTAGAAACAGGAAGGGGTCAATAACTCTACTGGGTGTTTTTATAGACCACCCAATAGTAACAGGGACATCAAGGAGCAGATAGGGAGACAGATTCTAGAAAGATGTAATAATAAGAGGTGTTGTGGGAAATTTTAATTTCCCAAATATTGATTGGCATCTCCCAAGAGCAAGAGGCTTAGATGGGGTGGAGTTTGTTAATGTGCTCAGGAAGGTTTCCTGACACACTATGTAGATAAACCTACAAGAGGAGAGGCTGTACTTGATCTGGTATTGGGAAATGAACCTGGTCAGGGGTCAGATCTCTCAGTGGGAGAGCATTTTGGAGATAGTGATCACAATTCTATCTCCTTTACCATAGCATTGGAGAGAGATAGGAACAGACAAGTTAGGAAAGCGTTTAATTGGAGTAACGGGAAATACGTTCTCAGGGAAATATACAGCAGAAATGTGGCAAATATTCAGGGGATATATGCGTGGCGTTCTGCATAGATACATTCCAATAAGACGGAAAGAATGGTAGGGTACAGGAACCATGATGTACAAAGGCTGTTGACAATCTAGTCAAGAAGAAAAGAAAAGCTTATGAAAGGTTCAAAAAACTTGGTAATGATAGATATAGAAAATTATAAGGCTAGCAGGAAGGAGCTTAAGAATGAAATTAGGAGAGCCAGAAGGGGCCATGAGATGGCCTTGGTGAGCAGGATTAAAGAAAACCCCAAGGCAATCTACAGGTATGTGAAGAGCAAGAGGATAAGACGCGTGAGAATAGGACCAATCAAATGTGACAGTGGCAAAGTGTGTATGGAACCGGAGGAGATAGGTGAGGTACTTAATGAATACTTTGTTTCAGTATTCACTGCAGAAAAGGATCTTGGAGATTGTGGGGATGACTTACAGTGGATTGAAAATCTTGAGCATATAGACATTAAGAAAGAGGATGTGCTGGAGCTTTTGGAAAGTATCAAGTTGGATAAGTCTCCAGGACCTGTTGAGATGTACCCCAGGTTACTGTGGGAGGCGAGGGAGGAGATTGCCTTTGGCAATGATCTTTGCATCATCAATGGGGACAGGGGAGGTTCCGGAGGATTGGATGGTTGCAGATGTTGTTCCCATATTCAAGAAAGGGAGTAGAGACAGCCCAGGAAATTATAGACCAGTGAGTCTTACTTCAGTAGTTGGTAAGGTGATGGAAAAGATCCCGAGAGGCAGGATTTATGAACATTTGAAGAGGCATAATATGATTAGGAACAGTCAGTATGGCTTTGTCAAAGGCAGGTCATGCCTTATAAGCCTGATTGAAGTTTTTGATGAAGGAAGAGTAGCAGATGTAGTGTATATGGATTTCAGCAAGGCATTTGATAAGGTACCCCAAGCAAGGCTTATTGAGAAGGTACAGAGGCATGGGATCCAAGGCGTCCTTGCTTTGTGGATCCAGAATTGGCTTGCCCACAGAAGGCAAGGAGTGGCTGGAGATGGGACATATTCTGCATGGAGGTTGGTGACCAGTGGTGTGCCTCAGGGATCTGTTCTGGGACCTCTTCCCTTTGTGATTTTTATAAATGACCTGGATGAGGAAGTGGGGGATGGGTTAGTAAATTTGCTGATGACACAAAGATTGGGGGTGTTGTGGATAGCGTGGAGGGCTGTCAGAGGTTACAGCGGGACATTGATAGGATGCAAAACTGGGCTGAGAAGTGGCAGATGGAGTTCAACCCAGATAAATGTGAGGTGGTTCATCAAATATGATGGCAGAATACAGTACTAATAGTAAGACTCTTGGCAGTATGGAGGATCAGAGGGATCTTGGGGTCTGAGTCCATAGGACACTGAAAGCTGCTACTCAGCTTGACTCTGTGGTTAAAAAGGCATACGATACATTGGCCTCCATCAACCATGGGATTGAGTTTAAGAGTCGAGAGACAATGTTACAGCTATATAGGACCCTGGTCAGACCCCACTTGGAGTACTGTGCTCAATTCTGGTCACCTCACTACAGGAAGGATGTGGAAACTATAGAAAGGGTGCAGAAGAGATTTAGAAAGATGTTGCCTGGATTGGGGAGCATGCCTTATGAGAATAGTTTGAGGGAACTTGGCCTTTTCTCCTTGGAGCGACGGAGGATGAGAGGTGACCTGATCAAGGTGTATAAGATGATGAGAGGCATTGATCATATGGATAGTCAGAGGCTTTTTCCCAGGGCTGAAAAAGCTATCACAAGAAGGCACAATTTTAAGATGCTTGGCAGTAGGTACAGAGGAGATGTCAGAGTAAGTTTTTTTTTTAAAAACGCAGAGAGTGGTGAGTGCTTGGAATGGGTTGCCGGCAATGGTGATGGAGGCGGATACGAGAGGGTCTTTTAAGAGACTCCTGGATAGGTACATGGAATTTAGAAAAATAGAGGGCTATGGGTAACCCTAGGTAATTTCTAAAGTAAGTACATGTTCAGCACAGCATTGTGGGCTGAAGGGCCTGTATTGTGCTGTAGGTTTTCTATGTTTTTTTCTAATAAACATCTATATGGAACACAGCCATATAAAAGCAGCATCCATCATCAGAGATCCTCACCACCCAGGCCATGCTCTCTTCTCACTGCTGCCATCAGGTAGAAGGTGCCAGAGCCTCAGGACTCACACCACCAGACTCAGGAACAGTTGCTACCCCTCAACCATCAGGCTCTTGAACAAAAGGGGATAACTGCTCACACTTGCCCATTCATTGAGATTTTCCCACAACCAATGATCCCATTTTAAGGACCATCTCATTATCTCATGTTCTCATTATTTATTGCTATTTATTATATTTGCATTTACACAGTTTGTTATCTTCTGCACTGGTTGATCTTTCATTGATCCTGTTATAGGTCCTATTCAATCAATTTGCTGAGATGCCCACAAGAAAATGAATCTCAAGGCTTCTTTTAAAAATCTGTTCAATATACGTATACTGCAATTGATTTACTTGTTTATTATTATTATTTTTATTTTTCTCTGCTAGATTATGTATCGCATTGAACTGCTGCTGCTAAGTTAACAAATTTCATGTCACATGCTGGTGATAATAAACCTGATTCTAATTGTGATTCTGTATATGGTGAAAATAGAATCTACTTTGGACTTTGATTTTGACATTTTGACACTGTTGTGTAATTGATACACACCTCGCAATTTCTACAGGTGTACCATAGAAACCATTCCAACTGGTTGTATTGCCATCTGGTACGGGTGTGGGCACTGCACAGGATCGAAGTAAGCTGCAGAGTTGTAAACTCAGTCAGCTTCATCATGGGCACAAGCCTCCTTAGTATCTAAGATATCTTCAAACAGCGGTGCCTTAGGAAGGTGGCGTCCATCATTAAGGACACCTATTACCCAGACATGCCCTTTTCTCTTTGCTACAATCAGAGGTGGTACAGGAGCCTGAAGACACACACTCAGTGATTCAGGAACAGCTTCTTCCCCTCTGCCATCTGATTTCTGAATGGACAGTGAACCCACAACACTACCTCACTACTTTTTTTGCACTACTTATTTAATTTAACTATTTAATATAATTACTTACTGTAATTCAGTTTTTTCTTTATTACCATGTATTTCATTGTACTGCTATTGCAAAGTTAACAGACTTTACAACGTATGCTAGTGATAGTAAACCTGATTCTGAATTAAACACAAGCTCTTTTGCCATCTTCAGAAGTTTTCTGATGATTCTGCCATAGTTGGATGCATCAGCAAGAGAAATGAGGCAGAGTATGGGGCTACGGTAGGAAACTTAGTCACATGGTGTGAGCAGAATTATCTGCAGCTTAATGTGAAAAAGACTAAGGAGCTGGTGGTAGACCTGAGGAGAGCTAAGGTACCGGCGACCCCTGCTTCCATCCAGGGGGTCAGTGTGGACATGGTGGAGGATTACAAATACCTGGGGATATGAATTGACAATAAACTGGACTGGTCAAAGAACACTGAGGCAGTCTACAAGAAGGGTCAGAGCCGTCTCTATTTCCTGAGGAGACTGAGGTCCTTTAACATCTGCCGGACGATGCTAAGGATGTTCTATGAGTCTGTGGTGGCCAGTGCTATCATGTTTGCTGTTGTGTGCTGGGCAGCAGGCTGAGGGTAGCAGACACCAACAGAATCAACAAACTCATTTGTAAGGTCAGTGACGTTGTGGGGATGGAACTGGACTCTCTGACAGTGGTGTCTGAAAAGAGGATGCTGTCTAAGTTGCATGCCATCTTGGACAATGTCTCCCATCCACTACATAATGTACTGGTTGGGCACAGGAGTACATTCAGCCAGAGACTCATTCCACCAAGATGCAACACTGAGCGTCATAGGAAGTCATTCCTGCCTGTGACCATCAAACTTTACAACTCCTCCCTTGGTGGGTCAGACACCCTGAGCCAATAGGCTGGTCCTGGACTTATTTCCTGGCATAATTTACATATTACTATTTAATTATTTATGGTTATACTGTTATACTATATTTATACTGTTCTTGGTTGGTGCAACTGCAACAAAACCAAATTTCCTCTGGATCCATAAGGTATGACTATGACCATGAATATTTTATGGTTGACTGAAGAGTTCAATGGACTGAAGGTCTGGACTATACCGTTTGTTTGGTTGTATTTTTACTGATATTCTGTTATGGGCCTGTTGTCTTTTATCTGTGAGGACTGGGCCTCAAGCTGCAGTTTCACCTGGTGGGGTCGGGTGGGGGGGGGGGGTGGTCAGCCTCAGGGCCAGTGAACTCCTCCAGGGTCGGTGTGCCGTGTCCAGGCTGGAGCCAGTTCCCCCCACCGTGTTTGCTCACCAGAGACGGGCTCTATCGAAATCAACTGGAGACTGATGGAGTGAGTTTTTGAGTCTTTTATTGTGTGATCATGATACCATTTGTGCTTGCTATCTTGTGAGTGTTTTCTGCTGTGTGTGACCATTGGCACTGTGTTTTTGACATTGACGCTGGAATAACGCTCTTTCATTTGGCTGTATTCTTGAGTATTCATGTATGGTTGGGTGATAATTAAATTTGAATTGAATTAAAGCTTACCTTGAATTTCCGGATACTTTGTTAGGATTTGAAGAGCCCAGCGCAGTGTTGTACTGGTTGTTTCCGTTCCAGCCAGAAATAAGTTCTGCGTCATCAACAGCAAGTTTTATGAAAAAATTCGGAGTTAAGCTCATCTTTGTCCTGACGCAAAGCAAGCAAAAATCCACATTTTAAACAGAAGGGATTATGCAGATGCTAGAAATTGGAGCAACACATACACACAAACGCAAAGTGCCAGAGGAACTTAGCAAGTCAGGCAGCATCTATGAGGTTAAGTGAGCAGTTGACATTGTTACAACCGGAGATCCTTCATCAAGGTTGAAAAGGAAGAGGGCAGAAGCTAGAAAATGATGGGGGGAGGGAGGGAAGGAGTACATTTTAACACCCTTCAGACGATTTTCAACTTTAATTCAATTCATGCCTTCCTGGCATCTTATTTTTTTTTATTTTATTAAGATTCAACGCAGAATCGGTCCTTCTGGTCCTTTAAGCTACACCGCCCTGCAATGCCTTATCACAGGACAATTTACAATGGCCTATGAACCTACCAACCAGAACACCTTTGAACTGTGGGAGGAAACCAGAGCACCCAGAGGAGACCCACACAGTCATGGGGATAACTTCCTGACAGGTGCGGTGGGAATTGATCCTGAGTCACCTGTACTGTGAAGCGTTGTGCTAACCACTACACTAAGGTGCCACCCTAATGCTATCGTGCTCTATAATAGGCAAATGTTTGCAATACCAGTTCCCAAAGAAACAGATAATCATAGAAGCTTTTAGGAAGCTCGGCAGCATCCATGTCAAAGGACTGTTGAGACAAAATGCCAGATTCTTTTTCTAAAGGCACTGAGAACGTAAGGCATTTTCATTTCTTACTTTAGATTTCTAGCAGTTGTATAGTTTTCATTGAAAAAGATAACTTTTTTTGGGCGGCACAGTGGTATAATGCTTTAGAGTACAGGCGACCCGGGTTCAATTTCAGTCGCTGCCCGGAAGGAGTTTGTATGTTCTCCCTGTGACCGTGTTGGAAACACTGGGTGCTAAAGATTCCTCCTTCATCCCAAAGATTAGGAGGTTCATTGGTCATTGTAAATTGTCCCCTGATTGGGCTAGGATTAAATTGGTAGATTGTTGGGTGGTGCCTACTCTTGCTGTATTTCAATCAATCAATAAATAAATTAATAAATACGACCTCTCTGCAAAATTAACAGAGCAGAACAAGGAGGGATATGGAATTAATGCAGGTAAATGGAATTAGTATAGACAGGCACGGTGGCCAACAGGGCTGAAGGGCCTATTTCTGTGTTTTTCAACTCTGATCTAACTTACCAATTAAGAAAAGTCAGGTGCCATGATAGCGTAGTGGTTATTGCGATGTTATTACAGCTTAGGATGTTCCAAAGTTCGGAGTTCAATTCCAGTGCTGCCTGCAAGGAGTTTGTACATTCTCCCCATGACCGCATGGGTTTCCTCCGGGTGCTCTGGTTTCCCCCAACAGCCCAAAGGTCAATTGGTCATTGAAAATCGTTCCCTGATTAGGTTATGGTTGAGCAATATATGGGGATCAACAAAGTACAATGTCCACACCAAGGTGAAGTTGTACCAGAGCTGTGTTGTGCGGGTCAGAATGTTGGTGCTTGAAAGGGAGTGACCTCGTCATTCCACACCATGAGCCTCTGTATTTTCTGGCCAAGAAAGATCTCCAACCACACCCTACTCCTTCAGCGTCACCAAGAGGACACGGCCACAATCACGATGAGAAAATGTTGAAAATGGGTTGGGCATGTGATGAGAAGATATGCCAATGCCATCATCAAGACAGCACTTCACTGAACCCCTGAAGGGCAGAGGAAAGACAATTTGCTGCTGTACTGTAGAGGCAGAAATGAGGATCCTTAACCACACATGGGGCACAATAGAGAAGATGGCCAAGGACAGACAGAGATGGAGGACCTTCATTGCTGCCCTAAGCACCAGCGGTGTAATGGGCAGTAAGTAACTAAACTGAATAAATAGATGGGCTGCTGGTTGGTGCAGCTCTTTGGGCCAGAAGGGCCTGTTCTGTGTCGTGTCTCTAAAATAAAATAAGAAGAGAAAAGTTATTATCTTCAGTATATTTGGTAGGACAGTGGGAAATGAATGAATGTGAGAAGAAACTTGCTGCCATTACCTCATCCATCTTCATGAGGAAGCAGTCGATATAATCCCTGGGGAGTCTTTCTGGACAGTTTCCTTGTGGCTTTGAATAGTTTTGGCCAGAAAACTTCTCAAGTATGTGACATTTTGGAACACCTTTTGGTGAGGTCCGGGCAGGAAATCCATGATCCTTGGGAAGTTGTTGTACAACTGCAAAACAAACACACCATTTTCACTGACATGGTGCTACACTGGATACCTAATGCTCAGTTCAAAAAGTTCAAAGTTCAGAGGATATTTATTATCGAAGTATGTATGCAGCATTCTACCCTGAGATTCTTTTTCCCACAGACAGCCACAAAACAAAGAAAACCAGGTAAAGTTTTTAAAGAAAAACATCAAAACCCACCCCCACATGCAAAAAAATTGCACAACTGCCAACAAAATATAAAGCACAGAATATAAAACACAAAATCTGCAGAGTTCAGGCATGTTCAGTTCAGCTCAGTTCAATCTAGCACTGCGTTATTCGTTACCTGCAAGCCTCCCTCATCACAGACACTGAAAATAGCAAAAAAAAAACAAGGAGTGACCAGAAACACATCATAACGTGAAGTACAGAGTCCAATATACTCCCTGTATAGCCATGACTGTATCGCCATGCACAGCTCTAATCTGCTAATATGACACTATATTGATTGGCCTTACCTCAAATAATTACAGGGAAGAAATCATCTCTCTGACACAGTGGTGTCAAGAAAACAACCTCTCCCTCAATATCGCACAAACAAAGGAGCTGGTTGTGGATTACAAGAGGAATGGAGACAGGCTAACCCCTATTGACATCAATGGATCTGGGGTTGAGAGGGTAAACAGCTTCAAGTTCCTCGGCATCCACATCACCGAGAACCTCACGTGGTCTGTACACACCAGCTGTGTGGTGAAAAAGGCACATCAGCCCCTCTTTCACCTCAGACGGTTGAGCAAGTTTGGTATGGGCCCCCAAATCCTAAGAATTTTCTACAGGGGATCAATTGAGAGCATCCTGACTGGCTGCATCATTGCCTGGTGTGGGAACTGTACTTAGATCAATCACAGGACTCTGCAGAGAGTGGTGCGGACAGCCCAGCGCATCTGTAGTTGTGAACTTCCCATGAGTCAGGACATTTACAAGGACAGGTGTGTAAAAAGGGCCCGTAGGATCACTGGACTCCCAGCCATTCCAACCACAATCTATTCCAGCTGCTATCATCTGGGAAGCAGTACTGCAATATAAAACCCAGGACCAACAGGCTCCAGGACAGCTTCTTCCACCAGGCCATCAGACCGATGAACTCATGCTGACTTGTGTACTCTATATTACATTGACTGTTCTATTTATTATAAATTACTATGATTGCACATTTAGATGGAGATGTATCATAAAGATTTTTACTCCTCATGTATGTGAAGGATGTAAGAAATAAAGTCAGTTCATTTCAATTCAATCCACAAACTGCATTGAAAAAAACCTCATCCAAGACCCAAGACTCCAGTACAATCCTCCGGCAGTATCAAGTATGAAGGAGAGAGAAAGTTTTTTTCAAAAGAAGGGACCTTCCTTCAGGAGCAGCAAGTGAAATGTAGGGGTGGGGTGGGGGAGAAGAGATAGAGACAGAGACAGAGACACCTTCCTCTGGCAGCTGCGAGTGAGAGGCTGCTAGATGGCGCCTAACACCTGCCCATCTTCTGCTCTTGCCTCGAGGATTTCAATCTTCCTTGAGTCCTCAAGTGGTAAGATCAGTGAGAAATAGAGTCAATTATGGGCTCGCGTCCCATCTCCAGGTTTCCTGGCCTCGAGAATTGGCCCAAAAACACACCACCATAGTTTAGATCACAGGCTTCATCAATCGAAGAAACACATTTGGAAGAAAAAGAAGAGGTAAAGGCGTCAGGTTAGAGGTAGGAAATTAGCTTTGTCACATGTACATCGAAACATATCGTGGCATTAATTATCTTCGTCTTCAGCTCATCACTCCTCCTGGAACAAAGGCCCCCGACAGTATCCCGCCAGAGTTCTCTGTCCTGAGCCAGTCTTTCAAGTTATCCCCAGGTGTAGCCCATCTTCTCCTTCCTCTCCCAGGGATGAGGTCTTTAGAGTTTCTGTAGCTCTGTGATTTTTATGGGATGGGGTTACTAGAGCCATACCAACCCTCCTCCTTTTGGGATCATCCAAGGCAGAGTTGGTGTAATTATGGTTGCATTATTATTAAACATCTGGTGCTGTTAGCATTTTTTTTCCCCAAGTTCAAATATCATTCAATCATACATGAATATCGGCAAATGAAACCCCATTACTCTGGGGCCAAGGTGCAAAACATAGTACAAACAGTCACACACAGAAAAGTCACATATAGCACATGTAAAATAGCAAGCATATATAATAAGAACAAACAAGAGAAAGTCTGCAGTTGCTGGAAATCACAAAAAAATATGGTTCAAGTCCCTAAGTCCATCAACACTGCAGCAGTCTGCAATCAAATGCGATACCAGCTTGTCTTCTGCTGAGCGAACACTTGGGGCAGCAACAGCCGTGTGGATGCCTCCAATGGAGCGCACCAAATCCAATGCATCTCTCATGGGTAACTATGAACAGGCAACAACACAGCTTGAGGTCTAGTCCCCAATGAGTTATTAAGTTTAAGGACTAGGACATGCTCTCTTCTTACTGCTGCCATCAGGAAGAAGGTACAAGAAACTCAGGACTGATGCCCTAGATTCAGGAATAGCTATTGCCCTTCAACCATCAGGCTCTTGAACCAAAGGGAATAACTTCACTCAACTTCACTTGTTCCCTCATTAAAATTTTCCCCACAATCTATAGATTCACTTTCAAGGACTCTTCATCTCATGTCTCGATACGTATTCTGCACTCTGGTTGAACACCTTAGTATGGTGGTCTTTTATTGATTTTGGGATTACAGTTTGGTAAGTCTGATCACCTGGCTGTACTTCTACTCCCTGAGTATAGGCAAAGACTGAAGACTGCAGCACCAGAAGTGAGAACCAAGAAGGTATGGACCAGGGAGGCACAGGAGTGCTTACAGGACTGCTTTGAATCAGTAGACTTGTCTGTGTTCAGAGAGTTACTTTCGACCCTGAGTGAGTGTGCTACAGTTGTCACTGACTTCATTAAAACTCATGTAGATGAGTGTGTGCCTACAAAAACTTACTGTACGTTCCCAAAACAAAAGTTGTGAATGAACAAGGAGATTCAGGTTCTGCTGAGGGCTAGATCTGTGACAATCCAGACTTCTGTCTGGCAACCCAGCTCTGTATTAGAAAACCAGGCATGACTTGCAGAGGGCTATTTCAAGAGCCAAGAAGCAATTCCAGGAGATGTTCAAGGCGAAATCAGATCCATGTCAACTCTGGTGGGGTTTACAGGCCATTTCTTACGACAAAGCAAAACCCAACATCATGAATGGCAGCGATGCTTCATTACCAGATGAGCTCAACACCTTTTATGTCTGCTTTGAGAGAGAGAATAAAACCACAGCTATGAGGGTCCCTACAGCATCCGATGACCCTGTGACATCATTCTCAGAGAGCGACGTCAGGCTGTCTTTCAAGAGGGTGCAAAGCAGCAGGGCACTATGGGCTACCTGGTAAGGCAATGAAAATCTGTGCCAACCAACTGGTGGGAGTATCCAATGACCTTTATAATCTCTCACTGCTGCAGCCAGAAGTTTCCACCTGCTTCAAAAGGGCAACAATTATACCAGTGCCCAAGGAATACTGTGAGCTGCCTCAACGACTATCGTGAAGTAGCATTCACATCTACAGTGATGAAATACTTTGAGAGGTTGGTGATGGCTAGAATCAACACCTGTCTCAGAAAGGACCTTGAACCACTGAAGATTGCCTATCGCCACAATAGAAACATAGAAACATAGAAAATAGGTGCAGGAGTAGGCCATTCGGCCCTTTGAGCCTGCACCGCCATTTATTATGATCATGGCTGATCATCCAACTCAGAACCCCGCCCCAGCCTTCCCTCCATACCCCCTGACCCCTGTAGCCACAAGGGCCATATCTAACTCCCTCTTAAATATAGCCAATGAACTGGCCTCAACTGCTTCCTGTGACAGAGAATTCCACAGATTCACCACTCTCTGTGTGAAGAAGTTTTTCCTAATCTCGGTCCTAAAAGGCTTCCCCTCTATCCTCAAACTGTGGCCCCTCGTTCTGGATTTCCCCAACATCGGGAACAATCTTCCTGCATCTAGCCTGTCCAATCCCTTTAGGATCTTATACGTTTCAATCAGATCCCCCCTCAATCTTCTAAATTCCAACGAGTACAAGCCCAGTTCATCCAGTCTTTCTTCATATGAAAGTCCTGCCATCCCAGGAATCAATCTGGTGAACCTTCTTTGTACTCACTCTATGGCAAGGATGTCTTTCCTCAGATTAGGGGACCAAAACTGCACACAATACTCCAGGTGTGGTCTCACCAAGGCCTTGTACAACTGCAGTAGTACCTCCCTGCTCCTGTACTCGAATCCTCTCGCTATAAATAGGTCTACAACAGATGAAATCTCATTGGCTTTTCGCACAAGATCAAAATAAGTTGCAGAAACTAGTAAGATTAGTCAGCTCCATCATGGATGCCAGTGTCCGTAGTAGCCAAGACATCTTCGAGGAGTGGTGCCAGAGGAATGTGGCTTCCATCGTTAAGGATCTCCACCACCCAGGATATGCCCTCTTCACACTATCACCATCAGGGAGGGGGTACAGTAGCCTGAGGACACACACTCAGCGATACAGGAACAGCTTCTTTCCTTTCTTTTTCTTTTTAAATCTTTTTATTAATTATTATTGAAAATCAACAACAGAGAAAAATACATCAAAATAATCAAGATAACATATCCATATGTAGAGTAAAAGTTAAACTATCAACCAGGCTAAACAGTATATCAATAATAATCAAAAAACAAAGTATTAAAGCTTTTTTTTATGGAAAAAAGGAAAGGAGGAAAAAAAACCCCTACTAACTAAAACAGAGCAAAACCCCTAATAACTAAAAAAAAGGGGGAAAAAAGCATTTGGAGCACAAACCCAGAGCTATGCGCCATACAAGCTTCCATTAAAAAAAGACATCAAACCGCCAACCAAATTCATATAATCAAGCATCAGAAAAGGACCATCTTAATTAACTCAAGTCAAATGATAATAACGGGCAAAAGAACCCCACCTTTTCTCAAAGTCAAATTTAGGATCAAAAGTTCGACTTCTAATTTTTTCCAAACTAAGACATAACATCACCTGAGAGAACCATTGTATCAAAGTGGGAGCAGAGACATCTTTCCATTTTAAAATAGCCCTTCTACCAATAATGTGACAAATGCAATTACATATTGGTCAGATATAGAAATACCATGAATATGTTGAGGAATTATACCAAACAAAACTGTCAATTTATTAGGTTGTAAATTGATTCTCAAAGCTTTAGAGTATAGAAAAAATAAATTTCCAAAATTGTTTCAACACAGAACGTGACCAAAACATATGTGTCAATGTAGCTATCTCAGTTTTGCATCTATCACACTGACTATTTACATTAGGAAATATTTTAGACAACCTCTCCTTCGTCAAATAATAACAATGTACAATTTTAAATTGAATTAGAGAATGACTGGCACAAATCGAAGAAGAGTTAACCAGCCTCAAAATTCGCAACCAATCCTCTGTTATCAAGGTCATATTAAGCTCTCTTTCCCAATCTTGCTTGATCTTAAGTAAAGGATAATTGTCCTGTTGTAATAGTAAATTATAAATTTTCCCAATAAAGCCTTTCACTAAAGGGTTCATTTTTAAAATAATGTGTAACAGGTCAGAATCTTGTATATATGGAAAATTACTTAAATATTCTTGTAAAAAATGTCTGACCTGAAGATATTACAAAAAATGTGAATGTGAGAGAGAGTATTTAGTTACTAATTTCTCAAAGGACATCAATTGTCCTTCTTGAAACAAGTCCATAAAGGAAAAAATTCCTTATTCCTCCAAAGAGAAAAGGTAAGATCATTAAGTGAAGGTTTAAATAAATAGTTTCGATAAATTAAACTAAGAAGGTTAATTTTTTTAAGATTAAAAAAAACTTACAAAACTGATACCAAATTCGTAATGATTGATTAATCATAGGATTTATATTTAGAATAGAAATTTTGGTTAGTTGTACAGGTAAAGGAGCTCCTAATAACGAAGCTAAATGAAATTGTTTCACAGTTTTCAATTCCAAGTCAACCCAAGATGGTCGTTCCTTTTTAATCGGTCCAATACAACCAAGAACACGCATAACTTATATTAACCGCCCAATAATACATTCTTAAATTAGGCAAAGTAAGACCTCCATCCTTTTTTAATTTTTGTAAATGACATTTTCCAATTCTTGGTCTTTTATTATTCCAAACAAAAGATGAAATAATAGAGTCAACTTGATCAAAAAACTTCTTAGTTAGAAAAATAGGAATATTTTGAAATATGTATAAAAATTTTGGTAAAATCATCATTTTAACTGCATGAAGTGGATTCCATCTAGAAAAAAAATTGTTTCATAAAATCCAATAGGGGAACTAAATTAGCTCTATAAAGGTCTCCATAATTTTTAGTAATGGTAATACCTAAATATTTAAAATCCGTAACTTTTGAAGGAATGTTGTCATATATAGAAGTGGAATCATTTAAAGGAAATAATTCACTTTTATGCAGGTTTAATTTATATCCTGAAAACAATCCAAATTCATTTAATGATTTCAATAAGCTAGGAATAGATTCTTCGGGATTCGAAATATAAACCAAAAGTTCATCTGCATAAAGGGAGATCTTATGAATAGTCCCATTTATAGAATTTTCCTTGAATATTTTTAGCTTCACGAAGTGCAATAGCCAAGGGTTCCAACATCAAGTTAAATAACAGAGGATTTAATGGACATCCTTGTCTCGTACCCTGAGAAAGTTGGAAAAAGGAGGATCTACAGTTATTAGTGAACAGTGGCAATAGGGCTTTTATATATCAATCTAATCCATGTATTAAAATTAGTACCAAAGCCAAATTTCTCTAAAACTTTAAATAGATATTTCCATTCAACTCTATCAAATGCCTTTTCAGCATCTAGAGAAACAACACATTGGGGAGTCTTAGAGAGGGATGAGTATATAACATTTAACAATATCCGAGTATTAGAAAAAGAATAACGGCTTTTTATAAAACCCGTTTGATCCTGAGAAATAATTTTGGCTAGTATATTCTCCATCCGATTAACCATTATTTTTGAAAGAATTTTGGCATCCACATTTAATAATGAAATAGGTCTATATGAAGCACAATCAGTAGGATCTTTATATAAGGAGTAAGCAAATGTTCAAATTTTTTATAAAATCCTACAGTAAAACCATCCAATCCAGGAGCTTTACCAGATTGCATTGAAGGAATCGCTTTCTGAATTTCTCTTTCAGTAAAAGGAGCATCAAGAATTTGTTGATCTTCAACAGATATTCTAGGAAAATCAATCTTTTGTAAAAAGGCATACATATTAGAAGGGTCAGCTGGAAACTGAGATTTGTAGAGTTCACTGTAATCGTCTTGAAAAATTTTATTAATATCTTCATAATTACAAGCTAAACTACCATCTCTCTTACGAATGTTTAAAATTTGTCTTTTAGCTCTAACTGCTTTAAGTTGAGATGCTAATAGCTTGTTACTTTTATCTCCAGACATATAAAATTGACTTTCAATCGGATAGGTTAATAGTAAATTATATTGAGATTGAAGTTCAACCCTTTGTTTAAATAAATCAACATTAGGAGAAACTGCATAAGTATTATCTAGATCTTTAATTAGTTTGGAAATTCTATCTAATTCTATTTTTGTCTGTTTCTTAAATTTAGCCAAATAAGATATTATCTGACCTCGTAAATATGCTGTGAGTGTATCCCATATAATCAATTTCGAAACATCTCCCGTATTGTTAAAAAGAAAGAAATCTTTTATCTGAATCTCTATAAATTTAACAAAGTCTAAACTTTGTAATAAATTTTCTGGAAAGCGCCAAGGCAAGTTCATATTACTAACATCATTTAACTCAAAAGTTAAACTTAAAGGCGCATGATCCGAGACTGCAATAGCATCATATTCATATTTCTGGACTTTGGACAAAAATCGGAAATCAGTTATAAAATAATCAATTCTCAAATATTTATTATGAACATGTGAATAAAAATAGCCTCTGTCATTAGGATGTAAATTTCTCCAGATTTCTATCGAACCATAATCAGTTAAAAAGGAATTAATAAGTGTTGCCGAACGACTCAGAAGCTGCTGATTGGTTGGACTTTTGTCAATCAAAGGATTTAAGCAACGGTTCAAGTCACCTCCCATCAGCAGCATATATTCATTTAAGTCTGGTAATAAACCAAATACATTTTTAAAAAAAGGATCATCTGCATTAGGTCCATATAGATTAACCAGGACAATTTCTCTATTACAAATAGTTCCTTTAATAATTAAAAATCTGCCATTATTATCTGAAACAATGTCTTCTTGAATTAATATTAGATTTAATAAAATAGATACTCCCTTTGTTTTATTTTGACAAGTAGCATGATATTGAAGGCCCTTCCATGTTTTAAAAAATCTATTTTGATCGCCCGTTCTGATATGCGTTTCTTGAGCAAAAATTATAATCGGGCTAGAATCGAATAATAACTTTAAATGTCTTCCTTCGCTTAATAGGGTGATTCCAGCCACATACGTTCCACCTAAAAACGTTTATCTGTTTAAATACCATTGGATATTATTCTGAACACTACAATACACGCATACCATCGCGGGCTAATCAAAGATGGTGGTGATTTTCATCGCGGGCTAATCAAAGATGGTGGTGATGGTGGTTTTTAAAAAAGGAGGGAGAGAGAAACCGGGGAATTATAGACCAGTTAGCCTAACGTCAGTGGTGGGGAAACTGCTGGACTCAGTTATCAAAGATGTGATAACCCCACATTTGGAAAGTGGTGAAATCATCGGACAAAGTCAACATGGATTTGTGAAGGGAAAATCATGTCTGACGAATCTCATTGAATTTTTTGAGGATGTAACTAGTAGAGTGGATAGGGGAGAACCAGTGGATGTGGTATATTTGGATTTTCAAAAGGCTTTTGACAAGGTCCCACGCAGGAGATTAGTGTCCAAACTTAAAGCACATGGTATTGGGGGTAAGGTATTGATGTGGATGGAGAATTGGTTAGCAGACAGGAAGCAAAGAGTGGGAATAAACGGGACCTTTTCAGAATGGCAGGCGGTGACTAGTGGGGTACCACAAGGCTCAGTGCTGGGATCCCAGTTGTTTACAATATATATTAATGACTTGGATGAGGGAATTAAATGCAGCATCTCCAAGTTTGCGGATGACACGAAGCTGGGTGGCAGTGTTAGCTGTGAGGAGGATGCTAAGAGGATGCAGAGTGACTTGGATAGGTTGGGTGAGTGGGCAAATTCATGGCAGATGCAATTTAATGTGGATAAATGAGAAGTTATCCACTTTGGTAGCAAAAATAGGAAAACAGATTATTATCTGAATGGTGGCCGATTAGGAAAAGGGGAGATGCAACGAGACCTGGGTGTCATTATACACCAGTCATTGAAAGTGGGCATGCAGGTACAGCAGGCGGTGAAAAAGGCGAATGGTATGCTGGCATTTATAGCGAGAGGATTTGAGTACAGGAGCAGGGAGATACTACTGCAGTTGTACAAGGCCTTGGTGAGACCACACCTGGAGTATTGTGTGCAGTTTTGGTCCCCTAATCTGAGGAAAGACATCCTTGCCATAGAGGGAGTACAAAGAAGGTTCACCAGATTGATTCCTGGGATGGCAGGACTTTCATATGAAGAAAGACTGGATGAACTGGGCTTGTACTCGTTGGAATTTAGAAGATTGAGGGGGGATCTGATTGAAACGTATAAAATCCTAAAGGGATTGGACAGGTTAGATGCAGGAAGATTGTTCCCGATGTTGGGGAAGTCCAGAACAAGGGGTCACAGTTTGAGGATAAAGGGGAAGCCTTTTAGGACCGAGATTAGGAAAAACTTCTTCACTCAGAGAGTGGTGAATCTGTGGAATTCTCTGCCACGGGAAGCAGTTGAGGCCAGTACATTGGCTATATTTAAGAGGGAGTTAGATATGTCCCTTGTGGCTACGGGGATCAGGGGGTATGGAGGGAAGGCTGGGGCGGGGTTCTGAGATGGATGATCAGCCATGATCATAATAAATGGCGGTGCAGGCTCGAAGGGCCGAATGGCCTACTCCTGCACCTATTTTCTATGTTTCTATGAACATAACCAAGTAGAAAATGCGCATGCTCCGGAACTCCATAATGGGAAAAAATACAAAAAGTGTGTGTGGAAAAAAAATCCCACAATAAACCCCAAAATACTAAAGTATCCCCAAACATCCCACCATCCCCAAGGAAGAAAATCCGGCGAAAGAAAGAAAAAACCGGAATGCTTTCCCAAGAAGAGACACAAGAACGGAGTTCCGCGTGCCGCTCAGTTTAAATAATGATTAAAAGTTTTTTCTCCCAATTCCCCCCTCCCCCTTACAAAGAAAATACGTAACAGTAAGATTAAAAAAAAGCCCAGCAAAGAAAAAATGTTTATACTTAACCAATAAACATAAACTAAAGGAATGCAACGACAATCTCCAAAGAGGCCAAAACAATACTATTAACCCAAACAGTTTAATCTCTAAAGAGAGAAAAGCAGCGCCATTATTCTTTAACTTACTACCTTATTTAACAACAGAATTAAAGCTAATTATCTATTACTAAACACTCCAAAAAATAAAAAAAATCTATATAAACTGCAAGCAACCTATCAATTAATAAAGAAAAATAGAAACAAATAGTCAAACCAGTTCACAATCTATCCGCTGTATTAATTCACTCCGTGTACTAAACAGTCTTCAAGAAAAAGTCATTCTTTAATCAAGCCAAGAAGACCACCTCTTCTTTAAGTAATCCATCGATCAAAAGATATCTCCAGCATACTGAGATCTTCAAAACCTGTTTTCTTTCAGAGAATTATTCAGAGACTCTAATATCTTTCATACATCAGATGATACCCCAACAGAATTGACAAAATCCAATGCCGCTTGGGGATCCAAGAAGACACGAGGAGTAGAGTCTTTAGGAAATAGCTTAAGTCTCGCTGGATATCTCAGGGATGGAAACAGAGTTTTTTCGTAAGCAATCTTCATGACCGGTATGAATTTAATCCGTTGTTGCATAATTTCCCGTGGATAATCTTCATAAAAACGGATCTCGGAATCGTTAAATTTAAAAACTTTGTTTTCTTGCACATTTTATAATTTGGTCTTTAACTTTAAGGTGAAGAAAATTGACTAAAATTGGCCGAGCTTTACCTGATGCAGTGAAAATTCTGTGAGCTCTTTCAATATCGGGAGGCTGGGATAGAATATCCGGGAACAGAGATTGAAACAGATTGGCAAAATAATCCAATAGATCCGCAGATTCTGGGCCTTCTGGAAGACCTAAAATACGAATGTTGTTTCTTCGAGACTTTGACTCTAAATCGACAATTTTGCATTGAGCCTGTTCCAATTGGGTTGAAATATCCGCAATCTGACATTTCAATTCTTTAAGCTTAGTAATCAGGGAAAGAATATTTTCCTCAATAGTGTGTAAACTCTGTCAGAACGACTTCAACTCAGAAGTGTTATTATCCATTTTGTTATCTAGATCCATCAACATACGTTCCAAATGCTCAGCCCAGACAGACATGTCTTCTGATTTTTCTTTCGAAGTTTTTCCCTTTCCATTGCTGGGTTCAAAAGGCTGTTTTCCACTTCTTAAAGGATACGACATAATAACCACTATTTCCCTCCAACATCCAGAAAATAAAAGTTGAATAATTCAAGGATTAAACTGGGGAAAAGGAGGAATTAAAGGCAGCCACAGAGTTTATATGTTACTCCATTGAGCTGCAGGCGGAATTCCCCTTCTTTCCCTCTGCCATCCAATTTCAGAATGGACATTGAACCCATGAACATTACCTCACTATCTCTTATTTTTGTTATTTTGCATTACTTATTTTAACTTAACTATTTAATAAACATATATAACTTAATGTAACTCGGCTTGGTTCTCCATATTTATTTATTATGTATTCCTATGTACTGCTGCCGTAAAGTTAACAAATTTCACAACATATGCAGGTGACAGTAAATCTGATTCTGATTCAGATTCTGTGATAGCTATTATTGTATACATTTGTTAAGTATGCCCACAAGAAAATGGATCTCAGGGTTGTGTATGGTGACATATATGTACTTTGACGATAAATTTACTTTGAACTTTGATTAAATTAGCTTCATTTGTCACACGTATACCGAAACATACAGTGAAATACGTTGTTTGTGTCAACGATGAACACAGTTTTAGGATGTGCTGAGGCAGCCCGAAGGTCACTATGTTTCTGCTGCCAACTAAGCATGCCCACAACTCACTAACCCTAAACTCTACACCTTTGGACTGTGGGAGGAAACCAGAGCACTTGGAAGGAAACCACACAGTAACAGGGAGAATGTACGAACTTCTTACAGACAGCAGCGGGGATCGAACCCAGGTTGCTGGCGCGGTGAAGCTCTATGCTAATGGTTATGCTGCCACAATAGCTTAATGTACATCATGGTTTATTACAAATATATCACCTATTGATCTGGATCTTAAACACCCTGCCACTGTCTATAAGGAATTTGTACATACTCCGTGTAACTGGGTGTGGGTTTCCTCACATTAGGACCTGAGCCCTGCTGTAACAAAATGCTCTGGGCCTCAACCACACTGCCCAGTGATTCGCTCTGGGACACGTCTTTCTGCAGGCACTAAGGGTGAAGACTAGCGACCCCCACAGTCAGTGATTGAGGTTGATGATCCTGAGGATGAGTGTGGGTTTCCCACCAGCTCGGTGTGTACGGTCTGTGCAAGCTCAGAGTTTGAGGCCTAGAGGTCACAGTCCTGCAAATGGCAAGTCCTGGGGTCAATACCCAAGGTCAAAGTTGGAGGGCAAATCCAGCAATCAGTCGCTGGGTCAATATGTCCGGTAGTCAGAGGTTCGACATCAGTGAGTTGGAGGGACTAGAGATTGTGGAGGCCTAATATCTGCAAGTCCAAGAGTCCGGGGCCAAGGACTGCTGGTCAGAGGCTGACCTGAGGTTGGAGACCTGTTTGTGAGAGTAGGTGGGAGAGTGGAAAAGCGGCTCGCATGTTGTGCTGTTCTGCCAAAGACCGCGGGCATGTTGGGCTAGAACCGGAGAGCTGGTGAAACCTGCAGGCTTTCCCCAGCACATCCTTGTGTTGTGTAGGTTTTTAACACAAATGACGCATTTCACTGTATGTTTCAGTATACAGGTGGTAAACAAATGAATCGGAATCTTTGATGAGCAATTTCACAGTCAGCAGACTGAGAGATGAGTAGACTTGTGCATTGTTACAAGCATTAAAATAGTTTGGAGGCAACAATATGGAAATAGCCATCCAAAATTAGATCTGAATTCAAAACTGCAAATATACGACAAAGAATATCACAAAAATATTATATTGGTGAGACCCATTGTAAATTGGGGGACTGTTTCGCTGGGCACCTCTGCTCCATCTGCCAAAAGTGAAACTTTCTGATGGCCAAATATTTAAATTCCTGTTCATTCTGACGCATTGGTTCATGACGACATCTTGTGCCCAGAAGAGGCCATCTCAAGGTGGAGGAGCAACACCTGATGTCCTGTCTGGGTAGCCTCCAACCTGATGGCATGAACATCAATTTCTCCTTCCAGTAAGAAGTTTTCTCCCTCCCCCTCCACCCCTCCTCTCTTTTGTCCCCTACACTGGCCTCTTCACCCGCCCATTCCCCACCCCCCACCGGCTCCCCTCCCCCTCCCTTTTTTCTGTGGTTCACTTTCCTCTCCTATTAGATTCCTTCCTCTCCAGCCCTTTATCTTTCCCACCCACTGGGCTTCATCCATTAGCTTCCAGCTATCCTCCTTCCCATCTCCCCACCTTCTCATTCTGGCAGCTCTCCCCTTCCCTTCCAGCCCTGAAGAAGGGTCTTGGCCCAAAAGTATCAACTCTTTATTCATTTTCATAGATGCTGCCTGTTCTACTGAGTTCCCCCAGCATTTTGTGTGTGTTGTTTAAATATACATTTGTTAATATTAAATGCACTCCCCCTATCTTGCTGATAAATAATTAATGTTGATTCTGAATCTCTCAGTTTCACTTACACATTGACCTCCTGAGTCTCAGATAAAAATATGTTTGCTCTTAACTTCAGTAACTCACAATCCACTGTAAAGAGGCATACCTGTAACGAGGGGCTACTGACACTGCGGGCAATTCCTGCAACCATCTCTATCAGCCAGAGAAATTGTTTATCTTCGTAATCAAATCGTTTTCCAAAGGTGATGGAACAGATAATGTTTGACGTTGCACCTCGCAGGAGAAAGTTTGGGTTGAAAGGTTCACCTGGTCGAGTTAAAGAGGCCATTTAGAAAATCACAGGGCATTAAAGTGAAATTTTGGGGCAAGTCTAAATGCTCTTTGGACGTTAAACACAAGAGATTCTGCAGATCCTGGAAATCCAGAGCAACAGACGCAAAATGCTGGAGGAGCTCAGCAGGTCAGGTAGCAGCTATGCAAATGAATAATCGGTTGACGTTTTGGGTCAAAAGCCCTTCATCAGGACTGGGAAGGAAGAGGGAAGAAGCCAGAATAAGGAGCTGGGGGGGGGGAGGGGGAGGGGGAGGGGAAGGAGGGCAAGCTAGAAGGTGATAGGCAAAACCAGCTGGGTGGGGGTGGGGGGTTTGAAATAAGAATCAAGCACTGGCGAAGAAATAATCTGTAAGGAGAAGAGTGGACTATAGGAGAAAGGGATGGAGGGGGGCACCAGGGAGAGGTGAGAGGCAGGTTGAAGGGAGAATAACCTTTGACACCTTCTTATTCTTGCGTCTCCCCCTTCCTTTCCAGTCCTGATGAGCAGTCTTCACCAGAAACACCGACTGTTTATTCCTCTCCACAGATGCTGCCTCACCTGCTGAGTTCCTCCAGCATTTTGTGTGTGGTGTTATAGATATTTAATACATCGCTGTTCAAAAGTTATCAGTTAGTTACTTGATACAGAACCAGTGAGGACTCACTTGGAGAATGATGATCAGTTTTGGGCCCCTTATCTAAGAAAGCATATGCTGACATTGGAGAGGATCCAGAGGAGGTTCACGAAAGTGATTCTAGATTGAAAGGCTTGTCATATGATGTCTCTGGGACTGTATTCACTTGAGTTCAGGAGAATGAGGGGTGACCTCATTGAAATCGATCGAATGTTGCAAAGCTTCAATGGAGTGGATGGGGAGAGGATGTTTCCTATGGTGGAGGAGACTGGTACCAGAGGGCACAACCTCAGAATAGAGGGATGTCCTTTTAGAACAGAGATTAGGAGGAATTTCTTCAGCCAGAGAATGGTGAGTCTGTGGAATTTATTGCCACAGGCGGCTGTGGAGGCCAGGTAATTGGGTATACTTAAGACAAAGGTGGATAGATTCATGATTAGTCAGGGCATGAAGGGATACGGGGAGAAAGCAGGTCATCGAATGCTGTAGTGACAAACCTTTCTTATTCCTGAAGCTTGTTACCAGGAACTGGGCTTCTTCCTGAATCCTCTCCTCAATGCTCTTTTTCCCCATTCCAAAATTCCTCAAGGTGCTGAGAGTGAATCTCCGAAGCTGCTTCCATCTCTCGCCACTGCTGAAAGCAACTCCTGCAAGAGAGACCTCAGGTTATCGTCCCTTTGGAAGGGGTTGTCTACTGTCTAAGGGCCAAACATTCTTAACCAGTTTCCCAATTTATTCTTTACCCTTCCTTACAACTGCCGAGTTGTTCTAAGCTCCTCATCTCAGTGCTCGTTCTTCTAGGTAGGAATTGCTACTATAGAATTCCACAGTTAAATCAGCTGGTGTTCCTGGTCACCAAACACAGTCCAAGGTTTCCCTGATTAGATATCACAAGACGAACAAAAAGGAACCGTAAAAGAATTGGAGAGGTTCACAAGAATTATCTCAGAAGTTAAAGGGTTAATGTAAGAGGAGCATTTGATAACTCTAGCACTGTACTTGCTGGATGAACTCAGGAATTTTAGGGTTAATGTTTGAGGTGCATTTGATAACCCTGGGCCTGAACTTGTTGGAGTTTAGAAGAATGAGGTGGGGGGTGGTTCTCATTGAAACCAGGCCTAGAAGGGACGTGGAGAAGATTTATCTATTTATTTATTGAAATACGATGCAGAATAGGCCCTTTCAGCTCTTCCAGCCACATCACCCACCAATCCCCCGATTTAACCCTAGCCTAATCACAGGGCAATTTACAACGACCATTTAACCTACCAACTCAAGACCATCTTTGGACTGTGTGAGGAAACAGGAGCACCTGGGGAAAACGTACGCAGTCATGGGGAGAACGTACAACCTCCTTACAGTTAGTGATGTGAGTTGAAGCCGGATCGCTGGTGCTATGAAGCTAACAACTACACTATCATGCCGCCCATGGTAATGACGTTGCCTATATTGGGGGAGTCTAGGTCCAGAGGTCACAGCCTCAGAGTAAAAGGACATCCCTTAGAACAGAGATGATGAGCAATTTCTTCAGCCAGAGAGGGGTAAATCTGTGGAATTTGTTGCCGCAGACAATTATATATTTAAAGGTACCAGTCCATGGAAAATGGAGCAGATAAGATTTAACGTGTGGCTCAAATCATGGTGTAGGCTAGAGGGGCATAGGTTTATGGGACATTTGGACACCTTTTGGGGCTGATGGAACCTGTAGCACTGGGACCGGTGGCATTTGGACTGAAGGGGCACTAGTGTACTGGGCAGGTGTATGCTTCCGTTAGTTGAGATCTGTTTAAACTAGGGAATGAGGAGCAGGGTACCAGGAAGAGGGTGGGCTCAGCTGTTTAAACATTATCGTGGAGAATAACATATTAGGACATAAACCAATTATAGGCTTCAAAAATATAAAAATGGGTCAGAATAGGATGAAAAACTTCAGTGATGGCCTGTATGAATGCAAGAAGTATTAAGAATAAATAAGCTGGCATTATATGCTAGTGTGTATAAGTATGATATAACAGCAATAACTGAACCTGGCTGACCTCAAAGGATGGTGATGAATATAGCATTAAAGAATATAATTTATTTAGTAAAGATAGGCAAGATGGTAAAGGTGGTAGTGTAGCCACATACAGAAAGAGAATTTAAACATGAGGCTCCTTGTGATAGGAGATGAATCGAGACTTAGTGAAGATATCTGGGTGAGAATTGAAAGCTATAAGGATAAAGGAATAACATTGGGTGTATGTTATAGACCCTGTCATGCTGATAGTGATTTTAATAAACAACTATCAGAATATTAAAAAAGCAAGTTCTGAGGGTGATATTATATATAACCATATAACAATTACAGCAAGGAAACAGGCCATCTCGGCCCTTCTAGTCCATACCAACTGCTTACTCTCACCTAGTCCCACCAACCTGCACTCAGCCCATAACCCTCCATTCCCTTCCTGTCCATATACCTATTCAATTTTTCTTTAAAAGACAATATCGAACCTGCCTCTACCACTTCTACTGGAAGCTTGTTCCACACAGCCACCACTCCCTGAGTAAAGATGTTCCCCCTCATGTTACCCCTAAACTTTTGCCCCCTAACTCTCAACTCAGGGCCTCTTGTTTGAATCTCCCCTTCTCTCAATGGAAAAAGCCTATCCACATCAACTCTATCAATCCCCCTCATAATTTTAAATACCTCTATCAAGTCCCCCCTCAACCTTCTACGCTCCAAAGAATAAAGACCTAACTTGTTCAACCTTTCTCTGTAACTCAGGTGCTGCAACCCAGGAAGCATTCTAGTAAATCTTCTCTGTACTCTCTCTATTTTGTTGACATCTTTCCTATAATTCGGTGACCAGAACTGTACACAATACTCCAAATTTGGCCTCACCAATGCCTTGTACAATTTCAACATTACATCCCAACTCCTATACTCAATGCTCTGATTTATAAAGGCCAGCATACCAAAAGCTTTCTTCACCACCCCATCCACATGAGATTCCACCTTCAGGGAACTATGCACCATTATTCCTAGATCTGTCTGTTCTACTGCATTCTTCAATGCCCTACCATTTACCATGTATGTCCTGTTTTGATTAGTCCTACCAAAATGTAGCACCTCACATTTTTCAGCATTAAACTCCATCTGCCATCTTTCAGCCCACTCTTCTGACTGGCCTAAATCTCTCTGAAAGCTTTGAAAACCTGCTTCATTATCCACAACGCCACCTATCTTAGTATCATCTTCATACTTACTAATCCAATTTACCACCCCATCATCCAGATCATTAATGTATATGACAAACAACATTGGACCCAGTACAGATCCGTGAGGCACTAGTCACTGGCCTCCAACCTGACAAACAGTTATCCACCACTACTGTCTGGTGTCTCCCATCCAGCCACTGTCGAATCCATTTTACTACTTCAATATTAATACCTAACGATTGAACCTTCCTAACTAACCTTCCATGTGGAACCTTGTCAAAGGCCTTACTGAAGTCCATTTAGACAACATCCACTGCTTTACCCTCGTCAACTTTCCTGGTAACCTCTTCAAAAAATTCAATAAGATTTGTCAAACATGACCTTATGAGCGTGACATAGTTAATTCAGAAACAAAGGTTCTGAACTTAAAGAGGGGTAACTTTGAAGGTATGAGACGTGAATTAGCTAAGATAGACTGGCAAATGACACTTAAAGGATTGACGGTGGATATGCAATGGCAAGCATTTAAAGGTTGCATGGATGAACTACAACAATTGTTCATCCCAGTTTGGCAAAAGAATAAATCAAGGAAGGTAGTGCACCCGTGGCTGACAAGAGAAATTAGGGATAGTATCAATTCCAAAGAAGCAGCATACAAATTAGCCAGAGAAAGTGGCTCACCTGAGGACTGGGAGAAATTCAGAGTTCAGCAGAGGAGGACAAAGGGCTTAATTAGGAAGGGGAAAAAAGATTATGAGAGAAAACTGGCAGGGATCATAAAAACTGACTGTGAAAGCTTTTATAGGTATGTAAAAGGAAAAAGACTGGTAAAGACAAATGTAGGTCCCCTACAGACAGAAACAGGTGAATTGATTATGGGGAGCAAGGACATGGCAGACCAATTGAATAATTACTTTGGTTCTGTCTTCACTAAGGAGGACATAAATAATCTTCCAGAAATAGTAGGGGACAGAGGGTCCAGTGAGATGGAGGAACTGAGCGAAATACTTGTTAGTAGGGAAGTGGTGTTAGGTAAATTGAAGGGATTAAAGGCAGATAAATCCCCAGGGCCAGATGGTCTGCATCCCAGAGTGCTTAAGGAAGTAGCCCAAGAAATAGTGGATGCATTAGTGATAATTTTTCAAAACTCGTTAGATTCTGGACTAGTTCCTGAGGATTGGAGGGTGGCTAATGTAACCCCACTTTTTTAAAAAAGGAGGGAGAGAGAAACCGGGGAATTATAGACCGGTTAGCCTAACGTCGGTGGTGGGGAAACTGCTGGAGTCAGTTATCAAAGATGTGATAACAGCACATTTGGAAAGCGGTGAAATCATCGGACAAAGTCAGCATGGATTTGTGAAAGGAAAATCATGTCTGACGAAACTCAGAATTTTTTGAGGATGTAACTAGTAGAGTGGATAGGGGAGAACCAGTGGATGTGGTATATTTGGATTTTCAAAAGGCTTTTGACAAGGTCCCATACAGGAGATTAGTGTGCAAACTTAAAGCACCCGGTATTGGGGGTAAGGTATTGATGTGGATAGAGAATTGGTTGGCAGACAGGAAGCAAAGAGTGGGAATAAACGGGACCTTTTCAGAATGGCAGGCAGTGACTAGTGGGGTACCGCAAGGCTCAGTGCTGGGATCGAAGTTGTTTACAATAGATATTAATGACTTGGATGAGGGAATTAAATGCAGCATCTCCAAGTTTGCGGATGACACGAAGCTGGGCGGCAGTGTTAGCTGTGAGGAGGATGCTAAGAGGATGCAGAGTGACTTGGATAGGTTGGGTGAGTGGGCAAATTCATGACAGATGCAATTTAATGTGGATAAATGTGAAGTTATCCACTTTGGTGGCAAAAATAGGAAAACAGATTATTATCTGAATGCTGGCCGATTAGGAAAAGGGGAGGTGCAACGAGACCTGGGTGTCATTATACACCAGTCATTGAAAGTGGGCATGCAGGTACAGCAGGCGGTGAAAAAGGCGAATGGTATGCTGGCATTTATAGCGAGAGGATTCGAGTACAGGAGCAGGGAGGTACTACTGCAGTTGTACGAGGCTTTGGTGAGAACACAGCTGGAGTATTGTGTGCAGTTTTGGTCCCCTAATCCGAGGAAAGACATCCTTGCCATAGAGGGAGTACAAAGAAGGTTCACCAGATTGATTCCTGGGATGGCAGGACTTTCATATGAAGAAAGACTGGATGAACTGGGCTTGTACTCGTTGGAATTTAGAAGATTGAGGGGGGATCTGATTGAAACGTATAAAATCCTAAAGGGATTGGACAGGCTAGATACAGGAAGATTGTTCCCGATGTTAGGGAAGTCCAGAACGAGGGGTCACAGTTTGAGGACAAAGGGGAAGCCTTTTAGGACTGAGATTAGGAAAAACTTCTTCACACAGAGAGTGGTGAATCTGTGGAATTCTCTGCCACAGGAAACAGTTGAGGCCAGTTCATTGGCTATATTTAAGAGGGAGTTAGATATGTCCCTTGTGGCTACTGGGATCAGGGGGTATGGAGGGAAGGCTGGTGCAGGGTTCTGAGTTGGATGATCAGCCATGATCATAATAAATGGCGGTGCAGACTCGAAGGTCCGAATGGCCTACTCCTACACCTATTTTCTATGTTTCCACGCACAAATCCATGTTGACTGTACCTAATCGGACCTTGTCTATCCGGATAATTATATATACCACCTCTAAGAATACTTTGCATTAATTTACCTACCACTGACGTCAAACTCACAGGCCGATAATTGCTAGGTTTACTCTTAGAACCCTTTTTAAACAATGGAACAACGTGAGCAATAAGACAATCCTTCGGCACCATCCCTGTTTCTAATGACATTTGAAATATTTCTGTCAGAGCTCCTGCTATTTCCACACTAACTTCCCTCAAGGTCCTAGGGAATATTCTGTCAGGACCCGGAGACTTACCCACTTTTATATTCCGTAAAAGCTCCAGTACTTCCTGTTCTTTAATTGTCATCCTTTCCATAACTTCCCTGCTTGTTTCCCTTGCCTTACACAATTCAATATTCTTCTCTTTAGTGAATACCAAAGAAAAGAAATTGTTCAAAATCTCCCCCATCTCTTTTGGCTCCACACATAGCTGTCCACTCTGATTCTCTAAGCGACCAATTTTATCCCTCCCTATCCTTTTGTTATTAATATAACTGTAGAAACTCTTTGAATTTATTTTCACCTTACTTACCAAAGCAACCTCATATCTTCTTTTAGCATTTCTAATTTCTTAAGATTCTTTTTACATTCTTTATATTCCTCGAGAACCTCATTTACTCCATGCTGCCTATATTTATTGTAGATATCTCTCTTTTTCCAAACCAAGTTTCCAATATCTCTTGAAAACCATGGCTCTCTCAAACTTTTAACCTTTCCTTTCAACCTAACAGAAACATAAAGATTCTGTACCCTCAAAATTTCACCTTTAAATGACCTCCATTTCTCTATAACACCCTTCCCATAAAACAAATTGTCCCAGTCCACTCCTTCTAAATCCTTTCACGCCTCCTCAAAGTTAGCCTTTCTGCAATCAAAAATCTCAACCCAGGGTCCAGTCCTATCCTTCTCCATAATTATATTGAAACTAATAGCACTGTGATCACTGGACCCGAAGTGCTCCCCAACAGATACCTCTGTTTCTGAATGCACTGCCCTCCACTGGTCCTGATGCAGGGCTCCAGCCCAAAACTTCGACCGATCTTTTCCACGGATGCTGCCTGACCTGCTGAGTTCCTCCAGCGTGTTGTGAGAGATACCTCCATCACCTGACCTATCTCATTCCCTAACAGGGGATCCAGCACTACCCTTTCTCTAGTTGGTACCTCTATGTATTGCTGCAAAAAACTATCCTGCACACATTTTACAAACTCCAAAGCATCCAGCCCTTTTACAGTATGGGCTTCCCAGTCTATGTGTGGAAAATTAAAATCTCCCACAATCACAACCTTGTGCTTACTACAAATACCTGCTATCTCCTTACAAATTTGCTCCTCCAATTCTCGTTCCCCATTAGGTGGTCTATAATACACCCTTATAAGTGTTACTACACCTTTCCCATTCCTCAATTCCACCCAAATAGCCTCCCTGGACGAGCCCTCTAATCTATCCTGCCAGAGCACCGTTGTAGTATTTTCTCTGAGAAGTAATGCAACACCTCCCCCTCTTGTCCCTCCGATTCTATCACACCTGAAGCAACGAAATCCAGGAATATTTAGTTGCCAATCACATCCCTCCTGCAACCATGTTTCACTAATAGCTACACCATCATACTTCCAGGTGTCAATCCATGCTCTAAGCTCTTCCACCTTTCTTACAATGCTCTTAGCATTAAAGTAAATGCATTTAAGAAATTTTCCACATCTTACTCTGTTTATCACTAACAGTGCAAACAACTCTACTATCTTCTTTTTCTTCCTTCTCCCCTACATCTGTTCCTCCACTCTGGTTCCCCTCCCCCCTTGTATCTAGTTTAAATCCACTGGAACCTCGCTGTCAAACCTATCTGCAAGAATATTTGTCCCCCTCCAGTTCAGATGTAAACCATCCCTCCAGAACAGGTCCCACGTTCTCCGGAAAACTGCCCAATTATCTATAAATCTGAAGCCCTCCTTCCTGCACCATGTCTTCAGCCATATGTTGATCTGGTCTATCTTACTATTTCTAAACCCGCCTGCACATGGTACTGGTAGCAATCCTGAGATTGCTATCCTGAAGGTCCTGTCCTTTAGCTTGGCACCTAACTCCCTAAACCCACCTTTCAGGACCTTCTCACTCTTCCTACCCACATCATTGGTCCCTACAAGGACCACGACATCTGGCTGCTCAACCTCCCTCTTGAGAATACTGAGAACTCGATCCGAGATATTGAGGATCTTGGCACCAGGGAGGCAACAGACCATCCGGGATTCTCAAACTCTTCCACAGAACCTCTTATCTGTCCCCCTAACTATCAAATCCCCTATCACTACTGCTCTCCTCTTTTCCCTCCTTCCACTCTGAGCTGAGGGTCCAGCCTCGGTGTCAGAGATGCAACCACTGCAGCTTGTCCCTGATAGGTCGTCCCCATCAACAGTATCCAAAATAATATACTTATTATTGGTGGGAACAGCCACACAGGGGTGCTCTGCTCATTCTGTTTATTCCCCTTCTCTCTCCTGACAGTCACCCAGCTACCTGTCTCCTGACTCTTAAGGGTGACTATCTCCCTGTAACTCCTGTTTATTTCTGCCTCTGCCTCCCGAATGATACGAAGTTCATTCAGCTCCAGCTCCAGTTCCCTAACTCGGTTTGTCAGGAGCTGCAGCTGGATGCACCTTTTACAGATGTAGTCATCAAGGACAATTGTGCTCGCCCTGACTTCCCACATACTGCAAATGGAGCACTCAACTGCCCTAATTGCTGCCTCCATTACCCACTCCTAAGTTAATTTGATTAACTAAAGGAACTTACCTGGCCTTACCTCACTGAGAGCAAGCTCGTCCTCAGCCTCTGCTCGCCGAAGCCCCTCGAGCCAAAGCCTTCCTACTCTGTCTCCCACTACTCTGTCGCCCGCTCTGTTAATCTGTTCGCTTTTTAACTCTCCCGCTGCCTCACGGTCCGACTTCCACGCACTTGCGCAGTCGTGCCCATTCAACTGCCGAAGAATTATAGTTATGGGGGGGCTTTAATTTCCCAAGTATTGAGTGGGAGAACCCAGTGACTCAAGAATTAGAGGAATGTGAATTCATTGAGTTATTGATTGATTGCTTTTGACCCAATATGTAACTGCACTAACAAGAAGGAAAGCCTGTCTAGATTTGATATTCTGTAACAATCATGATAGAATTTTGAGCACAGAAGTCGTTGAGCTTTTAGGAACAAGCGATTATAACATTATTAGTGTTGAAGCTCTGTGTAAAAGTATATCAGTAAAAACCAAAACTATTAAATTGAATTTCAGAAAGGCAAAGTTTGTGCAGATGCGGCAAAGGCTTCAGAAAGTAAACTGGAAGGAAGTGCTTGACATCGAGTCAGTTGAGAAACAATGGGGTCAATTTAAAGAGGTAATACACACAGTGCAGGAAATGTTCCTACCCAAGACCAGGAGAAGCAATAAAAGCAATAGATCAACTACATGGATAATTAAAGATATACATAAGAATTATTGAAGAAAGACAGCAATATAAAGAATAAATAAAAAATAGTAATGAAGTTAACCGTAGGGCATTGAAAATATGAAAGGTATAGTAAAGAGGGAAATTCATATTGCCAAAAGGCAGGTTGAGAAGGATATTGTTGGTAATGCTATGACTGACCCCAAGTGATTTTTTCAATACTTTAATAGTAAAAGAAAAGTCAAGGAGGAAATTAAGTGTATTAGGAATAATAGTAAGGTGATAAATTATGCAGAGAAGGGCATAGTGGATACCCTTTGCACATGTTTTGCTGAAGTACTCACCCACAAAAATGTTAATATGCCAATCAGTGTAGAGAAAAGTAAGGTTGTTTTATGTGACTTAGAGATCTTAGAAAGTGAGCTCCTGCTTCAGCTGAAAAGGCTGAAAGTTAATAAACCTCCAGGGCCATCCAACATATATCCAAAGGAACTTAAGGAGGTCTGTGATTATGTATACAAATCCCTAACATATATTTTTTAAAAGTTGGTGAAGACTGGTGAAATCTCTAAGGACTGGAAATGGGTTAACGTTGTCCCAATATAAGAGAAGGGTGACCATACTGACCCTAGTAACTATAGACCTATAGACCCTAGTAAGCTTGATGTCCATCACAGGTAAGATAATGGAAATATTAATAAAGAATGAGGTGGAAAAGTAGCTGATAAGAACAGGCATGTTAGCAGACAACCAGCATGGGTTGAGAAAGGCGAAATCATGTTTTACTAATAAGCTGAAGTTCTATGAGGAGGCAATTAAAAATTTTGATAACAATAGAGTGATTGATATCATTTATTTGGACTTTCAGAAGGCTTTTGACAACGTACCTCATGAGAGGTTAATAATCAAATTACAAGAAGCAGAGATTCAGGATAAGGTGTGTGAATGGGCGCAAAATTGGCTGTAAAACAGGAAACAACGAGTTAAGGTGAGAGCAACACACATAAAAGTTGCTGGTAAACACAGCAGGCCAGGCAGCATCTCTAGGAAGAGGTGCAGTCAACGTTTCAGGGTCTTGGCCTGAAATGTCGACTGCACCTCTTCCTAGAGATACTGCCTGGCCTGCTGCATTCATCAGCAACTTTTATGTGTGTTGCTTGAATTTCCAGCATCTGCAGAATTCCTGTTGTTTGAGTTAAGGTGAGAGGATCATTTTCACACCTAGAAGATGTTAAAAGTGGGGTTCAGCAGGGAGCAGTTTTGGGGGCTGCTGCTGATTTAATTTGCATTAATGATATGGATAAGCACATAACAAATAAACTCATTAAGTTTGCAGATGATGTAAAATTAAGGAGATGGGCTGAAAACATTCAGGCAGCAGAATCAATACAGTTAGATCTGAACAAAATCCAGATTTGGGCAGATAAATGGCAGATGAAAGTTGTAAGTAAATGTAAAATATTACATATAGGAAGTAGAAATATTAGATATAAATATACAATGGGGGTACTTGAGTTAAAAAGTGCTCTGTATGAGAAAGTTTTGGACGTCCTGGTAGACTCATCACGATCAACATCTAGACAATGCACAGAAGTGATTAGGAAGGCTAATAGATTGTTGGGCTATATAATGCGCTCAGTGGGGTTTGCGTCTAGAAATGTTCTCCTTAAGCTGCATAATGTGTTTGTGAGGCCACACCTTGAGTGCTGCATACAGTCTTGGTCTCCCTATTTTGTGAGGGATGTAAAGGAACTGGAGATAGTTCAGGGAAGGACGACAAGACTCATTCCAGCTCTGCAGGGTATGAGCTATTCAGAAAGATTGAAAGAATTAAATCTTTTTCGTCTCAGTAGACGTAGAATGAGAGGAGACATGACAGAAGTGTTCATTATCATTAAGATTATGAGTAAGGTGGACAGCAGTCCTGCTGCTACTTCAAAATTAATCATCAATGAGGACACAGGGTAACAGGTGGAGACTGGTTAAAGGGAGATTTCAGACTAACGTCAGGAAACATTTCTTTACACAGCGAGTTGTGGACACATGGAACAAACTACCTAGTAGTAGTTGAGAGTAGTACCTTAGAGACTTCCAAATCTAAACTCGATGGTTATTTCAGCACAATATGTGAATAGGAATTTGGCAAGCTTTGTTGGACCAAATGGCCTGTTTTTGTCAAGAACTTTCTAATGTTCTACAGCAGAGGTTAATACATTCTTGGTTAGTCAGGGCACCAAAGGTTATGGCGAGAAGGCAAGAGAATGTGGTTCAGAGGGATAATACATCCGTCATGACGGAATGACAGAGCAGACTCGATGGGCTGAACAGCCTGATTCTGCTCCTATGTCTTGTAGTCTCATTGAAACCTACCGAATATCGAAAGGCCTAGACAGTGTTCACATGGAGAGGATGTTACCTATACTGGGAGAGTTTCGGATATGATACAGTTGCCTCATCAAATAGATGCCAGTTCAGTAGAACGTGTAACGTGATTTCTGGGTCACTGGAGGAAATGCCATGAGTAAGTTTGAGGTCAGTTTCATAATTGCCTGCACTGTGACTCATGCTGTCACAAAATAACAAATGTCACAGCGTACATCAGTGACATCAAACCTGATTCTGATCCTGTTAGAATCGTTAATGGGAATGGAGATTGTATCAAGGCTTTAATGCGGTGATAATTTTGTTTTGTAGAGTGATCCAACTCCACTGAATGAATTGGAGCTGATTTCCTCATTCTAGATTCCGGGATTATCCTAGGGTTATATAGGTTGGAAGCCCATCTTATCCGTGCTGACTCAGCAAGTTGCCTACCCAAGGAAGTGGGAATGAAAGGGTTAGAGGAGCATTTGATGGCTCTGGGCCTGTCCTTGCTGGAGTTTAGAAGAATGAAGGGGGAATCTCATTGCAACCTGTCGAATATTGAAAGGCCTAGTCAGCCTGGATGTGGAGAGGATGTTTCCTCTGGTTGGAGAGTCTAGGACCAGAGATGGAGCCTCAGAATGGAGGGATATCCATTTAGAACGGAGATGAGGAGGATTTTCTTTAGCCAGATGGTGGTGAATCTGTGTAATTTGTTGTCACTGGTGGCTAAGGATGCCAGGTTCTTGGGTATATTTAAAGTGGAGGCTAATTAGTCAAAGGCCTTGGAGAGAAGGCAGGAGAATGTAGTTGAGGGGGATAATAACTCAGCCATGATGGAATGGTGGAGCAGACTTATTGAGCCAAATGGCCCAATTCTGCTCCCATGCCTTATAGTCTAATTATGGGACAGCGCAGAAGCATAGTGGTTAACACAACGCTTTACAATAGAGCAACCCAGATTGAATTCCCACCACTGCCTGTAGGGAGTTTATACATTCTCTCTGTGACCGTGTGGGATTCCTCTGGGTCCTCCGGTTTCCTTCTTCAGTCCAAGGATATACCTGCAGATAGGTAAATTGGTCAGTGTAACTTGTCCCGTGATTAAATCAGGGGATTGCTGGGTGATGCAGCTTAAAGTCTGGAAGGGCCCAGTCCACACTGTAATCTCAATAAATGAATACATAAAAATGGGATTGAACACTGGGGGATAGCACCAACCCAGCCTGGTAACTGCTCCAAACTGTCCCCTCCCCCTCCCTCCCACCAGCTCTAACGCCTCTCCAGCCTGGTAACCGCTCCAAACTACCCCACTTCCCCCCCCCCAGCTCAACGCCTCTCTGCGAGCAGCTGTAAAACAGGTGACACTGCAGTCTGAGGCCTAGTCCTCACTATGACCAGGGCCAAGCAGCTGCTCGGCCGTCTGCCCCTGCCGTCTCCCAATAAATCAGTGAATCGGACTTGCAGCATTTCACATGAACAATGTCCAAAAGGGTCTTGTGATCACTGTACACCTCCTTCGCTCACCAACTCCTCCAAAGCCTCTCTGATGCAAGCAGCATCACAATCTGCAGCAAGTCCAGCTCCTTCAGTGTCTCCACCAACCAGCAAGTCACTGATGGGGCACACCTGCAGCACTAAGTTCTTAAAGTCCAGCAGGATCTTGCAGTTATAAAAAATACATTTAAAATGGACAGTAGTTGAAGATTTAACATTGTCACAGCTTCAACCAGCTAAAGCCTATTGCTGGCAAGGTGAGTGGTGTGGGGTTTACACTTTTGCTGAAGCAAGTCAGGAAAGGGGGGCTTTGAGGTTTTAATATTTTTCTGTCACTTATTCTTCAGGATTTTTTCTGTTTTGTGGACGTCTGTGAAGAGAAAGAGTTTCAGGATGTATACTGTATACATTCTCTGATTTTAAACTGAACGTTTGAACCACTGAAGTCACTTAAGTGTCGTAGAGCATTACAGCCTGGATACAGGCCATTTGGCTTAAACAGTCCATGCTGACCACATTGTCCACACAGCTAGTCCCAGCTTCTTGCATTTGACCCATCTCCCCCAGGCCCCAGTTTCCATGTGTCTATCCAAGTGTTTCTTAGATGATACTACTGTACCTGCCTCAACCACGTTCACTGGGAACTCATTCCACACACTCTGAAAGAAGAGGTTGCCCTTAGAACCTTTTTAAATCTCTCTCTCCCCTCCCTTCTCACCCTAAACCTTTAACCCATAGCTTTTAGCTCCCCTACCCTGAGGAAAAGTCCTTTACCGTCCACTGTTTATGCCTCTCACAATTTTGAACATTTTGTTCTCTGTTTCATAGGGTCTCCTCTCATTCTCCATTGTTCCAAAGAATAAAACCTAGCCAGGTTACTCTCTCCCCATACTCAAGCCCTCTAGTCTTGGCCATATCCCATAACGATTCTTTACACTCTTTCCAGTTGAAACCAAGTCTTCCTTATAACAAGGTGACCAAAACTGTGTACTGTCCAAGTGTGGTCACACTAACAACTTATACGCCTGTGATATAATATCTGTTGTTTCAAATTTTGTAAAGTACTGGATGAAAATCTGAACGGTTCAAAGTGACACTTTAACTTTTTGTTAGCTCGCAGCATGTAAGGTGTCTGTACAAGTTAAACCAGTCCTGGGTATGACTCTAAACTGCAACTGGTGATGAGGCTCTGATTGGGGACTTCCAGAACTTTGAGGAAAGTGGATACCCCTTAGTCATTCATTGCTCCCAGGGCCGCTCTGACCCGGAATGATAGCACCTGCAAGGGTTCCTGCTCAGGATACGAGCTAAGGCCAACGGCAGATCCGGCAGGTTCAGTAACTGAACTTATGATGGAGAAGGCGGTTGAGCTAGGACCTCAAATGTCAACGGCTATAGTATGGGCGGATGAACATTTGGGAAGAGAAATGGTTATTTCTTTAGTTCGTCCAATGGTAGGCAATAGCAAACCACCATTGTAATTTGCTAAGAAAACCATGGTCAAATTTACAAAATGTATCACACAACAACAGTGTCAAGAGGATCTTCAAGACAACTCTGAAGATGTTTCGCTCGGTAGGGTTGATTCTGGCCAGCAGGGGATCCCTGACCGTCATCAAGTGACTGCTCATAAAATTAAAGTAACACAAAAGAAAATTATTGCCACTTGGAATGCAAGAACCGTATGTCAAGCAGGAAGATTGGACAATGTGATAAATGAAATGGAAAAACTGAAGATTAACATCATGGGAATTAGTGAAATTCATTGGAAAGGTGTTGGAACATGTCAGATTAGAAATAAAACACTAGTTTATTCTTGTGGAACATCCCATACTAATGGAGTAGGAATTCTTATGGATGAAAACATGGCAAAAAGTGTTTTAGGACATTGGGCAATATCAGAAAGAGTGCTCCTTGTTAGATTCAGAGGACAACCATTTGATTTAGCAATTATACAGGTATATGCACCAACAGATGGAACAAATAAAGATATAGATAAATTCTGTGAAGAGCTTGAACAAGAATGGATGCAAATCTCAAGATATTGTTATTGTCATGGGAGATCTAAATGCTAAAAGTAGGACAAGGTGCTGATGGAAATACCATAGGAAAATTTGGACTAGGCAAAAGAAATGAAAGAGGTGAGAAATGGGTAGAATGGTGCAAGATGAATAATCAGGCCATTATGAATAACTACTTTGAGAACCGTCCAAGACGCCTGTGGACCTGGAAAAGTCCAGGTGATAACACTAGAGATCAAATTGCTTTATTACTATAAACCTAAGATTTAGAAACTCAGTGACTCAATGCAAAACATATCCAGGTGCAGACTGTAATAGCGACTATAACCCCGTAGTATGTCATGTAAAAGTAAAACTTAAAAAACTAAAGAAGCAAAAACCTGAACAATCCCTTGACTACTCACAATTAAAGAAGAAAACTTAAGACAAAAACTTACAATTGAAGTAAGGAATAGATTTCAAAGTCTAGAAATAGAACCTGTTGAAGATGATAGTAATCATTTAGAAATGAAATTTAACTCTAAAGGATGCCTTGGTAGAATCAGCAAAGTCAGTGATTCCTAAAAAAGAAAAAAAGCACAAAGAATAAATGGATGACAGATGAAATCAAAAATCTAATGGAAGAAAGGAGACAGAAGAAAGCAAATCCTATAGAATGCAAGTCCTTGATAAAAAATAGTTAAAAGCTTATGTCAAAAAGCCAAAGAAGAATGGTTAAACCAGGAATGTGAGCAAATAGAAAGAATCCCTATTACTAATCCAAAAAGGTTACATCAACAAATCAAGAATATCACTGGTAAAAAGCTCCTCTGTTCTGCAGGTGGATGTTTGAAAGCAAAGGACAGTACCATTATCATGGAAAAAGATGAGATTATGAACAGATGGACTGCGTATATTCAGGAATTGTTTGAAGATGATCAAGGCGAAAAACCAGAAATTCAGAAAAACACTGAAGGTCCAAGTATTTTAAAATCTGAAGTTCGTAATGCAATAAATAAGATGAAGAAAGGAAAGGCAGCAGGTCCTGATGAATTAGTAATAGAACAAATTATAGCCCTTGAAGATCATGGAATTGAAAAACTTACTGATTTAATCAATGACATTTATGAGACTGGAATAATGCCAGAAGAGATTTTTTAAAAAATCAGTATTTATCACTCTTCCTAAGAAAGCTGGAGCAATAGAATGTGAATTACATAGGACCATAAGTTTCATGAGTCATATCAGCAGGATACTTCTAAGAATTTTAATAACAAGAGCTAAAAGTAAGATACAAGCTGAAATAGGCAAAGAACGATGTGGTTTTGTGAAAGACAAAGGTATAAGAAATGCAATATTGATGTTAAGGATACTATCAGAATGAGCTATTCAAGTGCAAAAAGATTTGTTTGTTTTATCGACTACACAAAAGCATTTGATAAAGTGAAGCACAATAAGTTATTTTAAATATTACAGAAAACTCTAGATCTAGATTCGAAAGACTTCCGCCTAATCAGAAATCTGTACTAGGAACAAACTGCTGCTGTAAGAATAGATGGAGAAGTGAGTCAGTTTACGAAAATCAAGAGAGGTGTTAGACAAGGCTATATTTTCTCCCCTGATTTATTTAATGTGTACAGTGAAACAATATTACAAAAAATAAAAGATATCTTGGGAATCAAAGTTGGCGGTGAAAACATCCATAATTTCAGATATGCAGATGACACTGTGTTAATTGCAAGTATGGAGGAAGAACTACAAAACTTAATTGATATAATTGTTGAAGAAAGTGCAAAAATGGGTCTATCTATCAATTGCAAAAAGACAGTATGTATGGTGATATCCAAAAAGTAGGAGAATCTTATCTGCAGGCTGAGAATAAATGGGAAAGACATAAAACAAGTGCCCTGTAAAGAACTTTTGCTACTTAGGAAGCTGGGTGACATCAGATGGCAGGTGTAACTTGGACACTAAAAGAAGAATAGGGATGGCAAAAGACACCTTTATGAGAATGAAGAGTATACTGACCAATACTAAACTAGGCATGACAACCCGCCTCAGAGTACTGAAATATTACGTTTATCCAGTTATGTTATATGGCTCAGAATGTTGGACAATATCTAGTAACATGAGGTTTAAGTTATTTCATTGTACTTGTGTGCTTATTACCACATCTCCTGGACAATCGAATTGTTTGGGTCTTATGGGTCTGGTCAACCCAGCCCATTACAATACCCCAACTCCTGTACTCAGTGACCTGACTGATGAAGACCAGTGTGTGAGCCTCAGGACTCACCACCAAGTTCAGGGACAGTTATTATCCCTCAACCATCAGGCTCTCGTACCAAGGGGAACAACTTCACTCAACTTCACTTGCCCTATCATTAAAATGCTTCTACAACCAATGGACTCACTATCAAGCATTCTTCATTTCAGGTTCACAATATTTATTTCTTATTTGTTATATCATTTCTTTATTTCTGAATTGGCACAGATTGCTGTCTTCTGCACTCTGGCTGATAACCCAAGTTGGCGTAGTCTTTCATTGGTTCTGTTATGGTTATTATTCTATCAGTTTTTTACTGAGTATGCCAACAAGAAAATGAATTTGAAGGTTGTATATGGTGACATGTATGTACTTTGATAATAGATTTACTTTGACCTTTGTCTTTGGGGCAGCACTTCATGTAGATACTAGACACAACTACTACAAATACCGTCAGATGTTGGCGAAGAAACTCCACCAAGTGGATCCCCGATTTCCTCACTTACAGACCTCAGTCACTACGGGTTGGCAATGTCTTCTCCAGAATCAGTTTGAACTTTGAATCTTTTTTTTTTAACCACCATGTCCATCTGTGATGCAACTTTCAACAAACAGTGTACTTGTCCTCCTAGAGATGAGAAAATCTGCAGATGCTGGAAATCCAGAGCAACACACACACACACACACACACACACACACAATGCTGAAGGAACTCAGCAGGTCAGGCAGCATCTATGGAAAGGAATAAATAGTGGACATTTTGTGCTGAGACCCTTTATCAGGACTCTTTGTACTCCTAGGGCACATTTTGCTGGTGTCTAGTTTTGTTGTCCTGTGAAATATTGTGGGCATGTTATGCTAGTGACAGAATTTGTGGCAACACTTGCAGGTTGTCCCCAGCTCATCCTTGGGTGTATTGACTGTTAACACCAATTATGCATTTCACGGTATGTTTCAGCATTCATGCGATGAATCTGAATCTCAGGTCCTTCTGTTCCACGACACTCCCTAGTGTCCTTCTATTCATTGCACAAATCCTTGGATATATATCAGTATTCCTTCATCAACATCTTCATCATGTGACATGTTATATGATATAAGCAATCTGGCTCCCTTCACCATAATTGTTCTTGGCAAATTTTTCTGCAGAACTGGTTGTCATTGCCTTCTTCTGGGAAATGTCTTTACAAGATTGGTGAACCCAGCCATGATTAATATTTTTCAGAGATTCTCTGCCTGGTGTCAGTGGTTGCATTACCAGGACTTGTGATATGCACCAGCTGCTCATACAACCATCCACCACCTGCTTCCATGGCTCCCATCCCTTACACCTCCTTTGGTAGAGCGGTATCTCAACCGCGATACCCACGTTCATTGTCACGTTCTAAATCCTGGAACACTCTTCTCAGGCAGCATCGTGGAAGTAATATCAGCGTACGGGATACTCAGCGCTGTCTTCTCAATGGCTTGGGTTTCCACCGGGCACTCTGGTTTTCTCCCACAGTCTGAAGACATATGGGGTAGGAGGTTAGTAGAGCAGAGTTGAGAATTGATTTAAAATGGTGGCAAATTTCGAGAGAGTTGTAAAGAAAGCTTTTGGCACGTTGGCCTTCTTAAATCAAAGTATTGAGTACTGGAGATGGGATGTTGTGTTGAAGTTGAATACGATGTCAGTGAGGCCTAATTTAGAGTACTGTGTACAGTTTTGGTTACCAACCTAGAGGAAAGATAGAAATATGATTGAAAAAGTACAGCAAAAATTTGCAGGGATGCTGCCAGGACTGGAGGACCAGAGTTATATGGAAAGATTCAATAGGTTAACAGTGGTCCCCAACCACCGGGCCGCAGAGCATGTGCTACTGGGCCGTGAGGAAACGATATGAGTCAGCTGCTCCTTTCCTCATTCCCTGTCACGCCCACTGTTGAACTTGGACGCACGCGTCATCCCCGTCAGCGCGGGAAGATGATCAACTCCTCGAGCTTGCAAATGACGGCGGGCTGAAAAGTATGTTTGACATAACATCTCTGCTGGCATTCTGGATCAAAGTCAAGGCCAAATATCCTGAGATAGCCACGAAAGCAGTGAAAACGTTGCTTCCATTTCCAACATTTTTCTGCGAAGTGGAGATTTCTGCAGTGAATGCAACGAAAACTAAATTGCGGAATAGACTGGACATAAGGAACCCCATTCGAGTGTCGCCGTCTCCCATCACCCCTCGGTGAGACCGTCTTGTTGCAGGAAAAGAAGCCCAGGGCTCCCACTGATTCAGCGATATTGGTGTGTTGCAATGATTTTATATGTTCATACGGGGAAAATACGTGCTGTGTGTTTAATATTCAAATGTTACTTAAAATGTTATGACACTATTGATTGATATAACCATGTAACAATTACAGCACGGAAACAGGCCAACTCTGCCCTTCTAGTCCGTGCCGAACGCTACTCTCACCTAGTTCCACCGACCTGCACTCAGCCTACAACCCTCCATTCCTTTCCTGTCCATATACCTATCCAATTTTTCTTTAATGATATCAAACCTGCTTCTACCACTTCTACTGGAAGTTTGTTCAACACTTACTTCAAGCTCCCCTGATAATTTACTTATCACTATATTCATTTGAGGAAAATATGCGTTGTGTGTTTAATATTAAATTCGTTAGATAAACCCTTTTAGAAACGAAATTGATTAGCCACTTACCACCTCTATGCCGGTCGTGATTAACCTGCCCTGCCCAGCCAGAGTCGCCGAAAACAATTTTGGGGGGGGGGGAAGAGAGAGGGATCGGCAAGTACACGCATGTGCACTGGTGCCCGCGCAAGGCTTCATGGTCATTGTAGACTTTCTCGGGGTAAACCCCAACAAATTTGACTGCTACCCGTCCCACCCCACCCCCACCCTCCACGGGACGGCCGGTCCGCAAGAATATTGTGAATATTAAACCGGTCCACAGTGCAAAAAAGGTTGGGGACCCCTGGGTTAGGAATTATTCTTTGAAATGTAGAAGATTAAGAGATTTAATAGAGGTATAGATAATTATGAGGGATATAGATAGAAAACATGCAAACAGTCTTTTCCCCTGAGATTGGGTGGGACTACAGTTAGAGGTTAATGGTTAAGGGTGAAAGGTTGAAAAGTTTAAGGTGAACATGAGGGGGAACTTCTTTAGTCAGAGGGGCAGAAGAGCGTGGAATGAACTGTCAGCACAAGTGGTGCATGCGAGCTCGATTTCAATGTTGAAGAGAACTTTGGATAGGTACATGTGTGGTAGGGGTACTGAGGGCTACGGTCCAGGTGCAAGTCCGTGTGAGTCGTTGTTGTTAGGTCGCATCTGGAATTTCCAGCTGGCGGACGCTTTCCCTCCACGCCGCACTGACGTACAGTACTGGGAAATCATGTACGTGGCAAGTGACAGCAGTGGTTGGCCTTTGCCTTCTGCCGGGTGAGTTTAAAGAGATCGGCACCTCTTGCGATGGATGACCAGGATGTCTAAATACCTTGTGCTCTTAGAGCTTCACCACATCTGCTGGCCTGCTTTCTTGACCATTGGACCATTAATCGGTCGCTTCCGCTCAATCCGCCATGGCCGGACTTCACATGCCGGGACAGGCAGATTCCCTACCTCACCGAGGGTCGAAGCCCCGTCGGCTACCTTCACCTGGTTTGGCCCGTCTGCCGAAACGGTTTAACGGGGTGTGGCCGCTGCGCATATTACAACTAGTTAGAGCCACAGGTGAGAGCTGAGCGCCAGGTGGGGAATGGGTCATCGTAAATTGTCCTGTGATTAGCCCGGTATCTAGGCGGTGCGGCTCCTTGAGCCCGAAGTCCCTGTTCCGCACTGTTATTTCTAAATAATAAATTAAAATTATAACTAAGAACGACCAGCAAGTGCCGTCTCTTTCAGCAGCATTAATAGCCCTAAGTGTATAAATAACAAAAAATATTCAGATTTCAAGAGAACGGAAGCAGCAACAAAATAACTTGAGTTAAATTAAAAATTCTCTTACCATAGCCGTCAGAGATTCTTTCCAAGCCGGGTAAGAGATATCGGCCGCTGGAGTCATGCCCATGGCCAATAAGGGCCTCTCTTATAGCCTCGGCACCACACACCACCACCGCAGGGAAGCTGCTGAACCAGAAGGTGAACACGGGGCCATACTGTTCACTCAGCTGTGGTGATACAATGAATGTATATTGTTTTTTAACATGTAATACTCCATACGATGTTCGACAATCAATTTAGCTAGAGGAGAATTAAGACCCATAACAATTTTCCTTTCAGAGACCAAACGGCTTAAGCAGAAAACTGTATTTGTCAATAGGGAGCGGACGGCGAGTTTGTAAAACTGGCCAGAGAAAAGGAATTTTAGAATGGTGAGGGTGGAGCACCCTGGGACGGGTGTGAGACGGGTGGCAGAGAAGGGGTGCCAGGGTCAGGGGGTGGCGTAGTTGTAAACGCATCCAGCCTTGAGACCCCAGGCAAGGTACTTATACTTTATTGTCGCCAAACAATTGATACTAGAACGTGCAATCATCACAGCGATATTTGATCTGATTCCAAACAGCTGGTTTATTGATCATTATAGAACGTCTCTGGTTCTTCCCGTTTCCCAACCCCCTTCCCCTCCCTGCCCCCTTTCCCACTCTCAGTCCACAATAAAGGCCCATATCAGAACCAGGTTATTATAACTCACATATGCCATGAAATTTCTTCTCTTTTTGCGGCAGTATAGTGCAATACATAAAATCACAACAGTACTGTGCAAGACTCTGAGGCACCCTAGCCATATGTATGTGCCTAAGACCTTTGCATTGTACTTTTCAATAGCTAGGTCAAAAACTTCAGAGAAAGAGTGAAGGTCAAGAACTTCAGAGAGGAGAGAATGAACAGATGGTGGAAACCCAAGCAACACGAACAAAATGCTGGAGGAACTCAGCAGTCCAGGCAGTATCTCTGGAAAAGAGTACAGTCTACTCTTTTCCATAGAGCTGCCTGGCCTGCTGAGTTCCTCCAGTATTTTGTGCGTGTTGATAATAGCGAGGTACCGATAATTTGATGCCGTGATTTACATTTGAAAAAAAAATCAGCCCTCTCGCAACTGCTTCGGCGGTTTTATCAATGAAAGCTACCTCGAGTGGAGGAAGTGTTAATAAAAAATACTCTCTGTGTGTAATTTAAATATACAGACATTGTCCCTACCTTGATGAGGGATTTGTGGGGTGCTTTCAAATCCAGTTGGAATAGGTTGCCAACGATCGGGAGGGCAGGGGGACCCAGCGGAAGCCTGCCTTTCTGCCGCTGGTTGTTCTGAAAGAATCTCGCCAGAAGCAGGACGCTCAGTAAAACAACCAACAAAGTTGTCAACGGTTCACCAAAACTCATGGTGACAGATTACGCAGATTCTGAAAAAGAAACAAGAGAGGCTGTATCTCAAAATCCACAGTTGTACCACTTTCACCAGATTCAAACAGTAAACTACTCTTAAATTAAGGGCAATTAAAGTGCCGATTGAAGTTCACACTTCTGTCCATGCTGATGACTTATATATTTGGGTAAGTCTCATTATGGACCGCCCTTCGGAGTTCCTATGCGGCTTTACGTCAGTGGGCGTGAGTTAAGTTCTCAACAAATAAAACTATCGAGAATAAAATGGCCTTCAAAAGGCTGACAATTCCGTATCACCTTCATTGTAAGATAAAAGCTGGGTAAACCGGACCGCAAGCAGCTGAGAATTCCTCCGGCCATCGTTGGAATGTATTGATTCTATGCATTCCGTCTGACTTAAATTCCATTGTAAAGTTGAAAGATCAAATGAATGTTATTACAAAAATTCATATATGTCACCATATACAATCCTGAAATTCGTTTCCACGGGCATACTAAGCAAATCTATAGAATACTAACTCTAACAGGATCAATGAAAGATCAACCAGAGTGCAGAAGACAACAAGCTGCAAATGCAAATATAAATAAATAGCAATAAATAATGAGAACATGAGATAAGGGGTCCTTAAAGTGAGATCATTGGTTGTGGGAACATCTCAATAATGGAGCAAGTGAGTGTAGTTATCCCCTTTTATTCAAGAGTCTGAGATTGAGGGACAGTAACTGTTTTGGCGGTAATGCACCATTAAGCTGGATGCCAACCGCCGTAAAACAAGATACAGACAGACAGACAGTAACTGTTTTTGAACGCAGTGGTGCAAGTCCTGTGTCTTTTGTACCTTCTACCTGATGGCAGCAGTGAGAAGAGACCATGTCCAGGGTGGTGGGGATCTCTGATGATGGATGCTGCTTTCCTACGACAGTGTCTCATGTAGATGTGTTCAATAGTTGGGGGGGGGGGGGCTTTACCCGTGATGGAGTGAGCCAAATTCACTACCTTTTGCATGACATTTCCGTTCAAAGGCATTGGTGTCGCATACCAGGGTATGAGGCATGTTTTGCAGCAGCAGAGAGGCAGGCTTCTCCTGGGTCCCTCCACCCTCTGATTGCTGTCAAGATAGTTTAATGTCATTTCCAGAACATGTGTAAAGGCAAACGAAATGATCGTTACTCTGGCTCTGATGCACTACAACAAAAACCACAATAAGATAGCGAACAAAGCCCAGTCCGTCACAGGTAAAGCCCTCCCCACCATTGAACACATCTACATGAAACATTGCTGCAGGCAAGCAGCATCCATCATCAGGGACAACACCACCCTCCCCAGGACATGCTCTCCTCTCGCTGCTGCCAACAGGAAGAAGGTACTGGAGCCAGCAGATTCAGGAACAGTTACTACCCCTCAAGCATCAGGCTCTTCAACTTCACTCAAAGCAACACACAAAATGCTGGAGGAACTCAGCAGGCCAGGCAGCATGTGTGTATAAACAGTTGACGTTTTGGGCCAAAACCCTTCATCAGGACTGGAAGGAAAGATGAGAAATCAGAGTATGAAGGTGGGGGGGGAGGGGAGGAAAAAGTACAAGGTGGCAGGTGACAGGTGAAACCGGGGGAGGGGAAAGGGTGACCTAAAGAGCTGGGAAGCTGATTGGTGAAAGAGAGAAATTTCTGAGAAGTGGGAATCTGACAGAAGAGGATGGAAGAAAGGGAAAGGAGAAAAGCATCAGAGGGAGCTGATGGATCCCAGCAAGGATACGTGGCTGTGGTTGTGGGTCACTCAACTTCACTTGCCCCATCATTGAAATGTACCCTTATTCAAGGACACTCCATCACATGCTCTCCATATTTATTGTTTATTTATTTATCATTACTCTTTTTTTCTGTTTGTATTTGAATAGTTTGTTGTCTTCTGTACTTGGTTGAATTCCCAATTTGATGTGATTTTGTTCTGGTTATTATTATTTTATTATGGATTTATTGTGTATGCCTGCAAGAAAATGAATCTCAGGGTTGTATATGGTGACATACTGTATATGTATCTTGATAATAAATTTACTTTGAACTTTGACTTTGGGACAGAACTTCATGTAGATACTAGAGGCAACTACTGCAAATACCGTGAGCTTTTGGAGTAAAAACTCCACTAAGTGGATCCTCGATTTCCTCACTTACAGACCTCAGTCACTACAGGTTGGCAACATCTCCTCCACAATTGCTTTGAACGTTGAGTTAGCTTTGATTTACAATTGAAAATATGTTTGATGTCAACTTGGATCTCATTAAATCAGTCCAGGTGTCCAAACAGAAAAAATAAAACCACTGTAAACATGCTGAGTCAGTATCGTTATGTATCCCTAGGGGTCATATTTTTTTTTATGGACTATACCTTTTAAAAGAGAGAGAGAGTGTTCAACACAAGCACGTTGTTATTAAGAGAGAAAGGCGAAGACTGCTTTGAGATGGTGTTATAGTTTCTCTGCGGCATGTTTACACTTCTGCAAGGACACTGGCAGCTTATAAGTTCTTACAGAGAGAGAAGGGAGGAGCTATTTGATGGACAGCTGGTGTTCAGCATGGTGAGGTAAATAGAAGGTCAGATGATAGACTCACAGACACATGGTTTTGGACACTGGATGAGCTTTATTGTGCCCGCAGAAACGTGGGTTTTTGGAGGATGGATCAGTGGCTCTCGCAGCGTGGAAAAGGTGTGACCAGTGGGGAGTTATTTGTGTGTCTCACCCTCACATGGGTTGATAATACCACCACAGAAGAAGAGTTCCCTTTGTTGTGGTCACATTTGTTGACTTTAAAGGAAGAGAAGAGGGGAGAGGAAGGTTTGAAACAGAAGAAACCTAGTGACAGAGAGGTCACTGTTTGGACTCTCTCCCTCAAAGTAGCTTGTAAGGGTGAGTTTGAGTCCCATTCGAATACAAAGGTGTGACTGTCACATAGTTAATCCACAAGGGTGAGTTCTCTGGTGAGGGGAGTACCTTTGTGAATATCACTTGTGTGTTACCCTTGTTTGGGTGTGGTGGTTCACTGAAGAAAGGCACCCCTGTGGCAAATCACCGTTGGAGTTATTTTGTATATCATGGAACTGGTTAAATGGCTATCACGTTGTGTGTTTGTGGTTGGTTCCCTTGAAGACGGTCCCTTTAGTGATAGACTACTGTTGGTGATAATCCATATGTGGATTCTGTTTGAATATCCTGTGGCCACCACTTTGGAATGACCTGTAGCTGAATTCGGGTGTGGTACCACTTGTGTTGAAAGGATATTCGTTGAAGATCACTGTCGGTGATACTTCGTGTGTGCAGTGGAACAACTTCGGAGATAAAACCTACTACTATTGTTATTTTGTATTGCTGTCGTGGAATCTGTGAAATATCGACGTAATTGCCTTCTCTCGACGTTTAACCTGGATTACAAATCTCTCTCTGTCTCCATCACTACTCAACTGAATACCACGAGCTGAACTGAACTTTACTCATCACCATAAGACTGTACCTATTTACCCCTAGGCTTGAAGAAGCTTGGTTTCTATATTTCCACACTTATATTGCTAACCTGTTTGATATATCTGCATTTATATTACTGAATTGCGTAGTTACTAATAAATAATATTAGTGAATAGCAATACCAGACTCCACAGTGTTTTCCATTTCTGCTGGTTCGTTAACCCATCACGGGGTATGTGACAGTATATACGAGTGAGGAGTAGCCTCAAAATATGAGTGTGGGAAAGCTGGTGGAGTTTTGGATTGTTCACAGTACATTTATTATCGAAGTATGTGTAGTATATACAACCTTGAGATTCGTCTCCTTACAGGCAGCCACAAAACAACTGAACCTGAAAGAACCCATTTAAAAAAGGCCATCAAACAGCTAATGTGCAGCAAAAAACAAATGGTGCAAACAATAAAAGAAAGCAAATAAAATTCAGAACTGAAGTTTGTGAAAGTAAGTCCACAGCCACAAAGCCAGTCATCACTGCAGCCAATATAGGAGCCTGTTTTAGCCACAGTTCAGCATAGAGATGGGTAAACCTCGTGGAACAGTGAGCTGAACCAGTCTGTCCCTCGTCTCCAGCCCCCACACCCTGACCTTTCCAATCTCCGGCCCTGACACCGGGACCTTTTCAACGTGGCCCAGTACCTATATCACCCAAACCTCAGGTCGTTAGTCACTCTCAGACCTGGGCCCTGCCGTTTCGATACACTTTATTTCTTGAGGTGTAGTGTGGAATAGGCCCTTCTGGCCCTTTGAGACGCAGAGCCTGGCAATGCCAACTTAACCCTAATCATGGGACAATTTACAATGAGCAATGAACCTACTAAATGGTGTGTTTTAGGACGGTGGGAAGAAACTGGGTAGCGCAGTAGCGTAGTTGTTAGCACAACCCTTTACAGTAGTGGTGACCTGCGTTCAATTCCCGCCACTGCCTGTAAGGAGTTTGTAATTTCTCCCTGTGACTGCGTGGGTTTCCTCCAGGTGCTCTGGTTTCCTCCCACAGTCCAAAGATGTACCGGTTGGTAGATTAATTGGTCTTCGTAAATTGCCCTGGATTAGGTTAGGATAAAATCTGGGGATTGCTGTGCAGTGTGGTTTGAAGTGTCAGAAGGGCCTATTCCATGCTTTATCTCAATAGAGTCATAGAAAAGTACAGCATAAAATCAGGCCCCTTGGCCCATCTAGTCCATGCTGAACCATTAAAACTGCCTAATCCGATCGACCTGCACCGGGAGCACAGCCCTCCGTACCCCTGCCATCCATGTACCTATCCAAACTTCTCTTAAATGTTGAAATCGAGCTCGCATGCACCACTTGTGCTGGCAGCTCATTCCACACCCTCACCACCCTCTGAGTGAAGAAGGCTCCCTTCATGTTCCCCTTGAACTTTTCACCTTTCACCCGTAAACCATGATTCCTGGTTGTAGTCCCACCCAACCTCAGTGGAAAAAGCTTCTACACCCCTCACAATTTTGTATACCTCTATCAAACTGCCATGAATCTTCTACGTTCCAAGGAATAAAGTCTTAACCAATTTAATCTTTCCTTCTAACTCAGGTCCCCCAGTCCCGCAACATCCTTGTAATGAATTTCGTGAAGATAATGAAGTTCAGTTTGTGTTGAGAGTGAGTAAATTTTGAACAGGTGGATCCTGTCATTTTAATGATGGGCTTAGACATCATAGACAAATAGTCAAATCATATCTACATTTCACTGTTTCTCTGGTTCAAAGGTAAATTTAATATCAGAGAATGAATACAGCACACAACCTGGTCTGATCAGGGGCAGTCAGCATTGCTTTGTGAAGGGCAAATCGTGTCTAACTAGCCTGATAGAGTTCCTTGAGGAGGTGACCAGGCATATAGATGAGGGTAGTACAGTGGATGTGATCTATATGGATTTTAGTAAGGCATTTGACAAAGTTCCACACAGTAGGCTTATTCAGAAAGTCAGAAGGCATGGGATCCAGGGAAGTTTGGCTAGGTGGATTCAGAATTGGCTTGCCTACAGAAGGCAGAGGGTCATGGTGGAGGGAGTACATTCGGATTGGAGGGTTGTGCCTAGTGGTGTCCTACAAGGATCGGTTCTAGGACCTCTACTTTTCGTGATTTTTATTAATGACCTGGATGTGGGGGTAGAAGGGTGGGTTGGCAAGTTTGCAGACGACACAAAGGTTGGTGGTGTTGTAGATAGTGTAGAGGATTGTTGAAGGTTGCTGAGAGACATTGATAGGATGCAGCAGTGGGCTGAGAAGTGGCAGATGGAGTTCAACCCAGAGAAGTATGAGGTGGTATACTTTGGAAGGACAAACTCCAAGGCAGAGTACAAAGTAAATGGCAGGATTCTTGGTAGTGTGGAGGAGCAGAGGGATCTCAGGGTACATGTCCACAGATCCCTGAAAGCTGCCTCACAGGTAGATAGGGTAATTAAGAAAGCTTATGGGGTGTTAGCTTTCATAAGTCGAGGGATAGAGTTTAAGAATTGCGATGTAATGATGCAGCTCTATAAAACTCTGGTTAGGCCACACTTGGAGTACTGTGTCCAGTTCTGGTCGCCTCACTACAGAAAGGATGTGGCATTGGAAAGGGTACAGAGGAGATTTACCAGGATACTGCCTGGTTTAGAGAGTATGCATTATGATCAGAGGTTAAGGGAGCTAGGGCTTTACTCTTTGGTGAGAAGGAGGATGAGAGGAGACATGTGATAGAGGTATACAAGATATTAAGAGGAATAGATAGAGTGGATAGCCAGCGCCTCTTCCCCAGGGCACCTCTGCTCAATACAAGAGGACATGGCTTTAAGGTAAGGGGTGGGAAGTTCAAGGGAGATATTAGAGGAAGGTTTTTAACTCAGAGAGTGGTGGTTGGTGCGTGGAATGCACTGCCTGAGTCAGTGGTGGAGGAAGATACACTAGTGAAATTTAAGAGACTACTAGACAGGTATATGGAGGAATTTAAGGTGGGGGGTTATACGAGAGGCAGGATTTGAGGGTTGGCACAATATTGTGGGCCGAAGGGCCTGTACTGTGCTGTACTATTCTATGTTCTATGTTCTAAAACAGGGAAACCCCATAGAATGATAGAAACATCAAGCCCCAAAGACGCTCCAACTCCTTTCACTCAAGCAGCAGCAAAAGTATCAACCATCCCCCCCCAACTCGCACCAGCAGAAGAATCGATTCCACCCCCCCCCCACTCCACCATGCAAGGAGCAGCAGAAATACCAAAGAGCCTGTTAATCAGGAGTCCATCAACATACAGTTCACAAACCAGCACTTCGGTATCTCAGACAGGCTGTCCAACCGGTCCCCCCAACCACCCCCCCCCCGTCAAACTACAGTTCACAAATCAGCCCTTCAGTATCTCAGACAGGCTCCCTCTCCCACCACCCCCCACTCCCTCTAACCCTCCCCCCATATCCCCTCAAGCTACAGGTCACAGGACAGAAGGTTAGACCATAAGCCATACTGTAGGTACAGAATTAAACCATTCGGGCTATCTGCTCTGCCATTCCATTGTAGCTGATTTATTTTCTCCTCTCAACCCCATCCTTCTGCCTTCTCCCTGTAATCTTTGCCACCTATGGCAATGAATTCCATAGATCACCACCTTCTGACTAAAGATATTCCTTCTCATCTCCATTCTAAATGGACATCTCTCAATTCTGAGGCTGTGTCCTCTGGTCTATGGAGTGTTGAACGGTGTCAACAGAGTGGATGTGGAGAAGATGTTTCCTATGGTAGGGGGGTCTAAGACCAGAAGTCCAAAAAGAGAGCAAAAAAAAGGGGAAAAAAGCAGTTAAGTAGTGTTCATGGGTTCATTGTCTGTTCAGAGATCTGATGGCAGAGGGAAGAAACTGTGCCTCAAGCAGTGAGTGTGTGTCTTCAGGGTCCTGTACTTCCTTCCTGATGGTAGTAATGAGAACAAAGCAAATCTTGGATGGTGACGGTGATGTTGAATGATGGCACCTTCTTGAGACATCACCTATTTGAGATGTCCTCAATGTTGGGGAGGTTTCAATGAGATTCCCCCCCCACCCCATTCTTCTAGATTACAGTAAATTCAGACCCACAGCCATCAAACACTCCTTGTACATTAACCCTTTCATTTCTAGTTCCTTGGGTAGGCAACTTGCTGAGTCAGAATGGTCAAGCTGGGTTTCCAATCTGTATAATTCTAGGTTGCTATGGATAACATAATAATCCCAGTATCCAGGATGAGGAAATCAGCTCCAATTCATTCAGCGGAGTTGGATCACTTTACGAAACAAAACTGTCACTGCACTAAACCCCTGATACAATCTCCATTCCCATCAACGGTTCTAAGAGGATCAGAATCGGGTTTAATGCCGTTGACAAACATTGCGAAACTTATTGTTTTGTAACATTAGAAGAGAGTGACAGCAGTCACATTGTGGGCAATTATTAATCTGACCTTGAATATGCTGATAACATTTTCTCCAGTAACCCAGAACACAGATTAAACATTCTATCAAACTGACATCTGAAAGGGAAAGTTATCGAATCAGAAACTCTCCCACAATGGGTAATATCTTCTCCACGTGTAATCTATCTAGGCCTTTCAATGATATCATAAGACACAGGAACAGAATCAGACCATTCAGCCATCGAGTCTGCTCTGCTGTTCCATCATGGCTGATTTATTATCCCTCTCAATTCCATTCTCTTGCCTTCCCGCCATAACCTTTGACACTCTTACTAATGAAGAACCTATTAACCCCTGTTTTAAATATACCCAGTGACTTGGCCTCCACAGCTGACTGTGGCAACAAATTCCACAGATTCACCACTCTCAGGATAAAGAAATTCCTCCTCATCTATCTTCTAAAGGGACATCCTTGTACTCTGTGCTCTTTGGTCCTAGACTGTACAGTTCCTATAAAAAGTGGATTTAATTTGGCTTTTTTGACACTGATCAACAGAAAAAGACTCTTTCGTGTCAAAGTGAACACAGATCTCTAAAAAGAAATCTGAATTAACTACAAATATAAAATACAAAATAATTGATTGCGTAAGTATCCAACCCCTTCTCCGCCTTAGATGTACCCAATGACTTGGTCTCCATAGCTGCCTGTGGCAACAACTTCCACAGATTTCTTCACCCCCTGGCTGAAGAAATTCCTCCTCATCCCTGTTCTAAAGTGACATCCTTGCATTCTGAGGCTGTACCCTTTGGTCCTAGACTATACAGTTCCTATAAAAAGTATTCATCTCCTCTTAGAAGTTTGCATGTTTTATTGTTTTACAACATTGAAACACAGAGGATTTAATTTGGCTTTTTAGACACTGATCAATAGAAAAAGTTCATGTCAAAATGAAAGTCACAATCAGAATCAGGTTTATTATCACCGGTATGTGATGTGAAATTTGTTAACTTAGCAGGAGCAGTTCAATGCAATACATAATCTAGCAGAGAGAAAAAAATAAATAAATAAAATAAAAAAATAATATTAATAAATAAACAAGGAAAACAATTATGTATATTGAATAGATTTTTAAAATGTGCAAAAACAGAAATACTATATATTAATAAAAAGTGAGGTAGTTTCCAAAGCTTCAATGTCCACTTAGGATTCGGATGGCAGAGAGGAAGAAGCTGTTCCTGACTCGCTGAGTATGTGCCTTCAGGCTTCTGTACTTCCTTCCTGATGGTAACAGTGAGAAAAGGGCATGCCCTGGGGGTTGGAGGTCCTTAATAATGGACGCTGCCTTTCTGAGACGCCGCTCCCTAGTGATGTCCTGGGTACTTTGTAGGCTAGTGCCCAAGATTTACAACCTTCTGTAGCTTCTTTCGGTCCTGTGCAGTAGCCCCTCCATAACAGACAGCAATGCAGCCTGTCAGAATGCTTTCCACGGTACAACTATAGGAGTTTCTGAGTGTATTTGTTGACATGCCAAATTTCTTCAAACTCCTAATAAAGTATAGCCACTGTCTTGCCTTCTTTATGACTACACCAATATGTTGGGACCAGGTTAGATCCTCAGAGATCTTGACAGTCAGGAACTTGAAGCTGCTCACTCTCTCCACTTCTGATCCCTCTATGAGGATTGGTATGTGTTCCTTCATCCCACCCTTCCTGAAGTCCACATTCAGCTCTTTTATCTTACTGACATTGAGTGCCAGGTTGTTGCTGCAGCACCATTCCACTAGTTGGCATATCTTACTCCTGTATGCCCTTTTGTCACCACCTGAGATTCTACCAACAATGGTTGTATTGTCAGCAAATTTGTAGATGGTATTTGAGCTATGCCTAGCCACACAGTCAGTCATGGGTATAGAGAGAGTAGAGCAGTGGGCTAAGCACACACGCCTGAGGTGTGCCAGTGTTGATCGTCAGCGAGGAGGATATATTATCATCAATCTACACAGACTGGGATCTTCCAGTTAGGAAGTTGAGGATCCAATTGCAGAGGGAGGTACAGAGGCCCAGGTTCTGCAACTTCTCAAACAGGATTGTGGGAATGATGGGAGTGATCAAAATTAATTACAAATATAAAACAGAAAATTCACCCTCTTAAAGTCAGTATTTGGTAGATGCACCATTGGCAGCAATTTCAGCCTTGAGTCTGTGTGGATAGGTCTCTATCAACTTTGCACATCTGACGCTGCAATTTTTGCCCATTATTCTTTACAAAACTGCTCATGCTCTGTCAGATTGCATGGGAATCATGAGTGAAAAGCTCTTTTCAAGTCCAACCAAAAATTCCTAATTGGATTAAAGTCTGGACTCTAACTTGGCCACTCCAATGTAGCTTTGGCTTTATGCTTGGGATGATTGTCTTGCTGGAAAAAAAATCTTCTCCCAAGTCACAGTTCGCTTGCAGACTGCATCAGGTTTTTCTCCAGGATTTCCCTGTATTTTGCTGCACTCATTTCCCTTTCTATCTTCACAAGCCTTCCGGGGTCTGCTGCAATGAAGCATCCCCACAGCATGATGCAGCCACCACCATGCTTCACAGTAAGGATGGTGTGTTTTTGAGGATGTGTGGTGTTTGACTTAAGCCAAACATAGCGTTTAGTCTGATACTAAAATGCTCAATTTTGGTTTCAGCCCATTGGACCTTCTTCCAGCTCACTTCAGAGTCTCCCAAATGCCTTCTGGCAAACTCTAGCCGAGATTTCCTGTGGGTGTTTTTTCAACAATGGCTTTCTCTTTGGCACTCTTTGGTGACGCACCCGGCAACAGATGTTGGATACACAGTCTCTCCCATCTCAGCCACTGCAGCTTGGGACTCCTCCAGAAGTGTCATAGGTCTCTTGGTGGCCTCCCTCACTAGTCCCCTTCTTGCACGGTCACTCAGTTTTTGAAGATGGTCTGCTCTAGGCAGATCTACAGCTGTGCTCTATTCCTTCTATTTCTTGATGATTGACTTAACTGTACTCCAAGGATATTCGGTGATTTGGAAATTTTCCTATATCCATCTCCTGACTTGTGCTTTTCAATAACCTCTTTTGTGGAGTTGCTTAGAGTGCTCTTTTGTCTTCATGGTGTAGTTTTTACCAGGATACTGACTGACCAACAGTTGGACCTTCCAGATACAGGGGTATAGTTACTACAATCAATTGAAACGTTAACTGCATATGGTGATCTCTGTTTAACTATTTATATGATTTCTAAAACCAATTGGCTGAACCAGTGATTAATTGGTGTGACATATTAAAGGGGTTGAATACTTATCCAATCAACTATTTTGTGTTTTGTAGTTGTCATTAACTCAGATCACTTTGTAGAGATATGTTTTCACTTTGACACAGCAATACAACATGAAAACTTTTAAGGGGTGGGTGTGTGAATATTTTCTATGGGCACTGTTCAAGTCCTCTCTATCTAGGACTTTCAATATTTGACAGGTTTCAATTAGATGCACCCTCATTCTTCTAAGCTCCAGTGAGTACAGACCCAGAGCCATCAAACAGTCCTTTTACATTAACCCTTTCATTCCCAATTCATCAGGTCAGCAACTTGCTGAGTCATCACTGACATTTTGGGCTTCCAATCTATATAACTCTAGGATACTATGGATAATCCAATAATCCCAGGATCTAGGATGAGGAAATCAGCTAAAATTCATTCAGTGGAGTTGGATCACTGTACAAAACAAAACTGTCACCACACTAAACCCCGGACTCAATCTCCATTCCCATTAACAATTCTAACAGGATCAGAATCGGCTTTAAGGTCACAAAAATACAGTGTGAAATTTGTTGTTCTGTGGCAGTAGTGCAGAGCAGGAGTCACAGTGCGGGCAATTATTAAACTGGCCTTAAACTTGCTCGTGACATTTTCTCCAGTTACCCAGAACACAGATTAAACATCCTATCAAACTGGCATCTCTTTGATAAAGCAAACACAATTGAAATCAGCTTTAATATCACTGGTATTGGTCATGAAATTTGTTGTCATGCAATTGTTATACAAGCAGTACATTGCAATGCATAATAAAAACTAAATTTCAGTACGAAGTCTATACGTATATACTAAAAAAGTTGAATTAAATAAGTAGTGCAAAAATAGAAATATAAAGTAGGGAAATGGTGTTCATGGGTTCAATGTCCATTCAGAAATCTGATGGCAGAGGGAAAGAAGCTGTTCCTGAATCGTTGAGGTGTGCTGTCAGGCTCCTGTACCTCCTTCCTGATGGTAGCAATGAGAACAGGGCATGTCCTGGGTAATGGGAGTCCTTGATGATGGATGCTGCCTTTTTGAGGCATCGCGCCTTGAAGATGTCCTGGATGCTATGGAGACTGGTGCCTATGATGGACTGACTGAGTTTACAACTCTCTGAAGCTTTTTTTCTGATCCTGTGCAGTGCTCCCCATAGAATGCTGTCCATGCTATATCTGTAGAAATTTGCCTGTCTTTGGCAAGATGCCAAATCTCCTTGAATTCCTAACTAAATGTAGCTGCTGTCGTGCCTGCTTTGTAAATGCATCAATATGTTGGGCCGTGAATAGTGTTATGTACCCCGTAACTGGGTTGCCAAACCAGCAGAAATAGACCACTTAGTTGGAGTCTGGATTACCGGATCTAAAAAAGTTTTATTAAAGAAATAAGTAACACAGTACTCTAATCGTAAGGATGTAAATGCAACAGGTTAGCAATGATAAAACACACATGTACACAGAACTAGGATAATAGGAATCAATCACGCTCTATCACAGTCTAGGGGTAAAATGATCAGTCTCAAGTGACGCGGAGTTCAGTTCAGCTTAGTACAGTTCGCAGTAATCGCTGTTGTGCTGTTGGAGAGAGAGAGAGAGGATGATATGCAAATCTGATTCAGACAGACCTTTGTTCTTCGCAGTTAGCTTTCGGGCGAACCCTTTTGATGTCTTCTGTGGTCACCGACTGTGACCCCTCCGTTCCGGATATGACCGTTCTTCCGTGGTGAACCCGGCACCCAGGCAAGGGCGGACACACACACCAGGTTCCCATCGATCGTACCCTTTTCACCCTGTGTGTCTATGGTCGGTTCCCCCGACCAGACCTCCAACTCCTACCAACTTGTGGGGGAACACCGCTTTTCCAAGGTGTCATTATCTCGCGATCTCGTGGTGTCTGTCTTGCCTTAGCGAACCTGTTCTTTTTATCCCCCTGCTGGGGTATCACCTGTCCATCAAACTTCAAACAGTTCAGGTTCAAAGCAATCGGTCTGTCAATACTTGGACTAGTGTCTCTTTCTGTTATCTCTCTCTCCTCTTTCATTAACATTTTGAATGTTTCTCCATTGTCTCACTTGTCTCTCTCATGAGCATCAATTTTCTGATAACCTGGTTTTTCGTCACAATAGATCCTCAGAGATATTGACACCCAGGAACTTGAAATTGCTCCCTCTTTCCACATTGAGCCCTCTATAAGGACTGTTTTGTTTTCCCTCATTTTACCCTTTCTGAAGTGCAAAATCAGTTACTGATGTTAAGGGCACAGTTGTTGCTGCAACACCACTCAACCTCACTCCTGTACGCCTCCTCGTCACCATCTGAGATTCCGTGAACAATAGTTGTGTTGTCAGTAAGTTTATAGATGGGTCTGGAGAGAGTGGAGAAGTTGGCTAAGCACGCGTTAATGAAATGCGTCAGTTGTTTGTCACTGAGGCAGAACTGTTATTTCCAATCCAGTGAGGAAGTTGACGACCCAGTTGCAGAGAGAGATACTGAGCCCCAGGGGTTGGAGCTTTTTCATCAGACCTGTAGGAATGATTGTGTTAGATGCTGGGCTGTAGTTAATATACAGAAACCTGACATAAACATTGACACTGCCCCGGTGATCCAAGACCCCCTTAAGATGGCTTGGACAGAGTGAATCCATAATCTGAATCAGAGTCAGAATCAGTCTGTTATCACGGACATATGTCGTGAAATTTGTTGATTTTTGATTTTCTTTTTTTATTGAAGGAATGACACAATACAGAATATATAATGGATTACATTTTCCTCCATTTTGCTTTTATATCGTACCCCCAAACAAACCTCCCCCCACCCACCGTCCCCAAACATACCATGGCAGCTAATATATTTACAACACAACAATTCACAAATACAAATACGAACATTTCACAACCATACCCCCACACTACTTCAAGACGACGGCTCACACACATCTGCAACGTGTCAGATGATCCAAAATACACTCAGGTTTACAATTCATCAACCACCCTGTGAGGTAAATTATAAGCGTGTTAAATGGGAGGCAACTTCCCAAGTACAATCAAATGCCCTCAACTAGTAGGCAATTCCTTAAGACTCCTAAAACATGATAAGAAAGGTCCCTATTTCGAATAGAACTTTTTCACAGACCCCCCTCAAAGTGAATTTAATCTTTTCTAATTTCAGAAAAAACATTACACCTTCTAACCAAGCAGCAGCAGATGGGGGAGTGGCAGATTTCCAAACCAGCAAAATTCTCCTACAGGCCAATAGCGATGTAAATGCAATGGTATCTGACTGGCTTGCATTTAAACCCAAATCATCATCTGCCACACCAAATACAGCTATAAGTAGGCAAGGTCTCAGTTTCACCCCCAAAACCTCACTGATAATTTTAAAAACCAGTGCCCATTAGCCATCAAGCCGAGGGCATGACCAAAATGCATGTACTAAACTAGCCGGAGAGAAGGAGCACCTGTCACAGCCAGCGTCTGTCCCAGGGTGTATGTCTGCAAGTCTGGCTTTACTTAAATGTACCCTGTGTAAAACTTTAAATTGTATGAGCCCCAATCTAGCACATGATGATGAGAAATGGACCCTATTCAATAATTTTGCCCAGTATTCCTCAGCCAGATCCATACCGAGGTCATCCTCCCACCTACTCTTAGTTTTGTTTAGATCTTGAACTCCCAAAGACATCAGCTGAGAGTATAGTTCAGAGATCACCCCTTTATTGTTAAAGCTAAGAGTGAGTTTTTCCCATAACATGGCAGGTGGTAGATCAGGAAAAGAGGGAAATTTTTCCTTGACAAAGTGGCGAATCTGCAGGTATTTAAAAAAATGATTATGCGGAAGGCCATACTTACCGCGCAGGTACTGTTGGGGGGGACAGCTTACCTGGGAGAAGCGACAGTGGCCATGCCTTCGCCACAGAGTCCGGCCCTGTAGCTCAGAAGGGTAGGGAAAGGAAGAGGAGGGCAGTTGTAATAGGGGACTCGATAGTGAGGGGGTCAGATAGGCGATTCTGTGGACGCAGTCAGGAGATCCGGATGGTAGTTTGCGTCCCTGGTGCCAGGGTCTGGGATATTTCTGGTCGCGTCCAAGATACCCTGAAGTGGGAGGGTGAGGAGCCAGAGGTCGTGGTACATATAGGTACCAATGACATAGGTAGGGAAAGGGCAGAGGTCCTGAAAGGAGAATATAGGGAGTTGAGAAAAAGGACCGCAAAGGTAGTAATCTCGGGATTACTGCCTGTGCCACGCGACAGTGAGAGTAGGAATGCAATGAGGTGGAGGATAAATGCGTGGCTGAGGGATTGGAACAGGGGGCAGGGATTCAAGTTTTTGGATTATTGGGACCTCTTTTGGCATAGGTGTGACCTGTACAAAAAGGACGGGTTACACTTGAATCCTAGGGGGACCAATATCCTGGCGGGGAGATTTGCGAGGGCTGCTGAGGTGACTTTAAACTAGAATGGTTGGGGGGTGGGAATCAAATTAAAGAGACTAGGAGAGAGGAGGTTAGTTCACAACAGGGGGATGGGAACCAGTGCAGAGAGACAGAGGGGTGTAAAGTGAGGGTAGAAGCAAAAAGTAGTAAGGAGAAAAGTAAAAGTGGCAGGCCGACAAATCCAGGGCAAGCATCAAAAAGGGCCACTTTTCAACATAATTGTATAAGGGCTAAGAAAGTTGTAAAAGCGCGCCTGAAGGCCTTGTGTGTCAATGCAAGGAGCATTCGTAATAAGGTGGATGAATTGAAAGTGCAGATTGTTATTAATGAATATAATATAGTTGGGATCACAGAGACATGGCTCCAGGGTGGCCAAGGATGGGAGCTCAACATTCAGGGATATTCAATATTCAGGAGGGATAGACATGAAAGAAAAGGAGGTGGGGTAGCATTGCTGGTTAGGGAGGAGATTAATGCAATAGAAAGGAAGGACATTAGCCGGGAGGATGTGGAATCGATATGCGTAGAGCTGCATTACACTAAGGGGCAGAAAACGCTGGTGGGAGTTGTGTACAGGCCACCTAACAGTAGTAGTGAGGTTGGGGATGGTATTAAACAGGAAATTAGAAATGTGTGCAATAAAGAAACAGCAGTTATAATGGGTGACTTCAATCTACATATAGATTGGGTGAACCAAATTGGTAAGGGTGCTGAGGAAGAGGATTTCTTGGAATGTATGCGGGATGGTTTTTTGAACCAACATGTTGAGGAGCCAACTAGAGAGCAGGCTATCCTAGACTGGGTATTGAGCAATGAGGAAGGGTTAATTAGCAATCTTGTTGTGAGAGGCCCCTTGGGTAAGAGTGACCATAATATGGTGGAATTCTTCATTAAGGTGGAGAGTGACATAGTTAATTCAGAAACAAAGGTTCTGAACTTAAAGAAGGGTAACTTTGCAGGTATGAGACGAGAATTAGCTACGATAGACTGGCGAATGACACAAAGGGTTGACGGTGGATATGCAATGGCAAGCATTTAAAGATTACATGGATGAACTACAACAATTGTTCATCCCAGTTCGGCAAAAGAATAAATCAAGGAAGGTAGTGCACCCGTGGCTGACAAGGGAAATTAGGGATAGCGTCAATTCCAAAGAAGAAGCATACAAATTAACCAGAAAAAGTGGCTCACCTGAGGACTGGGAGAAATTCAGAGTCCAGCAGAGGAGGACAAAGGGCTTAATTAGGAAGGGGAAAAAAGATTATGAGAGAAAACTGGCAGGGAACATAAAAACTGACTGTAAAAGCTTTTATAGATATGTGAAAAGAAAAAGATTGGTTAAGACAAATGTAGGGCCCCTACAGATGAATTGATTATGGGGAGCAAGGACATGGCAGACCAATTGAATAACTACTTTGGTTCTGTCTTCACTAAGGAGGACATAAATAATCTTCCGGAAATAGTAGGGGACAGAGGGTCCAGTGAGATGGAGGAACTGAGGGAAATACATGTTAGTCGGGAAGAGGTGTTAGGTAAATTGAAGGGATTAAAGGCAGATAAATCCCCAGGGCCAGATGGTCTGCATCCCAGAGTGCTTAAGGAAGTAGCCCAAGAAATAGTGGATGCATTAGTGATAATTTTTCAAAACGCTTTAGTTTCTGGACTAGTTCCTGAGGATTGGAGGGTGGCTAATGTAACCCTGCTTTTTAAAAAAGGAGGGAGAGAGAAACCGGGGAATTATAGCCCGGTTAGCCTAACATCGGTGGTGGGGAAAATGCTAGAGTCAGTTATCAAAGATGTGATAACAACACATTTGGAAAGCGGTGAAATCATCGGACAAAGTCAGCATGGATTTGTGAAAGGAAAATCATGTCTGACGAATCTCATAGAATTTTTTGAGGATGTAACTAGTAGAGTGGATAGGGGAGAACCAGTGGATGTGGTATATTTGGATTTTCAGAAGGCTTTTGACAAGGTCCCACACTGGAGATTAGTGTGCAAACTTAAAGCACACGGTATTGGGGGTAAGGTATTGATGTGGATAGCAAATTGGTTGGCACACAGGAAGCAAAGAGTGGGAATAAACGGGACCTTTTCAGAATGGCAGGCAGTGACTAGTGGGGTACCGCAAGCCTCAGTGCTGGGATCCCAGTTGTTTACAATATATATTAATGACTTAGGTGATGGAATTAAATGCAGCATCTCCAAGTTTGCGGATGACACGAACCTGGGAGGCAGTGTTAGCTGTGAGGAGGATGCTAAGAGGATGCAGGGTGACTTGGATAGGTTAGGTGAGTGGGCAAATTCATGGCAGATGCAATTTAATGTGGATAAATGTGAAGTTATCCACTTTGGTGGCAAAAACAGGAAAGCAGATTATTATCTGAATGGTGGACGATTAGGAAAAGGGGAGGTGCAACGAGACCTGGGTGTCATTATACACCAGTCATTGAAAGTGGGCATGCAGGTACAGCAGGCGGTGAAAAAGGCGAATGGTATGCTGGCATTTATAGCGAGAGGATTCGAGTACAGGAGCAGGGAGGTACTACTGCAGTTGTACAAGGCCTTGGTGAGACCACACCTGGAGTATTGTGTGAAGTTTTGGTCCCCTAATCTGAGGATAGACATCCTTCCCATAGAGGGAGTACAAAGAAGGTTCACCAGATTGATTCCTGGGATGGCAGGACTTTCATATGATGAAAGACTGGATCGACTAGGCTTATACTCGTTGGAATTTAGAAGATTGAGGGGGGATCTTATTGAAACGTATAAAATCCTAAAGGGATTGGACAGGCTAGATGCAGGAAGATTGTTCCCGATGTTAGGGAAGTCCAGAACGAGGGGTCACAGCTTGAGGATAAAGGGGAAGTTTTTTAGGACTGAGATTAGGAAAAACTTCTTCACACAGGGAGTGGTGAATCTGTGGAATTCTCTGCACAGGAAACAGTTGAGGCCAGTTCATTGGCTATATTTAAGAGGGAGTTAGATATGGCCCTTGTGGCTACGGGGATCAGGGGGTATGGAGGGAAGGCTGGTACAGGGTTCTGAGTTGGGTGATCAGCCATGATCATAACTGAATGGCGGTGCAGGCTCGAAGGGCCAAATGGCCTACTCCTGCACCTATTTTCTATGTTTCTATGTTATCAAAACTATCAAATATGTTATCAGTATACAAATCCTTAATGCGCATAAGACCGTTCAAACCCCATTGTCTGAAAGGTGAATTGAATGTGGAGGGAGGAAATAAATGGTTTTTATGAATGGGGCCCAAAACTGAAGCTGATATGAACTTATAGTGGCAGCGAAATTGATTAAAAATTTTGATGGTGGAGAGCACGGTCGGGTTAGATGGAATTGAGAGTATTTCAATAGTAAGGAAGAATACACTGAAGCTGGGAGAGACAAGGAGTGGCAAGACCGTGTCTCAAGCAGGCACCAGTTTATATCTGGCCGGTGGAGCCAAATAAATACCTTTTGAACGTTCGATGTCCAGTAATAATGAATAAAGCTGGGAAGACCCATTCCACCTACGTCACAACCTCTTTGGAGAGTGCGCTTAATAACCCTTGGGACCTTATTTTCCCAACTAAAGGAGGTTATAGCTTGGTCGACTGATTTAAAAAATAACTTAGATAAAAAAACTGGCAAACACTGAAACAAATAAAGAAATCTAGGAAGTATTGTCATTTTCACTGACTGAATTCTCCCAGCTATAGAAAGGGGTAAACTGCGCCATCAGCCTTCATCTGGCTAACCTGAGGCCTGTAGTTAGCTTCAAACAGAGATGTAAAAGAGTGAGTAATGTGTATTCCTAGGTATACAAAACCATCTTGAGATAAAGGAAAAGGCAAAGATTCCTGTTGGATCTGTAGGGCCAAGTTATTAATGGGAAAGCATTTGCTTTTTTGAAAGTTCAGTTTATAGCCAGAGAAGGCTGCAAATTAACCTAATAATGACACAATAGCAGGACTACTACCTACAGGGTCGCTAACATAAAGTAAGAGGTCATCAACGTATAGGGATACACGGTGTTCCATGTCCCCTTTTCTAACACCTTGAAATAATGTAGTTGACTTAAGTGCAATAGAAAGAAGCTCAATTGCAATTGCGAAAAGAAGAGGGGACAATGGGCAGCCTTGGCGAGTGCCACGTGTTAATGGGAAATAGTCAGATCGAGAATAATTCATCTGTATGCGCGCTAAAGGCGAGTGATATAATAGCTTAACCCAGGCTACAAATATTCTGCCAAATCCAAATTTCTCCAAAACACTAAACAAATATACCCATTCCACTCTATCAAACGCCTTCTCCGCGTCCAAGGAGATAACAACTTCCGGACTTGGATAATCACTGGGTGAATAAACCACATCAGCCAGTCGACAGATATTTTAAAAAAATGGTGAATTTTAATAAAACCTGTTTGATCATCTGAAATTATCTTGGGACGGGGACGTTCTAAACGGCATGCAAGCACTTTAGCCAAAATTTTCACATCTACGTTCAAAAGTGAGATGGGGTGATATGATCCACATTGAGTCGGGTCCTTGTCTTTTTTAAGAAGTAGTGAAATAGCTGCCTGTGAGAGAGAAGGGGGTAAGGAGCCATTCTCCAGAGATTCCTGAAACACTTCTAGAAGGACCAATATGAACTTATCCTTAAATTTCTTATAAAATTCTATTGGATAACCATCAGGACCTGGGGACTTACCACTCTGCATAGCCATAATGGCATTATTAATCTCTTCCTGTCCAAGAGCCCAATCTAGGTTCTCCACCTCTTCTGGTTCAAGAGTTGGTATTTCCAAATTATCTAAAAAACGTTCCATATTTGTCTTATTTGAGGGGAACTCTGAGGCATACAGAGAGGAATAAAAAGTTGCAAAGATGTTATTAATCTCTTTTGGATTGCATGTCAAGTTTTGGTGCGTGTCTCTTATCTGGGGAATAAGTCGTGATGCAGTTTGACACTTCAACTGATGAGCCATAAGCTGGCTCACCTTGTCACCATATTCATAATAGAGGCCACGTGTCTTAAGAATTAATTGATCTGGTAGGTTTGTAGGTAGAAGATTAAACATCGCTTGCAAATCAGCCCGGCTTTTATATAATTCCGCAGTGGGTGCCTCAGAGTATTTTCTATCCAGGTCCAAAATAGATTGCAATAACACTTGCATTTCCTTCCTACGCTCTTTATTGGTATGTGAAGTATAAGATATTATTTGACCCCTCAAGTAAGCTTTTAAAGTTTCCCAAAGTAAAGAGTAGGATACCGACTCAGTTTTTTTAGTCTCGAAGAATGTGTCAATGTTAGCCGATATGTAACTACAAAATTTCTCATCCCTAGGGCAAGACCAAGCAGTGGGTCAATAGCACAGTTCAAATCTCCGGAAAAGATTAGCTTATGTGCATTCAGGTTAGGTACTAATGACAAAACCTCATTTGCAAATTGGATATCGTCCCAATTAGGGGCATAAACATTTACCAAAATAACAGGTAACTGAAAGAGAGAGGTAGAGACTATAATAAAGCGACCATTAGGGTCACTGATTACGTCAGATGGTGTGAACTGCATTCTTTTGGTGATTGATATTGCCACCCCCTACCAGACCTACTATTAAATCTGGAATGAAAAACCTGACTAATCCATGCTTTACGAAGTCTGTTATTGTCGTCCACTCTTAAATGTGTCTCTTGTAGAAATAGTATATCTGCTTTTAATTGTTTTAGATGAGAGAAAACTTTAGCTCTTTTAACCGGACCATTGAGCCCCTTTACATTCCAAGAAATAAACCTCACAGGGTGGCCTCCATCAGCATCACCCATGTTAAGCATATCAAAAGACACGCAGGGCCTACAATCCAAAACAGTGAGAGGGCATAAGTTGCACACAACAACACAAAATGAAAAGAAAGTCTGATCAATCCGTAACACACAAAAGAATAAACTGCCATGGTAATCCCCCAAATCACTCCCCCCACCCCTTTACACAAACAACAAAAAAACCCAATTAACCCCCGAAACCTAGATCTACCTCCTCAATTGAGGATGATTGCAGGCAGTACCCAACAAAAAACTACCAAGGTGTTCCCCATACAGCCCAATTTTCAATCTAATCTAGGGTGGTTCCCCTCCTTAAAATTTATCCTATCACTTATACTACCTTTAATATAACATATAGGCTAAAGATGACACAGGTCAAGCTAAGCATTAAAAACAAAAAAACACTAGGCAACTTAAACGCCTGAGATACAAATCCCAAAATTTACATTTTGCTGGTTGAAAGTTTTTGTCAATCAGTTTCGGCAGCATAGCAGTTCGACCCGATCGCGTTCCACCATTTAAACTGGAAAAAATGAACAAAGAAGTGGATTGTGAAAATTAACAGTCTGCCTCGGCATGAGGCCCCTTTAATGCTGCATGAATAACCTAAAAAAAAGTCATTGCTCTTCTCGTTTTCTTCTCCCCAGCGCGAATGGTGAAACTCTTCAGCCGCCTCTGGTGTATGGAAATAATGCTTTTTACCGTCATGCATGACCTGGAGCTGGGCAGGGTACAAGAGGCCGAACCTGACCCCTTTCCCGTAGAGCAGGGATTTCACCTCCTTGAAAGCTGGTAGTTTTTTACCCAGCTCTCCACTAAAATCTTCATGAAAGAACACGCGATGTCTGTGGAAATACAGCTCCTGCTTTCGTCTATTGATGATGCGTTGCTTATCTTGAAAGAAGTGAAAGAGAACCAGGAATGTTCTTGGTCTCATTTGATTGGCTCCAGAGACACCGGACGGTTTAGGCCTGACTCGGTGAGCACGCGAAAGTACGAGAGGCCTTGGGAAGAAATTTGTCCCCAGCACTTCGTCAAAAAACTCAGTCATAAATTTAACAGGGTCCGAACCTTCCAAATTTTCGGGAATGCTGACCACTCTCAAATTGGATCTCCGCGACCGATTTTCGAGGTCATCTAGCTTTCCCTTCAGAAATGCGTTTTTGCTCTGCAACGCTCCAATGGCGGCTTCAGCGCTCACCAGTCTGACCTGTAATCATTCAGGCCATCTTCAACCTCACAAATGCGTTCGTCATGCGACTCGTAAGAAGACATAATTTGCTCCATGGTAGCATTCACTGGTGATAAAGCATCTTCAAGTTCTGTTTTTAGGGCAGAATGTACCGCTTGCATCATGTCAGTAATAAGTACTAAACGAAGCCTCTCCAGGTCATCAGGTAGCGCAGGTCCGGGTCCAGCTCCAGCAGTGTGCAATGGCGCCGTTACTGTAACATCAGCTTTCTTGCTTGAGGCTTCGCTATCTTTTTCCCCAGATTTACTTCGAAGGTACATTCTACTTGCCATTTCAATGTCCAGCTATGTCCCGCGTTGTTCACAATGGTAAATATTCAGTTATCTCGAGCATACGGCAAAGATAAACAGGTAGATTTTCAATAAAAATCGGGAGCCATGCTCACACGCACCAACTCTCACCGTACTCAACTCTGGAAGTGGAAATTTGTTGATTTGCGGCTGCAGTACAGAGCAACATATAAAAAAAATAACTTTGTTACAGTAAGATATATTAAAAAATTTAAATAGTGGAAAATGATGGTACTAATGACGACGCGCTTACTAGTAAATCATAAGGCAAGATAGTGACTAAGAACATAACCTATAACAACTTTTCTGAAACGAACTGTGATGAACTATTGCTACAGACCGTGAGGAAGCAGATGGAGGCGAGGCTGGTTCGGGGAATGAGCCACACTGGGGCATTGTGAGGTGCAATGTGTTTGAGCCACAGGGATGGAGTTTGTATTGCTGCTGGAGATGCAATTAGCGATTTGGAGAGCAGTTGATGTGGAAGAGTTAAGATGCCCATCTACCTACCCCAGGTGCAAGGTTTGTGTTTGTATTTGTTTTATTTCTTACATCCAAGGAAGTAAAAGTGCTTATGTTGCAGCTTTGTCACTATTACAAGCAAAAAAGAGGGGAAATGTGGGAGAATGTTGTCTAAACACTAAGATTGAATACATAATTGTTTTGTATACATGTATGTACAGTCAGATATGCAAATCAGATCAGTGTGTATTGATTAATCGGATGACCTGCAGAAAGAAGCCGTGCCAGAGCCGGTTGGTCCTGTCCTTAATACTTTGTTACTGTTTGCCAGACAGTAGCAGCTGAAACAGTTTGTGGTTGGGGTGGGTGTAGTCCCTGATGATTCTCTTACCCCTTTTTACACACCCACTGCTGTAAATACCCTGAATAGAGAAAAGTTCACATCCACAGATGTGCTGGGCTGCTCTGCAGTGTCCTGCAATTGAGGGTAGAACAGTTCCCATAGCAGGTTGGATTGTCCCAAGCGCCAAGCCATTTTGGTGATATCGAGAATGTCTTGAGTTTGAGCAGCCCGAACATACCGAGGCACTGGGATCACTTTACAAAACAAAACTGTCACTGCACTAAACCCCTGATTCAATCTCCATTCCCATTAACGATTCTAACAGGATCAGAATCGGCTTTAAGGTCACAAAAATACAGTGTGAAATTTGTTGTTTTGTGGCAGTAGTGCAGAGCAGGAGTCACAATGTGGGCAATCATTAAAATGGCTTTAAACTTGCTCGTGACATTTCCTCCAGTTACCCAGAGACAGATTAAATATTCGATCAAACAGGCAAACGGAATCAGAATCAGGTTGAATGTCACGGGCATACGAGGGGTGATGGATAAGTTTGTGGCCTAAGGTAGAAGGAGATGCGTTATTAACTTCAAACTTTCTGTATAATCACTCAAAGATTGACCCGTATGTGCATGTAACGAGAGCTGTATAACTCATCTCCTTCTGCCTTAGGCCATGAACTTATCAATCAACCCTGTTGTGAGCACTTCCTGGAGGTACAAGATCATTATGCTCGACGAATATTGGACTAAGTGCGTAAATGTAGGAAGGGACTACGTTGAAAAATAAATGTGCTAGGTTTTCTAAAATTGACTCCTTCTACCTTAGGCCACCAACTTATCACTCATCCCTCATATGTCATGAAATTTGTTGTTATGTGGGAGCAGTAAATTTTGATGCATAATAATAAAAACGGTAAGTTACAGAAAGAAGTCTATACATATATATTAAAGAAGTTCAATTAATTAAGTAGCTCAAAAATAGAAGTAAAAAGTAGTGAGCTGGTGTTTATAGCTTCAATGTCCATTCAGAAATCGGATGGCAGAAGAGTAGAATCACTGAGTGTGTGTCTTCAGGCTCCTGTACCTCCTCCCTGATGGTAGCAATGAGAAGAGGGCATGTTCTGGTGATGGGGGTCCTTGATGATGGATGCTGCCTTTTTGAGTCATTGCTCCTTGAAGATGTACTGGATGCTATGGAGACTGGTGCCTATGATGAACCTGACTGAGTTTACAACTCCCTGTAGTTTTTTCTGATCCTTTGCAGTGCTCCCCCATAGCAGACGGTGACGCAGCTCATTAGAACGCTGTATATGGTATATCTGTAGCAATTTGCGTGTGTTTTTGGTGAGATGCCAAATCACCTTGAATCCCTAAAGAAATATAGGTACAGTGGTGCCTACTTTGAAACTGCATCTATATTTTGGGCCCTGGACAGATCTTCAGAGATATTGATCCCATGAACTTGAAATTGCTCCCTCTTTCCACTTTGATCCCTCTATGAGGACTGGTGTGCGTTACCTCATCTTACCCTTTCTGAAGTCCAAAATCAAGTCTTTGTTCTTACTGATGTTGAGGACAAAGTTGTTACTGCAACACCACTCAACGAGCTGATCTGTCTCACTCCTGTACGCCTCCTCGTCACCATCTGAGATTCTTCCAACAATAGTTGTGTTGGCAGCAAATTTATAGATGGTCTGGACAGAGTGGAGCAGTCGGTCAAACACACACCACTGAAGTACACCAGTGTTGATTGTCAGTGAGGCAGAGATGTTATTTCTGATCTGGCGAGAAAGTTGAGGATCCAGTTGCAGAGGCGGGTAGAGAGACCCAGTGTTTGAAGCTTTTTGATCAGAACTGTAGGAATGATTGTGTTAGATATGAAGCTGGTAGTCAATGTACAGCGGCCTGACATAAATATTGGTATTGTCCTGGTAATCCAAGACCCCTACAGATGGCTTGGACAGAGTCCTGCTGTTGTGTAATCAGAAAACTGCCAACATGAATTCATAATCTGAATCAGAGTCAGAATCAATCTGTTATCACAGATGTACGTCGTGAAATTTGTTGTTTTGTGGCTACAGAATAGAGCAATACATAAAAAATTACTTTGTTACAATAAGAATTATATAAAGATTTAAAAAACAATGCAAAATGATGGCATTACCAAAGATGTGTGACAGATTACTGGTAAATCACAAGCCGAGAGGGTGGATTAAAAACATTACTTTTACAACTTTTCTGAAGCAAATCGTGATGAACTATCACCACAGACAGGGAGGAGGCAGAAGGAGGCGAGGATGGTTTGGGGAGGAACCGTGCTGGAACTTTTCAAGATGCAATGTGTTTGAGCCACAGACGGAGACAGTGTTTGTAACTTCCAGAGATGGAGTGAGCAATTTTGGAAGCAGTTGATGTGCAAGAGTTTTGATGCCTGTCCACCCAACCCAGTACAAGGTTGGATTGCACAAAGAGCAGAGCTGATTTGTTGCGATCGAGTACATCTTCAGGCTGGGCGGCCCAGGCGTATTAGTGTGCCTGAATTCCAGTCCTGGAACGTGGCGCTTGGACAATTTAAACATCGGCTCAGATAGACTGGAAGCTGGAGGGTTGGGTTCATTTTTCTCTCTCTGCAGCATCGAGGCTGTGAACTGATACAGTGACAGTGCACTTCTGCCCTGCTGGTGTGATGAACTGGGGATCAAGGCTTGACTTGGGCACACTCCAGCTGCTCTGCGAGTGGATCTGGGACTCAGTCTGGTTTGGGATGCTGTTGGCATGCTTCTACTGTTTGCATCATGTGTGTGTTTTTTTCTGAATTTCTCTGCGCGATGTTTTTTGATCTTTTTTTTATTGGGTTCTTTCGGTTTCTTCCTTTGTGGCTGCCTGTAAGCAGACTAATTTCAAGTTGTATAACTTATACATTCTTTCATAATAAATGTGCTTTGAATATTTGAAAAAGAAAGTAAAATAATGAGGTAGTGTTCATAGCTTCGTGGGCCGTACAGAAATCTGATGGTAGAGGGGAAGAAGATGTTCATAAAATGGTGAATGTGTGTCTTCAGACTCCTGTCCTCCCTGCTGATTGTAACATTGAGGGAGAGAGCATGTCCTGGATGGTTCGGGTACTTAATGAACGATGCGACTTTTTGTGGCATCGCCTATTTAAGATGTCCTCAATGGTGGGGAGGTTCCAATGAGATCTCCCTTCATTTCTGATAAATTTCAGGGAGATCAGACCCAGAGCCATCAAACACCACTCATACATTAACTCTATCATATCTGGTTCCTCAGATAGGCAACTTGCTGGGTCAGAATGGACAATTGGGCTTCTAATCTGTATAACTCCAGGGTGCTATGGATAATAGAATAATTCCAGGATCTAGAATGAGGAAATCTGCTCCAATTCATTCAGTGGAATTGGATCATTTTGCAAAACAAAACTTGACACTGCACTAAAGCCCTGATACAGTCTCCAATCCCATTAACGATTCTAACAGAATCAGAATCGAGATTAATGTCACTGACAAACATTGTGAAATTTATTGTTTTGTGACAGCAGTACAGAGCAGAAGTCACAGTGTGGGCAGTTATTAAACTGATCTTGAATATGTTGATAACATTTCCTCTAGTTACCCAGAAGACAGATTAAACATCGTATCAAACTGGCATCTACTCGATAAGGCAACATTATCAAATCAGAAACTCTCAACATATAGGTAATATCTTCTCCATGTCCACTCTATCTAGGCCTTCCATTGCATGATAGATTTCAATTATGTCATAAGATATAGGAATAGAATCAGGCCATTCATTCAGCCCATCGAGTCTGCTCCGCCATTCCATCATGGCTGACTTAATTGTACTTCTCAACTCCATTCTCTTACTGTCTCACCATAACCTTTGACACCCTAACTAATCAGAACATATCACCCTCTGCTTTAAATATTCCCAATGACTTGCCCTCCTCAGGTGCCTGTGGCAATGAATTCCACAGATTCACCACCCTCCAGCTGAAGAAAAATGCCTCCTCATGTTTGTTCTAAAGGGACATCCTTGTGTTCAGAGCCTGTGCCCTCTGGTCCTACTTCCTCTTCTAATCTACTCTATCTTGGCCTTTCAATATCAATAGGTTTCTGTCACAACCACAGATTTGGCAGCGCAGCAGATACGGCAATTGCACTCATGAATATGCACGTGTCAGCTAATAATTTATTTATTCTGGTGGTATTTAACTCCATTCTTTTCATCATAGTGGTTGTTGAGACTTGAGCAAAGCACAGCAATGTTTCGCTGCCTGTTGCATTCAGCCTTGCCTGAGAAATTGGACTGTCGAGTCGACTGACTCTGAAGACTAGCAGTATTTGTTTATATTTAGCTATTCCTTTAAGCTGGAGTGTTGGCTTTGTGTTCCATTTGAGAATTTTAGTTAATGGTCCTGTTTGGCCTAGCACTTATTGCTTCCTTTTCCCTCTAACTCTGTTCGCATTAAGGTCTGTAAACTATCGACCCGCTTCGCCCCGCACTTGGGCCATATCCGAGTATAGTGACAGGTTTCAGTTAGATGCTCCCTCATTCTTCTATACACCAATGAGTACAGGCTGGAGCCATCAAACAGGCTGCATACATTATCATTTCATTTTCTCTTCCTTAGGTAGTCAACTTGCCGAGTCATCGCAGAAATTTTGGGTTTCTAATCTATATAACTCTAGGATGCTATGGATAATTGAATAATCCCAGTATCTGGGATGAGGAACTCAGCTCCAATTCATTCAGTGGAGTTGGATCACTTTACTAAACAAAACTGTCACCCCACTAAACCCTTGATACCTTGATACAATCTCCATTACCATTAACGATTCTAACAGGATCAGAATCGAGATTAATGTCTCAGACATACGTTGTGAAATTTGTTGTTTTGTGGCAGCAGCACAGAGCAGGAGTCACATGTAGGCAATTATTAAACTGGCCTTAAACTTGCTCATGACATTTTCTCCAGTTACCTAGAGCACAAATTAAACATCCTATCAAACTGGCATCTATTCGAAGAAGCAAACAGAATCGCTGCCAGAGATGGAGTGAGTGATTTGCAGAGGAGTTGACATGGAAGAGTTTCGATGCCCTTCCACCCAACCCAGTTGCAAGGTTAGATTCCTCCAAGGGCAGAGCTGATATGGTGAGATCGAGAATGTCTTCAGGCTGGGTGACCCAAGCGTATTGGGGCGCCAGGTTTCGGATCCTAGAACGTGGCACTACTCGGTGCTTGGACAATTTAAGCAATGGCCCAGACAGAATGGAAGTCCAAGGGTCAAGTTGAGTTAGCTCGCTCTCCCACAAATGTTTATTCCTTTCTCTTACAGTGGCTTTTGTTTTTACTTTATTGGGTTATTCGGGTTTCCTGCCTTGTGGCTGCCTGGAAGGAGACAAATTTCAAGGTGTATATCTTATACATTATTTGGTAACAAATGTGTTTTGAATGTTCCAAAAGGAGAGGCATAACTGGTTATGGGGAACGGAGTGGAGTGGTTAGGGTTGGGGGAAAGAGAGGGGTGGATAAGGTTGGGGGGAGAGAGGTGGTGGGGTTTGGGGGAGAGAGAGGAATAGCTGGGGTTGGTGACAGAGAGGAGTGGTTGTGCTTGGGCAACAGAGAAAAGGGGTTGGAATAATGGGACAGAGAGAATGAGTTGATGTCAGAGAGAAGGGGTCAGGGACAGAAAGAAGGGTTTAGGGGATAGAGGAATGGTTAGGTTTGGGGACAGTGAGAAGTGGTTGTGGTTGGAGGACAGAGAGGAGTGGATGGGGCTGGGGAACAAAGAGGAGTTGTTGGGTTTGGTGACAGGATGGGGTTGAGGAACAGAGAGGAGTGGTTGAGGTTGGAGGACAGAGAGTAATGTTAGGGACCGGGGGTGTGAGAGGAGTAGTTGAGGATGGAGGAAAAAGATGAGTGGTTGGGGTTGGGGACAGAGAGAGAAGGGGTTGGGGTAGGGTACAGAGATAAGGTCTTGGGGATGGTGAGAAGTGGTTGTGGTTGGAGGACAGAGAGGTGTGAATGAGGAAGGGGTAAGAGACAGTTGGGTTTGGGGATAGAGAATAATGGTTGGCGTTGAGGGACAGAGGAGAGTATTTGGAGTTGCGGACAGAGTGGAGGGGTTGGGGTTGGGGTTGGGGACAGAGAGAAGTGGTTAGGCTTGGAGGATAGAGAGGAGTGGTTCGTGGTTGGGAGACAGGCAGGGTTGGGGTTTGAGGATGGAGAGGAATGGTTGGATATGTGGGACAGAGAGGAGTGGTTGGGGTTGTGGGGCAGGGAGAAGTGGCTGGGGAACAGAGCGGAGTGGTTGGGGTTGGGTGATAGAAGGGATTGTGGTAGTGGGACAGAGAGAAGGTGTTGGGGACAGAGAGAGTGGGTTGTGGACAGAGAGAAGGTGTTGGGGTTGGAGGACAGAGAGAAGTGGATGGGTTAGAGGATAGGACAAGTTGGGATTGGGGACAGAGAGGAGTAACTGGGGTTGGGACAAAAATGAGTGGTTGGTCATGAGGGACCATGGGGAGTGGTTGGGGTTGAGGGACAGAGAGAAATGGGTGGGATTGGGCAAGAGAGGAGAAAGTGGGTTGGAGGACAAGGATATGGAGTTAACGGTCAGAGGAATGGATGGGGTTGTGGAAAGAGAGGAAGTGTTGGCATTGAGGGACAGAAATGAATTGCTGGGGATGAGGGACAGAGAGGAGGTGTTAGTTGGGGATAGAGAGAAGTGGTTGGGTTTGGGATACAGAGACAAATGGTTGGTATTGGTGGAAAGAGTGGAAGGGTTGGGGTTGGGGGACAGATAGGAGTGGTTGGGGTTGGGAGACAGAGAAGATTGGTTGATGTTGAGGGACAGAGGGGAGTGGGTGGGTTTGGGTTAGAGAGAAAGGCTGGGTTTGGGGTACAGAGAGGAATGGTTGGGGATGGGGCCAGGGAATAATGGTCGGCACTGAGGGACAGAAGGGTGTGGTTTGGATTGGGGTACAGAGAGGAGGGGTTGGGGTTGGGGGACAGAGAGGAGTGGATGGGTTTGGGGTACAGAGGGAAGTGGTTGGGATTGGAAAATAGAGAGGAGGGGTCAGAGTTGAAGGAATGGAGAGGAGTCTTGGGTTTGGGGGACGGAGAAGAATGATTGGTTATTCTGGTGGAGTGGTTGGGGTTGGGAGATAGAGAAGAGTTGATAGGGTTGGAGGATAGAGAGGAGTGGTGCACAGGGGAGTGTTTGGGGGAAAAGAAGAGTAGTTTGGGTTGGGGGACAGAGGAGTGGTTGGGGTTGGGGGTCAATGAGGAGTGTATGGGGTTGGGGAAAGAGAGGAAGGGTTGGATTGGGGACAGGGAGGAGTGGTTGAGGATGAAGGACAGAGAAAAGTGGTTGGGTATGGGGAATAGAGGAGAGAGGTTGGGGTTGGGTGGCAGAGAAGGATTGAGAGAAGGCATTAGGGGACAATGAGAAGTGGTTGTGGTTTGAGGACAGAGAGGAGTGGGTGGAACTGTGGAGGAGAGCTCTAGTTGGGGGTGGAAGACAGAGAGGAGTGGTTGGGGATGGGGAAGTGAAAAGTGGTTGGGGTTGGAGGATCAGAGTGGAATGGATGGGGTTTGGCAAAGAGTGGAAGAGTTGGGGATGGGGTGAAAGATAAGTGGATGAGATTGGGGTAGAGAAAGGAGTGGTTGGACAGAGAGGAATGATTAGGGTTGGGGGTCAGAGGAATGATTGGGTTTGGGGACAGTGAGAAGTGGTTGGGTTTGGAGCATCAAAGAGGAGTGGATGGGGTTGAGGAAAGAGTGGAAGTATTGGCATTGAGGGACAGAGATGAGAATTTAGGTGGGGACAGAGAGAAGTGGTTGGGTTTGGGGTCCATAGACATATGGTTGGTATTGGTGGAAAGAGTGGAAGGATTGGGATTGAGAGACAGATAGGAGTAGTTGGGGTTAGTTAATGGAGAGAAATGGTGGGTATGTGGGACAGCAGTGGTTGGGGTTGCAGGGCAGAGAGAATGGGTTGGGTTAGGGGACAGAGAATGGGTTGGTGGACAGAGGATTGGATGGTGTTGGGGTTGAGGGTTGGAAGACAGAGAAGAATGGTTGGTGTTGAGGGACAGGGAGTGGTTGGGTTTGGGGTATAGAGAGAAGTGGTGGGATTGAGGTACAGAGAGAAGTGGTTGGGATTGGGCAGAGAGAGAAGAGTGGTTGGGGTTGGGGTTGTTGGACAGAGGATAGTGATTGGGGTTGAGGGATAGAGAGGACAGCTTGGGGTGGAGACAGAGGGAAGAGGTTTGGTTTTGCGTACAGAGAGGAGTGGTTGGGGATGGGGCCAGGGAGGAGTGGACGGGTTTGGTGTACAGAGAGAAGTGTTTGGGATTGGAGGAGAGAGAGGAGGGGTTAGAGTTGTGGGAATAGAGAGGAGTTTTGGGTTTGGGGGACAGAGGTTATGGGGGATAGAGTGGAGTGGTTGGGGTTGGGCGATAGAGTGGAGTTGTTGGGGTTGGAGGATAGAGAAGAGTGGTTCGCAGTGGGGCACAGAGAGGAGTGGTTGGGGGACAGGAGTGATTGGGGTTGGAGGAAAGAGGAACGGTTGTGAGGGACAGAGAGGAGTGGTTGAAGATGGAGGACAGAGAAGAGTGGTTGGATATGGGGGACAGAGAGGAATGGTTGGGCTTGTGTGACTAAAGGGGTTGGGGTAGGGGGACAGAGAGAAGGCATTAGGGGACAGTGAGAAGTGGTTGTGGTTGGAGGATAGTACTAGTTGGAGTTGAAAGGCCTAGAGGAATGGTTGGGGATGGGGAAAGAGAGGAAGTGTTGGATTTGGGGGAGAGAGAAGAACAGACGACATTGAAGGACAGAGGAGTGTGGTTAGGGTTGAGGGACAGACAGGGTGGGATGCAGTGGGAAGAGAGAAGAGATTGCTGTGTTTAGGGAACAGAGAGGAGTGGTTGGGGTTGGGGACAGAGAGGAGTAGTTGGAGACAGAGAGGAGTGCTTGGGGAAAGAGAGGAGTTGTTGGGGTTGGGGACAGAGAGGAGTTATTGGGGTTGGGGATAGAGGGGAGTGGTTGGGGTTGTGGAAGGAGAGGAGGGTTAGGGACAGAAAGGAGTGGTTGAGGATGGGGGACAGAGAGGAGTGGTTAGGGATGGGTTACAGAGAAGAGTGGATGGGGTTGGGGAACGGAGCAGAGTGGTTTGAAGTGGGGGACAGAGAGGAGTTGTTGGGGTTAGAGGACAGTGAGGAGGGTTGGGGACTGAAATGTGTGGTGGGGGTTGGGGGAATGAGAGGAATAGTTGGGGTTGGGGACAGAGAGGAGTGGTTGACGGTGGTGGACAAAGATGAGTGTTCGAAATTGGGGACCATGGACGTGATTCAAAGAGAAAAAGCAACGCCCCCCCCTTCCCTGCACAACAAGAATGGCTATGCAATCATCAACCCCATAGCCCTCTTCCCCGTACAAAATGTCACAAGTACATTGGACCTCAAATACCCCTCTCCCCGCATGAAAAAATCAACAAAAACACAACAAGAACATCAAATCCTATATCCCCTTTTTCTTGCACATAAAATACAAGAAAGAACAGGCAAAAACAGAGTATAAAAATCTATAAGACTGAGAAAAGTCCATAGTCCAAATCCATATCCAAATCGCAGAAAACCTCAGTAACCTCATCGGGGCACAGCGACAGTGATACATTTTACCACAGCCACCCCTTTCTCCTACTCACTACTACCTTCTGGGTTAGTGCTGAGTGATGGTTGTCCCAGTCTACTTGAGCTGACCTCACATGCGAGGACAGGCACATCCCTATTCCATCGGGGTATGAGTTCCGCCGGCTACCCTCACCTGGTTTAGCCCGTCTGTTGAAGGGGTGTACCAGGTGCAGCCGCTGTTGCATGCAAACAGCTACGTGGAGCCACAGGTGAGAGCAGAGTGTGTGGTGGGGACCACAAGTGAGTGAGCTGCCCTAGACTGGGCAGGATAAGCCCCTTCACCAGAGGTGCTATCCATCCCTGGATTTTCATACAACCCAGTAGTGAAAACACTGCACCAAAATGAAACTATATTAAAGATCAAATATGAGCTAAGTTTCACCTTAGTTATATCACTTGTAAGTGCCGTGGCATGGTTTTCTAATAAACAGTTCCTAATACAGGGGACAACAGAAATTCTGCAGATGCTGGAAATTCAAGCAACACACATCAAAGTTGCTGGTGAACGCAGCAGGCCAGGCAGCATCTGTAGGAAGAGGTGCAGTCGACGTTTCAGGCCGAGACCCTTCGTCAGGACTAACTGAAGGAAGAGTGAGTAAGAGATTTGAAAGTTGGAGGGGGAGGGGGAGATCCAAAATGATAGGAGAAGACAGAAGGGGGAGGGATAGAGCCAAGAGCTGGACAGGTGATAGGCAAAAGGGGATACGAGCGGATCATGGGACAGGAGCTCCGGGAAGAAGGATAGGGGGGGGGGACCCAGAGGATGGGCAAGAGGTATATTCAGAGGGACAGAGGGAGAAAAAGGAGAGCGAGAGAAAGAATGTGTGTATAAAAATAAGTAACAGATGGGGAGGTGGGGCCTTAGCGGAAGTTAGAGAAGTCGATGTTCATGCCATCAGGTTGGAGGCTACCCAGACGGAATATAAGGTGTTGTTCCTCCAACCTGAGTGTGGCTTCATCTTTACAGTAATCAGTTCCCCTCTACCACCACTCTGCTCCCTCTAGTGGAATTAGTCCTTACTCTTAATAATTTCTCCTTTGGCTCCTCCCACTTCCTCCAAACTAAAGGTGTAGCTATAGGCACCCGTATGGGTCCTAGCTATGCCTGCCTTTTTGTTGGGTCTGTGGAACAATCTATGTTCCGTGCCTATTCTGGTATCTGTCCCCCACTTTTCCTTTGCTACATCGACGACTGCATTGGCGCTGCTTCCTGCACGCATGCAGAACTCGTTGACTTTATTAACTTTGCCTCCAACTTTCACCCTGCCCTCAAGTTTACCTGGTCCATTTCCGACACCTCCCTCCCCTTTCTAGATCTTTCTGTCTCTGTCTCTGGAGACAGCTTATCCACTGATGTCTACTATAAGCCTACTGACTCTCACAGCTATCTGGACTATTCCTCTTCTCACCCTGTCTCTTGCAAAAACGCCATCCCCTTCTCGCAATTCCTCCGTCTCCGCCGCATCTGCTCTCAGGATGAGGCTTTTCATTCTAGGACGAGGGAGATGTCTTCCTTTTTTAAAGAAAGGGGCTTCCCTTCCTCCACTATCAACTCTGCTCTTAAACGCATCTCCCCCATTTCACGTACATCTGCTCTCACTCCATCCTTCCGCCACCCCACTAGGAATAGGGTTCCCCTGGTCCTCACCTACCACCCCACCAGCCTCCAGGTCCAACATATTCTCCGTAAGTTCCGCCACCTCCAACGGGATCCCACCACTAAGCACATTTTTCCCTCCCCCTCTCTCTCTGCATTCCGCAGGGATCGCTCCCTACGCAACTCCCTTGTCCATTCGTCACCCCCATCCCTCCCCACTGATCTCCCTCCTGGCACTTATCCGTGTAAGCGGAACAAGTGCTACACATGCCCTTACACTTCCTCCCTTACCACCATTCAGGACCCCAAACAGTCCTTCCAGGTGAGGTGCTTCACCTGTGAGTCGACTGGGGTGATATACTGCGTCCGGTGCTCCCGATGTGGCCTTTTATATATTGGCGAGACCCGACGCAGACTGGGAGACCGCTTTGCTGAACATCTACGCTCTGTCCGCCAGAGAAAGCAGGATCTCCCAGTGGCCACACATTTTAATTCCACATCCCATTCCCATTCTGACATGTCTATCCACGGCCTCCTCTACTGTAAAGATGAAGCCACACTCACGTTGGAGGAACAACACCTTATATTCTGTCTGGGTAGTCTCCAACCTGATGGCATGAACATCGACTTCTCTAACTTCCGCTAAGGCCCCACCTCCCCATCTGTTACTTATTTTTATGCACACATTCTTTCTCTCACTCTCCTTTTTCTCCCTCTGTCCCTCGGAATATACCTCTTGCCCATCCTCTGGGTCCCCCCCCCCTATCCTTCTTCCCGGAGCTCCTGTCCCATGATCCTCTCGTATCCCCTTTGCCAATCACCTGTCCAGCTCTTGGCTCCATCCCTCCCCCTCCTGTCTTCTCCTATCATTTTGGATCTCCCCCTCCCCCTCCAATTTTCAAATCCCTTACTCACTCTTCCTTCAGTTAGTCCTGACGAAGGGTCTCGGCCTGAAACGTCGACTGCACCTCTTCCTACAGATGCTGCCTGGCCTGCTGCGTTCACCAGCAACTTTGATGTGTGTACCTAATACAGGGTTATATTTTATATATAATATGTATTTGTTTATATCTAAATTCATGTAAAATCAAAGAGGGAAGATTATTGTTATTTGTTAAATGTATATCGAGACATATAGTGAAATATGTTTATGTCAATGACCAACACAGTCCAACTATGTGCTGGGAGCAGCCCACAAGTGTCACCACACTTCTGGCGCCAATATAGCATCCCCACATCTTACTAACTCTAACCTGTACAGCTTTGAAATGTGGGAGGAAACCCATGTGGTCAACATACAAACTCCATATGCTGGGTGGCGATGACATTACATGCCCACTGTTGTAACTGTGAACAAGGTCACTGGAAAAGACACTGAAGCTGGTGGATATGGAAGCCTTTATTCTCACCAAAGGAGTATGCAGGCATCATATTTGAGAAGCTCTTAAAGAAGAGACCTCTTTGACCCAATATTACACAACATTGTTATATGCTGGAGAGCAAAGTTAACAGCAGAACGATTCTATAGTTACAATGTGTCTACAATGCTTCCTTTCAATTACATACAGTTTTCAAACACCTTTGCACCCTCACTCCAGACACCCAAAATGACCCTAGGCTGCATTCATGCAGATACTGGCACCTGAGGTCAAGTGGAATGTTCCTTTGTTTGTGATTGAGCCCAACCTGCAGCTCCAGGAAGCCCATTATTCTGAACTGTTTTAAATTCAATCTGCAATCCACATTCAAATCTGAAAATTGGTTGCTAGTGAAATTAATATTTGTTATATACCCTAACAGCAGAATACACCCTAACACCCACAACTCACTAACCCCAACCTGGACGTCGTTGAACTGTGGGGGGAAACCCATGTGGTCAATGTAGAAACTCCTTACAGACAGCAGCAGGAGTTGCTGGCGCTGTGAAGCATTACGCTAGCTGTGCCAGATAGCCTAGATTTTATTACTGAGTTGTTGTGTGAAATCAGTTTTTGTTTTTGTCCTTGTAGCCTCACGAGGATGGACCTCTGTACTTTCCAACTGTGACCACTATAAGCCTTGGCTCTCAAACTCTACTAGATTTCTATCAGCCCATTACAAGAGAGAATGAAAAGGGAGAGGTTAGTATCATTTATCTTCATCATTGCTTTTTGCTATGTCATGTTTATATGATGGCAGCGTTTTCAATAGTTCATCTCACCTGAATTTGACACAATGTCGAGATCATAGAACGTAGAAGAGTACAGCACAGAAAGAGGCCATTCAGCCCACAGTGTTGTGCCAAACCAGCTAAAAAGTAGATCAGAAACACCCAAACACTAATCCCTACAACCTAGAACCATATCGCTCCTTCCTCCTCACTCCAAACCTCTCTTAAAAGCCTCTAATGTATTTGCCTCTACCACCATACTAGGCAGCACATTCCAGGCATCCACCACTCTCTGAGTAAAAAAAACTTACCCCTCACATCCCCCTTGACCCTACTCCCTCTCACATTCAACTCTGGGAAACAGATACTCTCTCTGTCTACTCTATCTATGCATCTCATAATCTTATAAACCTCTATCAGATCTCCACTCAGCCTCCACCGCTCCAGAGAAAACAACCCAAGTTTATCCAGCTTCTCACAATAGCACATGGCCTCTAAACCAGACAGCATCCTGGTAAATCTCTTCTGCACCCTCTCCAGAGCCTCAACGTCCTTCCTATAGTGGGGTGACCAGAACTGTAAGCAATATTCCAGGTTTGGCCTAACCAGAGTTTTATAAAGTTACATTCACCCTGTCAGGCCCGGTAAATGTTTTTCTCAATGTTCAGAGAGATCAGTTCCTGGACTTCTTCACCTTCTTGGTTTTTAATTCCACCCAAACTGATTTTACTTGTTTACTGATGCAAGACCTTTCAGTATTAACCAGTGGCTCTGAGAAACAGTGTGTATTGAATCAGACTGATACCTAGACTCTGTGTAGTGGGCACTAGTATGGTGTCACTTTCAACTGTGAAAATTACACCGTGAAAATTTACCCATAAAGTTTTCAGGCACATCCTATTCTTGTCGGCATCAAACAGTGCCCCGACTAACCCTAGTAATGCCAAGTAGCATAGCAGTCAGCGTGATGCTATTACAACTCGGGGCGTCAGAGTTCAGGGTCCAATTCCGACACCCTCTGTAAGAGATTTCTACGTCTTTCCTGTGAGTGTATGGGGTAGCACTGCAGCACAGTGGGTGGGTGGGTTGGATCGGCACATGAATGGAAGGGAGGTGAAGGGATATGGACACAGTGTAGATTGGACATGGATTAGCTTGATTTGCTTTGATAAATTTGAGGACCAAATTTGGTTTGGCACAACACTGATGGCCAAATGGCCTGTCCCTGGGCTGTACTATTCGATATGCTACGATGATTCCACTGGACTGAGATGAGGATGAATTTCACCACCCAGAGGCTAGTGACTTTTCGGAATTCTATAGCCAAGAAGGTTGTAAAATTGTTGAATATATTCAAGACAGATCCATAGTTGTATATGGTGACACATAGGCACTTAGATAATAAAATTTACTTTGAACTTTAACAATCTAGTTAGCGTTCCAATAACGTCCCAATTAGTGTAACTAAGTCGACAAAAGTATAACATCCAGTAAAAATTCAACCACACGTTCATGTACCCCAAGTTACAGACACTACCGGGCTAAATATTCTACAAACATACTTAGTTAAAGGTGTGCACAGAGCATACCTTCCCAGTGGCCATGTTCACCACTTGCCTTAAACAAAGAAGTTTTTCAGGTTTTTCTGTTTTGTGAATGTCTGTTAAGAGTAAGAATTTCAGGATGTATACTGTATACACTCTGATATTAAATTGATATTATTTCTGTGTGACCAAATAGGAAAGTATGATCTTTTTAAGTGTAAAATATATTTGAAGAATATTGAATAAAGAATATTATAACCGCAAATTCAATACACAGATAATCAACAGCATGATGATCAGAATGTGAGGTTTTAATAATAATCCAGTAGTTTCAACCTATCCTATGGTTTCTGAATAACTGATACAAGATATAAGATTTTCTAATATAATATAGATTCCCCAAATCGGGGCCACATCAGCAGATTAAAGATTCGATTTTTTTGCCCCATTTACATCGAAGAGTTCAATTCCGACACCCTCTGTAAGAGATTTGTACGTCTTTCCTGTGATGTATGGGGTAGCGCTTCAGCACAGTGGGTGGGTGGCTTGGCTAGGCACATGGATGGAAGGGAGATGAAGGGATATGGACACAGTGTAGTCCACTTCTGCACATGTGCAGTCCACTTCTGCACATATTCTCCAGCTTCAAGTATGTCTTTTGCCTCAATGACCATAGCAGTCAGTGGATGAGCTAACACCCACACCTCATGAACCCTAACCTGTATGTCTTTGGTTTGTGGGAGGAAACCAGAGCACCTGGAAGAAACCCATGTGACTACAGGGAGAATGTCCAAACTCACCGCAGACAGCGGTGGGAAATGAAGCAAGTCACTGGTACAGTAATAGCATTATACTGTTGTGCTACACATTAATGATCCTGAGGATGTCAACCTCTGATTACTGGCCAGAGCCATTTCAACACTCAGTCTGGGAGTGCTGACTCAGGGACACTGTTGTGTGTGCTGCCTCACTGGTGCTGTCGCCTAGTGACCTGATGCCCTTCTGAGGAGCTGAGGGGGAAATGGATCAGCCATGTTGAAATGGTGGAGTAGACTTGATGGGCCAAGTGGCCTAATTTTGCTTCTCTATCTCATGGTCTGTTTCACCACCACATGCACCCAGGTTCCCAAACGCAGTCGCCTATCCTCTCTCCACTTCTGCACATATTCTCTGGCTTCAAGCACCCAGATATTCAGCCGAGCTCCAAACCAAATGGTCTTCTGAAGATGGGAGTCAAACCTCTTCAGTGTTAGAGCTGCACTCACTAGGTGTGTAACAAAGAATCCCACTCTTATCTAAGTAATGACAACTTGACTTCCAGCTGCAGAGGATGCAGAGACATCAGAGGAGTTGAACCAAAGGTTAAAAAATGTGAATTATGCTTCCAGTAACAACATAGGGCTGCCTGTGGACTCCAGCTCTGGATTGTTTTGGGGGGTTTGCTCACGAAGGCTTCCCCATGAGTGGGTATAGCTGCAAGGCAGCAGGGGTTTGAGTAGAAGTGTTTTTCTTCTCCCAGTTGAGTTGCCAACTACAGCTGATGAGCCCCACCTGCCCGAAATGTTTGTATATTTTTGTTGGGTATACTTATAACTAATAATCACTGTTAAAAAGGCACTAGTTGTGGATAATAATAAGCATGAGAAATTCTGTAGATGCTCGAAATCCAAAGCAATACATACAAAATGCCGGAGGAAATCAACGGGTCACATACGGTAGAAAGGGAAGGAGGAGGTGATAGACAGGTGAGAGGAGGTAAGAGGTGAGAGTGAGGAATAGAAGAAGAGGGGAAGGGGATTTTTTTAACAGAAGGGGATGCCATCAGGTTGGAGGCTACCCAGTCGGAATATAAGTTGTTGCTCCACCCTGAGGATGGTCTCACCTTGACATGAGGTGGCCGTGGACTGACACGTTGGACTACAGTGAGAATGAGTAAATGGAAAATAACCAAATTTTGTGATGTTAAATATATACTAGTAACTAAATAATTTTTAACATCAACTGCTAAAATTCAAGAGGCTCCAGGTGATTTAGCGAGGGACGGCACAGAATTCATAGACATGAGGTGCAACCAGAATTCCACTTGCATCTGTTGAGATGTTGATGTCCTTGCGATCGATGACGGGCTTGAAGACAAAGCTCTGCAGGAGACTGGTCAAAAAAAGGAAGAGTTCCATGCGAGCCAAAGATTCTCCCAGGCACATTCTTTTCCCTGCAAGAGTACAGAAATGTTCTTGAAGAAAAATTTGTAAAAGGTTAGTTACGGCACTCAGCACATAATTACTTAAAATATATTTAAGTATATTAATGCGAGGAGGGAGGAGAAGATGGCGGCGCGACGCAGCGCGCGCGGCTGTTCCGAATGATGTCGTATGTGTTAACTAGGCCATGCACAATCCTGATTTGATGGAGACAGCCGTGAGAAGCACGGAGGAACACCTGGAGTAACTTCTGAAACACCTGCTTCACTGCCGCTGCTACTGTGCGATTGAGAATCTCCGGAGGGGAAGGCCCCAAATCCTCGGATTTGCCTATTGCCGGGGCCGGGGTCGAAGCGCTCGGCAGAGATAGTGCTGGGTGCTCGGTGTCAGAGAGCTGGTCGGGGGCTCGGAGTTTTCGGATGGACTCGGAGTTGGACTGTGGTTGGATGCCTCCAGGATGCTGCATCGGCAAGTTTGTGGCACTGGAGGTTCACCGTCTGTGTGAGATGATGGGACTTTCGAGAGAGTTTAAGACTTTTACCGTGCCATGGTCTGTTCTTATCAATTTACGGCATTGCTTTGCACTGTTGTAACTATATGTTATAATTACGTGGTTTTTGTTAGTTTTTAAGTCGGTTTGTCATGTGTTTCTGTGATATCATTCTGGAAAAACATTGTATCATTTCTTAATGCATGCATTACTAAATGACAATAAAAGAGGACTGTGTGTCCTCATAATCTAATCTCATCTAATCTATTCTGAAGTATTTATTCAGTTCATCAACCATTTCCCTGTCCCCCATTACTACCCCTCCAGCATCATTTTCCACCAGTCTGATATCTACTCTCATCTGTCATATACACTTTATATATCTGAAGAAACTTTTGGTACCCTCTTTAATATTATTGGCTAGTTTACCTTCATATTCAATTTTCTTCTAATGACATTTTAGTTGACATCTGTTGGTATTTAAAAGTTTCCCAATCCTGTAACTTCTCAGTAATTTTTGTTTTATTATATGCCCTCTCTTTGGCTATTATATTGGCTTTGGCTTCTCTTGTCAGCTATAGTTGCGTCATTCTGCCTTTAGAATACTTCTTCCTCTTCAGGACGTACACATTCTGTGCCTTCTGAATTGTCCCAGAAATTCCAGCCATTACTGTTCTGCTGTCATCCCTGCCAGTGTTCTTTACAAGTCAATTTGGCCAGCCCCTCTCTCATGCCTCTGTAATTCCGTTTACTCCACTGTAATACAGGTACATATGGTTTTAGCTTCTCCTCAAATTGCAGGGTGAATTCTATCATATTATGATCACAGACTCCGATGGGTTCCTTTACCTTAAGCTCTTTAATTTATGACCTGTTTTGTATTATTCTTTACAAACTGAATGTAAAACTTTTTGGATATTATAATCATTCTTCCCAAATGACTTTCTATTGATGTAAGAGATGCAAGTTGCTCGAATCTGGACTAAGAAATAAACACTGCAGGAATTCCTTCAGCATTTTGTTTCTTCAGAATCAGGTTTAATGTCACCGGCATATGTTGTGAAAATTGTCGTCTTTGCGGCAGCAGTACAATAATAATAGAGAAAAATACATTAAATACAATAAGTGTTAAGTAGTGAAAAAGTAGTAAATTTAAAAATATTGTGGTTGTATTCGTGGGTTCAATGTCCATTGAAAAATTGTACGGTAGAGGGGAAGAAGCTGTTCCTGAAACACTGAGGGTGTACCTTCAGGCTTCTATACCTCCTTCCTGATGTTAACAATGAGAAGAGGGCATGACCTGGGTGATGGGGGTCCTTAATGATGGTCTCCACCTTTCTGAGGCGTTGCTCCTTGAAGATATCCTGGATACTATGGAGGCTAGTGACCATGGTGAAGCTGACTGAGTTTACAGCTCTCTGCAGCTTACTTTGATCCTGCACGGTAGCAACATCCCATACCAGATGGTGATGCAGCCAGTTAGAATGCTCTCCACAGTAGAAACTGCAGAAATTTGAGAATAGTTTTGGTGCCAGACCAAATTTCCTTAAACTCCTATTGAAATATAACCGCTGTCTTGCCTTATGAGATGCATCAATATGTTGGGTCCAGGTTAGGCCTATTTTTAAAATTCATCCTTAGCTTATTTCTGATTGTCCTCGAACTAAATAGCTTACTAGCTGTGTCAGTATCACATTTAGGCCACACCAAGTTGCTGCACAAGATTTCCTTTCTCACACTAAAAAGGACATTTATTTGTTTATTTAGTAATACGGTGCAGTGTTGGCCTTCTGACCCTTCGAGCCACACCACCCCAGCAACCTGTGACAATCCCGATTAACCTTGCCCCAATTACAGGAATATTTACAATTACCAATTAACCTACCTGGTATAACTTTGGACAATGAGAGGAAACCAGAGCACCGGGGGGGAAACTCGTGCATTCCACTGGGAGGACGTACAGAGGCTTTTCACAAAACGGAACCAGAATGGAACTCTGAACCTCAGAACACCCAGTCTGTAATGGTGATGTGCAAAATACTACGCTACTGTGGAGCGCACCCAAATTCATCAACCAGTTCATTTTTTAGTCACTTCATAGCTGGCATTTTTGAACTAACTCTTAAAATTCCACTTTATTGAATTACTAAAATTTAAATTCTGCTGCTTTCATGGTTGGATCCAAACTTAAATTCCAAATGAATAACCTAGATCACTGGCTACTAACACAGTAATCAATAACCAATATATTTTGCCCTTGTCTCCTGGTTCCATCATCAGGGACCCCCACCACCCAGATCATGCTCTCTTCTCGCTGCTGCCATCAGGAAGAAGATACAAGAGACGCTGGACTCATACCATAAGATTCAGGAACAGTTGTTATCCCTCAACCATCAGGCTCTTGAACCAAAGGGGAAAACTTCACCTGCCCCGTCACTGAAGTATTGAAATGTTCCCACAACCAATGCATTCACTTTCAAGGACTCTTCATCTCATGCTCTAAATATTTAATGCTTATTTATTTATTATTATTAAATTTAATTATTTTTGTATTTGCAGAGCTTCTTGTCTCCTGCACTGTAGTTCAACATCCCAGTTAGGCAGTCTTTCATTGATTCTGTTATGGTTATAATTCTATAAATTTACTGTCTATGCCAGTAAGTGAATGAATTTCAGAGTTGTAAATGGTGATATGTATATGCTTTGATCATAAAATTTACTTTGAACTTGTGATTCATCATGGAATACACCTTTGAGAAACTACAAACATATTTATGTGATGTTTCTTAAATTAAATTGGAAAGCTCAGAAATCTTACACGCTGGGTGTATTCTAGAAATATGGAATATAGAAAATAATAATTTCAACAATATCCAGTGTTTAGATCTGAATATGTATTGTAGATTGAATTTAAAATGCAGCACAGAACAATGGTCTTCCAGGAACTGTAGACTGGGGTTGATTTTAATCCAGGAAACACGCCGTTGACCTGACATGCTTGTATATGGATGAATGCAACCGAGAGGCAATGATGATTACTATTCAATCTATGGTGTCAGGAGTGCTGGTGTGAAGATTTAGGTGTTTAAAAGTAATATTTATTTATTGTTTGATTGAGATACTGCACGGAATAGACCCTTACCGAGCTGTTTCACCCAGCAATCCCCAATTTAATCCCAGCCTAATCATGAGACCATTTACAATGACCAATTAACCTACTAACCAGTAAGTCTTTGGACTGTGGGAGGAAACACACGCCATCATGGGCAGAATATACAAACTCCTTACAGACAGCAGCGGGATTTGAATCCGAGCCACTGGTACTGGAAATCATTGTGCTAACCACTACAGTAACATTCCGCCCTAAATGAAGCATTGTCAACCCAAAGTATTGAAGTAAACAATGTTATTGTAAATATCGAAACTCTATTGAGTTACTATTGATCTTAAGGGTATCAAACTGTGATGTACTTTGAGTTCAGAGGCCTATTCTTCTCAGAGTGTCTCCAGTATAATGACCTGCTGCTTGCTTTGAGGGGTAAAGACTTCTATATCCACCAGCTTCAATGTCTCTCTGGTAACTTCATTCACAGTCACAACACTGGGTAATCCTTGCTGTGTGATTTTTGTGTGTGCTGAAGTGAACAATCTACTCCTGCTTCAGTATAAAGGGATCTCCTCACACACACTTTGATGTTTAGCTCTGTCTGACTCCAGTTGGAGTAATATGCCCAGAGTCAGCACCTCAGTTTAGGAAGGTCCACAGAAAGCAGCAAGTCTGATGATTGCGATCGTTTTGGGTTTCAGCAAAGAATTGTGACATATATATACACTTCAACAATAAAATTTACTTTGAACTTTGACTTATTCTGCGATCACCCTTTTCTTGGGTGGAGAGCAACAGCAGCCTGTTATGCCGTTGGCGTTTAGGATCACAATGAAGTTCCTCCACCTTTGATACTGTTCAGGGCTTCCTTCATCATGTCAGTAGCTCAGTTTTCACTACTGTCATGCAAGTCCCTGGTGAAGACTCAGGAATACTGACGCACTCAGATGTAGAAGGATTCTTCATTGCTATTTCTGTTTTAGAACATAGGACCTTAAGACATAGGATCAGAATTAGGCTAATTGGCCCATCAAGTCCGCTCCACCATTCAATTGTCTATTAGTTTTCATTACCGGTCAGAGTTGTTAGCCCTGAGTTGAACCCCGGAACCTGAAGGATTGGTGGACTGCTGTTAGTCTGGCCTCTGCCCTTTCACCTGTTTGACATGGGTGACCCTACCCAGAGGCAAAGCATAAAGCTCTTACTCCAGCCAATATAGATCTCCGGGTCATTGAGGCATGCAAGCCTCCAAACGCTATGAGAAGGTTGTGGTTCTCTTGCAGGCGGGCAGAGAGGACAGGCAATATAATAAATAAGTGTATATGTATACCTGCTGAGAATGCCATGAAATTTTCACTCTTTTTGAAACATCCATTTTCATCAAGGAAATGGTTTGCGTTAAATGATTCTGGTGACTCCCAGTGGCTGTTGTCTTTCAGAGCAGAGGAAAGGACAGGGATCACAAGCATGCCCTAAACACAGAAACAAGTTGAGACATGGTTATGATCAAAAATTATGTCAGATGCACAAAGCAGAAAGTATCTCAACACATTAAAAGAATGACTGATGACGTTATACGTCCCAGAAAAGATGTACTGCAGTGGCTGATGTGGTATTGATCCTCGGAGCACAGAATGTAATACATTTGTGGTCTGAAACCTGATTTTGTTGGATTATTTATAATAATGTTGTTATAATATTAATGCAATAATATTATTATTGTTTAAAAATTTTTCTCAGCTCAAGCTGGTAACGCCTGACATACAGGCATGGACAAGCACACTCGTTTCTCAATTGCTAGGAGCTTTCGGACTATTCAGGTGGTGTTTAGTATTGTGGATTTCTGGAGATTTACATGAATATTGCTGTGTAGGACTAATTGTTTAATGCTATTGTGTAGTAACTGGAGTGATATCAGCTGTAGATATTACTATTGGGACAATGTATACTCTGTTCATGTTCCATTGTCTTTCAATTTCCTCTTTTAATTCACTGTTTTTCTGTATGTTGTGTGTGTTTAGAATCCATTAAGTTGTGCTTGTTTGTTTATCCTGTATCATTATATTATTATGTATAGAGCACGTTTCATACAGGTGATGTAGCTCAGAGTGCTTTACAATGGGTTCAAGTGGAGACCATAATACAGTTGTAGTCAGAAGTTTACATACACCTTAGCCAAATACAAACCCCATTTCCAGAAAAGTTGGGATATTTTCCAAAATGCAATAAAAACAAAAATAACCTTTTTTTAACTGACAGAAGTACAAAGAAAAGATTTTCAATAGTTTTACTGACCAACTTAATTGTATTTTGTAAATGTACACAAATTTAGAATTTGATGGCTACAACACACTCAACAAAAGTTGGGACAGAGGCATGTTTACCATTGTGTTACATCACCTTTCCTTTTAATAACACTTTTTAATTGTTTTGGAACTGAGGATACTAATTGTAGTAGATTTGCAATTGGAAATTTTGTCCATTCTTGCTTGATATAAGACTTCAGCTGCTCAACAGTCTGTGGTCTCCGTTGTCTGATTTTCCTCTTCATGATGCGCCATACATTTTCAATAGGAGATAGATCTGGTCTGGCAGCAGGCCAGTCAAGCACATGCACTCTGTGTCTACAAAGCCACGCTGTTGTAGCCCTTGCAGAATGTGGTCTGGCATTGTTCTGCTGAAATAAGCATGGGCGTCCCAGGAAAAGACGTCGCCTTGATGGCAACATATGTCTCTCTAAAATCCTAATATATGCCTCAGAGTCAATGGTACCTTCACATACATGCAACTCACCCATGCCGTGGGCACTGATGCACCCCCATACCATCACAGATGCTGGCTTTTGCACCTTTCGCTGATAACAATCTGGATGGTCATTTTCATCTTTGGCACGGAGAACTTGACGCCCGTTTTTTCCGAAAACTAGCTGAACTGTGGACTGATCTGAGCACAGCACACGATTCCACAGTCCTTTGGTCCACTCGCCAGCGTTTCTGCATAGAGTTGATGTATGGCTTCCTCCTTGCATAATACAGTTTCAAGTTGCATTTCTGGATGCAGCGATGGACTGCGTTGAGTGACTATAGTTTTCCAAAGTACTCCCGAGCCCAGGTGGCTATAATTGTCACAGTAGCATTACGGTTTCTTAGGCAGTGCCACCTGCGGGCTCGAAGATCACGCGCATTCAACAGTGGTTTCTGACCTTGCCCTTTACGCACTGAGATGTCTCTGAATTCTCTGAATCTTTTCACAATATTATGTACTTTAGATGTTGAAAGACCTAAATTCTCTGCAATCTTGCGTTGAGAAATGTTCCTTTTGAACTGACTAACAATTCTCTCATGAATTTTGGCACAAAGGGGTGAGCCATGACCCATCGTTGCTTGCAAAGACTAAGCCTTTGATGGACGCTACTTTTATACCCAGTCATGATACCTCACCCACTACCAATTAGCCTGCTTGATGTGGAGTCTTCCAAACCAGTGTTACTTGAATATTCTGTGCACTTTTCAATCTTATTTTAACTCTGTCCTAACTTTTGTTGAGTGTGTTGCAGCCATCAAATTCTAAATTTGTGTATGTTTACAAAATATAATAAGTTGGTCAGTAAAACTATTGAAAACCTTTTCTTTGTACTTTTGTCAGTTAAATAAAGGTTCACGTGAATTAGCATATCACAGATCTTTGTTTTTATTGCATTTTGGAAAATATCCCAACTTTTCTGGAAATAGGGTTTGTACATTTAAACTTAGTTTTTCACAATTCCTGACATTTAATCCTAGAAAACAGTCCCTGGTCTCTGGTCTCAGAATACAAGGTTGTCCCTTTAGAACAGAGATGAGGAGGTCTATCTTTTGCCAGAGGGTGGGGAATCTGGAATGCATCGTCACAGGTGGCTGTGGAGGCCAAGTCATTGGGGACAGTTAAAATGGAGGTCGACAGGTTGTTGATCAGTCAGGGTGTCAACGATTACGGGGGGGGGAGATGCCTGCGGAGTCAGGAGAATGTTGTTGAGAGGGATAATAAATCAGCCAAATGGCCTGATTCTGCTCCAATTTCTTGTGCTGTTTCAGTGAACTACATACTAATATTGCAAAGCCCTACCATTTACTGCGTACCCCAATATACTGGAGATTATTCCACCTCCTGGAGTGTATGGGATGTCCAGGGAGGGGTAGCACCTCTAGTGAAGGGATTTGTCATGTCCATTCAGGGGCAGCTCCCTCATCTTTGGCCCCTACTGGACACTCTGCTCCCACCTGTGGCTCCAAGTAACGGACCTCATGTGACAGCAGCCACATCCCGGTACACCACTTCAACAGGCTGGCTAAAGCAGGCAAGGGTAGCCAGCAGCCTCATACCCTGGTGAGACAGAGACAGGCCTGTCCTAGTTTGCAAAATCAGCTCCAGCGGACTGGGCAGGTAAGACCTACAGTGACATCCAATGCCCATGAAGGTGATACTTTAATGCTGCCTGAAGAATGAAGACATGACGAGGCACAGAAGATGTCATGGTCATCCACTGCAACCAAGGAAGACACCAGCTTGTGCTGTTTGCTCATATCACTGAACCCAGACTTCTGAGGTTGAGAGAGTGGAACTGCCCCAGTGCAACAGCTTGTCCAGTTTAAAAACTCTCCCACACAGGTCTCCTGTCGTCATCGGACAGGATGGACAAACACCACCATTCCTCCTCAGCAACAAGCAGGTTAAGGACACTGTACTTTTTAAAGTACAGAATAGCTGGCACGTGATTATTTAATTTTAGTTTTGATGTTATTACAAATAATACAAATAAAACATTCATTATACTGATCTTGACTCCGACCTTGGGTATCAAATATCCTCGGAAGTTCACATCACTTGTTGTCATGTGTGGAATGCTCAGAGGAGTGATGTCGATGTATCGCTGGACTTCGTGGATGACCGCGTCAGTGTACGGCATCTTCGCCCGATCCTCAATTGCCGGTCTTCGATGAGATCCAATCACATCATCAATCTCATTGTGAATCTTCTCTGGAAGAGGAAGATAAGCAAATTTTGTTTCACACATTCCATTTACCAACATTTCCCAACTCGTCATATTGGTCAATATCGTCTGATTTTACACTCAATAGTCAGTTTATTAGGTACACCTGCTCATTAGTGCAAAATTAGGATGACGAGAGAGACAATTTGAGACTCTGCAAACGTCTGTAAGGAGTTTGTACGTCCTCCGCAAGTCCGTGTCTCTCACGCTGTATCTTCACAGGCAAACGCAGGATCACACAGACAACTGGAAGGGTTAAGTAAAGCTAGGAATTTTATTAATAAGCTAATCAGTTGAACTTATAAGGTCTTGGATAACCCGTGATAACTCGTCCAGAACTCCACTAGGCAGGGATCAAGACAACGGAGACCTGAGAGGATGGCACTACCCCTTTAAATACATTCCAGTGCACAAAAAAATCTGTGCCCAGCTGATAAACCACCAGGCTAATTACAGGGTTAACCAGTAACTATTCTAATAAGAGACAAAAGTCCAAGGACACTTAACTGGACACCTGCAAAGTCTTGAAGAATTAATTGGAAGTATCCAAGGACAATTGCAACTTAACTGTAAACTGGGGAAGATCTAACAATATCACATAAAAACCCCGAAGCGCATTAATACAGATAATTATAATTAATAAAACACAGAGAATACAAAAAAAAACTCAGATCCCTCAAAGAACTCTACCAATGACCCAAGGTTGTGAGAGTGTGGGTTTCCTCTGGGTGCTCTGGTTTCTCCCACATCCCAAAGACGTACAGGGTAGAGGGATAATTGGTCACATGGGTGTAACAGTAGTGTGGATTAGTTGGACCAGAAGGGCCTGTTACCGTGTTGTATCTCTAGATAAACGATGACTGTGTGGCTCAGCACAACTCCACTACTGTATTCAAGTTTGCTGACGTGGATCCAGTCAAAAGCAGTGATGAATCAGCAGTCAGGAGGGTAGATTTAAAACGTGACTGAGTGCTGTCATAACAACAACCTCTCACTCAATGTCAGTACGACCAAGGAAATGATTATAGACTTCAGGAGAGGGAAACCAGATGTCCATCAGCCGATCTTCACTGGAGAGTCAGAGCTGGAGAGGGTTAGGATCTCTGAATTCCTGGCTGTTACTGTTTCAGAGGACCTGTCCTGGACAGGAAAGTGCAATTGCAAGAAAGCACAGCAGTGCCTCTACTTCCTTTGGAGTCTGCGGGGATTCAGGATGACATCTAAAACTTTGACAAACTTCTTTAGATGTGCAGTGGAGAGTGTACTGACTGACTGTATGGAAATACCAATACCTCTGAATGGAAAAACCTACAAAACATAATGGATTTGGCTTAGAATATCACGGGTAAAGCCCTCACAACCACTGAGCACATCGACATGAAACACTGCTGTAGGTAAACAGCATCCATCATCAGAGATCCCCAACTCCCAGGCCATGCTCCCTTCTCGCTTCTGCCACCAGGTAGAAGGTGCAAAAGCCTCAGGACTCACACCACCAGGTTCAAGAACAGTTACTACCCCTCAACCATCAGGCTCTTGATCAAAAGGAGATAACTACACTCACTTGCCCCATCATTTACATGTTCCCACAATCAATGATATCACTTTAAGGACTCTTCAGAACCATGTTTAATATCATCTGCATATGCTGTGAAATGTGTTAACAACATGATAAATATATAAGAAAAACTGAATTACAGCTAGTATAAGCATGTCTATTAAATAGCTAAGTTAAAATAAGTAGGTGCTTAAAGCAGGAAGTTTAAAAAATAGTGAGGTAGTGTTCATGGTTCAATGTCCATTCTGAGATCAGATGCCAGAGGGGAAGAAGCTGTTCCTGAATCATTGAGCATGTCTCTTCAGGCTTCTGTACCTCCTTCCTGATGTTAACAATAATAAGAGGGCATGCCCTGGGTGGTGAGGGTTCTCGATAATAGATGCAGCCTTGAGGCATGGCTCCTTCATAATGGAGCTGAATAATTTAACAACTTTCTGCAATTTACTTCAATCCTGTGCAGTTGCCACACATGCTCCCCACCCCCCATGCCCCGCCCATACCAGATGGTGATGAAGTTAGTTAGAAAGTGTTTCACAGTACACTTGTAGAAATTTGGGAGTGCCTTTGGAGACATTGCAAATATCCTTAAACTCTTAATAAATATAGCCACTCCCTTGTCATCTTTGTACAGTTTGTTGTCTTCTGCACTCTGGTTGATCTTTCATTGATCCTGTAGATGGCACCCCATGAACCCATGGGAAAGAGACAAGTGTTCAGGGTGAGAAGAGAGCGAAACCTTTAGAGTGGTAGAAAGGGTACCAATCACACGGTCGACTTTGTTCTTCAGAGTTCACAGTTCCTTTATTATCAAAGCATGTATATACATTATACAACTTGAGATTTGTCTCTTTACAGGCAGCCACAAAACAAATAAACCTCAGAGGAACCCATTAAAGAAAACGACTGCAAATGCCCAATGGGGGAAGGAGGGGGAGAGAGAGAGATGAAAGAGAGGAGAGTATCTGATCACTTGTCACTGAAATGAACCTCATGGTTTTGTCCAAATTGTGACCTTTCTTGTAAAAATTCTGTCTAATTTATGTTTCTCCTCATCTCAGTAATTCTGGAACGGCTTCTGATTCTAAATTGACATTGCCATCTGATTCTAAATTGACATTGAACCCATGTACAATAACTCACTACTTTTTAATTTCAGTTATTTTGCACTAGTTATTTTAACTTAACTATTTAATAAGCATATATAATTTAATTAACAGGTTTTTTCTCTACATTTATTTATCATGCATTTCATTGTACTGTTTCCATAAAGTTATCAAACTTCACAACATATTCCAGTGATACTAAATCCGATTCTAATTCTAAAAGGACGTCCCTCTATTCTGAGCCTGCGTCCTCTGGTTCTAGACTCTCCCACCATAGGACACATCCTCTCCACAGCCACTCTAACGAGGCCTTTCCACATTCAACAGGTTTCAGTGAGATCCATATTAGAAGTGTGGTGACACTTGCGGACTGCCCCCAGCATAATTCCCACTGAGTTGTTTTGATGCACGCGATGCAAATCTCTGCATGTTTTGATGGCTTATGAGTGCCTGAGATCCCAAGAGCGATTGTGTCTGGATTTCACCTCCTAGTAGGGTCACCCATGGCAGTAAGGTCAAGGGGGAGGTTCCAGACAAAGAGTGATCCAACCAAGACCTCAACGGTGGAGCTGGAGGAAGATGATGACTCTTTATCCCATTATCTCATGCTCTCATTATTTATTGCTATTTATTTATATTTACATTTGCACAGTTTGTTGTCTCCTGCACTCTGGTTGATCTTTTGTTGATCCTGTTGTAGTTACTGTTCAGTAGATTTGCTGAGTATGCCCACAAGAAAATGAAACTCAGAGCTGTATACGGTGACATTTATGTACTCTGATAATAAAATCTACTTTGAACTTTGATTTTGACATTTTGACACTGTTGTGTAATTGATACACACCTCGCAATTTCTACAGGTGTACCATAGAAACCATTCCAACTGGTTGTATTGCCATCTGGTACGGGGTGTGGGCACTGCACAGGATCGAAGTAAGCTGCAGAGTTGTAAACTCAGTCAGCTTCATCATGGGCACTAGCCTCCTTAGTATCTAAGATATCTTCAAACAGCGGTGCCTTAGGAAGGTGGCGTCCATCATTAAGGACTCCTATTACCCAGACATGCCCTTTTCTCTTTGCTACAATCAGAGGTGGTACAGGAGCCTGAAGACACACACTCAGTGATTCAGGAACAGCTTCTTCCCCTCTGCCATCTGATTTCTGAATGGACAGTGAACTCATGAACACTACCTCTCTACTCTTTTTGCACTACTTATTTAATATAGCTATTTAATATATATTTACTGTAATTCAGTTTTTTTCTATTATTATGTATTGCATTGTACTGCTACTGCAAAGTTAACAGATTTCACAACATATGCTGGTGATATTAAACCTGATTCTGAATTGAAGAGAAGCTCTTTTATGGTCGACTGAAGATTTCAACGGACTGAAGAGTCTGAACTATACATGTAGAGTTTGGTTGTATTTTTATTGATATTCTATATGGGCTTGTTGTCTTTTATGTGCGCGGACTGGGCCTCAAGCTGCAGTTTCACCTGGGGATGGGGTGGTTGCCTTGGGACCAGTGAACTCCTCCGGGGTGGTGTGGTGCAGTGTCCAGGCTGGAGCCGGCTCCCCTCACCATGTTTGTTCACAGGAGACGGGCTCTATCAAAATCAACTGGAGATTGATGGACTGAGTTTCTGATTCTTTTATTGTGTGATCATGATACCATTTGTGCTTGCTATCTTGTGAGTGTTTTGTGCTGTGTGTGACCATTGGCACTGTGTTTTGGACCTTGACACTGGAATTGATTTGAATTGAATTCAAACTTACCTTGAACTTCCGGATACTTTGTTAGGATTTGAAGAGCCCACCACAGTGTTGTACTGGTTGTTACGGTTCCAGCCAGAAGTAAGCTCTCTGTCGACACCAACAAGTTTTCTTGAAAGAATTCGGAGTTAAGCTCACCTTTGTCCTGAATCAAGGCAAACAAAAATCCATGTTTTAAACAGAAGGGATTTTGCATATGCTAGAAATAGCGAGCAACACACACACACACAAAAAGTGCCAGAGGAACTCAGCAAGTCAGGCAGCATCTATGGGGGTTAATGAGCAGTTGACCTTGTTTCAAACTGAGATCCTTCATCAAGGCTGAAAAGCAAGTCAAGTCAAGTCACTTTTTATTGTCATTTTGACCGTAACTGCTGGTACAGTACACAGTAAAAACGAGACAATGTTTTTCAGGACCATTTTGCTACCTGAAACAATATAAAAACTACACTGCACTACATAAAACAACACAAAGACTACACTAGACTACAGACCTACCCAGGACTGCATAAAGAGCACAAAACAGTGCAGGCACTACAATAAATAATAAACAAGACAATAGGCACAGTAGAGGGCAGTAGGTTGGTGTCAATCCAGGTTCTGGGTATTGAGGAGTTTGATGGCTTGGGGGAAGAAACTGTTACCTAGTCTGGTCATGAGAGCCCGAATGCGTCGGTGCCTTTTCCCGGATTCCAGGAGGGAGAAGAGGTTGTATGAGGGGTGCGTGGGGTTCTTCATAATGCTGTTTGCTTTACAGATGCAGCGTGTGGTGTAAATGTCTGTAATGGCAGGAAGAGAGACCCCAATGACCTTCTCGGCTGACCTCACTATCTGCTGCAGGATCTTGAGATCCGAGATGGTGCAATTTCCGAACCAGGCAGTGATGCAGCTGCTCAGGATGCTCTCAGTACAACCTCTGTAGAATGTGGTGAGGATGGGGGGTGGGAGATGGACTTTCCTCAGCCTTTGCAGGAAGTAGAGACGCTGCTGGGCTTTCTTTGCTATGGAGCTGGTGTTGAGGGACCAGGTGAGATTCTCCACCAAGTGAACGCCAAGGGGGGCGGGGGGAGGGGAGGGAGTACATTTTAACAGACTTCAGTCGATTTGCTACTTTAATTCAATTCATGCCTTCCTGTCTCCTTACTTTTTTTATTTTATTAAGATTCAACGCAGAATCAGTCCTTCTGGTCCTTCACACTGCGCCATCCTGCAATGCCTTATCACGGGACAATTTACAATGGCCTATGAACCTACCTACCAGAACACCTTTGACTGTGTGGGTTTCCTCCAGGTGCTCTGATTTCCTCCCACAGTCCATAGAGAGAGCATATAAATTCCTTACAGGTGGGAATTGAACCTGGGTCACTTGTAGTGTAGTGCTAACCACCATGCTAAGGTGCCACCCTAACGCTACCATAATCTATAATAGGCAAATGTTTGCAATGCCAGTCCCCAAAGAAACAGAAAATCATGGAAGCTTTTAGGAGGGTCTCAAAGGACTGTTGGCACAAGATGCCAGATTCCCTTTCTACAGCCACTACCTGATCTGCTGAGAACTTGCGGCATTTCCATTTCTTAGTTTAGATTTCTAGCAGCTGCATAGTTTTCATTGAAAAAGATAACCGTTTTTGGTGCAGCACAGTAGTGCAGTGGATTGAACAATGCTTTAGAGTACAGGCGACCAGGGTTCAATTCCAGCTGTTGCCTGGAAGGAATTTCTATATTCTCCCTGAGACGATGTTGGTTTCATCCGGGTGCTCCAGCTTCCTCCCTCATCCCAAAGATTAGTAGGTGAATTGGTCAATGTAAATTGTCCCATGATTAAATTGGGGAATTGCTGGATGGTGCGGCTTGAGGGGCCGAAAGGGCCTACTCTCACTGTATTTGAAATCAATCAATAAATAACTAATTATGATCTCTGTGCAAAATTAACTGAGCAGAACATGGAATTAATGCAGGTAAGTGGGATTAGTATAGACAGGCATGGTGGTCAACATAGACGTGGTGGGCTGAAGGATCTGTTTCTGTATTTTTCAACTCTGATCTAATTTACCAATTAAGAGAAGTCGGATGCCATGGTAGCGTAGCGTAGTGGTTATTGTGATGCTATTACAGCATTAACCAGAACCGGAGTTCGGAGTTCAATTCCAGTGCTGCCTGCAAGGAGTTTACGTTCTCCCCATGACCACGTGGGTTTCCTCCGGGTGCTCTGGTCTCCCCCCACAGTCCAAAGGTCAATTGGTCATTGAAAATCATTCTCTGATTTGGTTATGGTTCAGCAACATATGGGGATCAACCAAGTACAGTGTCCACTCCAAGGTGAAGTTGTACCAGAGCTGCGTTGTGTCCACACTCTTTAAGGGGTCAGAATGCTGGTGCATGACAGGGAGTGACCTTGTCATTCCACACCATGAGCCGCTGGAAGATCCTTCGTATTTTCTGGCCGAACAAGATCTCCAACCACACCCTACTCCTTCAGTCTCACCAGGAGGACATGGTCACCATCACCATGAGGAAATGTTGGAAAAGGGTTGGGCACGTGATGAGAAGATATACCAATGCCATCATCAAGACAGCACTTCATTGGATCCCTGAAGGGCGGAGAAAATGAGGGAGACCAAAGACAATTTGTTGCCGTACTGTAGAGGTAGAAGTGAAGACCCGACCCACACATGGGGCACAATAGAGAAGATGGCCGAGGACAGGCAGAGGTGGAGGACCTTCATTGCTGCCCTAAGCACCAGCGGTGTAATGGGCAGTAAGTAACTAAACTGAATAAATAGATGGGCTGCTGGTTGGTGCAACTCTTTGGGCCGGAAGGGCCTGTTCTGTGCGGTGTCTCTAAAATAAAATAAAAAGACAGAAATTATTATCTTCAGTATATTTGGTAGGACAGTGGGAAGTGAATGAACGTGAGGAGAAACTTGCCATTACCTCATCCATCTTCGCCAGGAAGCAGTCGATGTAATCCCTGGGTAAGTCTTTCTGGACAGTTTCTTTGTGGCTTTGAATAGTTTTGGCCAGAAAACCTTGCAAGATTTTGATATTTTGGAACATCTTTTGGTGAGCTCCAGGCAGGAAACCCATGATCCTCGGGAAGGTGTTGTACAACTGCAAAACAAACACACCATTTTCACTGACCTAGTGCTGGATACCTAAGGCTCAGTTCAAAAAGTTCAAAGGATATTTATTACCAAAGTATGTACACAGTATCGAACCCTGAGATTCACTTTCTCACAGACAGCCACAAAGCAAAGATAACTATGAAATACGTTCAAAGAAAAGCATCAAAACCCACCCCCACGTGCAAAAAAAAAGAACCACACAAATGGCAGAAGAGCGAAAAATACAGAATACAAAACACAAAAAACATATATATATATATATATATATATATATATATATATATATATATATATATATATATATATATATGTTTTTTGTGTTTTGTATTCTGTATATATATATATATATATACATGTGTGTGTGTGTGTGTGTGTATGTGTATGTGTGTGAGAAATGGACTCAGTTATGGGCTCACGTCCCATCTCCAGGCTTCTTGGCCTTGAGGCGCAAGCTTTGCTCAAATCATCACTGTACACCCTCAGAATGCGAAGTGCCAGATGGTCCAAAAACACACCACCATAGTGTAGATCACAGGCTGCAACAGTAGAAGAACCACATTTGGAAGAAAAAGAGGTAAAAGCATTAGGTTAGAGGTAAGAAATTAGCTTTGTCTATTATACATCCAAACGTATTGTGGCATTATTACTTTTGTCTTGAGTCCATCATTCCTGTTGGAGCAGAGATCCCTGACAGCATCTCGCCAAGTTCTCTGTCTTAGGCCAGTCTTTCAAGTAGTCCCCAGATGTAGCCCATCTTCTTCCTCTCCCAGGGATGATGTCTTTGGAGTTTCTGTTGGCATTTCTGTACCTCTGGGATTTTTACGGAATGGGGTTACTAGTGCCATACCTAACCCTCCTCGTTTTGCAGCAGGCTTGAGACCATCCAAGGCAGAGTTGGCGTAATTATGGTAGCATCAGTAATAAATATCTGGTGCTGTTAGCATTTCTTCAAGTTCAAACATCATTCAACCATACATAAATATCACCAAATGAAACCCCATTACACAGGGGCCAAGGTGCAAAACACAGTAGTGACAGTCACACAAGGCAAAGCCACATGTAAAGTAGCAAGCACAGACAAGAACAAACAAGAGAAAATCTGCAGATGCTGGAGATCGGTAAAATACCATCACACACAAAATATATGGTCCAAGTCCCCGAGTTCATCAACATTACAGCAGTCTACTGGCGAACATGATACCAGCTCGTCTTCTGCCAAGTGAACACTGGGCGGCAGCAATGCCAGTGTGACACCAGCTTGGACACCATGCCACACTGCCTCCAATGAAGCACACCAACTCCGACACCTCTCTCACAGGTGACTGTAAACAGGTAACAACACAGTTTGAGGTCTAGTCCTCATTGAGTTTAATGATTAAGGATTAGGACATGCTCTCTCCTCATTGCTGCCATCAGGAAGAAGGTACAAGAACCTCAGGACTCGCGCCACCAGATTCAGGAATAGTTTTTGCCCCTCAACCATCAGGCTCTTGAACCAAAGGGGTTAATTTCACTCAACTTCACTTGTCCCATCATTAAAATGTTCCCACAATCTAAGGATTCACTTTCAAGGACTCTTCATCTAATGTCTTGATATTTATTACTTATTTATTTATTATTTTTATTTCTTCTTTTGCATTTGCACATCTTGTTGTCCTCTGCACTTGGCTGAAAGCCTTAGTACGGTGGTCTTTCATTGACTCTGTGACTACACTTTGGTAAGTCTGATCATCTGGCTGTACTTCTACTCCCTGAGTATAGGCAAAGACTGAAGACTGCAGCACTAGAAGTGAGAACCAAGAAGGTATGGACCAGGGAGGCACAGGACTGCTTTGAATCAGTAGACTGGATTGTGTTCAGAGTTACTTTCGAACCTGAGTGAGTGTGCCACAGTTGTCACTGACTTCATTAAAACCCATGTAGATGAGTGTGTGCCTACAAAAACTTACTGTACATTCCCAAAACAAAAGCTGCGGATGAACAAGGAGATTCAGGTTCTGATGACTGCTAAATCTGTGGCATTTAGGTCTGGCAATCCAGCTCTGTATTAGAAAACCAGGCATGATTTGCAGAGAGCTATTTCCAGAGCCAAGAAACAACTCCAGGAGATGTTCAAGGTGAAATCAGATCCATGTCAACTCTGTCAGGGCTTGCAGGCTGTTACTTCCGACAAAGCAAAACCGAACATCGTGAATGGCAGCGACGCTTCACTACCAGATGAGCTCAACACCTTTTATGTCTGCCTTGAAAGAGAGAATAAAACAACAGCTATGAAGATCCCTGCAGCATCCGATGACCCTGCGACCTTGGTCTCAGAGGGTGACGTCAGGCTATCTTTCAGGAAGGTGCAAAGCAGCAGGGCACTATGGACTACCTGGTAAGGCTCTGAAAATCAGTGCGAACCAACTGGTGGGAGTATTTAATTACATTTTTAATCTCTCACTGCTACAGCCAGAAGTTTCCACCTGCTTCAAAAGGGCAACAATTATACCAGTGCCCAAGAAGGAATAGTGTGAGCTGCCTCAACGACTATCATGAAGTAGCATTCACATTTGTGAGAGTGGGTGGGAGGGTGGAAAAGCGGTTCGCATGTTGTGCTGTTCTGCCAAAGACTGCGGGCATGTTGGGTTAGAACCGGAGAGCTGGTGAAACCTGCAGGCTTCCCCAGCACATCTTTATGTTGTGTCGGTTTTTAACACAAATGACTCATTTCGCTGTATGTTTCAGTGTACAGGTGATAAACGAATGAATCTGAATCTTCGATGAGCATTTTCACAGTCGGCAGGTTGAGACACGAGTGGACTTGTGCATTGTTAAAATACAGAAACATAGAAAACCTGCAGCACAGGTTTCAACCCACAATGCTGTACCAAACATGTACTTACTTAGAAATTACCTAGGTTTACCCATAGCCCTCTATTTTTCTAAGCTCCATGTACTTATCCAGGAGTCTTTTAAAAGAACTTATTGTATCCACCTCCACCAATGTTGCCGGCTGCCCATTCCACGCACTCACCACTCTTTGTAAAAAGAAACTTACCCCTGACATCTCCTCTGTACCTACATCCAAGCACCTTTCAACCCTGGGAAAAAGCCTCTGACTATCCACACAATAGACTATAGGTGCAGGAGTAGGCCATTCAGCCCTTCGAGCCAGAACCATCATTCACTGTGATCATGGCTGATCATCCACAATCAGTATCCAGTTCCTGCCTTATCCCCATAACCTTTGAATCCGCTATCTTTAAGAGCTCTATCCATCTCTTTCTTGAGAGCATCCAGAGACTTGGCCTCCACAGCCTTCTGGGGCAGAGCATTCCATATATCCACCACTCTCTGGGTGAAAAAGTTTTTCCTCAACTCTGTTCTAAATGGCCTATCCCTTATTCTTAAACTGTGGCCTCTGATTCTGGACCCACCCATCAGCTGGAACATGCTTCCTGCCTCCAGCGTGTCCAATTCCTTAATAATCATATATGTTTCAATACGATCCCCTCTCAGCCTTCTAAATTCCAGAGTATACAAGCGCAGTCACTCCAATCTTTCGACATATGACAGTCCCGCCATCCCGGGAATTAACCTTGTGAACCTACACTGCACTCCCTCAACAGCAAGAATGTCCATCCTCAAATTTGGAGACCAAAACTGCACACAGTACTCCAGGTGTGGTCTCACCACACGATCAATTACTCTCATCATCTTATACACCTCTATCAGGTCACCTTTCATCTTCCGTCGCTCCAAGGAGAAAAGGCCGAGCTCACTCAACCTATTCTCATAAGACATGCTCCCCAATCCAGGCAACATCCTTGTAAATCTGTGCACCCTTTCTATAGTTTCCACATCCTTCCTCAAGTGAGGTGACCAGAACTGAGCACAGTACTCCAAGTGGGGCCTGACCAGGGTCCTATATAGCTGCAACATTACCTCTCAGCTCTTAAACTCAGTCCCATGGTTGACAAAGGCCAATGTACCATATGCCTTCTTAACCACAGAGTCAACTTGTGCAGCAGTTTTGAGTGTCCTATGGACTCAGACTACAAGAGTCAACATGGTTAATAGCCATCCAGAATTAGATTAGATCTGAAGTCAAAACTACAAAAATAATGCATTACATTACAAAGTATATTGCAAAAACATTACATTGGTGAGGCACACATCAAAGTTGCTGGTGAACGCAGCAGGCCAGGCAGCATCTCTAGGAAGAGGTGCAGTGGACATTTCAGGCCGAGACCCTTCGTCAGGACTAACTGAAGGAAGAGTGAGTAAGAGATTTGAAAGTGGGAGGGGGAGGGGAGATCCAAAATGATAGGACAAGACAGGAGGGGGAGGGATGGAGCCAAGAGCTGGACAGGTGATTGGCAAAAGGGATATGAGAGGATCATGGGACAGGAGGTCCGGGAAGAAAGACAACGGGAGGGGGGAACCCAGAGGATGGGCAAGAGGTATATTCAGAGGGACAGAGGGAGAAAAAGGAGAGTGAGAGAAAGAATGTGTGTATAAAAATAAGTAACAGATGGGGTACGAGGGGGAGGTGGGGCATTACCAGAAGTTAGAGAAGTCGATGTTCATGCCATCAGGTTGGAGGCTACCCAGACGGAATATAAGGTGTTGTTCCTCCAACCTGAGTGTGGCTTCATCTTTACAGTAGAGGAGGCCATGGATAGACATGTCAGAATGGGAATGGGATGTGGAATTAAAATGTGTGGCCACTGAGAGATCCTGCTTTCTCTGGCGGACAGAGCGTGGGTGTTCAGCAAAGCGGTCTCCCAGTCTGCGTCGGGTCTCGCCAATATATAAGAGGCCACATCGGGAGCACCGGATGCAGTATATCACCCCAGCCGACTCACATTGTTTACATTGGTGAGACCCATTGTAGATTGGGGGACTGCTTCGCCGATCAACTCCTCTCTATCTGCCAAAAGTGAAACTTCCTGATGGCCAGATATTTAAATTCCTGATCATTCTGACGCATTGGTTCATGGCGACATCTTGTGCCCAGAAGAGGCCATCTCAAGGTGGAGGAGCAACACCTGATGTCCTGTCTGGGTAGCCTCCAACCTGATGGCATGAACATCAATTTCTCCTTCCAGTAAGAAGTTTTCTCCCTCCCCCTCCACCCCTCCTCTCTTTTGTTCCCTACACTGGCCTCCTCACCTGCCCATCCCCCCCCCCGGCTCCCCTCCCCCTTCCCTTTTTCCTGTGGTTCACTTTTCTCTCCTATTAGATTCCTTCCTCTCCAGCCCTTTATCTTTCCCAAACACTGGGCTTCATCCATTAGCTTCCAGCTATCATCCTTAGCATCTCCCCACCTTCTCATTCTGGCAGCTCTCCCCTTCCCTTCCAGCCCTGAAGAAGGGTCTTGACCCAAAAGTATCAACTCTTTATTCATTTCCATAGATGCTGCCTGTTCTACTGAGTTCCTCCAGCATTTTGTGTGTGTTGTTTAAGTATACATTTGTTAATATTAAATGCACTCCCTCTATCTTGCTGATAAATAATTAATATTGATCCTGAATCTCTCAGTTTCAATTACACATTGACCACCTGAGTCTCAGATAAAAATATGTTTGCTCTTAAGTTCAGTAACTCACAATCCACTGTAAAGAGACATACCTGTAACGAGGGGCTATTCATAGCGCGGGCAATTTCTGCAACCAGCTCCATCAGCCAGAAAAATTGTTTATCTTCATAATCAAATCGTTTTCCAAAGATGATGGAACAGATAATGTTTGACGTTGCACCTCGCAGGAGAAAGTTTGGTTTGAAAGGTTCACCTGGTCGAGTTAAAGAGGCCATTTAGAAAATCACAGTGCATTAAAGTGAAATTTTGGGGCAAGTCTAAATGCTGTTTGGACATTAAACGCAAGAGATTCTGCAGATCCTGGAAATCCAGAGCAACAGACACAAAATGCTGGAGGAGCTCAGCAGGTCAGGTAGCAGCTATGCAAATGAATAATCAGTCGACATTTTGGGTCAAAAGCCCTTCATCAGGACTGGGAAGAAGCCAGAATAAGGAGCTGGGGTGGGGGAGGGGAGAGGGGAAGGAGGCAAGCTAGAAGGTGATAGGCAAAGCCAGCTGGGTGGGGTTGGGGGGGGGGGGGGTTTGAAAAAAGAACCAAGCACTGGCGAAGAAGTAATCTGTAAGGAGAGGAGTGGACTATAGGAGAAAGGGAAGGAGGGGGGCACCAGGGAGAGGTGAGAGGCAGGTTGAAGGGAAGAGGTAGGAAGCCAGTCTGGAGAATAACCTTTGACACCTTCTTATTCTTGCATCTCCCCCTTCCTTTCCAGTCCTGATGAGCAGTCTCGGCCAGAAACGCCGATTGTTTATTCCTCTCCACAGATGCTGCCTCACCTGCTGAGTTCCTCCAGCATTTTGTGTGTGGTGTTATAGATATTTAACACATCGCTATTCACAAGAAATCAATTAGTTATTTGATACAGCTCTGGTGAGGCCTCATTTTGGGTATTGGGAGCAGTTTTGGGCCGCTTTCCTATGAAAGCATATGCAGACATTGGAGAGGGTCCTATCGTACGAAAGCCGTTTACTGCCTCTGAAACTGTACCCATTGGGATTCAGAAGAACTGGGGTGACCTCATTGAAACCTACGGAACGTTGAAAAGCCTTGAGAGAGTGGGTGGGGAGAGGATGTTTCCTGTGGTGAGGAGTGGGGGCAAGAGTCTGGGACCAGAGGACACAACCTCAGAATGCAGGGGCATCCTGTTAGAACAGAGATGAGAAGGAATTTTTTTTAGCCAGAGGGTGGTGAATCTGTGGAATTCGTTGCCACAGGCAGCTGTGGAGGCCAGGTAATTGGGTATATTTAAGACAAAGGTGGATAGATTCTTGATTAGTCAGGGCATGAAGGAGTACGGGGAGAAGGCAGGTTCTCTAATGCTGTAGTGACAAACCTTTCATATCCCTGAAGCTTGTGACCAGAAACTGGGCTTCCTCCTGAATCCTCTCCTCAATGCTCTTTTTCCCCATTCCAAAATCCTTCAAGGTGCTGAGAGTGAATCTCCGAAGCTGCTTCCATCTCTCGCCACTGCTGAAGTTAATTCCTGCAAGAGAGACCTCAGGTTAACGTCCCTTGGGACAAGGTTGTCTATATTCTGGTGATCAGTTTCTTAAACTACTTAAACAGTTTCCCAATTTATTCTTTACCCTCCTTTACAACCGCCGAGATGTTCTAACCTCCTCATCCCAGTGCTTGTTCTTCTAGGTAGGAATTGCTACGATAGAATTCCACAGTTAAATCAGCTGGTGTTCTTGGTCACCAAACACAGTCCAAGGTTTCCCTGATTAGATGTCACAAGACGAATAAAAAGGAACCGTAAAAGAATTGGAGAGGTTCACAAGCATTATCTCAGAAGTTAAGGGGTTAATGTACAAAGAACATTTGATAACTCTAGCACTGTACTTGATGCTGGATGATCTCAGGAATTTTAGGGATAATGTTTGAGCTGCATTTGATAACCCTGGGCCTGAACTTGTTGGAGTTTAGAAGAATGAGGCAGGGGGTGGTTCTCATTGAAACCAGGCCTAGAAGGGACGTGGAGAAGATTTATCTATTTATTTATTGAAATACAATGCAGAATAGGCCCTTTCAGCTCTTCCAGCCACATCACCCAGCAATCCCCCGATTTAACCCTAGGCTAATCACAGGGCAATTTACAACGACCAATTAACCTACCAACTCAAGACCATCTTTGGACTGTGTGAGGAAACAGGAGCACCTGGGGAAAACGTACGCAGTCATGGGGAGAACGTACAAACTTCTTACAGTTAGTGATGTGAGTTGAAGCCAGATCGCTGGTGCTGTGAAGCATTGTGCTAACAACACTATCATGCTGCCCATGGTAATGACGTTGCCTATATTGGGGGAGTCTAGGACCAGAGGTCACAGCCTCAGAATGGAAGAACGTCCCTTAGAATAGAGATGATGAGCAATTTCTTTAGCCAGAGAGGGGCGAATCTGTGGAATTTGTTGCCACAGACAATAATATATTTAAAGGTACCAGTCCAGCTAAAATGGAGCAGATTAGAAGATTTAACGTGTGGCTCAAATCATGGTGTAGGTTAGAGGAGCATAGGTTTAGACCATAAGACAAAGGAGCAGAAGTTGGCTATTCGGCCCATCAAGTCTGTTCCACCATTTTATCATGAGCTGATCCATTCGCCCATTTAGTCCCACTCCCCTGCCTTCTCACCATAACCTTTGATGCCCTGGCTACTCAGATACCTATCAATCTCTGCCTTAAATACACCCAATGATCCGCTGGGCAGTCTTCACCACACGCTGGAGTGCTTTTTCTATAAAGAGGCAACTAAAATTTATGATAACAATGGAGCAGTTGATATCATTTACTTCAACTTTCAGAAGGCTTTTGACAAGGTACTTGACGAGAGGTTAATAATCAAATTACAGGAAGTAGGAATTCAGGGTAAGGTGTGTGAATGAGTGCAGAAAAGGAGGAGTTGTGGTGAGAGGATCATTTTCACACCTAGATGTTAAAAGTGGGGTTCAGCAGGGATCAGTTTTGGAGCTGCTACTGACTTAATTTGTATTAAAGATTTGGATAAGCACATAACAAATAAACTAATAGAGTTTGCAGATGTCATAAAATGAGGGAGATGGACTGATAACATTCAGGCAGCAGAATCAATACAGTTCGATCTGAACAAAATCCAGATTTGGGCAGATAAATGGCAGATGAAATTTAATGTAAGTACATGTAAAATATTACATATAGGAAGTAGAAATATTAGATATAAATATACAGTGGGGGTTCTTGAGTTAGAAAGTGCACGGTTTGAGAAAGTTTTGGACGTCCTGGTAGACTCATCATGATCTAGACAATGCACAGAAGTGATTAGGAAGGCTAATAGATTGTTGGGTATATAATGCGCTCAGTGGGGTTTGCGTCTAGAAATGTTCTCCTTAAGCTGTATAATGTGTTTGTGAGGCCACACCTTGAGTGCTGCATACAGTCTTGGTCTCCCTAATTTGTGAGGGATGTAAAGGGACTGGAGATAGTTCAGAGAAGGACGATGAGACTCATTCCAGCTCTGCAGGGTATGAGCTATTCAGAAAGTTTGAAAGAATTAAATCTTTTTCGTCTCAGTAGACGTAGAATGAGAGGAGACATGACAGAAGTGTTCATTATCATTAAGATTATGAGTAAGGTGGACAGCAGTCCAGCTGCTACTTCAAAATTAACCATCAATGAGGACACAGGGTAACAGGTGGAGACTGGTTAAAGGGAGATTTCAGACTAACATCAGGAAACATTTCTTTACACAGCGAGTTGTGGACACATGGAACAAACTACCTAGTAGTAGTTGAGAGTAGTACCTTAGAGACTTCCAAATCTAAACTCGGTGGTTATTTCAGCACAATATGTGAATAGGAATTTGGCAAGCTTTGTTGGGCCAAATGGCCTGTTTTTGTCAAGAACTTTCTAATGTTCTACAGCAGAGGTTAATACATTCTTGGTTAGTCAGGGCACCAAAGGTTATGGCGAGAAGGCAAGAGAATGTGGTTCAGAGGGATAATACAACCATCATGACAGAGTGACAGGGCAGACTCGATGGGCTGAACGGCCTGATTCTGCTCCTATGTCTTATAGTCTCATTGAAACCTACCGAATATCAAAAGGCCTAGACTGTGTTGACACGAGGAGAATGTTACCTGTACTGGGAGAGTTTCGGATATGATACAGTTGCCTCATCAAATAGACGCCAGCTTGGTAGAATGTGTAACATGATTTCTGGGTCACTGGAGGAAATGTCATGAGTAAGTTTAAGGTCAATTTCATAACTGCTCGCAGTGTGGCTCCTGCTCTGTAATGCTGTCACAAAACAACAAATTTCACAACGCTTGTCAGCGACATTAAACCCGATTCTGATCCTGTTAGAATCGTTATTGGGAATGGAGATTGTATCAAGGGCTTAGTTGGTGACAGTTTGGTTTTGTAGAGTGATCCAACTCCACTGAATGAAGTGGAGCTGATTTCCTCATCCTAGATTCCGGGATTATCCTAGGGTTACATAGGTTGGAAGCCCATCTTATCCGTGCTGACTCAGCAAGTTGCCTACCCAAGGAAGTGGGAATGAAAGGGTTAGAGGAGCATTTGATGGCTGTGGGCCTCTCCTCATTAGAATGAAGGGGGAATCTCATTGAAACCTGTCGAATATTGAAAGGCCAAGTCAGCGTGGATGTGGAGAGGATGTTTCCTATGGTTGGAGAGTCTAGAACCAGAGGATACAGCCTCAGAATAGATGGACGTAATTTAGAACAGAGATGAGGAGGATTTTCTTTAGCCAGAGGGTGGTGAATCTGTGCAATTTACTGTCACTGGTGGCTGTGGAGACCAACTCCTTGGGTATATTTAAATCAGCCATGATGGAATGGTGGAGCAGACTTGTTGAGCCAAATGGCCCAATTCTGCTCCCATGCCTTATAGTCTAATTATGGGACAGCACAGTAGCATAGTGGTTAGCACAACACTTTAGAATAGAGGCAACCCAGATTGGATTCCGGCCACCGCATGTAAGGAGTTTATACATTCTCTCCGTGACTGTGTGGGTTTCCTACAGGTCCAGGTGCAGGTGATTCGTATCGCCAAATCATATTGTTTCCTCACAGTCCGGCAGGGAATGAGGAAAGGTGCCGCCCATGACAGGGAATGACGAAAGGTGCAGCTGACTCATATCGCCAAATCTATATCGTTTCCTCGCAGCCCGGTAGCGCATGCTCTGCGGCCTGGTGGTTGGGGACCGCTGATATAGGCAATCATGGTCCTTGACCATGAGGTTTTGGAAATTTTTTCTGCAGAACTGGTTGTCATTACCTTCTTCTGGGCATTGTCTTCAGAAAATGGGTGACCCCAACCATGATCAATATTCTTTGGAGATTGTCTTGCTGGTGTCAGTGGTTGCATAACCAGGACTTGTGATATGCACCAGCTGCTCATTGACTTCCACCACCTGCTCCCACGGCTCCCATCCCTTACACCTCCTTTGGTAGAGAGGTATCTCAACCGCGATACCCACGTTCATTGTCACGTTCTAAATCCTGGAACACTCTTCTCAGGCAACATCGTGGAAGTAACATCAGCGTACAGGATACTCAGCACTATCTTCTCAATGCCTTGGGTTTCCACCGGCTGCTCTGGTTTTCTCCCACCCTCCGAAGACATATGGGGTAGGAGGTTAGCAGAACAGAGGGAGCTGAGAATTCATCTGTACGGGGTCTTTCTTTTGTTACATTTAAAATGGCGATTTTGTTATGTTAATCTGTGGAATGCGGCTTTGTTGTGTTTTAATGCTGCAGAGAGTTTGCGCTAACAGTTTGTTTTACTTTAAATGAGATAACCAGGTTCTATTAGCCAATGGGTGGTTATGTATCGTTTTGTTTTCGGATGCCATGCTGTATGATATGACTGTGGACTGAGTTTTGGCAGGGAGTCGGAGGAGAGACGAGGAGGACGGCGGACGTGCGGAGAGGCTCTGGTCGATCACTCCGGGTGGTCCCGAGCCGTGGGTCGACGTAATTCAGGTGGTCGTCTGACGTCGAACTGAGCTCCAACGGTAGCGCGCGAAGAACTTGGACTTTGATAAGTGTTGGCGCCTTTTTTTTCCCATTACTTTCCTCTCTGTATCAAATGTATATTAATGTCATAGAATTAGTAATATCTATAAAGTGTATGTGTTAAAATTTACTGGGTGTGCTGGCTGATGATTGATGTTTGTGATTGATTCGGGCGACGACTGACCCTGAGGGGACTGTTGAAGCAGGTGCTGGGCGGGATTCCCCCTAGACATACACGAGCCAATATAACGGAACGTTACACATCTAAAATAGTGGCAAATGTAGAGAGGGTTGTAAAGAAAGTTTTTGGCATATTAGCCTTCATAAATCAAAGTACTGAGTGCAGGAGATTGGATGTCATGTTGAAGTTGAATAAGATGTTGTTGAGGCCTAATTTGGAGTACTGTGTAGAGTTTTGGTTACCTACCTACAGTAAAGATATAAATATGATTGAACAAGTCTAGAGAAAATTTACAAGGATGTTGCCAGAATTGGAGGACCTGAGTTATATGGAAAGATTCAATAGGTTAGGATTTATTCTTTGAAATGTAGAAGATTGAGAGGAGATTTAATAGAGATATACAAAATTATGAAGGGTATAGACAGAAAAACTCGAAGTGGAGTTTTTCCACTGAACTTCGGTGGGACTACAATCATTGCTTAAGGGTGAAAGGTGAAAAGTTTAAGGGGAACATGAGGGGAAACTTCTTCACGCAGAGTCAGAAGAGCGTGGTACGAGCTGCCAGCACAAGTGGTGCACACAAGCTCAATTTGAGTGTTTAAAAGAACTTTGGATAGGTACATGTGTGGTAGGGGTACTGAGGGCTATGGTCCAGGTACAAGTGCGAATAGGCAGTTTAAATAGGTCAGCATGGACTAGAAGGGTCAAAGGGCCTGTTTTGTGCTGTACATTTCTACGACCCTATTAATTGGTCATTGTAAATTGTCCTGTGATTAGCCCAGTATCTGGGCTGTGCGGCTCCTTGAGCCCGAAGTCCCTGTTCCGCACTGTTATTTCGAAATAATAAATTAAAATTGTAACTAAGAACAACCAACAAGTGCCATCTCTTTCAGCAGCATTAACAACCCTAAATGTATAAATAACAAAAATATTCGGATTTCAAGAGATCAGAAGCAGCAAACAAATAACTCGAGTTAAATTAAAAATCCTCTTACCATAGCCATCGGAGATTTTTTCCATGGCGGGTAAGAGATATCGGCCGCTGAAGTCATGCCCATGGCCAATAAGAGCCTCTCTTATAGCCTCGGCACCACACACCACCACCGCAGGGAAGCTGCTGAACCAGAAGGTGAACACGGGGCCATACTGTTCACTCAGCTGTGGTGATACAATGAATGTATATTGTTTTTTAACATGTTATACTCCATACAACGTTCGTCAATCAATTTAGCTGGAGGAGAATTAAGACCCATAACAATTTTTCTTTCAGAGACCAAATGGCTTTAGGCACAGAACTCTATCTGTCAATAGGGAGCGGACGACGAGTTTGTAAAACTGACCGGAGAAAAGTATGTTGGGAATGGTGAGGGTGGAGTGCCCTGGGACGGGTGTGGGACAGGTGGCAGAGAAGGAGTGCCAGGAGCAGGGGGTGGCGTGGGTGTAGACGCAGCCAGCCTTGAGACCCCAGGCAAGGCGATCTGGTTCCAAACAATCGTTTTACTGATTATGATAGAATGTTTCTCTGGTGCTTCCCAATCCCTCCCCTCTTCCCAACCGCGACTCCTCTTTCCCACTCCCAGTCCACAATAAAGACCTATATCAGAACAAGGTTACATCACTCACATATGTCATGAAATTTCTTCTCTTTTTGCGGCAGCAATACAGTGCAATACGTAAAATCACTGCAGTACTGTGCAAAAGTCTTACGGACCCTAGCCATGCATATGTGTCTAAATATTAATGTTTCGATGTACATGTGTTGAATAAGTTCATATGAAATCTGACCAACGCATTACAAGGGTGTGCTGGGGGCAGATCGCAACTGTCACCATGCTTCTGGCGCCAACATAGCACGCCCACAACTTACTAACCCGTACGCCTTTGGAATGTGTGGGAGGGAAATGGAACACCCGGAGGAAACTCACACAGTCTCGGAGAGAATGAACAAATGGCTGGAGGAAATCAGTAGGTCAGGTAGTATCTGTGAAGGAAATGGACAGTCCACATGAAGGTTCTCAATTTGAAACATTCACTGTCCAGTTCCCTCCGCAGACACTCTGTGACCCACTGAGATCCTCTGGATACAAGCATCTGCAAGCTCTTGTATCTCAAAGTGATGCAGAGCTACCCAATGAACTACTGGAACTATTAGAACTGATGACCAAAGTTCTGTGTCTCTCAGAGGAGACATTAACATCCTCAAAAATTGATATCTCCAGAAGGCAGCATCCGCCATTAAGGACCCTCACAATACTGGACATACCCTCTTCTCATTCCTTCATCATGGGCGCTAGCCTTCCCACCCCTCAAAAGTTGATACCCTAGATGCTGGCATCCATCGTGAAGGACTCTTGCCATCTGGGACACGCCCTCTTCTTATTCCTCCATTATGGGTACTAGCCTTCCCACCTTGGAGGACATCTTCAAAAGTCAATACCTCAAGAAGGCGGTGTCTATCATTAAAGACCCCCTTCTCATTACCACCATCAGGGATGAGGTACAGGAATCCACCATCAGATTTCTGTACTGTCCAAGAACATCATCTCACTATTCCTCTTTGCCACTATTTCTTTTTTTTGGCACTCAATCCCTCTGCTAGCCTGCAGGTCACTCTTGAGGAAGGTGTAGCACCTACTTATCCACCCCTGGCCCCCGCAATCAGGGTCACAGAAGCCATGGCAGCAGCTGGTGGAAGGTCTTCTAAGCCCAATCTGTGAGCACTGTCACCAGGCAGACAACCAGACAATTTCTGAAGGGTATTGATAAAGACTTGGGGGAAGAGAAGAAATCACCCTTCTTGTAAAGACATTGCCCAGTAGAAGGCAATGGCGAACAGCTTCTGTAGAAAAATTTGCCAACAACAGTCAAGGTCGTGGAGAAGACCATGATCATCCACGTCCTACAACACAGCACAAAATGAATGAGTGAGCAATTTTTATTTCTTACACTGTACCGCTGCCACAACAAATTTCATGGCATATGTCAGTGATAATAAAAACTGGTACTGATGGTCAGTTCCAGAATTTATAGCCTGAACATCTGAAAACAAGTCTTCGCAGTCTGACTACTTGCCGGTGCACGCAGGGTGACAATGAGTATAAAAATCATAGAGCAATATAGTGCAGTATGGTGCCCACCCTGATGGTCTCAATTTCCTGCATTTGGCACAAGTCCCACTCCTCCATGTATCTACCCAACTGCTTCTCAAATTGTACCTGTTTCAACCACTTCCTCTGGCAGCTTGTTCCCTTCACTCACCACCCTCTGCTCCTTCAATTGAATGGTTAAAGCAATGGGCTAGAAATTCATTGGGGTTTCCAAAGTTCAAAGTACATTTTTCATCAAAGTATGTGTACATTATGCAACTTTGAGGTTCGTCTCCTTATATAAATATAAAGGCATCCGTTAGTCTTGCGAGACCATGGATCTGCGCCTGGAAAGTTTTCACTCTCCAGGGCGCAGGCCTGGGCAACTTTGTATGGAAGACAGGCAGTTGACCGTACTGCAAGTCTCCGCTCTCCACGCCACCAGTGTTGTCCAAGGGAAGGGTATTAGGACCCATACAGCTTGGCACCGGTGTCGTCGCAGAGCACTGTGTGATTAAGTGCCTTGCTCAAAGACACAACACGTTCCCTCGGCTGGGGCTCGAACTCACGACCTTCAGATCGCTAGTCGAACGCCTTAACCACTTGTCCACGTGCCCACACATGCAGCCATAAAACAAGAAGCCCAAAAGGACCCACTTTAAAAAATCCAACAAACACATGCAGAGCGGGGAAAAGAAAATCAAATCGTGCGAACAACAAAAACAAGCAAGCAGCACTCAGAACTAAAGTGAGTCCATAAACACGAAACCCGGAGCAGGCCCACAGCCTCAGTTCAGCACATAGTGTAGTAAAGGTCTCAGAGCCTGCAGGCAGGAAGCCCAGAGCCGGCCCACAGCCTCAACTCAGTGCAGCAGAGAGTGGAGCAAACGTGGGCTGCGAGCTGAACCGGCCCGACTCTTGCCTTTGGTCCCGACACCCTGCCTTTTCAATCCATCTGTCCTGGCGTTTAAATCATCCAAACATCAAGCGTTCTTCGCACAAGGACCCAGGCCCTAACACAGCAATACGGTCTGAGTCTGGACATCACCGCCATGTTTCAGGCCGAACCTGACCTTTCCTGACTCTGACTTTTCTCTCTGCTCCGCTTGGTCCAACTCAGTCTCCTACTCCGTCTCAAACATGCCTCAGTCTCGCTCTGACCACTTCTGCTCGAATGCCCTCGATCTCACTCGCACCCGCACACCTCAACCCTCTAGAGTGAAGAACAAACCAGTGTATGGACGATTTAAACATCCAAATGGGTTCAGAAGGCAGTGTGTTCAGACCAGAGATGTGGCTCAGGCTGAATGTGCACACTGCTCTGTTATGTTTACTCGGCTCTGCGCTGAGCTGAGGCTGAGGCTGAGGCCTGCTCCAGGCTTCATGTCTGCAGACTCTCTTTCGCTCTGAATGCTAATTGCTGACTTTTATTATTTGCATGATTTGTGGTTTCTTTTCCTCTCTGCATATTGGGTGTTGGACCATCTTTTTTAATAGGTTCTTTCGGGGTGTCTTTGTTTTGTGACTGTCCGTTAGCAGATGAATCCCAAGGTCGTATAGTGTATACATTGATAATAAATATACTTCGAACTTTTTTGGGGTAATTTTCCTTTGGACAGCACGCTATTTGGTGTAACACTGTTACAGCATCAGCGACCCGAGTTCTGTTCCCATGCTGTCCGGTACGTCAAACTTACCTTTACTCAGACCATTTCACCAAGTAATCCAGACCTCAGACCATTGTTTATTGTAAAAAAGTGAATTTTACTCTCTTCAGCATGAGTTATACAGTAACAGCACATTGATATGTTAACCAAGATGCCCTTCTAAGCTATAAACATAAGAAAGTCTGCAAACGTTGGAAATCCAGAGCAACATGCACAAAAGGAGGAGAAGATGGCGACGCGACGGCAGTGCACGCAGCCTCTCTGGTGATGAATATCTGTTATCTGTCAAGTAGGGGACCATGCACAATTCTGATTTGATGGAGACGGACATGAGAGTACGGAGGAACATCTGGAAAACTTCTGAAATGCCCGCTTCGCTGCCACTGCTACTGTGTGGTAACCAGAATCTCCAGAGCAGAAGGCCCCGAATCCTTGGCTTTGCTTCTTTCAGCGGCCAGGGCTAGGTTGAAGGCGCTCGGCAGAGTATGGCGCTCGGGAGGCTGTATTGGAAGGGCTGGTCAGAGGCTCGAAGTTTTCGGACAGACGGACTCAGTGTCGGCTGTGATTGGCTGCTTCCAAGGCATCGGCAAGTTGATGGTGCCTGGAGGTTTATGGCAGGGAGTTTCTCCCTTTTGCCGCCGCTATCGGGGACTCAGGGATCGGTCGACGCGGGGACTTTGAGACTTTTTTACTGTGCCCATGGTTTGTTCTTCATCAAATTATGGTATTGCTTTGCACTGCTGTAACTATATGTTATAATTATGTGGTTCTGTCAGTGTTAGTCTTTGGTTTGTCCTGTTTTCTGTGATATCACACCAGAGAAACTTTGTATCATTTCTTAATGCATGTATGCATTTCTAAATGACAATAAAAGAGGACTGAGTGTTCTCATAATCTAAAAAAAAAGATGGAGGATCTCAACAGGTCAGGCAATATTTATGTCCTGGACCGAAACATCAACTCTTTCTTTCGTTCCATGGATGCTGCCTGACCTGCTGAGTTCCACCAGCATTTTGTGTGTGTTGCTCTTCTAAGCCAGTCCCATCAGTGGCACAGTAGTGTAGCAGTTAGCACGCAACTATTACAATGCCAGCGGCCCAGGTTCAATTCTCATTTGTATCTTCTCCCCATAACCGTGTGGGTTTCGTCCCATATTCCAAAGAATATGTGGGTTGAGTTAATTAGTCACAGGATAGTGCAGATTCACTGGGCTGGGAGGACCTGTTGCTGTGCTGTATCTCAAAACAAATAATATTCTTTTCTCACTGCCCCCATCAGGCAGAGGTATAAGTGCGAGTTCTGAGCCCCCACCAGCTTCAGGAACAGTTACTACCCCTTAATCATCAGGCTCTTGAATCAAAGGGGATAACTACACTCACTTGCCCCATCATTGAGATGTTCCCACAACCAATGATCTCACTCTAAGGACTCTTTATCTCATTGTCTCATGTTCTCGTTATTTATTGCCATTTATTTATATTTGCACAGTTTGTTGTCTGATCCTGTTATAGTTACAATCCCAGAGGCTTGCTGAGTATGCCTGCATGAAAATGAATCTCAAGGTTGTACAATATATGCAGACATATATGCACTTTGATAATAAATTTACTTTGAACTTTAAAGTCTCCTGCACCTCAGAATCAGGTTTATTCTGACTGACACATGTTGTGAAATTTGTCGTTTAGCGGCTGCAGTCCAGTGCATTAAAATTTCTATAAATTACAGAAAACCATAAGTATATTATATATTATTATATAATATCGATTATATATAAATATTATATGTAATGTTGAACCAATAGGTTGGCACAGTAGCAAGTGGTCAGCACAACGCTCTACAGGACAGGTGACCCGGGTTCAATTCCCGCCACTGCCTGTAAGGAGTTTGTACATTCTCCCCGTCACCGCGTGGGTTTCCTCCAAGTGATTAGGATTAGGCTCGGATTAAGTTCCTCCGGGTGTTCCGGTTTCCTCCCACCGTCCAGACCTGCTGGTTGGTAGGTTAATTGGTCATTGTAAATTGTGCCTTCGGGTTGTCGGAAGATTGCTGGGCAGGTGGCCCCAGGGGCTATATGGGCTTATTCCACGCTGCAACTTAATCAATCAATCATTAAATAATACATATATGGTAGCGTGGGGTGGGAGGGCTTGGTCGACAGCCCACCCCAGGCTTTCCTAGTGGCCAACACTATTTACTGTTCTTGTTTCAAAATGCTTTCGTGGCATTACAGTAGGGGGTCGCACTGACTGTAACTGGGGTATGTAATAATGACCTCCCCCGTCTGTATATGACTGAGGGGGGGGGTTCTGCCTGGGTCATTGCGTCCAGTAGGTGTTTTTTCGTGCTTGTCTCAATAAAAACAGCTGTTGAGTTAAAGGAGCTTTTCTCGTCTGTCATCATAGAACGAATGCTCGCCAACATTACACTAAAATATCTAAATAAATAAATCAATAGTGCAGAAAGACAGCTAATAATGAGGAACTGTTCGGAAATCTGATGGCGGAGGGGAAAGAAACTTCCTAACACATTTCCGATGTCTTTCCGGACCTACTGGCAGTCTTCTTCTTACCGTGTCCACGGACAGTGTATACATGGCCCAGCCAGAACTGGACACATTTTTACGCCTTGTCATTGAGTTCGGCAAGATCTGCAACAGTACAGGATTCCTCTGGCGATGGGCATTGCAGGAGATGTTGCATGGTTTGTGGCTCAGTTCCACATTCACAAGTTGTCGGGCTGGTTGCATATCCCCATTTGCTCAGTGACACCTTTGAACGACCTACACCAGTCCTAAATCTGCTGAGGCACTTCCAGGTTGCCCAGTTGCAACTAGCTCCTGGGGGAAGGCTTTCACCCGGTGGAATTTCCATCGTTGTGGGTTGTTTGAGACTGGCGAGCCGGTCTTTCCACAAGGTGATGCGGGCTTCAGACGGGGTTGATTGTAATGGAACAACACTGTTCACGAGCTCTTCCTTGACTTCAGGCGGCTGGGTGTAGATGTATGACCATGTAGAGGGTGCCTCCCATCTGGTGTTTGACAGAGTCATCCTTCTTTCTGGCTACCGTTCTTCTTATATCAGGGGGAGTGATACCTGTCACGATATATGGGCTGTTGGTGTTTGTTGGCTTCAAACAACCTGTGATAAGTCGGCAGCTTGCATTCAGAATGGCATCCATCTTCTTAGCATGAACAGATCTTTCCCATGCAGGGCAGGCTTATTCAGCAGTGGAATAGTATTGGAAAATGCAAATGCATGCATTGTATTTTCTATGTATTACGGTATTTACTCAACAGTATTTACTCAAATGCACACATTGTATTTTCTATATTTACTATGTAACCACTGCTAGCTCAATAGAAGGTATTCACTATGCAGCCATGACTTTTGACCTGTTCACTATTAATTCATGAAGAAAACTAGAAGGAAACCAAGCAGAAAGATAACGGTGGCGAGTAAGGTGATGAAATATGTGGCAGTATGTCAACACAAGACTAATTAAGAAATAACTGTGGTTAGGGACGAGAGGACATATGGTCTGAAATGTAAACTAGGACATAATTAAGGTGGGGAGTAAAACAATAGTGGAAAGTCAAGAGCGGGTATATTGATGATATGTAATCACAGGCCGACTGGATATGATAATGTAGCTAAGATAGGAAAATTGCTATAAAAAATGCTGTATACAAGCCTCGATGGGCAGTCAGCTACTAGCTTTCTGATTGTCTCAGCTTTGATTTGCAAATTAAAGTTTAAAACGTCTTGACGAGTTTTCTGCGTCTCCTTGTCGTTTGTGAGAAACGAGAAACCACGACAAAATTGGCGTCACGAACAGGATCGGATAGAGACCCGCGAGGAAGGGAACGGCAGATTGGGACGCTTCCCAGTCCCTCGGGGACCTTCACGGGGCTAACAGAAATAAGGGTGCACCCAAAGTAAAAAGGTGAGCGCTTTTTGCGATAATTCGGACAAAGAATTCTGTTGGTTTTGGGGGGTCTCAGGGACTCAGAAGTGTGAAGCAACTGCTGAAGGGTCTCTCTGATCCAAAGAATCTGGCAGAATTGGGGAAAAAAAGGAGGCTCAGAGGATTAATCAAAAGCACGGCAGTGGGGGTAAGTACGAATAAAGTAATAGTAAGTTAAGTAAGAAAATGCCACGTGGTGTTAGTAAGTCCCTGTGGATAGAGAATTGGTTAGCAGACAGGAAGCAAAGAGTGGGAATAAACGGGACCTTTTCAGAATGGCAGGCAGTGACTAGTGGGGTACCGCAAGGCTCAGTGCTGGGACCCCAGTTGTTTACAGTATATATTAATGACTTGGATGAGGGAATTAAATGCAGCATCTCCAAGTTTGCGGATGACACGAAGCTGGGCGGCAGTGTTAGCTGTGAGGAGGATGTTAAGAGGATGCAGGGTGACTTGGATAGGTTGGGTGAGTGGGCAAATTCATGGCAGATGCAATTTAATGTGGATAAATGTGAAGTTATCCACTTTGGTGGCAAAAATAGGAAAACAGATTATTATCTGAATGGTGGCCGATTAGGAAAAGGGGAGGTGCAACGAGACCTGGGTGTCATTATATACCAGTCATTGAAAGTGGGCATGCAGGTACAGCAGGCGGTGAAAAAGGCGAATGGTATGCTGGCATTTATAGCGAGAAGATTCGAGTACAGGAGCAGGGAGGTACTACTGCAGTTGTACAAGGCCTTGGTGAGACCACACCTGGAGTATTGTGTGCAGTTTTGGTCCCCTAATCTGAGGAAAGACACATCCTTGCCATAGAGGGAGTACAAAGAAAGTTCACCAGATTGATTCCTGGGATGGCAGGACTTTCATATGAAGAAAGACTGGATGAACTGGGCTTGTACTCGTTGGAATTTAGAAGATTGAGGGGGGATCTGATTGAAACGTATAAGATCCTAAAGGGATTGGACAGGCTAGATGCAGGAAGATTGTTCCCGATGTTGGGGGAAGTCCAGAACGAGGGGTCACAGTTTGAGGATAAGGGGGAAGCCTTTTAGGACTGAGATGAGGAAAAACTTCTTCACACAGAGAGTGGTGAATCTGTGGAATTCTCTGCCACAGGAAACAGTTGAGGCCAGTTCATTGGCTATATTTAAGAGGGAGTTAGATATGGCCCTTGTGGCTACGGGGATCAGGGGGTATGGAGGGAAGGCTGGGGCGGGGTTCTGAGTTGGATGATCAGCCATGATCATACTGAATGGCGGTGCAGGCTCGAAGGGCCAAATGGCCTACTCCTGCACCTATTTTCTATGTTTCTATGATACCGCTTCGCACAAAACGAAGGTCTGAACGGGCAGGGAAGAAGAATTAAAAATCCTCGTGAATACCGCCTTAAGAAGTGTAAGGGTCTGCATAGGCGAGGTGTAAAAGGAAAAGGTTCTGTGGATACCGCCCTAAGTAGGGGTCTGCACGGGCAGAACGTTAATTAGAGATAAAGATAGTTTAATAGATAATTCAGACGCTGGTGAGATAAACCATAAGGCTAGGCATAGAAATAGAGTTAGAGAAATAGTATTATTAAATAGGCAAGTCGTGAGATTCTAAAAATACCATAATAGAAAAAGGGAAAAAGAGAACAACATGACAGAGAAAGGAACAGCAGTAGAAATATTGAGCAGAAAATTCCCGGTGTGTCAAGGTAAGATCGTGGAAATTTCGGAAAAATGGGAAAAAAGAGCTAAAAAACTGGTCACGAAATGGCCAAGAGAAGGAATGTTTGATGTAAGCTATGTGAGGAAATGGAAGCGCTAATTAAAAATCACAAACCCAAAGATAAATCTAAGAAAAGAGAGGGAAAAAGGGAACAAGAAATGGAAGTGTTAAAACTCTTTAGGATGGAGGGAGAAAGGTTCAGAAAGACGGGAAGTATATTAATAGTAAGTAAAAAAGACACTGAGAAACGAAAGGAGCAGTCTGATAAAGAGAAGGAAAAGCATAACAGGGAGCCGGCTTCGGCTCTATACCCAGACCTGAAAGACGTAGAAAAACCTCCTCCCTATTATGAGAAAGAAACCCTTAAGCAGTGTCTGATGATAACAGGAAGAGTGGATCTAAATGGAGAAATTAAAGTCTGGGATACCGAGGAGGAAAGAATGAATCACCAAAAGGAGCAGGAGGAACTACGGATGGTAATAGAAGAAGACAGGGCAAAGATAGAACAGGAGAAAAGGGGAAGAGAAGAAGAGATCAAAGGGTTACAGGAATTAAAAGCAAAAAGGGATGAAGAGAATTCTTTGTTATATGGGCACGGAACTGAACAGGCCAGAGCAGAAGGTGACTTGTCGGGAGAGCAAGAGTTAAGTAGCGAAAGAGAGGGTGCAGGAGAGTGTAGGCAGAGGATAGGAGATAGGAGCCTTGAAGGGGAAAAAGAGAGAGTGAAAAGGCAGATATTAGAAACAGAGGGAGACATTAGGAAATTACAGCACAGACTGAATTTCCAAGGGGAGTTTGAGGATTTCACATGGGCCCAAGCAAATGCTAGCTCAAGGCAGAAAGGAAGAACTCCACGAGGATGCCAAAGGAGAAAGGAAACCCCAGAAAGAATCATGTGGCAGCCAGTGAAAACGAGCTCAGAAACAGATGGGGAGTTAGGCGAGGAGGAGAGTCAGGAGATGTGGGAAAGGAAAGGGAGAATGATGCCGTTGTTAGTAAGAGGATTGGGACAAGTACAGTATATTCCTTGGGATCCCAGGACCTGGAAGGGCTGAAAAACACCCTACCCAGCCTACATGAGGGTGCAGGGAAGTGTATTAGGGCCTTTGAGGAAGAGACCACAGGACGAATGTTGGCTATGGGAGATTTGAAGACGCTGCTGATAAGGCTGATGGGAACCTTCAAACTACAAGAGCTGATGGAAGCGGCTGGCATACAGAATGCGGACAGCAGACTGATTGACGGGGCCAGATTTAACACAGTGAGGCAGAGGATATGGGGGGCCCTCAGGGAGCTCTATCCACCCAAAATGGACCCCAAAGCCGTGAAAAGGGATCCACTGGGAGACACTGAAAATCCAGCAGCCTATATAGAAAATCAGTTGAAAAGGTGGAGACTGGAAACTGAACAAGAGGTGGAAGGCAACCCGTTTATGACCTGGATGTTCCGAAATGCTGTTTTGGATGCGATGCCTCCCCAAGTTAAGTGTAAACTTGAGGAAGTGGTTGGACTGATGTCAATGACCCCACAGGAATTCAGGGACCACGTAGTCCATGCGGTCGAAAAATATCGAAAAGACAAACGAAAGTTGACAGAGCAACAAGAAGAAGTGCAAAGAAAGCTGATACAAATGCAGCTTGAAGAGCTTAAAAAGAAGGAAAAAGAAAAAGGCAAGAAGATGCTGCCAGCAGTGACCGATTTAAGCACAGCCGTTGAAATGAATGAAGTGCCATTATATAGAAGGCCCGGTCGTGCCGTAAGACAGAGCCCAGAAAACCCCAAGCCAACAATAAACGTCTTCGGGGGAGCTTTTCCGCAAATGCCCTATCAGGGACAGGATAAATTTAAACAGCAGCACAGACAGGACTGGAAATCCCAAGGAGGGGGACAGAGAAGTTATGGGCAGAAAGGGCCAGTAAGGAAACAAGGGGAAAGAGAGATACAGAGACTGTGCTGGGGACGTAACCAGCCAGGATACATGAGAAGGGACTGCCCACTTAAGCCATGGGCCGTCACGTACCAGCGGGAACCAATGAGATTGGAACCACAGTCTAGCCAAGGACCAGTCCCCGCAGGCCTGAGTGGACCCGTGAACCCCTATGCAAGACATTAGGGGTGCCCAGAGAACCCAGCTGGGAAGGGACACTACCCAGTGATAACAAGGGAGGCAGAAGAGGAACCCATTGTTCAGGTTGTGTTAGAAGGACAGCTGACACCAATGATGATAGATACTGGAGCCACGTATACTTGCGTACAGCCGCAGTATGCCCTTCACCTTCCCATGTCAGGAAAATTTATTAAGACTGTAGGGTTCTCGGGAAAAACATAGTTGACACAATGTACAGCTCCAGTGAGATTAAGGATGGGCAGCAAAGGAATAGTTTTGCCGATATTAGTGTCCAAAGGAACTCCGATGAATTTGCTAGGCAGAGATGCACTATTAAGACTAGAATTAAAATTAGAATGTACCAGAAGTGGGTTGAGTGTGGAAAGAGTAAATGCACAATTACTAGTGCGGGAAGTCAAGAAAGCTAATGTCTTTTGGATAGGAGACATAGAAGATCAGATCTGGGAAACCTGGGAAAAATGGGAAAAGGGCGTGCAGGCTGTATTGCCCCAGGCTGTAGCGCCCAAATCCGAGTTACATTGCACAGTGATTTTTGACGAAACTCAGAACGAAGAGCTAGAGGAGAAGCTATAATAATTGGGAGACAGGGGGCAGCCCTGCAAGTCAGGTGGAATACCTTCTTGGAGAAATGGTACAGGATACTGGAAGCTGAGCCCCACATAACGCTGCTGGTAAATGAGGGACATCAGTCTAAAGACCTAGGACCCTTAGTAAAGCACGTTGGAACCGTAGCGGTGTGGAGGAAAATTATGCCACAGGTGTGAGTATCGGGAGACAACTTTAAAACGTCTTGACGAGTTTTCTGCGTCTCCTTGTCGTTTGTGACAAAACGAGAAACCGCGACAATAGCAAAGAGCAAGTTCGACATGTTTTCGAGCTTGCTCCACATTTTGTGTTAGCGAGCTTATTCAGGATGTTGTTTCGTGCGCTCACTTTTGCCTTTGTCTTATTGATGTGGTTCTTGAAAGTGAGGCACCTGTCAACGATGACTCCTAAGTAGACAGGGTGCTCGCAATGCGTCACTGTTGCTCCACACCGGGTCACTTTAGACTGTCGTTTGGCTTCACGGTTCCTGAGGTGGAATGCTCAAACTTGCATCTTTGATGGGTTTGCGCGGAGGTGGTTTTCTTTATAGTCGGATGTTAGTCCCTCCAGGGCCTCAGAAAGCGTTTTCTCCACGGTGTTAAAACCAGTGCTTTGGGCAGTGATGCATAAGTCATCAGCATATATAAAACGGCGTGTGACAGCATCTATAGGTTGGCCATTCGTGTAGATGTTGCTCAGCAGCGGTGAAAGCACACTTCCCTGAGGAAGACCATTTTTCTGAACACGCCACCTGCTGCGCTTCCATATAACCATATAACAATTACCCACCTAGTTCAACGTAGAACCGGCGATTCTGAAGCATGCTTTCTCACAGCTCTGTTAAGTGAATATCTTCTCTCATCTCTAGGATCTTGCAGAGGAGACGTCTATGGTTCACTGTATGGTAAGCTGCTGACATGTCTACAGAAACAATCTGTTACCATCCCTTGCTCAAAACCATCTTCGATAGATTGTGTGAGGTTGAGCAGTTGGCTTGTTGTTGATCTGCCGGGGCGGAAACCAGCTTGCCCTGGAATGACCTTCTCATCTACAGTTGGTGCTATCCTATTGTGTATCAGGCGTTCAAACCGCTTATTGGTGTGGCAAAGCAGTGAGACGGGCCGAAAACTCTTAGGATTTGAGGGATCTTTTCCGGGCTTTAATGGTGCTATTACATGTGACTTCTGCCAAATATTAGGTAGCTTGTATGTTGCCAGACAGCGGTTGAACAATTGTAGGAGCCATTTCTTTGCTTGCTGTCCAAAATGCTTTATCTGCTCCGATGCTATGTTGTCAAGACCAATTGCCTTCCCGTGTTTTAGACCATATATACCAATTACTGGCAGTAATGAGAAGAGAACAGGAGTACTGCCTGTAAACTGTCCCCGGCAGTTTTGAACGTGGTGATTGCAGAATCACAATCAGGTGTATCATCGTGGCCATAAGTGCCGAGAAATTTGTTGGTTTGCGGAAGCAGTGCAGTGCAAAATTACTGTTACAAAATATTAATAAATGGTTCCAAAAGAAGTCACAAACAAAGAATCTGCAGATGCTGGAAAAACGAGCAACACACACAAAATGCTGGAGTACAGTCGACTGTACTCTTCCATAGATGCTGCCTGGACTGCTGAGTTCCTCCAACATTTTGTGCGTGTTGATAATAGCGAGGTCTTAGTGATTTGATACCGTGATTTACGTTTTTCCAAAATCAGCCCTCACACAACTGCTTCGGCGGCTTTCTCAAAGAAAGCTGCCTCGCGTGGAGGAAGTTTTTTTCAAAAAACAAATTCTCTCTGTGTGTAATTTAAATATACAGACATTGCCCCTACCTTGATGAGGGATTTGTGGGGTGCTTTCAAATCCAGTTGGAATAGGTTGCCGATGATCGGGAGGGCAGGGGGACCCGGGGGAAGCCTGCCTGTCTGCCGCTGGTTGTTCTGAAAGAATCTCGCCAGAAGCAGGACGCTCAGTAAAACAACCAACAAAGTTGTCAGCGGTTCACCAAAACTCATGATGACAGATTACGCAGATTCTGAAAAAGAAGCAAGAGAGGCTGTATCTCAAAATTCACAGTTGTACCACTTTCACCAGATTCAAACAGTAAACTACCCTTAAATTAAGGGCAATTAAAGTCCCGATTGAAGTTCATACTGCCGTCCGCACTGACAACTTTTATACATTTGAGTAAGTCTCATTATGGACCGCCCTTCGGAGTTCTGACGCGGCTTTATGTCAGTGGGCGTGAGTAATGTTCTCAACAAATAAAACTATCGAGAATTGAAATGGCGTTCAAAAGGCTGACAATTCCGAATCACCTTCATTGTCAGGTAAAAGCTCGGTAAACCGGACCGCAAGCTGCTGAGAATTCCTCCGGCCATCGTTGGAATGTATTGATTCTATGCATTCCGTCTGACTTAAGTTCCATTGTAAAGTTGAAAGTTCAAATTAATGTTATTACAAAAATTCATATATGTCACCATGTACAATCCTGAAATTCGTTTCCACGAGCATACTAAACAAATCTATAGAATAGTAACTCTAACAGGATCAGTGAACGATCAACCAGAGTGCAGAAGACAACAAGCTGCAAATACCAAGTGAGTGTAGTTATCCCCTTTTATTCAAGAGTCTGAGATTGAGGGACAGTAACTGTTTTTGAACCCGGTGGTGCAAGTCCTGTGACTTTTGTACCTTCTACCTGATGGCAGCAGTGAGAAGAGATCATGTCCAGGGTAGTGAGGATCTCTGATGATTGCCGTCAAGATTGTTTAATGTCATTTCCAGAGCATGTGTAAAGGCAAACGAAATGATCGTTACTCCGCCTCTGATGCACTACAACAAAAACCACAACAAGATCGAGAACACAGCCCAGTCCATCACAGGTAAAGCCCTCCCCACCATTGAACACATCTACATGAAACATTGCTGCAGGCAAGCAGCATCCATCATCAGGGACAACACCACCCTCCCCGGGACATGCTCTCCTCTCGCTGCTGCCATCAGGAAGAAGGTACTGGAGCCAGCAGATTCAGGAACAGTTACTACCCCTCAAGCATCAGGCTCTTCAACTTCACTCAAAGCAACACACAAAATGCTGGAGGAACTCAGCAGGCCAGGCAGCATGTGTGTATAAACAGTTGACGTATTCGGCCAAAACCCTTCATCAGGACTGGAAGGAAAGATGAGAAATCAGAGTATGAAGGTGGAGGGGGGGGGAGCGGAGGAAAAAGTACAAGGTGGCAGGTGACAGGTGAAACCGTGGGAGGGGAAAGAGTGACCTAAAGAGCTGGGAAGCTGATTGGTGAAAGAGAGAAATTTCTGAGAAGTGGGAATCTGACAGAAGAGGATGGAAGAAAGGGAAAGGAGAAAAGCATCAGAGGGAGCTGATGGATCCCAGCAAGGATACGTGGCTGTGGTTGTGGGTCACTCAACTTCACTTGCCCCATCATTGAAATGTACCCATATTCAAGGACACTCCATCACATGCTCTCCATATTTATTGTTTATTTATTTATCATTACTCTTTTTTTCTGTTTGTATTTGAATAGTTTGTTGTCTTCTGTACTTGGTTGAATTCCCAATTTGATGTGATTTTGTTCTGGTTATTATTATTTTATTATGGATTTATTGTGTATGCCTGCAAGAAAATGAATCTCAGGGTTGTATATGGTGACATACTGTATATGTATCTTGATAATAAATTTACTTTGAACTTTGACTTTGGGACAGAACTTCATGTAGATACTAGAGGCAACTACTGCAAATACCATCAGCTTTTGGAGTAAAAACTCCACTAAGTGGATCCTCGATTTCCTCACTTACAGACCTTAGTCACTACAGGTTGGCAACATCTGCTCCACAATTGCTTTGAACGTTGAGTTAGCTTTGATTTACAATTGAAAATATGTTTGATGTCAACTTGGATCTCATTAAATCAGTCCATGTGTCCAAACAGAAAAAATAGAACCATTGTATATGTCGGGAGTCAGTATTGTTATGTACCCCTAGAGGTCATTTTTTTTGTATGGACTACACCTTTTAAAAGAGAGAGAGAGTGTTCAACACAAGCACGTTGTTATTAAGAGAGAGAGGCAAAGACTGCTTTGAGATGGTGTTATGGTTTCTCTGCAGCATGTTTACACTTCTGCAAGGACACTGGCAGTTTATAAATTCTTACAGAGAGAGAAGGGAGGAGCTATTTGATGGACAGCTGGTGTTCAGCATGGTGAGATAAATAGAAGGTCAGATGATAGACTCACAGACAAATGGTTTTGGACACTGGATGAGCTTTATTGTGCCTGCAGAAAGGTGGGTTTTTGGAGGATCGATCAGTGGCTCTCGCAGTGTGGAAAAGGTGTGACCAGTGGGGAGTTATTTGTGTGTCTGACCCTCGCTTGGGTTGATAATTCCACCACAGAAGAACGGTTCCCTTTGTTGTGGTCACATTTGATGACTTTAAAGGAAGAGAAGAGGGGAGAGGAAGGTTTGAAACAGAAGAAACCTAGTAACAAAGAGGTCACTGTTTAGACTCTCTCTCTCAAAGTAGCCTGTAAGGGTGAGTTTGAGTTCCATTCGAATACGAAGGTGTGACTGTCACATAGTTAATCCACAAGGGTAAGTTCTTTGGTGAGGGGAGTACCTTTGTGAATATCACTTGTGTGTTACCCTTGTTTGGGTGTGGTGGTTCACTGAAGAAAGGCACCCCTGTGGCAAATCACTGTTGGAGTTATTTTGTATATCATGGAACTGGTTAAATGGCTATCACGTTGTGTGTTTATGGTTGGTTCTCTTGAAGAGGGTCCCCTTCGTGATAGACTACTGTTGGTGATAATCCATATGTGGATTCTGTTTGAGTATCCTATGGCCACCACTTTGGGATGACCTGTAGCTGAATTCGGGTGTGGTACCACTTGTGTTGAAAGGATATTCGTTGAAGATCACTGTTGGTGATACTTCGTGTGTGGAGTGGAACAACTTCGGAGATAAAACCTACTACTATTGTTATTTTGTATTGCTGTCATGGAATCTGTGGAATATCGACGTAATTGCCTTCTCTCGACATTTAACCTGGATTACAAATCTCTCTCTGTCTACATCACTACTCAACTGAATACCACGAGCTGAACTGAACTTTACTCATCACCATAAGACTGTATCTATTTACCCCTAGGCTTGAAGAAGCTTGGTTTCTATATTTCCACACTTATATTGCTAACCTGTTTGATATATCTGCATTTATATTACTGAATTGCGTAGTTACTAATAAATAATATTAGTGAATAGCAATACCAGACTCCAAAGTGTTTTCCATTTCTGCTGGTTCGTTAACCCGTCACGGGGTATGTGACAGTATATACGAGTGAGGAGTAGCCTCAAAATATGAGTGTGGGAAAGCTGGTGGAGTTTTGGATTGTTCACAGTACATTTATTATCAAAGTATGTATATTATATACAACCTTGAGATTCGTCTCCTTACAGGCAGCCACAAAACAACTAAACCTGAAAGAACCCATTTAAAAAAGGCCATCAAACAGCTAATGTGCAGCAAAAAACAAATGGTGCAAACAATAAAAGTAAGCAAATAAAATCCAGAACTGAAGTTTGTGAAAGTAAGTCCACAGCCACAAAGCCAGTCATCACTGCAGCCAATATAGGAGCCCGTTTTAGCTTCAGTTCAGCACAGAGATGGGTAAACCTCGTGGAACAGTGAGCTGAATCAGTCTGTCCCTCGTCTCCAGCCCCCACACCCTGACCTCTCCAATCTCCAGTCCCGACACCCTGACCTTTCCAATCTCCGGCCCTGACACCGGGACCTTTTCAACCTGGCCCAGTACCTATATCACCCAAACCTCAGGTCGTTAGGCTCTCTCAGACCTGAGCCCTGCCATTTTGATACACTTTATTTCTTGAGATGTAGTGTGGAATAGGCCCTTCCGGCCCTTTGAGACGCAGAGCCGGCAATGCCAACTTAACCCTAATCATGGGACAATTTACAATGAGCAATGAACCTACTAAATGGTGTGTCTTTGGACGGTGGGAAGAAACTGGGTGGCGCAGTAGCGTAGTTGTTAGCACAATGCTTTACAGTAGTGGTGACCTGCGTTCAATTCCCGCCACTGCCTGTAAGGAGTTTGTAATTTCTCCCTGTGACTGCGTGGGTTTCCTCCCACAGCCCAAGGATGTATGGGTTGGTAGGTTAATTGGTCTTCGTAAACTGTCCTGGATTAGGTTAGGATAAAATCTGGGGATTGCTGTGCAGTGTGGTTTGAAGTGTCAGAAGGGCCTATTCCATGCTTTATCTCAATAAATAAATTTTGAAAACTTGAACACGCAGATGAAAACCACTGGCAATTCCTTTGCTTGCATCTTTGAAAACAGCTCTATTTCCATCTTTAGTATCTCTATTTTTCCCTTTCAGGGTTCTTTTGAAGACCCTCACCTGGAGTTCCACACTGGTTCTGGTTCCTTGCAGGAATGGGACCTGCTCTCGGGGTTTCACAAATGGCCATTATTCGGTACACCAAGGGCTCGGCCTAAGAGCTTTGCTCGCCTTCGGAGACCCCAGATTTCGTGGCTCTAGGAGATGAGGGTATCGGAGGTCAGTGCCTGGGCAGGAGATCCATGTGTCGTGAGAGATGGAAGATCTAAGGCTGTATGCCCAGATACCAGAGATCTTTGGGCACAGAGCTCAGAAAAAGCGATGCCACGGACTTTTAACATCATACACCAGCAAGTTGTTTGTTATGTCTCCCCTCTTGTGAAACAGAGACACCGCTTTCTCCCTTATTAGGGAGAGGAAGAGAGCTTATGGTATGTCGAATACTGGGTGAACTAGTAGTCTTTGGAGTACTGCAAGTCTGTGTCTTTGCTATTGCTTTGCTCACGCTTCAGTGCTCAGTGCTGGGTGCTATTGATTTATTTTGCCGGTGGGGGGGGGGGTGCCGGTTGTTACTTACTGCCACTTCTGCGCAGGAGGGAGGGGAGCTGGGAGAGAGGACTTTGAGGTTCTAACATTTAACTGTCATTCATTCTTTGGAGTGTTACGTACCCCGTAACTGGGTTGCCAAACCAGCAGAAATGGACCACTTAGTTGGAGTCTGGTTTAACAGAAACTAATAAAGTTTTATTAAAGAAATAAGGAACACAGTATTCTAATCGTAATGATATAAATGCAACAGGTTAGCAATAATAAAACGCACATGTACACAGAACTAGGGTAATAGGAATCAACCAAGCTCTATCGCAGTCTAGGGGTAAAATGATCAGTTTCAAGCGACGCAGAGTTCAGTTCAGCTTAGTACAGTTCGCAGTAATTGCTGTTGTGCCGTTGGAGAGAGAGAGAGAATGCAAATTTTGATTCAAACAGACCTTTGATGTTCTTCGCAGTTAGCTTTCAGGCGAACCCTTTTACGTCTTCTGTGGTCACCGACTGTGACTTCTCTGCTCCGGATACGACCGTTCTTCCGCGGTGAACCCGGCACCCAGACAAGGGCGGACACACACACCAGGTTCCAGCCGATCGTACCCTTTCACCCTGTCAGTCTATGGTCGGTTCCCTCGAACCAGACCTCCAACTCGCACCAACTTGTGGGGGCACACCGCTCTTCCAGGGTCTCGTTATCTCGTGATCTCGTGGTGTCTGTCGTGCCTTAGCGAACCTGTTCTTTTTATCCCCCTGCTGGGGTATCGCCTGTCTATCAAACTTCAAACAGTTCAGGTTCAAAGCAACCAGTCTGTCAATACTCTGAAATGTGTTTCTTTCTTGTTAATCTCTCTCTTCTCTCTTATTAGCATTTTGAATGTTTCTCCATTGTCTCCCTTATCTCTCTCATCAGCACCAATCTTTTGATAACTTAGTTTGTCGTCACAGGAGGCACTCCTCTGTTTTTGTGGATGATTGCGAAGAAGAAGAATTTCGGGGTGTATATTGTATACATTTCTCTGACATTAAATGTACCTTTGAAACCACGCTTTCCATAGGGAGGATTCACAAATTCCTTACAGAGGATTTACCTCGGAACGCTATCACCTCGAGCTGTAATAGCATTGCTGTAACTGCTACACTATCGTGACGCCCTGGTATGGGAGGAAAGAGTGGAAACAAACAGAAAACTGAAGGAGAATCTGATGAAATAATAGCCCAGTTCTGCAGATTGAAATTGAAAAACAATATTCTCAGATGCTGTGTTTTCTTCTTAGATAGAGTCATAGAAAAATTCAGCATAAAAACAGGCCCCTTGGCCCATCTAGTCCATGCTGAACCATTTAAACTGCCTAATCTGATCGACCTGCACCGGGAGCACAGCCCTCCGTACCCCTGCCATCCACGTACCTATCCAAACTTCTCTTAAACGTTGAAATCGAGCTCGCATGCACCACTTGTGCTGGCAGCTCATTCCACACCCTCACCACCCTCTGAGTGAAGAAGGCTCCCTTCATGTTCCCCTTGAACTTTTCACCTTTCACCCGTAAACCATGATTCCTGGTTGTAGTCCCACCCAACCTCAGTGGAAAAAGCCTCTACACCCCTCATAATTTTGTATACCTCTATCAAACTCCCATGAATCTTCTATGTTCCAAGGAATAAAGTCTTAACCAATTTAATCTTTCCTTCTAACTCAGGTCCCCCAATCCCGCAACGTCCTTGTAATGAATTTCGTGAAGATAATGAAGTTCAGTTTGTGTTGAGAGTGAGTAAATTTTGAACAGGTGGATCCTGTCATTTTAATGATGGGCTTAGACATCATAGACAAATAGTCAAATCATATCTACATTCCACTGTTTCTCTGGTTCAAAGGTAAATTTAATATCAGTGAATGAATACAGCACACAACCTGGTCTGATCAGGGACAGTCAGCATGGCTTTGTGAAGGGCAGATCGTGTCTAACTAGCCTGATAGAGTTCTTTGAGGAGGTGACCAGGCATGAGAGTAGTGCAGTGGATGTGATTTATATGGATTTTAGTAAGGCATTTGACAAAGTTCCACACAGTAGGCTTATTCAGAAAGTCAGAAGGCATGGGATCCAGGGAAGTTTGGCCAGGTGGATTCAGAATTGGCTTGCCTACAGAAGGCAGAGGGCTGTGGTGGAGGGAGTACATTCAGATTGGAGGATTGTGACTAGTGGTGTCCCACAAGGATCGGTTCTAGGACCTCTACTTTTCGTGATTTTTATTAATGACCTGGATGTGGGGGTAGAAGGGTGGGTTGGCAAGTTTGCAGACGACACAAAGGTTGGTGGTGTTGTAGATAGTGTAGAGGATTGTCGAAGGTTGCTGAGAGACATTGATAGGATGCGGGAGTGGGCTGAGAAGTGGCAGATGGAGTTCAACCCTGAGAAGTATGAGGTGGTGCACTTTGGAAAGACAAACTCCAAGGCAGTGTAGAAAGTAAATGGCAGGATTTTTGGTAGTGTGGAGGAGCAGAGGGATCTCAGGGTACATGTCCACAGATGCCTGAAAGTTGCCTCACAGGTAGATAGGGTAATTAAGAAAGCTTATGGGGTGTTAGCTTTCCTCGAAGAAGGAGTCTGAGAGTCTGAGTGGGAGTGCCGAGAAAGACATTTTTGAAATTTTCGTTATTTTTTTTTCTCCAACGGCGTTCTGAGAGGCGGGACTGCGCAGGCGTGTGACGTCGGGCTGTGCAGCGCGGCAGATTTAAAAGGAACAGATCCTCATAGAGCGGGCAGCGTAGTTTGCGGGCTGCGGAGTGAGCCGGGAGCAGAGTGAAGACTTAAGGGCTTCGGCTCAACTGGCTTAGGCGGAAACGGGCGAGGCGAGGGAGGTTTGGCATTCATTTTCTGTTGTTATTTGAGTAGAGGGGCAGTTTGGCTCCCTGGTGCCAGGGTCCGGGATATTTCTGATCGTGTCCAAGATATCCTGAAGTGGGAGGGTGAGGAGCCAGAGGTCGTGGTACATATAGGTACCAATGACATAGGTAGGAAAAGGGATGAGGTCCTGAAAGGAGAATATAGGGAGCTAGGAAGGGAGTTGAGAAAAAGGACCGCAAAGGCAGTAATCTCGGGATTACTGCCTGTGCCACGCGACAGTGAGAGTAGGAATGCGATGAGGTGGAGGATAAATGCGTGGCTGAGAGATTGGAGCAGGGGGCAGGGGTTCAAGTTTTTGGATCATTGGGACCTCTTTTGGCACAGACGTGACCTGTACAAGAAGGGCGGGTTGCACCTGAATCCTAGGGGGACCAATATCCTGGCAGGGAGATTAGCGGGGGCTACTGAGGTGACTTTAAACTAGAATGGTTGGGGGGTGGGAATCAAATTAAAGAGGCTAGGCGTGAGGAGGTTAGTTCACTACAGGGGGATGGGAACCAGTGCAGAGAGACAGAGGGGTGTAAAGTGAGGGTAGAAACAAAAAGTGCTATGGAGAAAAGTAAAAGTGGCAGGCCGACAAATCCAGGGCAAGCATTAAAGAGGGCCACTTTTCAACATAATTGTAAAAGTACTAAGAGAGTTGTAAAAGAGCTCCTGAAGGCTTTGTGTGTCAATGCAAGGAGCATTCGTAATAAGGTGGATGAATTGAAAGTGCAGATTGTTATTAATGATTATGATATAGTTGGGATCACAGAGACATGGCTCCAGGGTGACCAGGGATGGGAGCTCAACGTTCAGGGATATTCAATATTCAGGAGGGATAGACATGAAGGAAGGGGAGGTGGGGTGGCGTTGCTGGTTAAAGAAGAGATTAACGCAATAGAAAGGAAGGACATAAGCCGGGAAGATGTGGAATCGATATGGGTAGAGCTGCGTAACACTAAGGGGCAGAAGACGCTGGTGGGAGTTGTGTACAGGCCACCTAACAGTAGTAGTGAGGTCGGAGATGGTATTAAACAGGAAATTAGAAATGTGTGCAATAAAGGAACAGCAGTTATAATGGGTGACTTCAATCTACATGTAGATTGGGTGAACCAAATTGGTAAAGGTGCTGAGGAAGAGGATTTCTTGGAATGTATGTGGGATGGTTTTTTGAACCAACATGTCGAGGAACCAACTAGAGAGCAGGCTATTCTGGACTGGGTTTTGAGCAATGAGGAAGGGTTAATTAGCGATCTTGTCGTGAGAGGCCCCTTGGGTAAGAGTGACCATAATATGGTGGAATTCTTCATTAAGATGGAGAGTGACATAGTTAATTCAGAAACAAAGGTTCTGAACTTAAAGAGGGGTAACTTTGAAGGTATGAGACGTGAATTAGCTAAGGTAGACTGGCAAATGACACTTAAAGGATTGACAGTGGATATGCAATGGCAAGCATTTAAAGGTTGCATGGATGAACTACAACAATTGTTCATCCCAGTTTGGCAAAAGAATAAATCAAGGAAGGTAGTGCACCCGTGGCTGACAAGAGAAATTAGGGATAGTATCAATTCCAAAGAAGAAGCATACAAATTAGCCAGAGAAAGTGGCTCACCTGAGGACTGGGAGAAATTCAGAGTTCAGCAGAGGAGGACAAAGGGCTTAATTAGGAAGGGGAAAAAAGATTATGAGAGAAAACTGGCAGGAAACATAAAAACGGACTGTAAAAGCTTTTATAGATATGTGAAAAGGAAAAAACTGGTAAAGACAAATGTAGGTCCCCTGCAGACAGAAACAGGTAAATTGATTATGGGGAGCAAGGACATGGCAGACCAATTGAATAATTACTTTGGTTCTGTCTTCACTAAGGAGGACATAAATAATCTTCCAGAAATAGTAGGGGACAGAGGGTCCAGTGAGATGGAGGAACTGAGCGAAATACATGTTAGTAGGGAAGTGGTGTTAGGTAAATTGAAGGAATTGAAGGCAGATAAATCCTCAGGGCCAGATGGTCTGCATCCCAGGGTACTTAAGGAAGTAGCCCAAGAAATAGTGGATGCATTAGTGATAATTTTTCAAAGCTCGTTAGATTCTGGACTAGTTCCTGAGGATTGGAGGGTGGCTAATGTAACTCCACTTTTTAAAAAAGGAGGGAGAGAGAAACCGGGGAATTATAGACCGGTTAGCCTAACGTCGGTGGTGGGGAAACTGCTGGAGTCAGTCATCAAGGATGTGATAACAGCACATTTGGAAAGCGGTGAAATGATCGGACAAAGTCAGCATGGATTTGTGAAAGGAAAATCATGTCTGGCGAATCTCATAGAATTTTTTGAGGATGTAACTAGTAGAGTGGATAGGGGAGAACCAGTGGATGTGGTATATTTGGATTTTCAGAAGGCTTTTGACAAGGTCCCACACAGGAGATTAGTGTGCAAACTTAAAGCACACGTTATTGCGGGTAAGGTATTGGTGTGGGTGGAGAGTTGGTTAGCAGACAGGAAGCAAAGATTGGGAATAACCGGGACCTTTTCAGAATGGCAGGCGGTGACTAGTGGGGTACCGCAAGGCTCAGTGCTGGGACCTCAGTTGTTTACAATATATATTAATGACTTGGATGAGGGAATTAAATGCAGCATCTCCAAGTTTGCGGATGACACGAAGCTGGGTGGCAGTGTTAGCTGTGAGGAGGATGCCAAGAGGATGCAGGGTGACTTGGATAGGTTGGGTGAGTGGGCAAATTCATGGCAGATGCAATTTAATGTGGATAAATGTGAAGTTATCCACTTTGGTGGCAAAAATAGGAAAACAGATTATTATCTGAATGGTGGCCAATTAGGAAAAGGAGAGGTGCAACGAGACCTGGGTGTCATTATACACCAGTCATTGAAAGTGGGCATGCAGGTACAGCAGGCGGTGAAAAAGGCGAATGGTATGCTGGCATTTATAGCGAGAAGATTCGAGTACAGGAGCAGGGAGGTACTACTGCAGTTGTACAAGGCCTTGGTGAGACCACACCTGGAGTATTGTGTGCAGTTTTGGTCCCCTAATCTGAGGAAAGACATCCTTGCCATAGAGGGAGTACAAAGAAGGTTCACCAGATTGATTCCTGGGATGGCAGGACTTTCATATGAAGAAAGACTGGATGAACTGGGCTTGTACTCGTTGGAATTTAGAAGATTGAGGGGGGATCTGATTGAAACGTATAAGATCCTAAAGGGATTGGACAGGCTAGATGCAGGAAGATTGTTCCCGATGTTGGGGAAGTCCAGAACGAGGGGCCACAGTTTGAGGATAGAGGGGAAGCCTTTTAGGACCAAGATTAGGAAAACCTTCTTCACACAGAGAGTGGTGAATCTGTGGAATTCTCTGCCACAGGAAACAGTTGAGGCCAGTTCATTGGCTATATTTAAGAGGGAGTTAGATATGGCCCTTGTGGCTACGTGGGTCAGGGGGTATGGAGGGAAGGCTGGGGCGGGGTTCTGTGTTGGATGATCAGCCATGATCATAATAAATGGCGGTGCAGGGTTGAAGGGCCGAATGGCCTACTCCTGCACCTATTTTCTATGTATGTTTCTATAAATTGAGGCATAGAGTTTAAGAGTCGCGATGTAATGATGCAGCTCTGTAAAACTCTGGTTAGGCCACACTTGGAGCACTGTGTGCAAAATGTGCAAAAACAGAAATACTATATATTAAAAAAAAGTGAGGTGGTTTCCAAAGCTTCAATGTCCATTTAGGAATCGAATGGCAGAGGGGAAGAAGCTGTTGCTGAATCGCTGAGTGTGTGCCTTCAGGCTTCTGTACTTCCTACCTGATGGTAACAGTGAGAAAAGAGCATGCCCTGGGGGTTGGAGGTCCTTAATAATGGACGCTGCCTTTCTGAGACACCGCTCCCTAGTGATGTCCTGGGTACCTTGTAGGCTAGTGCCCAAGATTTACAACCTTTTGCAGCTTCTTTCGGTCCTGTGCAGTAGCCCCTCCATACCAGACAGTGATGCAGCCTGTCAGAAAGCTCTCCACAGTACAACTATAGAAATTTTTGAGTGTATTTGTTGACATGCCAAATTTCTTCAAACTCTAATAAAGTATAGCCACTGTCTTGCCTTCTTTATGACTACTTCAATATGTTGGGACCAGGTTAGATCCTCAGAGATCTTGACAGTCAGGAACTTGAAGCTGCTCACTCTCTCCACTTCTGATCCCGCTATGAGGATTGGTATGTGTTCCTTCATCTTACCCTTCCTGAAGTCCACATTCAGCTCTTTTGTCTTACTGACGTTGAGTGCCAGGTTGTTGCTGCGGCACCATTCCACTAGTTGGCATATCTCAATCCTGTACGCCCTCTCATCACCACCTGAGATTCTACCAACAATGGTTGTATCATCAGCAAATTTATAGATGGTATTTGAGCTATGCCTAGCCACACAGTCAGTCATGGGTATAGAGAGAGTAGAGCAATGGGCTAAGCACACACACCTGAGGTGTGCCAGTGTTGATCGTCAGCGAGGAGGATATGTTATCACCAATCCGCACAGATTGTGGTCTTCCAGTTAGGAAGTTGAGGATCCAGTTGCAGAGGGAGGTACAGAGGCCCAGGTACTGCAACTCCTCAAACAGGATGGTGTAAATGATGGGAGTGATCAAAATTAATTACAAATATAAAACAGAAAATAATTGATTGCATAAGTATTCACCCTCTAAAAGTCAGTATTTAGTAGATGCACCATTGGCAGCAATTTCAGCCTTGAGTCTGTGTGGATAGGTCTCTATCAACTTTGCACGTCTGACGCTGCAATTTTTGCCCATTCTTCTTTACAAAACTGCTCAAGCTCTGTCAGATTGCACGGGAATCATGAGTGAAAAGCTCTTTTCAAGTCCAACCAAAAATTCCTAATTGGATTGAAGTCTGGACTCTAACTTGGCCACTCCAATGTAGATTTGGCTTTATGCTTGGGATGATTGTCTTGCTGGAAAACAAATCTTCTCCCAAGTTACAGTTCGCTTGCAGACTGCATCAGGTTTTTCTCTAGGATTTCCCTGTATTTTGCTGCACTCATTTCCCTTTCTATCTTCACAAGCCTTCCGGGGTCTGCTGCAGTGAAGCATCCCCACAGCAAGATGCAGCCACCACCATGCTTCACAGTAAGGATGGTGTGTTTTTGAGGATGTGTGGTGTTTGACTTACGCCAAACATAGCGTTTAGTCTGATGCTAAAATGCTCAATTTTGGTTTCAGCCCATTGGACCTTCTTCCAGCTCACTTCAGAGTCTCCCAAATGCCTTCTGGCAAACTCTAGCCAAGATTTCCTGTGGGTGTTTTTTCAACAATGGCTTTCTCTTTGGCACTCTTTGGTGACGCACCTGGCAACAGTTGTTGGATACACAGTCTCTCCCATCTCAGCCACTGCAGCTTGGGACTCCTCCAGAAGTGTCATAGGTCTCTTGGTGGCCTCCCTCACTAGTCCCCTTCTTGCACGGTCACTCAGTTTTTGAGGATGGCCTGCTCTAGGCAGATCTACAGCTGTGCTCTATTCCTTCCATTTCTTGGTGATTGACTTAACTGTACTCCAAGGGATATTCGGTGATTTGGAAATTTTCCTATATCCATCTCCTGACTTGTGCTTTTCAATAACCTCTTTTGTGGAGTTGCTTAGAGTGCTCTTTTGTCTTCATGGTGTAGTTTTTACCAGGATACTGACTGACCAACAGTTGGACCTTCCAGATACAGGGGTATTGTTACTACAATCAATTGAAACGTTAACTGCATATGGTGATCTCTGTTTAACTATTTATATGATTTCTAAAACCAATTGGCTGAACCAGTGATTAATTGGTGTGACATATTAAAGGGGTTGAATACTTATCCAATCAACTGTTTTGTGTTTTGTAGTTGTCATTAACTCAGATCACTTTGTAGAGATATGTTTTCACTTTGACACAGCAACACAACATGAAAACTTTTAAGGGGTGGGTGTGTGAATATTTTCTATGGGCACTGTTCAAGTCCTCTTTATCTAGGACTTTCAATATTCGACAGGTTTCAATTAGATGCACCCTCATTCTTCTAAGCTCCAGTGAGTACAGACCCAGAGCCATCAAACAGTCCTTTTACATTAACCCTTTCATTCCCAATTCATCAGGTCAGCAACTTGCTGAGTCATCACTGACATTTTGGGCTTCCAATCTATATAACTCTAGGATACTATGGAGAATCCAATAATCCCAGGATCTAGGATGAGGAAATCAGCTAAAATTCATTCAGTGGAGTTGGATCACTGTACAAAACAAAACTGTCACCACACTGAACCCCGGACTCAATCTCCATTCCCATTAACGATTCTAACAGGATCAGAATCGGGTTTAATGTCACAGACGTACGTTGTGAAATTTGTTGTTCTGTGGCAGCAGCACAGAGCAGGAGTCACAGTGCGGGCAATTATTAAACTGGCCTTAAGCTTGCTCGTGACATTTTCTCCAGTTACCCAGAACACAGATTAAACATCCTATCAAACTGGCATCTCTTTGATAAAGCAAACACAATCGGAATCAGCTTTAATATCACTGGTATTGATCATGAAATTTGTTGTCATGCAATTGTTATACAAGCAGTACATTGCAATGCATAATAAAAACTAAATTTCAGTACAAAGTCTATACGTATATACTAAAAAAGTTAAATTAAATAAGTAGTGCAAAAATAGAAATATAAAGTAGGGAAATGGTGTTCATGGGTTCAATGTCCATTCAGAAATCTGATGGCAGAGGGGAAGAAGCTGTTCCTGAATCGTTGAGGTGTGCTGTCAGGCTCCTGTACCTCCTTCCTGATGGTAGCAATGAGAACAGGGCATGTCCTGGGTAATGGGAGTCCTTGATGATGGATGCTGCCTTTTTGAGGCATCGCGCCTTGAAGATATCCTGGATGCTATGGAGACTGGTGCCTATGATGGACTGACTGAGTTTACAACTCTCTGAAGCTTTTTTTCTGATCCTGTGCAGTGCTCCCCATAGAATGCTGTCCATGCTATATCTGTAGAAATTTGCCTGTCTTTGGCAAGATGCCAAATCTCCTTGAATTCCTAACTAAATGTAGAAATGTTCAAATATTCTGCCAAATCCAAATTTCTCCAAAACACTGAACAAGTATACCCACTCCACTCTATCAAACGCCTTCTCCGCGTCCAAGGAAATAACAATCTCCGGACTTGGAGAATCACTGGGTGAATAAACCACATCAGCCAGTTGATGGATATTAAAAAAAGAATGGCGATTTTTAATAAACCCTGTTTGATCGTCTGAAATTATCTTGGGAAGGGGACGTTCTAAACAGCATGCAAGCACTTTAGCCAAAGTTTTCACATCCACATTCAAAAGTGAGATGGGGCGATACGATCCACATTGAGTCGGGTCCTTGTCCTTTTTAAGAAGTAGTGAAATAGATGCCTGTGAAAGAGTAGGGAGTAAGGAACCATTCCCCAAAGATTCCTGAAACACTTCTAGAAGGACCGGTATGAGATTAAATTTCTTATAAAATTCTATTGGATAACCATCAGGACCTGGGGACTTACCACTCTGCATAGCCATAATGGCATTATTAATCTCTTCCTGTCCAAGAGCCCGATCTAGGTTCTCCACCTCCTCTGGTTCAAGAGTTGGTATTTCCAAATTATCTAAAAAACATTCCATATTTGTTTTATCTGAGAGGAACTCTGAGGCATACAGAGAGGAATAAAAAGTTGCAAAGATGTTATTAATCTCTTTTGGATTGCTTGTCAAGTTTTGGTGCGTGTCTCTTATCTGGGGAATAAGTCGTGATGCAGCTTGACGCTTCAACTGATGAGCCATAAGCCGGCTCGCCTTGTCACCATATTCATAATAGAGGCCACGTGTCTTAAGAATTAATCGTTAGAACATAGAACATAGAATAGTACAGCACAGTACAGGCCCTTCGGCCCACAATGTTGTGCCGACCCTCAAACCCTGCCTCCCATATAAGTCCCCACCTTAAATTCCTCCATATACCTGTCTAGTAGTCTCTTAAACTTCACTAGTGTATCTGCCTCCACCACTGACTCAGGCAGTGCATTCCACGCACCAACCACTCTCTGAGTAAAAAACTTTCCTCTAATATCCCCCTTGAACTTCCCACCCCTTTCCTTAAAGCCGTGTCCTCTTGTATTGAGCAGTGGTGCCCTGGGGAAGAAGCGCTGGCTATCCACTCTATCTATTCCTCTTAGTATCTTGTATACCTCTATCATGTCTCCTCTCATCCTCCTTCTCTCCAAAGAGTAAAGCCCTAGCTCCCTTAATCTCTGATCATAATGCATACTTTCTAAACCAGGCAGCATCCTGGTAAGTCTCCTCTGTACCCTTTCCAATACTTCCACATCCTTCCTATAGTGAGGTGACCAGAACTGGACACAGTACTCCAAGTGTGGCCTAACCAGAGTTTTATAGAGCTGCATCATTACATCGCGACTCTTAAACTCTATCCCTCGACTTATGAAAGCTAACACCCCATAAGCTACCCTATCCACCTGTGAGGCAACTTTCAGGGATCTGTGGACATGTACCCCGAGATCCCTCTGCTCCTCCACACTACCAAGTATCCTGCCATTTACTTTGTACTCTGCCTTGGAGTTTGTCCTTCCAAAGTGTACCACCTCACACTTTTCCGGGTTGAACTCCATCTGCCACTTCTCAGCCCACTTCTGCATCCTGTCAATGTCTCTCTGCAATCTTTGACAATCCTCTACATTATCTACAACACCACCAACCTTTGTGTTGGCTACAAACTTGCCAACCCACCCTTCTACCCCCACATCCAGGTCGTTAATAAAAATCATGAAAAGTAGAGGTCCCAGAACAGATCCTTGTGGGACACCACTAGTCACAATCCTCCAATCTGAATGTACTCCCTCCACCACGACCCTCTGCCTTCTGCAGGCAAGCCAATTCTGAATCCACCTAGCAAGACTTCCCTGGATCCCATGCCTTCTGACTTTCTGAATAAGCCTACCGTGTGGAACCTTGTCAAATGCCTTACTAAAATCCATATAGGTCACATCCACTGCACTACCCTCATCTTTATGCCTGGTCACCTCCTCAAAGAACTCTATCAGGCTTGTTAGACACGATCTGCCCTTCACAAAGCCGTGCTGACCGTCCCCGATCAGACCATGATTCTCTACATGCCTATAGATCCTATCTCTAAGAATCTTTTCCAACAGCTTTCCCACCACAGACATAAGGCTCACTGGTCTATAATTACCCGGAATATCGCTACTACCTTTTTTGAACAAGGGGACAACATTCGCCTCCCTCCAATCCTCCGGTACCATTCCCGTGGACAACGAGGACATAAAGATCCTAGCCAGAGGCACAACAGTCTCTTCTCTCACCTCGTGGAGCAGCCTGGGGATTATTCCGTTAGACCCCGGGGACTTATCTGTCCTAATGTATTTTAACAACTCCAACACCTCCTCTCCCTTAATATCAACATGCTCCAGAACATCAACCTCACTCATATTGTCCTCACCATCATCAAGTTCCCTCTCATTAGTGAATACCGAAGAGAAGTATTCATTGAGGACCTCGCTCACTTCCACAGCCTCCAGGAACATCTTCCCACCTTTATCTCTAATTGGTCCTACCTTCACTCCTGTCATCCTTTTTTTTTCACATAATTGAAGAATGCCTTGGGGTTTTCCTTTACCCTACTCGCCAAGGCCTTCTCATGCCCCCTTCTTGCTCTTCTCAGCCCCTTCTTGAGCTCCTTTCTTGCTTCCCTATGTTCCTCAATTGACCCATCTGATCCTTGCTTCCTAACCCTCATGTATGCTGCCTTCTTCCACCTGACTAGATTTTCCACCTCACTTGTCACCCATGGTTCCTTCACCCTACCATTCTTTATCTTCCTCACCGGACAAATTTATCCCTAACATCCTGCAAGAGATCTCTAAACATCGACCACGTGTCTATAGTACATTTCCCTGCAAAAACATCATCCCAATTAACACCCGCAAGTTCTAGCCTTATAGCCTCATAATTTGCCTTTCCCCAATTAAAAACTTTCCTGTCCTCTCTGATTCTATCCTTTTCCATGATAATGCTAAAGGCCAGGGAGCGGTTGTCACTGTCCCCCAGATGCTCACCCACTGTGAGATCTGTGACCTGACCCGGTTCATTACCTAGTACTAGATCTAGTATGGCATTCCCCCTGGTCGGCCTGTCCACATACTGTGACAGAAATCCGTCCTGGACACACTTAACAAACTCTGCCCCATCTAAACCCTTGGAACTAATCAGGTGCCAATCAATATTAGGGAAGTTAAAGTCACCCATGATAACAACCCTGTTATTTTTGCACCTTTCCAAAATCTGCCTCCCAATCTGCTCCTCTGTATCTCTGCTGCTACAAGGGGGCCTATAGAATAGCCCCAACAGAGTAACTGCTCCCTTCCTGTTCCTGACTTCCACCCATACTGACTCAAAAGAGGATCCTGCTACATTACCCACCCTTTCTGTAGCTGTAATAGTATTCCTGACCAGTAATGCCACCCCTCCTCCCCTTTTTCCGCCCTCTCTATCCCTTTTAAAGCACTGAAATCCGGGAATATTGAGAATCCATTCCTGCCCTGGTGCCAGCCAAGTCTCTGTAATGACCACTACATCATAATTCTATGTATGTATCCAAGATCTCAGTTCATCACCTTTGTTCCTGATGCTTCTTACATTGAGGTACACACATTTCAGCCCTTCTACCTTACTGTCTGATAGGTTTGTAGATAGAAGATTAAACTTTGCTTGCAAATCAGCCCGGCTTTTATATAATTCCGCGGTGGGTGCCTCAGAGTATTTTCTATCCAGGTCCAAAATAGATTGCAATAACACTTGCATTTCCTTCCTACGCTCTTTATTGGCATGTGAAGTATAAGATATTATTTGACCCCTCAAGTAAGCTTTTAAAGTTTCCCAAAGTAAAGAGTACAATACCGACTCAGTTTTGTTAGTCTCGAAGAATGTCTCAATGTTAGCCGATATATATATTACAAAATTTCTCATCCCCTAGGGCAAGACCTATCAAGCAGTGGGTCAATAGCACAGTACAAATCTCCGGAAAAGATTAGGTTATGTGTATTCAGGTTAGGTATTAATGACAAAACCTTATTTGCAAATTGGACTTCGTCCCAATTAGGGGCATAAACATTTACCAAAATGACAGGTATCTGAAAGAGAGAGCCAGAGACTATAATAAAGCGACCATTAGGGTCACTGATTACATCAGATGGTGTGAACTGCATTCTTTTGGTGACTAATATTGCCACCCCCCACCAGACCTACTATTAAATCTGGAATGAAAAACCTGACTAATCCATGCTTTACGAAGTCTATTATGGTCCTCCACTCTTAAATGTGTCTCTTGTAGAAATAGTATATCTGCTTTTAATTGTTTTAGATGAGAGAAAACTATAGCTCTTTTAACCGGACCATTGAGCCCCTTTACATTCCAAGAAATAAACCTCACAGGGTGGCCTCCATCAGCATCACCCATGTTAAGCATATCAAAAGACACGCAGGGCCTACAATCCAAAACAGTGAGAGGGCATAAGTTGCACACAACAACGCACAATGACAAGGAAGTCTGATCAATCCGTAACACACAAAAGAATAAACTGCCATGGTAATCCCCCAAATCACTCCCTCCACCCCTTTACACAAGCAACAAAAACACCCAATTAACCCCCGAAACCTAGATCTACCTCCCCAATTGAGGATGATCGCAGGCAGTACCCAACAAAAAACTTACAAGGCGTTCCCCATACAGCCCAACTTTCAATCTAATCTAGGGTGGCTCCCCTCCTTAAAGTTTATCCTATCACTTATACTACCTTTAAAATAACATATAGGCTAAAGATGACACAGGTCAAGCTAAGCATTAAAAACAAAAAAACACTAGGCAACTTAAACGCCTGAGATACAAATCCCAAATATTTACATTTTGCTGGTTGAAAGTTTTTGTTAATCAGTTTCGGCAGCAAAGCAGTTCGACCCGATCGCATTCCACAATTTAAACTGGAAAAAATGAACAAAGAAGTGGATTGCGAAAATTAAGTTTGCCTTGGCAGGAGGCCCCTTCAATGCTGCATGAATAACCTATAAAAAAGTCATTGCTCTTCTCGTTCTTGTTCTCCCCAGTGCGAATGGTAAAACTCTTTGGCCGCCCCTGGTGTATGAAAATAATGCTTTTTACCTTCATGCACGACCTGAAGCTGGGCGGGATACAAGAGGCCAAATCTGACCCCTTTCCCATAAAGCAGGGATTTCACCTCCTTGAAAGCTGCTCGTTTTTTACCCAGCTCCGCACTAAAATCTTCACTAAAATCTTGGGGTTAGAGGATCAGAGTGGAATGGATGGGGTTTGGCAAAGAGTGGAAGAGTTGGAGATGGGGTAAAAGATAAGTGGATGAGATTGGGGTAGAGAAAGGAGTGGGTGGACAGAGAGGAATGATTAGGGATGGGGGGTCAGAGGAATGATTGGGTTTGGGGTCAGTGAGAAGTGGTTGGGTTTGGAGCATCAGAGAGGAGTGGATGGGGTTGAGGAAAGAGTGGAAGTATTGGCATTGAGGGACAGAGATGAGAATTTAGGTGGGAACAGAGAGAAGTGGTTGGGTTTGGGGTCCATAGAGATCTAGTTGGTATTGGTGGAAAGAGTGGAAGGATTGGGATTGAGAGACAGATAGGAGTGGTTGGGGTTAGTTGATGGAGAGAAATGGTGGGTATGTGGGACAGCAGTGGTTGGGGTTGCAGGGCAGAGAGAATGGGTTGGGTTAGGGGACAGAGGATGGGTTGGTGGACAGAGGATTGGATGGTGTTGGGGAAAGAGAGGATGGGTTGGGGTTGGAAGACAGAGAAGAATGGTTGGTGTTGAGGGACAGGGGGTGGTTGGGTTTGGGCTATAAAGAGAAGTGGTGGGATTGAGGTACAGAGAGAAGTGGTTGGAATTGGGTGGAGAGAGAGGAGTGATTGGGGTTGAGGAATAGAGAGGACAGCTTGGGGTGGAGACAGAGGGAAAAGATTTGGTTTCGGGTACAGAGAGGAGTGGTTGGGGATGGGGCCAGGGAGGAATGGATGGGTTTGGTGTACAGAGAGAAGTATTTGGGATTGGAGGAGAGAGAGGAGGGGTTAGAGTTGTGGGAATAGAGAGGAGTTTTGGGTTTGGGGGACAGAGATTATGGGGGATAGAGTGGAGTGGTTGGGGTTGGGCGATAGAATGGAGTTGTTGGGTTTGGAGGACAGAGAAGAGTGGTTCGCAGTGCAGCACAGAGAGGAGTGGTTGGGGGCAAGAAAGGATTGGTTCAGGTTGAGGGACAGAGGAGTGATTGGGGTTGGAGGAAAGAGGAATGGTTGTGATTGGGGACAGAGAGGAGTGGTTGAAGATGGAGGACAGAGAGGAGTGGTTGGATATGGGGACAGAGAGGAATGGTTGGGCTTGTGTGATTGAAGGATAGGGGGACAGAAAGAAGGCATTAGGGGACAGTGAGAAGTGGTTGTGGTTGGAGGATAGTACTAGTTGGAGTTGAAAGGCCTAGAGGAATGGTTGGGGATGGGGAAAGAGAGGAAGTGTTGGATTTGGGGGAGAGAGAAGAACAGACGACATTGAAGGACAGAGGAGTGTGGTTAAGGTTGAGGGACAGACAGGGTGGGATGCAGTGGGAAGAGAGAAGAGATTGCTGTGTTTAGGGAACAGAGAGGAGTGGTTGGGGTTGGGAACAGAGAGGAGTTGTTAGGGTTAGAGACAGAGAGGAGTGGTTGGGGAAAGAGAGGAGTTGTTGGGGTTGGGGACAGAGAAGAGTTATTGGGGTTGGGGATAGAGGGGAGTGGTTGGGGTTGTGGATGGAGAGGAGGGTTAGGGACAGAAAGGAGTGGTTGAGGATGGGGGACAGAGAGGAGTGGTTAGGGATGGGTTACAGAGAAGAGTGGATGGGGTTGGGGAACGGAGCAGAGTGATTTGAAATGGGGGACAGAGAGGAGTTGTTGGGGTTAGAGGACAGTGAGGAGGTTTGGGGGAATGAGAGGAATAGTTGGGGTTGGGGACAGAGGGGAGTGGTTGACGGTGGTGGACAAAGATGAGTGTTCGAAATTGGGGACCATGGACGTGATTCAAAGAGGAAAAGCAACACCCCCTTCCCCGCACAACAAGAATGGCTATGCAATCATCAACCCCATAGCCTTCTTCCCCATACAAAATGTCACAAGTACATTGGACCTCACATACCCCTCTCCCCGCATGAAAAAATCAACAAAAACACAACAAGAACATCAACTCCTATATCCCCTTTTTCTTGCACATAAAATACAAGAAAGAACAGGCAAAAACAGAGAGTATAAAAATCTATAAGACTGAGAAGAGTCCATAGTCCAAATCCATTTCTATATCCATATCCAAATTGCAGACAACCTCAGTAACCTCCTCTGGGCACAGCGACAGTGATACATTTTACCACAGCCACCCCTTTCTCCTACTCACTACTACCTTCTGGGTTAGTGCTGAATGATGGTTGTCCCAGTCTGCTTGAGCTGTCTTCACATGCGAGGACAGGCACATCCCTATTCCATCGGGGTATGAGTTCCGCTGGCTACCCTCACCTGCTTTAGCCCATCTGTTGAAGGGCTGTACCAGGTGCAGCCGCTGTCGCGTGCAAACAGCTACTTGGAGCCACGGGTGAGAGCAGAATGTGCGGTGGGGACCACAAGTGAGTGAGCTGCTCCAGACTGGACAGGATAAGCCCCTTCACCAGAGGTGCTATCCATCCCTGGATATCCATACAACCCAGTAGTGAAAAGGCTCCACCAAAATGAAGCAATATTAAATGCTCAAATATGAGCTGAGTTTCACCTTAGTTATATCACTTGTAAGTGCTGTGGCATGGTTTTCTAATAAACAGTTCCTAATACAGGGATATATTTTATATATAATATATATTTATTTATATCTAAATTCATGTAAAATCAAAGAGGGAAGATTATTGTTATTTGTGTATATCGAGACATATAGTGGAATATGTTTATGTCGATGACCAACGCAGTCCAACTATGTGCTGGAGGCAGCCCACAAGTGTCACCACACTTCTGGCGCCAATATAGCACACCCACATCTTACTAACTGTAACCTGTACAGCTTTGAAATGCGGGAGGAAACCCATGTGGTCAACGTACAAACTCCATGTGCTGGGTGGCGATGACATTACATACCCACTGTTGTAACTATGAACAAAGTCACTGGAAAAGACACTGAAGCTGGTGGATATGGAAGCCTTTATTCTCACCAAATGAGTATGCAGGCATCACATTTGAGAAGCTCTTGAAAGAAGAGACCTCTTTGACCCAATATTACACAACATTTTCATATGCTGAAGAGCAAAGGTAAGAGCAGAACAATTCTATAGTTACAATGTGTCTACAATGCTTCCTTTCAATTACATCCTTTTTTCAAACACCTCCTTCTTCGTACCCTTACTCCAGACACCCAAAATGACCCTAGGCTGCATTCATGCAGATGCGGTCCAAGTGGAATGTTCCTTTGTTTGTGATTGAGCCCAACCTGCAGCTCCAGGAAGCCCATTATTCTGAGCTGTTTTAAATTCAATCTGCAATCCACATTCAAATCTGAAAATTGGTTGCTAGTGAAATTAATATTTGCTATATATCCTAACTGCAGAATACACCCTAACACCCACAACTCACTAACCCCAACCTGGACGTCGTTGAACTGTGGGGGGAAACCCATGTGGTCAATGTAGAAACTCCTTACAGACAGCAGCAGGAGTTGCTGGCGCTGTGAAGCATTATGCTAGCTGTGCCAAATAGCCTAGATTTTATTACTGAGTTGTGTGAAATCAGTTTTTGTTTTTGTCCTTGTAGCCTCACGGGGATGGGCCTCTGTGCTTTCCAACTGTGACCATTATAAGCCTTGGCTCTCAAACTCTACTAGATTTCTATCAGCCCATTACAAAAGAAAATGAAAAGGGAGAGGTTAGTATCCTCTATCTTCATCATTGCTTTTTGCTATGTCATGTTTATATGATGGCAGCGTTTTCAATAGTTCATCTCACCTGAATTTGACACAATGTCGAGATCATAGAACGTAGAAGAGTACAGCACAGAAAGAGGCCATTCAGCCCACAGTGTTGTGCCAAACCAGCTAAAAAGTAGATCAGAAACACCCAAGCACTAATCCCTACAACCTAGAACCATATCGCTCCTTCCTCCTCACTCCAAACCTCTCTTAAAGGCCTCTAATGTATTTGCCTCTACCACCATATCAGGCAGTGTATTCCAGGCATCCACCATTCTCTGAGTAAAAAAACTTACCCCTCACATCCCCCTTGACCCTACTCCCCCTCACATTCAACTCTGGGAAACAGATACTCTCTCTGTCTACTCTATCTATGCATCTCATAATCTTATAAATCTCTATCAGATCTCCACTCAGCCTCCACCACTCCAGAGAAAATAACCCAAGTTTATCCAGCCTCTCACAATAGCATATGGCCTCTAAACCAGACAGCATCCTGGTAAACCTCTTCTGCACCCTCTCCAGAGCCTCAACGTCCTTCCTATAGTGGGGCGACCAGAACTGTAAACAATATTCCAGGTGTGGCCTAACCAGAGTTTTATAAAGTTACATTCACCCTGTAGAGCCCGGTAAATGTTTTTCTCAATGTTCAGAGAGATCAGTTCCTGGACTTCTTCACCTTGTTGGTTTTTAATTCCACCCAAACTGATTTTACTTGTTTACTGTGCAAGACCTTTCAGTATTAACCAGTGTCTCTGAGAAACAGTGTGTATTGAATCAGACTGATACCTAGACTCTGTGTAGTGGGCACTAGTATGGTGCCACTTTCAACTGTGAAAATTACACCGTGAACTCAATTTACCCATAAAGTTTTCAGGCACATCCTATTCTTGTTGGCATCAAATAGTGCCCCGACTAACCCTAGTAATGCCAAGTAGCATAGCAGTCAGCGTGATGCTATTACAACTCGGGGTGTCGGAGTTCAGGGTCCAATTCTGACACCCTCTGTAAGAGATTTGTACGTCTTTCCTGTGTGTGAATGGGGTAGCACTGCGGCACAGTGGGTGGGTGGGTTGGCTCGGCACATGGATGGAAGGGAGATGAAGGGATATGGACACAGTGTAGATTGGACATGGATTAGCTTCGATAAATTTGAGGACCAAATTTGGTTTGGCACAACACTGATGGCCAAATGGCCTGTCCCTGGGCTGTACCATTCGATGTGCCACGATGATTCCACTGGACTGAGATGAGGATGAATTTCACCACCCAGAGGCTAGTGACTTTTCAGAATTCTATATCGAAGAAGGTTGTAAAATTGTTGAATATATTCAAGACAGATCCATAGTTGTATATGGTGACACACAGGCACTTTGATAATAAAATTTACTTTGAACTTTAACAATCTAGTTAGCGTTCCAATAACGTCCCAATTAGTGTAACTAAGTCGACAAAAGTATAACATCCAGTAAAAATTCAACCACACGTTCATGTACCCCAAGTTACAGACACTACCGGGCTAAATATTCTACAAACATACTTAGTTAAAGGTGTGCACAGAGCATACCTTCCCAGTGGCCATGTACACCACTTGCCTTAAACAAAGAAGTTTTTCAGGTTTTTCTGTTTTGTGAATGTCTGTTAAGAGTAAGAATTTCAGGATGTATACTGTATACACTCTGATATTAAATTGATGTTATTTCTGTGTGACCAAATAGGAAAGTACGATCTTTTTAAGTGTAAAATGTATTTGAAGAATATTGAATAAAGAATATTATGACTGCAAATTCAATACACAGATAATCAACAGCATGATGATCACAATGTGAGATTTTAATAATAATCCAGTAGTTTCAACCTATCCTTATGGTTTCTGAATAACTGGTACAAGGTATAAGATTTTTTTAATATAATATAGATTCCCCAAATCGGGGCCACATCAGCAGATTAAAGATTCGATTTTTTTGCCCCATTTACATCGAAGGGTTCAATTCCGATACCCTCTGTAAGCGATTTGTACGTCTTTCCTGTGATGTATGGGGTAGCGCTTCAGCACAGTGGGTGGGTGGCTTGGCTAGGCACATGAATGGAAGGGAGATGAAGGGATATGGACACAGTGTAGTCCACTTCTGCACATATTCTCTGGTTTCAAGTATGTCTTTTGCCTCAATGACCATAGCAGTCAGTGGATGAGCTAACACCCACACCTCATGAGCCCTAACCTGTATGTCTTTGGTTTGTGGGAGGAAACCAGAGCACCTGGAAGAAACCCATGTGACTACAGGGAGAATGTCCAAACTCACTGCAGACAGCGGTGGGAAATGAAGCAAGTCACTGGTACAGTAATAGCATTATACTGTTGTGCTACACATTAATGATCCTGAGGATGTCAACCTCTGATTACTGGCCAGAGCCATTTCAACACTCAGTCTGGGAGTGCTGACTCAGGGACACTGTTGTATGTGCTGCCTCACTGGTGCTGTCGCCTAGTGACCTGATGCCCTTCTGAGGAGCTGAGGGGGAAATGGATCGGCCATGTTGAAATGGTGGAGTAGACTTGATGGGCCAAGTGGCCTAATTTTGCTTCTCTATCTCATGGTCTGTTTCACCACCACATGCACCCAGGTTCCCAAACGTAGTCGCCTATCCTCTCTCCACTTCTGCACATATTCTCTGGCTTCAAGCACCCGGATATTCAGCTGAGCTCCAAACCAAATGGTCTTCTGAAGATGGGAGTCAAACCTCTTCAGTGTTAGAGCTGCACTCACTACATTCACTCACAAAGAATCCCACTCTTATCTGAAGTAATGACAACTTGACTTCCAGCTGCAGAGGATGCAGAGGCATCAGAGGAGTTGAACCAAAGCGTTAAAAAATGCGAATTATGCTTCCAGTAACAACATAGGGCTGCCTGTGGACTCCAGCTCCGGATTGTTTGGGGGGTTTGCTCACGAAGGCTTCCCCATGAGTGGGTATAGCTGCAAGGCAGCAGGGGTTTGAGATGAAGTGTTTTTCTGCTCCCAGGTGAGTTGCCAACTACAGCTGATGAGCCCCATCTGCCCAAAATTTTTGTATATTTTTGTTGGGTTTATTTATAACTAATAATCACTGTTAAAAAGGCACTAGTTGTGGATAATAATAAGCATGAGAAATTCTGTAGATGCTCGAAATCCAAAGCAATACATACAAAATGCCAGAGGAAATCAACGGGTCACATAGCATTAATGGAAATGAATAAATAGCCATCATTTCAGAGTGTGGCCCTCCTTCAGGTCTGGAAAGGAAGAGGGAAGATGTCAGAATGTGAGGGGAGGGGTGGGGAAGGAGGGTAGCTCAAAGTTGATAGGGGGAGCCAGGTGGGTAGGAAGGAATCTGCTAAGAAAGGAGAGTGGACCATGGTAGAAAGGGAAGGAGGAGGTGATAGACAGGTGAGAGGAGGTAAGAGGTGAGAGTGAGGAATAGAAGAAGAGGGGAAGGGGATTTTTTTAACAGAAGGGGATGCCATCAGGTTGGAGGCTACCCAGTCGGAATATAAGCTGTTGCTCCACCCTGAGGATGGTCTCACCTTGACACGAGGTGGGTGTGGACTGACATGTTGGACTGCAGTGAGAATGGGTAAATGGAAAATAACCAAATTTTGTGATGTTAAAGATATACAAGTAACTAAATAATTTTTAACATCGACTGCTAAAATTCAAGAGGCTCCAGGTGATTTAGCGAGGGACAGCACAGAATTCATAGACATGGGGTGCAACCAGAATTCCAGTTGAAGCTGGTGAGATGTCGATGTCCTTGTGATCGATGACAGGCTTGAAGACAAAGCTCTGCAGGAGACTGGTCAAAAAAAGGAAGAGTTCCATGCGAGCCAAAGATTCTCCCAGGCACATTCTTTTCCCTGCAAGAGTACACAAATATTCTTGAAGAAAAATTTGTAAAAGGTTAGTTATGGTATTCAGCACATAATTACTTAAAATATATTTAAGTATATTAATGCGAGGAGGGAGGAGAAGATGGCGGCGCGACGCAGCGCGTGCGGCCGTTCCGAATGATATCGTATGTGTTAACTAGGCCATGCACAATCCTGATTTGATGGAGACAGCCGTGAGAAGCACAGAGGAACACCTGGAGTAACTTCTGAAATGCCGACTTCGCTGCCGCTGCTTCTGTGTGATCGAGAATCTCCGGAGGGGAAGGGCCCAAATCCTCAGCTTTGCCTATTGCCTGTTGCTGGGGCTGGGGTCGAAGCGCTCGGCAGAGATGGTGCTCGGTGTCAGAGAGCTGGTCGGAGGCTCGGAGTTTTTGGATGGACTCGGAGTCGGACTGTGGTCGGATGCTTCCAGGATGCCGCATCAGCAAGTTTGCGGCGCTGGAGGTTCATCGTCTGTGTGAGATGATGGGACTTTCGAGAGACTTTGAGATTTTTACCATGCCCATGATCTGTTCTTATCAAATTACGGTATTGCTTTGCACTGTTGTAACTATGTGTTATAATTATGTGGTTTTTGTTAGTTTTTAAGTTGGCTTGTCAAGTGTTTCTGTGATATTATTCTGGAAAAACATTGTATCATTTCTTAATACATGCATTACTAAATGACAATAAAAGAGGACTGCGTGTCCTCATAATCTAATCTAATGTAAAGTATTTATTCAGTTCATCAACCATTTCCCTGTCCCCCATTACTACCTCTCCAGCATCATTTTCCACCAGTCTGATATCTACTCTCATCTGTCATATACACTTTATATATCTGAAGAAACTTTTGGTATCCTCTTTAATATTATTGGCTACTTTACCTTCATATTCAATTTTCTTCTTTATGACATATTAGTTGACATCAGTTGGTATTTAAAAGTTACCCAATCCTGTAACTTCACAGTAATTTTTGTTTTATTATATGCCCTCTCTTTGGCTATTATGTTGGCTTTGGCTTCTCTTGTCAGCCATAGTTGCGTCATTCTGCCTTTAGAATACTTCTTCCTCTTCGGGACGTACATATTCTGTGCCTTCTGAATTGCCCCAGAAATTCCAGCCATTACTGTTCTGCTGTCATCCCTGCCAGTGTTCTTTACAAGTCAATTTGGCCAGCCCCTCTCTCGTGCCTCTGTAATTCCGTCTACTCCACTGTAATACGGGTACATATGGTTTTAGCTTCTCCTCAAATTGCAGGGTGAATTCTATCATATTATGATCACAGACTCCCATGGGTTCCTTTACCTTAATTTATGACCTGTTTTGTATTATTCTTTACAAACTGAATGTAAAACTTTTTGGATATTATAATCATTCTTCCTGAATGACTTTCTATTGATGTAGGGGATGCAAGTTGCTCGAATCTGGACTAAGAAATAAACACTGCAGGAATTCCTTCAGCATTTTGTTTCTTCAGAAGCAGATTTAATGTCAGCGGCATATGTTGTGAAATTTGTCGTCTTTGCGGCAGCAGTACAATAATAATAGAGAAAAATACATTAATTACAATAAGTGTTAAGTAGTGAAAAAGTAGTAAATTTAAAAATATTGTGGTTGTACTCGTGGGTTCACTGTCCATTGAAAAATCATATGGCAGAGGGGAAAAAGCTGTTCCTGAAACATTGAGGGTGTACCTTCAGGCTTCTATACCTCCTTCCTGATGTTAACAATGAGAAGAGGGCATGACCTGGGTGATGGGGGTCCTTAATGATGGTCTCCACCTTTCTGAGGCGTTGCTCCTTGAAGATATCCTGGATACTATGGAGGCTAGTGACCATGGTGAAGCTGACTGAGTTTACAGCTCTCTGCAGCTTACTTTGATCCTGCACGGCAGCAACATCCCATACCAGATGATGATGCTGCCAGTTAGAATGCTCTCCACAGTAGAAACTGTAGAAATTTGAGAATAGTTTTGGTGCCAGACCAAATTTCCTTAAACTCCTATTGAAATATAACCGCTATCTTGCCTTCTTATGAGCTGCATCAATATGTTGGGTCCAGGTTAGGCCTATTTTTAAAATTCATACATAGCTTATTTCTGATTGTTCTCGAACTAAATAGCTTACTAGCTGTGTCAGTATCACATTTAGGCCACAGCAAGTTGCTGCACAAGATTTCCTTTCCCACACTAAAAAGGACATTTATTTATTTGTTTAGTAATACGGTGCAGTGTCGGCCTTCTGACCCTTCGAGCCACACCACCCCAGCAACCTGTGACAACCCCGATTAACTTTGCCCCAATTACAGGAATATTTACAATTACCAATTAACCTACCTGGTATAACTTTGGACAATGAGAGGAAACCAGAGCACCGGGGGGAAAACTCGTGCATTCCACTGGGAGGACGTACAGAGACTTCTCACAAAACGGCACCAGAATGGAACTCTGAACCTCAGAACACCCAGTCTGTAATGGTGATGTGCAAAATGCTACACTACTGTGGAGCCCAAATTCATCAACCAGTTCATTTTTTAGTCACTTCATAGCTGGCATTATTGAACTAACTCTTAAAATTCCACTTTACTGAATTACTAAAATTTAAATTCTGCTGCTCTCATGGTTGGATCCAAACTCAAATTCCAAATCAATAACCTAGATCACCAGCTACTAACACAGTAATCAATAACCAATATATTCTGCCCTTGTCTCCTGGTTCCATCATCGGGGACCCCCACCACCCAGATCATGCTCTCTTCTCGCTGCTGCCATCAGGAAGAAGATACAAGAGACTCTGGACTCATACCATAAGATTCAGGAACAGTTGTTATCCCCCAACCATCAGGCTCTTGAACCAAAGGGGAAAACTTCACTTGCCCAGTCATTGAAGTATTGAAATGTTCCCACAACCAATGTACTCACTTTCAAGGACTCTTCATCTCATGCTCTGAATATTTAATGCTTATTTATTTATTATTATTAAATTTAATTATTTTTGTATTTGCAGAGCTTCTTGTCTTCTGTACTGTAGTTCAACATCCCAGTTAGGCAGTCTTTCATTGATTCTGTTATGGTTATAATTCTATAGATTTATTGTCTATGCCAGTAAGTGAATGAATTTCAGAGTTGTAAATGGTGATATGTATATGCTTTGATTATAAAATTTACTTTGAACTTGTGATTCATCATGGAATACACCTTTGAGAAACTACAAACATACTTATGTGATGTTTCTTAAATTAAATTGGAAAACTCAGAAATCTTACACGCTGGGTATATTCTAGAAATATGGAATATAGAAAATAATAATTTCAACAATATCCAGTGTTTAGATCTGAATATGTATTGTAGATTGAATTTAAAATGCAGCACAGAACAATGGTCTTCCAGGAACCAACTGGGGTTGATTTTAATCCAGGAAACACGCCGTTGACCTGACGTGCTTGTATATGGATGAATACAACCGAGAGGCAATGGTGATTACTATTCAATCTATGGTGTCAGGAGTGTTGGTGTGAAGACTTAGGTGTTTAAAATTAATACTTATTTATTGTTTGATTGAGATACTGCACGGAATAGACCCTTACGAGCTGTTTCACCCAGCAATCCCCAATTTAATCCCAGCCTAATCATGAGACCATTTACAATGACCAATTAACCTACTAACCAGTAAGTCTTTGGACTGTGGGAGGAAACACACGCCATCATGGGCAGAATATACAAACTCCTTACAGACAGCAGCGGGATTTGGATCCGAGCCACTGGTACTGGAAATCATTGTGCTAACCACACAGTAACATTCCGCCCTAAATGAAGCATTGTCAACCCAAAGTATTGAAGTAAACAATGTTATTGTAAATATCGAAACTCTATTGAGTTACTATTGATCTTAAGGGTATCAAACTGTGATGTACTTTGAGTTCAGAGGCCTATTCTTCTCAGAGTGTCTCCAGTATAATGACCTGCTGCTTGCTTTGAGGGGTAAAGACTTCTATATCCACCAGCTTCAATGTCTCTCTGGTAACTTCATTCACAGTCACAACACTGGGTAATCCTTGCTGTGTGATTTTTGTGTGTGCTGAAGTGAACAATCTACTCCTGCTTCAGTATAAAGGGATCTCCTCACACACACTTTGATGTTTAGCTCTGTCTGACTCCAGTTGGAGTAATGTGCCCAGAGTCAGCACCTCAGTTTAGGAAGGTCCACAGAAAGCAGCAAGTCTGATGATTGCGATCGTTTTGGGTTTCAGCAAAGAATTGTGACATATATATACACTTCAACAATAAAATTTACTTTGAACTTTGACTTATTCTGCGATCACCCTTTTCTTGGGTGGAGAGCAACAGCAGCCTGTTATGCCGTTGGCGTTTAGGATCACAATGAAGTTCCTCCACCTTTGATACTGTTCAGGGCTTCCTTCATCATGTCAGTAGCTCAGTTTTCACTACTGTCATGCAAGTCCCTGGTGAAGACTCAGGAATACTGACGCACTCAGATGTAGAAGGATTCTTCATTGCTATTTCTGTTTTAGAACATAGGACCTTAAGACATAGGATCAGAATTAGGCTAATTGGCCCATCAAGTCCGCTCCACCATTCAATTGTCTATCAGTTTTCATTACCGGTCAGAGTTGTTAGCCCTGAGTTGAACCCCGGAACCTAAAGGATTGGTGGACTGCTGTTAGTCTGGCCTCTGCCCTTTAACCTGTTTGACATGGGTGACCCTACCCAGAGGCAAAGCATAAAGTTCTTACTCCAGCCAATATAGATCTCCGGGTCATTGAGGCATGCAAGCCTCCAAACGCTATGAGGAGGTTGTGGTTCTCTTGCAGGTGGGCAGAGAGGACAGGCAATATAATAAATAAGTGTATATGTATACCTGCTGAGAATGCCACGAAATTTTCACTCTTTTTGAAACATCCATTTTCATCAAGGAAATGGTTTGCGTTAAATGATTCTGGTGACTCCCAGTGGCTGTTGTCTTTCAGAACAGAGGAAAGGACAGGGATCACAAGCATGCCCTAAACACAGAAACAAGTTGAGACATGGTTATGATCAAAAATTATGTTAGATGCACAAAGCAGCAATTATGTCAACACATTAAAAGAATGGCTGATGACATTATACATCCCAGAAACGATGTACTGCAGTGGCTGATGTGGTATTGATCCTCAGAGCACAGCTCAAGCTGGTAACGCCTGACATACAGGGATAGACAAGCACGTTCATTTCTCAATTGCGAGGAGCTTTCGGACTATTCAGGTGGTGTTTAGTATTGTGGCTTTCTGGAGATTTACATGAATATTGCTGTGTAGGACTAATTGTTTAATGCTATTGTGTAGTGACTGGGATGATACCAGCTGTAGATATTACTATTGGGACAATGTATACTCTGTTCATGTTCCATTGTCTTTCAATTTCCTCTTTTAATTCACTGTTTTTCTGTATGTTGTGTGTGTTTAGAATCCATTAAGTTGTGCTTGTTTGTTTATCCTGTATCATTATATTATTATTTATAGAGCACGTTTCATACAGGTGATGTAGCTCAGAGTGCTTTACAATGGGTTCAAGTGGAGACCATAATACAGTTGAAGTCAGAAGTTTACATACACCTTAGCCAAATACATTTAAACTCAGTTTTTCACAATCCCTCACATTTAATCATAGAAAATATTCCCTGTCTTTGGTCTCAGAATACAAGGTTGTCCCTTTAGAACAGAGATGAGGAGGTCTATCTTTTGCCAGAGGGTGGGGAATCCGGAATGCATCGCCACAGGTGGCTGTGGAGGCCAAGTCATTGGGGACAGTTAAAATGGAGGTCGACAGGTTGTTGATCAGTCAGGGTGTCAACGATGATGGGGGTGGGGGGGTGGGGGGTGCGTGCGGAGTCAGGAGAATGTTTTTGGGAGGGATAATAAATCAGCCAAATGGCCTGACTCTGCTCCAATTTCTTGTGCTCTTTCAGTGAACTACATACTAATATTGCAAAGCCCTACCATTTACTGCATACCCCAATATACTGGAGATTATTCCACCTCCTGGAGTGTATGGGATGTCCAGGGAGGGGTAGCACCTCTAGTGAAGGGATTTGTCGTGTCCATTCCGGGGCAGCTCCCTCATCTTTGGCCCCTACTGGACACTCTGCTCCCACCTGTGGCTCCAAGTAACGGACCTCATGTGACAGCAGCCACATCCCGGTACACCACTTCAACAGGCTGGCTAAAGCAGGCAAGGGTAGCCAGCAGCCTCATACCCTGGTGAGACAGAGACAGGCCTGTCCTAGTTTGCAAAATCAGCTCCAGCGGACTGGGCAGGTAAGACCTACAGTGAGATCCAATGCCCATGAAGGCGATACTTTAATGCTGCCTGAAGAATGAAGACATGACGAGGCACAGAAGATGTCATGGTCATCCACTCCAACCAAGGAAGACACCAGCTTGTGCTGTTTGCTCATATCACTGAACCCAGACTTTTGAGGTTGATAGAATGGAACAGACCCAGTGCAACGGCTTCTCCACTTTAAAAACTCTCCCACACAGGTCTCCTGTCGTCATCGGACAGGATGGACAAACACCACCATTCCTCCTCAGCAACAAGCAGGTTAAGGACACTGTACTTTTTAAAGTACAGAATAGCTGGCACGTGATCATTTAATTTTTGGTTTGATGTTATTACAAATAATACAAATAAAACATTATATTGATCTTGCCTCTGACCTTGGGTATCAAATATCCTCGGAAGTTCACATCACTTGTTGTCACGCGTGGAAAGCTCAGAGGAGCGATGTCGATGTATCGCTGGACCTCGTGGATGACCGCATCAGTGTACGGCATCTTCGCCCGATCCTCAATTGCCGGTCTTCGATGAGATCCAATCACATCATCAATCTCACTGTGAATCTTCTCTGGGAGAGGAAGATAAGCAAATTTTGTTTCACACATTCCATTTACCAACATTTCCCAACTCGTCATATTGGTCAATATCGTCTGATTTTACACTCAATAGTCACTTTATTAGACACACCTGCTCATTAGTGCAAATTTAGGATGACGAGAGAGACAATTTGAGACTCTGCAAACGTCTGTAAGGAGTTTGTACGTCCTCCGCAAGTCCGTGTCTCTCACGCTGTATCTTCACAGGCAAGCTCAGGATCACACAGACAACTGGAAGGGTTAAGTAAAGCTAGGAATTTTATTAATAAACTAATCAGTTGAACTTATAAGGTCTTGGATAACCCGTGATAACTCGTCCAGAACTCCACTAGGCAGGGATCAAGACAACGGAGACCTGAGAGGATGGCACTACCCCTTTAAATACATTCCAGTGCACAAAAAAATCTGTGCCCAGCTGATAAACCACCAGGCTAATTACAGGGTTAACCAGTAACTATTCTAATAAGAGACAAAAGTCCAAGGACACTTAACTGGACACCTGCAAAGTCTTGAAGAATTAATTGGAAGTATCCAAGGACAATTGCAACTTAACTGTAAACTGGGGAAGATCTAACAATATCACATAAAAACCCCGAAGCGCATTAATACAGATAATTATAATTAATAAAACACAGAGAATACAAAAAAAAACTCAGATCCCTCAAAGAACTCTACCAATGACCCAAGGTTGTGAGAGTGTGGGTTTCCTCTGGGTGCTCTGGTTTCTCCCACATCCCAAAGACGTACAGGGTAGAGGGATAATTAGTCACATGGGTGTAACAGTAGTGTGGATTAGTTGGACCAGAAGGGCCTGTTACCGTGTTGTAGCTCTAGATAAACGATGACTGTGTGGCTCAGCACAACTCCACTACTGTATTCAAGTTTGCTGACGTGGATCCAGTCAAAGGCAGTGATGAATCAGCAGTCAGGAGGGAGATTGAAAACGTGGCTGAGTGCTGTCATAACAACAACCTCTCACTCAATGTCAGTACGACCAAGGAAATGATTATAGACTTCAGGAGAGGGAAACCAAATGTACATCAGCCGATCTTCACTGGAGAATCAGATGTGGAGAGGGTTAGGATCTCTGAATTCCTGGCTGTTACTGTTTCAGAGGACCTGTCCTGGACAGGAAAGTGCAATTGCAAGAAAGCACAGCAGTGCCTCTACTTCCTTTGGAGTCTGCGGGGACTCAGGATGACATCTAAAACTTTGACAAACTTCTTTAGATGTGCAGTGGAGAGTGTACTGACTGACTGTATGGAAATACCAATACCTCTGAATGGAAAAACCTACAAAACATAATGGATTTGGCTTAGAATATCACGGGTAAAGCCCTCACAACCACTGAGCACATCGACATGAAACACTGCTGTAGGTAAACAGCATCCATCATCAGAGATCCCCAACTCCCAGGCCATGCTCCCTTCTCGCTTCTGCCACCAGGTAGAAGGTGCAAAAGCCTCAGGACTCACACCACCAGGTTCAAGAACAGTTACTACCCCTCAACCATCAGGCTCTTGATCAAAAGGAGATAACTACACTCACTTGCCCCATCATTTACATGTTCCCACAATCAATGATATCACTTTAAGGACTCTTCAGAACCATGTTTAATATCATCTGCATATGCTGTGAAATGTGTTAACAACATGATAAATATATAAGAAAAACTGAATTACAGCTAGTATAAGCATGTCTATTAAATAGCTAAGTTAAAATAGCTAAGTAGGTGCTTAAAGCAGAAAGTTTAAAAAATAGTGAGGTAGTGTTCATGGTTCAATGTCCATTCTGAGATCAGATGCCAGAGGGGAAGAAGCTGTTCCTGAATCATTAAGCATGTCTCTTCAGGCTTCTGTACCTCCTTCCTGATGTTAACAATAATAAGAGGGCATGTCCTGGGTGGTGAGGGTTCTCGATAATAGATGCAGCCTTGAGGCATGGCTCCTTCATAATGGAGCTGAATAATTTAACAACTTTCTGCAATTTACTTCAATCCTGTGCAGTTGCCACACATGCTCCCCACCCCCCATGCCCCGCCCATACCAGATGGTGATGAAGTTAGTTAGAAAGTGTTTCACAGTACACTTGTAGAAATTTGGGAGTGCCTTTGGAGACATTGCAAATATCCTTAAACTCTTAATAAATATAGCCACTCCCTTGTCATCTTTGTACAGTTTGTTGTCTTCTGCACTCTGGTTGATCTTTCATTGATCCTGTAGATGGCACCCCATGAACCCATGGGAAAGAGACAAGTGTTCAGGGTGAGAAGAGAGCGAAACCTTTAGAGTAGTAGAAAGGGTACCAATCACACGGTCGACTTTGTTCTTCAGAGTTCACAGTTCCTTTATTATCAAAGCATGTATATATATTATACAACTTGAGATTTGTCTCTTTACAGGCAGCCACAAAACAAATAAACCTCAGAGGAACCCATTAAAGAAAACGACTGCAAATGCCCAATGGGGGAAGGAGGGGGAGAGAGAGAGATGAAAGAGAGGAGAGTATCTGATCACTTGTCACTGAAATGAACCTCATGGTTTTGTCCAAATTGTGACCTTTCTTGTAAAAATTCTGTCTAATTTATGTTTCTCCTCATCTCAGTAATTCTGGAACGGCTTCTGATTCTAAATTGACATTGCCATCTGATTCTAAATTGACATTGAACCCATGTACAATAACTCACTACTTTTTAATTTCAGTTATTTTGCACTAGTTATTTTAACTTAACTATTTAATAAGCATATATAATTTAATTAACAGGTTTTTTCTCTACATTTATTTATCATGCATTTCATTGTACTGTTTCCATAAAGTTATCAAACTTCACAACATATTCCAGTGATACTAAATCCGATTCTAATTCTAAAAGGACGTCCCTCTATTCTGAGCCTGCGTCCTCTGGTTTTAGACTCTCCCACCATAGGACACATCCTCTCCACAGCCACTCTAACGAGGCCTTTCCACATTCAACAGGTTTCAGTGAGATCCATATTAGAAGTGTGGTGACACTTGCGGACTGCCCCCAGCATAATTCCCACTGAGTTGTTTTGATGCACGCGATGCAAATCTCTGCATGTTTTGATGGCTTATGAGTGCCTGAGATCCCAAGAGCGATTGTGTCTGGATTTCACCTCCTAGTAGGGTCACCCATGGCAGTAAGGTCAAGGGGGAGGTTCCAGACAAAGAGTGATCCAACCAAGACCTCAACGGTGGAGCTGGAGGAAGATGATGACTCTTTATCCCATTATTTCATGCTCTCATTATTTATTGCTATTTATTTATATTTACATTTGCACAGTTTGTTGTCTTCTGCACTCTGGTTGATCTTTTGTTGATCCTGTTGTAGTTACTGTTCAGTAGATTTACTGAGTATGCCCTCAAGAAAATGAAACTCAGATCTGTATACGGTGACATTTATGTACTCTGATAATAAAATCTACTTTGAACTTTGATTTTGACATTTTGACACTGTTGTGTAATTGATACACACCTCGCAATTTCTACAAGTGTACCATAGAAACCATTCCAACTGGTTGTATTGCCATCTGGTACGGGGTGTGGGCACTGCACAGGATCGAAGTAAGCTGCAGAGTTGTAAACTCAGTCAGCTTCATCATGGGCACTAGCCTCCTTAGTATCTAAGATATCTTCAAACAGCGGTGCCTTAGGAAGGTGGCGTCCATCATTAAGGACACCTATTACCCAGACATGCCCTTTTCTCTTTGCTACAATCAGAGGTGGTACAGGAGCCTGAAGACACACACTCAGTGATTCAGGAACAGCTTCTTCCCCTCTGCCATCTGATTTCTGAATGGACAGTGAACTCATGAACACTACCTCTCTACTCTTTTTGCACTACTTATTTAATATAGCTATTTAATATATATTTACTGTAATTCAGTTTTTTTCTATTATTATGTATTGCATTGTACTGCTACTGCAAAGTTAACAGATTTCACAACATATGCTGGTGATATTAAACCTGATTCTGAATTGAAGAGAAGCTCTTTTATGGTCGACTGAAGATTTCAACGGACTGAAGAGTCTGAACTATACATGTAGAGTTTGTTTGGTTGTATCTTTATTGATATTCTATATGGGCTTGTTGTCTTTTATGTGCGCGGACTGGGCCTCAAGCTGCAGTTTCACCTGGGGACGGGGTGGTCAGCCTCAGGGCCAGTGAACTCCTCCGGGGCGGTGTGGTGCAGTGTCCAGGCTGGAGCCGGCTCCCCCCCACCGTGTTTGCTCACAGGAGACGGGCTCTATCGAAATCAACTGGAGATTGAAGGACTGAGTTTCTGATTCTTTTATTGTGTGATCATGATACCATTTGTGCTTGCTATCTTGTGAGTGTTTTGTGCTGTGTGTGACCATTGGTACTGTGTTTTGGACCTTGACACTGGAATTGATTTGAATTGAATTAAAGCTTACCTTGAACTACCGGATACTTTGTTAGGATTTGAAGAGCCCAGCGCAGTGTTGTACTGGTTGTTTCAGTCCCAGCCAGAAATAAGCTCTCTGTCGACACCAACAAGTTTTCTTGAAAGAATTCAGAGTTAAGCTCATCTTTGTCCTGAATCAAGGCAAACAAAAATCCATGTTTTAAACAGAAGGGATTTTGCAGATGCTAGAAATGGTGAGCAGCGCACACACACACACACAAAGTGCCAGAGGAACTCAGCAAGTCAGGCAGCATCTATGGGGGTTAATGAGCAGTTGATGTTGTTTCAATCCGAGATCCTTCATCAAGGCTGAAAAGCAAGTCAAGTCAAGTCACTTTTTATTGTCATTTTGACCATAACTGCTGGTACAGTACACAGTAAAAACGAGACAATGTTTTTCAGGACCATGCTGCTACATGAAACAATATAAAAACTACACTGAACTACGTAAAGCAACACAAAAACTACACTAGACTACAGACCTACCCAGGACTGCATAAAGTGCACAAAACAGTGCAGGCATTACAATAAATAATAAACAAGACGATAGGCACAGTAGAGGGCAGTAGGTTGTGTCAGTCCAGGTTCTGGGTATTGAGGAATCTGATGGCTTGGGGGAAGAAACTGTTACGTAGTCTGGTCATGACAGCCCGAATGCTTCGGTGCCTTTTGCCAGATGGCAGGAGGGAGAAGAGTTTGTATGAGGGGTGCGTGAGGTCCTTCATAATGCTGTTTGCTTTACGGATGCAGCACGTGGTGTAAATGTCTGTAATGGCGGGAAGAGAGACCCGATGATCTTCTCGGCTGACTTCACTATCCGCTGCAGGGTCTTGCAATCCGAGATGGTGCAATTTCCAACCAGGCAGTGATGCAGCTGCTCAGGATGCTCTCAATACAACCTCTGTAGAATGTGGTGAGGATGGGGCGGGGTGGGAGATGGACTTTCCTCAGCCTTCGCAGAAAGTAGAGATGCTGCTGGGCTTTCTTTGCTATGGAGCTGGTGTTGAGGGACCAGGTGAGATTCTCCACCAGGTGAACACCAAGGGGGGGGAGGGAGGGGAAGGAGTATATTTTAACAGCCTTCAGACGATTTTCAACTTTAATTCAATTCATGCCTTCCTGAATCCTTATTTTTTTTTATTTTATTAAGATTCAACGCAGAATCAGTCCTTCTGGTCCTTCACGCTGCGCCATCCTGCAATGCCTTATCACGGGACAATTTACAATGGCCTATGAACCTACCTACCAGAACACCTTTGACTGTGTGGGTTTCCTCCAGGTGCTCTGATTTCCTCCCACAGTCCATAGAGAGAGCATATAAATTCCTTACAGGTGGGAATTGAACCTGGGTCACTTGTAGTGTAGTGCTAACCACCATGCTAAGGTGCCACCCTAATGCTACCATAATCTATAATAGGCAAATGTTTGCAATGCCAGTCCCCAAAGAAACAGAAAATCATGGAAGCTTTTAGGAGGGTCTCAAAGGACTGTTGGCACAAGATGCCAGATTCCCTTTCTACAGCCACTACCTGATCTGCTGAGAACTTGCGGCATTTCCATTTCTTAGTTTAGATTTCTAGCAGCTGCATAGTTTTCATTGAAAAAGATAACCGTTTTTGGTGCAGCACAGTAGTGCAGTGGATTGAACAATGCTTTAGAGTACAGGCGACCAGGGTTCAATTCCAGCTGTTGCCTGGAAGGAATTTCTATATTCTCCCTGAGACGATGTTGGTTTCATCCGGGTGCTCCAGCTTCCTCCCTCATCCCAAAGATTAGTAGGTGAATTGGTCAATGTAAATTGTCCCATGATTAAATTGGGGAATTGCTGGATGGTGCGGCTTGAGGGGCCGAAAGGGCCTACTCTCACTGTATTTGAAATCAATCAATAAATAAATAATTATGATCTCTGTGCAAAATTAACTGAGCAGAACATGGAATTAATGCAGGTAAGTGGGATTAGTATAGACAGGCATGGTGGTCAACATAGACGTGGTGGGCTGAAGGATCTGTTTCTGTATTTTTCAACTCTGATCTAATTTACCAATTAAGAGAAGTCGGATGCCATGGTAGCGTAGCGTAGTGGTTATTGTGATGCTGTTACAGCATTAACCAGAACCAGAGTTCGGAGTTCAATTCCAGTGCTGCCTACAAGGAGTTTACGTTCTCCCCATGACCACGTGGGTTTCCTCCGGGTGCTCTGGTCTCCCCCCACAGTCCAAAGGTCAATTGGTCATTGAAAATCGTTCTCTGGTTAGGTTATGGTTCAGCAACATATGGGGATCAACCAAGTACAGTGTCCACACCAAGGTGAAGTTGTACCGGAGCTGCGTTGTGTCCGCACTCTTTAAGGGGTCAGAATGCTGGTGCATGACAGGGAGTGACCTTGTCATTCCACACCATGAGCCGCTGGAAGATCCTTCGTATTTTCTGGCCAAGAAAGATCTCCAACCACACCCTACTCCTTCAGTCTCACCAGGAGGACATGGTCACCATCACCATGAGGAAAAGTTGGAAAAGGGTTGGGCACGTGATGAGAAGATATGCCAATGCCATCATCAAGACAGCACTTCACTGGACCCCTGAGGGCAGAGGAAAGACAATTTGCTGCTGTACTGTAGAGGCAGAAATGAGGATCCTGACCCACACATGGGGCACAATAGAGAAGATGGCCGAGGACAGGCAGAGGTGGAGGACCTTCATTGCAGCCCTAACCACCAGCGGTGTAATGGGCAGTAAGTAACTAAACTGAATAAATAGATGGGCTGCTGGTTGGTGCAGCTCTTTGGGCCGGAAAGCCCTGTTCTGCGCTGTGTCTCTAAAATAAAGTAAGAAGACAGAAATTATTATCTTCAGTATATTTGGTAGGACAGTGGGAAATGAATGAATGTGAGAAGAAACTTGCTGCCATTACCTCATCCATCTTCGCCAGGAAGCAGTCGATATAATCCCGAGGGGAGTCTTTCTGGACAGTTTCTTTGTGGCTTTGAATAGTTTTGGCCAGAAAACTTTGCAAGTTTTTGATATTTTGGAACATCTTTTGGTGAGCTCCAGGCAGGAAACCCATGATCCTCGGGAAGGTGTTGTACAACTGCAAAACAAACACACCATTTTCACTGACCTAGTGCTGGATACCTAAGGCTCAGTTCAAAAAGTTCAAAGGATATTTATTACCAAAGTATGTACACAGTATCGAACCCTGAGATTCTCTTTCCCACAGACAGCCACAAAGCAAAGATAACTATGAAATACGTTCAAAGAAAAGCATCAAAACCCACCCCCACGTGCAAAAAAAAGAGAACCACACAAATGGCAGAAGAGCGAAAAATACAGAATACAAAACACAAAATCTGCAGAGTTCAGGCATATTCAGTTCAGCTCAGTTCAATCTAGTGCTGCGTCATTCGTTACCTGCAAGCCTCCCTCATCACAGACACTGAAAGTAGCAACCGAGAAAAACAAGGAGTGACATATACTGTGTACATACATCTATTGATGCTTCTGGACACATCTTCAGTGATGTTCCTGGAATCATTGGGTGTTTCGGGTCTTTCAACATCATACAACCTCCTTCAGGTGACCCACCGGGGCTGATCAGACCCCAGCTTGTGTCCAGATGGCTAGCTACTTATGACTCCATGGTTCCCCTCTTTTGAGCCACAGCCATCTTGAGGCCCTCTCTGCCGCATCGGTGGTACTGCGGATGGCTCTTCTCTTCCTCTCTCCCTCGATGCCCAAAATGCTGAAGGCTCTAACTAAAGAACGGGCAACGAACCCCCTACAACCAACCTCCACTGGGAGACACCTCGCTCCCCATCCAGCCTGCTGACAGTTGCTGACCAGTCCTGCGTACTTGGAGAGCTTCCTTTCAAAGGCCTCTTCCAAGCTATCTTCCCATGGGACTGTCAGCTCCAGCAGCACCACTTGCTTAGTAGACTCAGACACTATATATACATATGTGTGAAATGGACTCAGTTATGGGCTCACGTCCCATCTCCAGGCTTCATGGCCTTGAGGCGCAAGCTTTGCTCGAAATATCACAACACACCCTCAGAATGCAAAGTGCCAGGTGGCTCAATAACACACCACCATAGTGTAGATCACAGGCTACAACAGTAGAAGAATCACATTTGGAAGAAAAAGAAGAGGTAAAAGCATTAGGTTAGAGGTAAGAAATTAGCTTTGTCTATTATACATCCAAACGTATCGTGGCATTATTACTTTTGTCTTGAATCCATCATTGCTGTTGGAGCAGAGATCCCTGACAGCATCTCACCAAGTTCTCTGTCCTGGGCCAGTCTTTCAAGTAGTCCCCAGATGTAGCCCATCTTCTTCCTCTCCCAGGGATGAGGTCTTTGGAGTTTCTGTTGGCATTTCTGTACCTCTGGGATTTTTACGGGATGGGGTTACTAGTGCCATACCTAACCCTCCTCCTTTTGCAGCAGGCTTGAGACCATCCAAGGCAGAGTTGGTGTAATTCTAGTAGCATCATTATTAAATATCTGGTGCTGTTAGCATTTCTTCAAGTTCAAACGTCATTATATTCATAGTCATAGTCATACTTTATTGATCCCAGGGGAAATTGGTTTTCGTTACAGTTGCACCATAAATAATAAATAGTAATAGAACCATAAATAGTTAAATAGTAGTATGTAAATTCTGCCAGTAAATTATGAAATAAGTCCAGGACGAGCCTATTGGCTCAGGGTGTCTGACCGTCCAAGGGAGGAGTTGTAAAGTTTGATGGCCACAGGCATTCAACCATACATGAATATCACCAAGTGAAACCCCATTACTCAGGCGCCAAGGTGCAAAACACAGTAGCGACAGTCACACAAGGCAAAGCCACATGTAAAGTAGCAAGCACAGACAAGAACAAACAAGAGAAAATCTGCAGATGCTGGAGATCGGTAAAATACAATCACACACAAAAAATATGGTCCAAGTCCCCGAGTTCATCAACATTACAGCAGTCTACTGGCTAACATGATACCAGCTCATCTTCTGCCAAGTGAACACTGGCTGGCAGCAATGCCAATGTGACACCAGCTTGGACACCATGCCACACTGCCTCCAATGAAGCACACCAACTCCGACACCTCTCTCACAGGTGACTGTAAACAGGCATCAACGCAGTTTGAGGTCTAGTCCTCATTGAGTTTAACGATTAAGGATTAGGACATGCTCTCTGCACACTGCTGCCATCAGGAAGAAGGTACAAGAAACTTCAGGACTCACGCCACCAGATTCAGGAATAGTTATTGCCCCTCAACCATCAGGCTCTTGAACCAAAGGGGTTAACTTCACTCAACTTCACTTGTCCCATCATTAAAATGTTCCCACAATCTAAGGATTCACTTTCAAGGACTCTTCATCTAATGTCTTGATATTTATTGCTTATTTATTTATTATTTTTATTTCTTCTTTTGCATTTGCACATCTTGTTGTCCTCTGCACTTGGCTGAAAGCCTTAGTACGGTGGTCTTTCATTGACTCTGTGACTACACTTTGGTAAGTCTGATCACCTGGCTGTAGCTCAACTCCCTGAGTATAGGCAAAGACTGAAGACTGCAGCACTAGAAGTGAGAACCAAGAAGGTATGGACCAGGGAGGCACAGGACTGCTTTGAATCAGTAGACTGGATTGTGTTCAGAGTTACTTTCGAACCTGAGTGAGTGTGCCACAGTTGTCACTGACTTCACTAAAACCCATGTAGATGAGTGTGTGCCTACAAAAACTTACTGTACATTCCCAAAACAAAAGCTGCGGATGAACAAGGAGATTCAGGTTCTGATGACTGCTAAATCTGTGGCATTTAGGTCTGGCAATCCAGCTCTGTATTAGAAAACCAGGCATGATTTGCAGAGAGCTATTTCCAGAGCCAAGAAACAACTCCAGGAGATGTTCAAGGCGAAATCAGATCCATGTCAACTCTGGTGGGGTTTACAGGCCATTTCTTCCGACAAAGCAAAACCGAACATCATGAATGGCAGCGATGCGTCACTACCAGATGAGCTCAACACCTTTTATGTCTGCCTTGAAAGAGAGAATAAAACAACAGCTATGAAGATCCCTGCAGCATCCGATGACCCTGCGACCTTGGTCTCAGAGGGTGACGTCAGGCTGTCTTTCAGGAAGGTGCAAAGCAGCAGGGCACTATGGACTACCTGGTAAGGCTCTGAAAATCAGTGCGAACCAACTGGTGGGAGTATTTAATTACATTTTTAATCTCTCACTGCTACAGCCAGAAGTTTCCACCTGCTTCAAAAAGGCAACAATTATACCAGTGCCCAAGAAGGAATAGTGTGAGCTGCCTCAACGACTATCATGAAGTAGCATTCACATTTGTGAGAGTGGGTGGGAGGGTGGAAAAGCGGCTCGCATGTTGTGCTGTTCTGCTGAAGACTGCGGGCATGTTGGGTTAGAACCGGAGAGCTGGTGAAACCTGCAGGCTTTCCCCAGCACATCCTTATGTTGTGTCGGTTTTTAACACAAATGACGCATTTCACTGTATGCTTCAGTGTACAGGTGATAAACCAATGAATCTGAATCTTCGATGAGCATTTTCACAGTCGGCAGGCTGAGAGATGAGTGGACTTGTGCATTGTTAAAATACAGAAACATAGAAAACCTGCAGCACAGGTTTCAACCCACAATGCTGTACCAAATATATACTTACTTAGAAATTACCTAGGGTTACCCACAGCCCTCTATTTTTCTAAGCCCCATGTACTTATCCAGGAGTCTCTTAAAAGAACTTATTGTATCGACTTCCACCACTGTTGCCGGCTGCCCATTCCATGCACTCACCACTCCCTTTGTAAAAAGAAACTTACCCCTGACATCTCCTCTGTACCTACATCCAAGCACCTTTCAACCCTGGGAAAAAACCTCTGACTATCCACACAATAGACAATAGGTGCAGGAGTAGGCCATTCGGTCCTTCAGGCCAGCACCGCCATTCACTGTGATCATGGCTGATCATCCACAATCAGTATCCAGTTCCTGCCCTATCCCCATAACCTTTGATTCCGCTATCTTTAAGAGCTCTATCCATCTCTTTCTTGAAAGCATCCAGAGACTTGGCCTCCACAGCCTTCTGGGGCAGAGCATTCCATATATCCACCACTCTCTGGGTGAAAAAGCTTTTCCTCAACTCTGTTCTAAATGGCCTACCCCTTATTCTTAAACTGTGGCCTCTGGTTCTGGACTCATCCATCAGCAGGAACATGCTTCCTGCCTCCAGCGTGTCCAATCCCTTAATAATCATATATGTGTCAATACGATCCCCTCTCAGCCTTCTAAATTCCAGAGTATACAAGCGCAGTCACTCCAATCTTTCGACATATGACAGTCCCGCCATCCTTGTGAACCTACACTGCACTCCCTCAACAGCAAGAATGTCCATCCTCAAATTTGGAGACCAAAACTGCACACAGTACTCCAGGTGTGGTCTCACCACACGATCAATTACTCTCATCATCTTATACACCTCTATCAGGTCACCTTTCATCTTCTGTCGCTCCAAGGAGAAAAGGCCGAGCTCACTCAACCTATTCTCATAAGACATGCTCCCCAATCCAGGCAACATCCTTGTAAATCTGTGCACCCTTTCTATAGTTTCCACATCCTTCCTCAAGTGAGGTGACCAGAACTGAGCACAGTACTCCAAGTGGGGCCTGACCAGGGTCCTATATAGCTGCAACATTACCTCTCAGCTCTTAAACTCAGTCCCATGGTTGATAAAGGCCAATGTACCGTATGCCTTCTTAACCACAGAGTCAACTTGTGCAGCAGTTTTGAGTGTCCTATGGACTCAGACTACAAGAGTCAACATGGTTAATAGCCATCCAGAATTAGATTAGATCTGAAGTCAAAACTACAAAAATATTGCATTACATTACAAAGTATATTGCAAAAATGTTACATTGGTGAGATCCATTGTAGATTGGGGGACTGCTTCGCCGAATAACTCCTCTCTATCTGCCAAAAGTGAAACTTCCTGATGGCCAGATATTTAAATTCCTGATCATTCTGACGCATTGGTTCATTGTGACATCTTGTGCCCAGAAGAGGCCATCTCAAGGTGGAGGAGCAACACCTGATGTCCTGTCTGGGTAGCCTCCAACATGATGGCATGAACATCAATTTCTCCTTCCAGTAAGAAGTTTTCTCCCTCCCCCTCCACCCCTCCTCTCTTTTGTTCCCTACACTGGCCTCCTCACCCGCCCATTCCTCCCCCCTACCGGCTCCCCGTCCCCCTCCCTTTTTTCTGTGGTTCACTTTCCTCTCCTATTAGATTCCTTCCTCTCCAGCCCTTTATCTTCTCCACCCATTGGGCTTCATCCATTAGCTTCCAGCTATCCTCCTTCCCATCTCCCCACCTTCTCATTCTGGCGGCTCTCCCCTTCCCTTCCAGACCTGAAGAAGTGTCTTGGCCCAAAAGTATCAACTCTTTATTCATTTCCATAGATGCTGCCTGTCCTACTGAGTTCCCCCAGCATTTTGTGTGTGTTGTTTAAATATACATTTGTTAATATTAAATGCACTCCCTCTATCCTGCTGATAAATAATTAATGTTTATCCTGAATCTCTCAGTTTCACTTACACATTGACCTCCTGAGTCTCAGATAAAAATATGTTTGCTCTTAACTTCAGTAACTCACAATCCACTGTAAAGAGGCATACCTGTAACGAGGGGCTACTGACACTGCGGGCAATTCCTGCAACCATCTCTATCAGCCAGAGAAATTGTTTATCTTCGTAATCAAATCGTTTTCCAAAGGTGATGGAACAGATAATGTTTGACGTTGCACCTCGCAGGAGAAAGTTTGGGTTGAAAGGTTCACCTGGTCGAGTTAAAGAGGCCATTTAGAAAATCACAGGGCATTAAAGTGAAATTTTGGGGCAAGTCTAAATGCTCTTTGGACGTTAAACGCAAGAGATTCTGCAGATCCTGGAAATCCAGAGCAACAGACGCAAAATGCTGGAGGAGCTCAGCAGGTCAGGTAGCAGCTATGCAAATGAATAATCGGTTGACGTTTTGGGTCAAAAGCCCTTCATCAGGACTGGGAAGGAAGAGGGAAGAAGCCAGAATAAGGAGCTGGGGTGGGGGAGGGGGGAGGGGAAGGAGGGCAAGCTAGAAGGTGATAGGCAAAGCCAGCTGGGTGGGGGTGGGGGGGGTTGAAATAAGAACCAAACACTGGCGAAGAAGTAATCTGTAAGGAGAAGAGTGGACTATAGGAGAAAGGGATGGAGGGGGGCACCAGGGAGAGGTGAGAGGCAGGTTGAAGGGAGAATAACCTTTGACACCTTCTTATTCTTGCGTCTCCCCCTTCCTTTCCAGTCCTGATGAGCAGTCTTCACCAGAAACACCGACTGTTTATTCCTCTCCACAGATGCTGCCTCACCTGCTGAGTTCCTCCAGCATTTTGTGTGTGGTGTTATAGATATTTATCGCTGTTCACAAGAAATCAATTAGTTATTTGATACGGCTCTGGTGAGGCCTCATTTTGAGTATTGGGAGCAGCTTTGGGCCGCTTTCCTATGAAAGCATATGCAGACATTGGAGAGGGTCCTATCGTACGAAAGCCGTTTACTGCCTCTGAACCTGTACCCATTGGGATTCAGAAGAACCGGGGTGACCTCATTGAAACCTACGGAACGTTGAAAAGCCTCGAGAGAGTGGATGGGGAGAGGATGTTTCCTGTGGTGGGGAGTCGGGCAAGAGTCTGGGACCAGAGGACACAACCTCAGAATGCAGGGGCATCCTGTTAGAACAGAGATGAGAAGGAATTTTTTTTAGCCAGAGGGTGGTGAGTCTGTGGAATTCGTTGCCACAGGTAGCTGTGGAGGCCAGGTAATTGGGTATATTTAAGACAAAGGTGGATAGATTCTTGATTAGTCAGGGCATGAAGGAGTACGGGGAGAAGGCAGGTTCTCTAATGCTGTAGTGACAAACCTTTCTTATCCCTGAAGCTTGTGACCAGAAACTGGGCTTCCTCCTGAATCCTCTCCTCAATGCTCTTTTTCCCCATTCCAAAATTCTTCAAGGTGCTGAGAGTGAATCTCCGAAGCTGCTTCCATCTCTCGCCACTGCTGAAGTTAATTCCTGCAAGAGAGACCTCAGGTTAACGTCCCTTGGGACGAGATTGTCTATATTCTGGTGCCCAGTTTCTTAACCTACTTAACCAGTTTCCCAATTTATTCCTTACCCTTCTTCACAACTGCCAAGATGTTCTAAGCTCCTCATCCCAGTGCTTGTTCTTCTAGGTAGGAATTGCTACGATAGAATTCCACAGTTAAATCAGCTGGTGTTCCTGGTCACCAAACACAGTCCAAGGTTTCACTGATTAGATATCACAAGACGAACAAAAAGGAACCGTAAAAGAGTTGCAGAGGTTCACAAGAATTATCTCATAAGTTAAACGGTTAATGTATGAAGATCATTTGATAACTCTAGCACTGCACTTGATGCTGGATGATCTCAGGAATTTTAGGGATAATGTTTGAGGTGCATTTGATAACCCTGGGCCTGAACTTGTTGGAGTTTAGAAGAATGAGGCGGGGGGTGGTTCTCAGTGAAACCAGGCCTAGAAGGGACGTGGAGAAGATTTATCTATTTATTTATTGAAATACGATGCAGAATAGGCCCTTTCAGCTCTTCCAGCCACATCACCCAGCAATCTCCCGACTTAACCCTAGCCTGATCACAGGGCAATTTACAATGACCAATTAACCTACCAACTCAAGACCATCTTTGGACTGTGTGAGGAAACAGGAGCACCTGGGGAAAACATACGCAGTCATGGGGAGAATGTACAAACTCCTTACAGTTTGTGATGAGAATTGAAACTGGATCGTTGGTGCTGTGAAGCATTGTGCTAACAACTACACTACCATGCCACCCATGGTAATGACGTTGCCTATATTGGGGGAGTTTAGGACCAGAGGTCACAGCCTCAGAATAGAAGGATGTCCCTTAGAACAGAGATGATGAGCAATTTCTTTAGCCAGAGAGGGGCGAATCTGTGGAATTTGTTGCCACAGACAATAATATATTCAAAGGTACCAGTCCAGCTAAAATGGAGCAGATTAGAAGATTTAACGTGTGGCTCAAATCATGGTGTAGGTTAGAGGGGCATAGGTTTAGACCATAAGACCATAAGACAAAGGAGCAGAAGTCAGCTATTCGGCCCATCAAGTCTGCTCCACTATTTTATCATGAGCTGATCCATTCGCCCATTTAGTCCCACTCCCCCGCCTTCTCACCATAACCTTTGATGCCCTGGCTACTCAGATACCTATCAATCTCTGCCTTAAATACACCCAATGATCCGCTGGGCAGTCTTCACCACACGCTGGAGTGCTTTTTCTTTAAAGAGGCAACTAAAATTTATGATAACAATGGAGCAGTTGATATCATTTACTTCAACTTTCAGAAGGCTTTTGACAAGGTACTTGATGAGAGGTTAATAATCAAATTACAGGAAGTAGGAATTCAGGGTAAGGTGTGTGAATGAGTGCAGAAAAGGAGGGGTTGTGGTGAGAGGATCATTTTCACACCTAAATGTTAAAAGTGGGGTTCAGCAGGGATCAGTTTTGGAGCTGCTACTGACTTAATTTGTATTAAAGATTTGGATAAGCACATAACAAATAAACTAATAGAGTTTGCAGATGTCATAAAATGAGGGAGATGGACTGATAACATTCAGGCAGCAGAATCAATACAGTTCGATCGGAACAAAATCCAGATTTGGGCAGATAAATGGCAGATGAAATTTAATGTAAGTACATGTAAAATATTACATATAGGAAGTAGAAATATTAGATATAAATATACAGTGGGGGTTCTTGAGTTAGAAAGTGCACGGTTTGAGAAAGTTTTGGACGTCCTGGTAGACTCATCATGATCTAGACAATGCACAGAAGTGATTAGGAAGGCTAATAGATTGTTGGGTATATAATGCGCTCAGTGGGGTTTGCGTCTAGAAATGTTCTCCTTAAGCTGTATAATGTGTTTGTGAGGCCACACCTTGAGTGCTGCATACAGTCTTGGTCTCCCTAATTTGTGAGGGATGTAAAGGGACTGGAGATAGTTCAGAGAAGGACGATGAGACTCATTCCAGCTCTGCAGGGTATGAGCTATTCAGAAAGTTTGAAAGAATTAAATCTTTTTCGTCTCAGTAGACGTAGAATGAGAGGAGACATGACAGAAGTGTTCATTATCATTAAGATTATGAGTAAGGTGGACAGCAGTCCAGCTGCTACTTCAAAATTAACCATCAATGAGGACACAGGGTAACAGGTGGAGACTGGTTAAAGGGAGATTTCAGACTAACATCAGGAAACATTTCTTTACACAGCGAGTTGTGGACACATGGAACAAGCTACCTAGTAGTAGTTGAGAGTAGTACCTTAGAGACTTCCAAATTTAAACTCGGTGGTTATTTCAGCACAATATGTGAATAGGAATTTGGCAAGCTTTGTTGGGCCAAATGGCCTGTTTTTGTCAAGAACTTTCTAATGTTCTACAGCAGAGGTTAATACATTCTTGGTTAGTCAGGGCACCAAAGGTTATGGCGAGAAGGCAAGAGAATGTGGTTCAGAGGGATAATACATCCGTCATGACGGAATGACAAAGCAGACTCGATGGGCTGAACAGCCTGATTCTGCTCCTATGTCTTATAGTCTCATTGAAACCTACCGAATATCGAAAGGCCTAGACTGTGTTGACACGAAGAGGATGTTACCTATACTGGGAGAGTTTCGGATATGATACAGTTGCCTCATCAAATAGATGCCAGCTTGGTAGAATGTGTAACGTGATTTCTGGGTCACTGGAGGAAATGTCGTGAGTAAGTTTAAGGTCAATTTCATAACTGCCCGCAGTGTGACTCCTGCTCTGTACTGCTGTCACAAAACAACAAATTTCACAATTGTCAATGACATTAAACCCGATTCTGATCCTGATAGAATTGTTATTGGGAATGGAGATTGTATCAAGGGTTTAGTTGGTGACAGTTTGGTTTTGTAGAGTGATCCAACTTCACTGAATGAAGTGGAGCTGATTTCCTCATCCTAGATTCTGGGATTATAGAAACATAGAAACATAGAAAATAGGTGCAGGAGTAGGCCATTCGGCCCTTCGAGCCTGCACCGCCATTTATTATGATCATGGCTGATCATCCAACTCAGAACACCGCTCCAGCCTTCCCTCCATACCCCCTGATCCTCGTAGCCACAAGGGCCATATCTAACTCCCTCTTAAATATGCCAATGAACTGGCCTCAACTGTTTCCTGTGGCAGAGAATTCCACAGATTTACCACCCTCTGCGTGAAGAAGTTTTTCCTAATCTCGGTCCTAAAAGGCTTCCCCTCTATCCTCAAACTGTGACCCCTCGTTCTGGACTTCCCCAACATCGGGAACAATCTTCCTGCATCTAGCCTGTCCAATCCCTTTAGGATCTTATACGTTTCAATCAGATCCCCCCTCAATCTTCTAAATTCCAACGAGTACAAGCCCAGTTCATCCAGTCTTTCTTCATATGAAAGTCCTGCCATCCCAGGGATCAATCTGGTGAACCTTCTCTGTACTCCCTCTATGGCAAGGATGTCTTTCCTCAGATTAGGGGACCAAAGCTGCACACAATACTCCAGGTGTGGTCTCACCAAGGCCTTGTACAACTGCAGTAGTACCTCCCTGCTCCTGTACTCAAATCTTCTCGCTATAAATGCCAGCATACCATTCGCCTTTTTCACCGCCTGCTGTACCTGCATGCCCACTTTCAATGACTGGTGTATAATGACACCCAGGTCTCATTGCACCTCCCCTTTTCCTAATTGGCCACCATTCAGATAATAATCTGTTTTCCTATTTTTGCCACCAAAGTGGATAACTTCACATTTATCCACATTAAATTGCATCTGCCATGAATTTGCCCACTCACCCAACCTATCCAAGTCACCCTGCATCCTCTTGGCATCCTCCTCACAGCTAACACTGCCACCCAGCTTCGTGTCATCCGCAAACTTGGAGATGCTGCATTTAATTCCCTCATCCAAGTCATTAATATATATTGTAAACAACTGGGGTCCCAGCACTGAGCCTTGCGGTACCCCACTAGTCACCGCCTGCCATTCTGAAAAGGTCCCGTTTATTCCCACTCTTTGCTTCCTGTCTGCTAACCAACTCTCCACCCACACCAATACCTTACCCCCAGTACCGTGTGCTTTAAGTTTGCACACTAATCTCCTGTGTGGGACCTTGTCAAAAGCCTTCTGAAAATCCAAATATACCACATCCACTGGTTCTCCCCTATCCACTCTACTAGTTACATCCTCAAAAAATTCTATGAGATTCGTCAGACATGATTTTCCTTTCACAAATCCATGCTGACTTTGTCCGATCATTTCACCGCTTTCCAAATGTGCTGTTATCACATCCTTGATAACTGACTCCAGCAGTTTCCCCACCACTGACGTTAGGCTAACCGGTCTATAATTCCCCGGTTTCTCTCTCCCTCCTTTTTTAAAAAGTGGAGTTACATTAGCCACCCTCCAATCCTCAGGAACTAGTCCAGAATCTAACGAGTTTTGAAAAATTATCACTAATGCATCCACTATTTCTTGGGCTACTTCCTTAAGCACCCTGGGATGCAGACCATCTGGCCCTGGGGATTTATCTGCCTTCAATCCCTTCAATTTACCTAACACCACTTCCCTACTAACATGTATTTCGCTCAGTTCCTCCATCTCACTGGACCCTCTGTCCCCTACTACTTCTGGAAGATTATTTATGTCCTCCTTAGTGAAGACAGAACCAAAGTAAGTGAAGACAGAACCAAAGTAAAATCCTAGGGTTATATAGGTTGAAAGCCCATCTTATCCATGCTGACTCAGCAAGTTGCCTACCCAAGGAAGTGGGAATGAAAGGGTTAGAGGAGCATTTGATGGCTGTGGGCCTGTCCTCATTAGAATGAAGGGGGAATCTCATTGAAACCTGTGGAATATTGAAAGGCCAAGTCAGCGTGGATGTGGAGAGGATGTTTCCTATGGTTGGAGAGTCTGGAACCAGAGGATACAGCCTCAGAATAGATGGACATAATTTAGAACAGAGATGAGGAGGATTTTCTTTAGCCAGAGGGTGGTGAATCTGTGCAATTTGCTGCCACTGGTGGCTGTGGAGACCAACTCCTTGGGTATATTTAAATCAGCCATGATGGAATGGTGGAGGAGACTTGTTGAGCCAAATGGCCCAATTCTGCTCCCATGCCTTATAGTCTAATTATGGGACAGCACAGTAGCATAGTGGTTAGCACAACACTTTAGAGTAGAGGCAACCCAGATTGGATTCCGGCCACCGCATGTAAGGAGTTTATACATTCTCTCCGTGACTGTGTGGGTTTCCTACGGGTGCACTAGTTTCCTTCCCAGGTCCAAAGACACAGAGTCCATGAATGCCACAGAAATCAGCAACCACAATGGAGCTTCTCTTCTGCCAAATGAACACTGGGGGGCAGCACCAACCCAGCCTGGTAACCGCTCCAAACTGCCCCCCTCTCCCCCACCCAGCTCAACGCCTCTCCAGCCTGGTAACCACTCCAAGCTGTCCCCTCCCCCTCCCCCACAGCAGTTCAATGGCTCTCCAGCCTGGTAACTGCTCCAAACTGCCCCCCTCTCCTCCCCCACCCCCAGCTCAACGCGTCTCCAGCCTGGTAACCGCTCCAAGCTGCCCCCCTCTCCCTCCACCCCCCCCCCCACCACCAGCTCAACGCCTCTTCAGCATGGTAACCGCTCCAAACTGCCCCCCTCTCCTACCCCCCCCAGCTCAACGCCTCTCCAGCATGGTAACCGCTCCAAACTGCCCCCCTCTCCCTCCACCCCCCCCCCCCGACCAGCTCAACACCTCTCCAGCCTGGTAACCACTGCAAACTGCCCCCCTCTCCTCCACCCCCCCCCAGCTCAACGCCTCTCCAGCATGGTAACCGCTCCAAACTGCCCCCCTCTCCCTCCACCCCCCCCCGACCAGCTCAACACCTCTCCAGCCTGGTAACCACTGCAAACTGCCCCCCTCTCCTCCACCCCCCCCCCAGCTCAACGCCTCTCCAGCATGGTAACCGCTCCAAACTGCCCCCCTCTCCCTCCACCCCCCCCCGACCAGCTCAACACCTCTCCAGCCTGGTAACCACTGCAAACTGCCCCCCTCTCCTCCACCCCCCCCCAGCTCAACACCTCTCCAGCATGGTAACCGCTGCAAACTGCCCCCCCTCCTTCCCCCCCCCCCCCAGCTCAACGCCTCTCCAGCCTGGTAACTGCTCCAAACTGGCGCCCCCCCCACAGCTCTAACGCCTCTCCAGCCTGGTAACCGCTTCAAACTGCCCCACTCCCCCCCCCCCCCAGCTCTAACGCCTCTCTGCGAGCAGCTGTAAAACAGGTGACACCGCAGTCTGAGGCCTGGTCCTCACTATGACCAGGGCCAAGCAGCTGCTCGGCCGTCTGCCCCTGCCGTCTCCCAATAAATCAGTGAATCGGACTTGCAGCATTTCACATGAACAATGTCCAAAAGGGTCTTGTGATCACTGTACACCCCCTTCACTCACCAACTCCTCCAAAGCCTCTCTGATGCAAGCAGCATCACATTCTGCAGCAAGTCCAGCTCCTTCAGTGTCTCCACCAACCAGCAACTCACTGATGGGGCACACCTGCAGCACTAAGTTCTTAAAGTCCAGCAGGATCTTGCAGTTATAAAAAATACATTTAAGATGGACAGTAGTTGAAGATTTAACATTGTCACAGCTTCAACCAGCTAAAGCCTATTGCTGGCAAGGTGAGTGGTGTGGGGTTTATACTTTTGCTGAAGCAAGTGAGGGAAGGGGCTTTGAGGTTTTAATATTTTCCTGTCTTTTGTTCTTTGGGATTTTTTTCTGTTTTGTGGATGTCTGTGAAGAGAAAGAGTTTCAGGTTGTACACTGTATACATTCTCTGATATTAAACTGAAACTTTGAACCACTAGAGTCACACACTGCCCTTACTTAAATACTGTAGAGCAGTACAGCATGGATACAGGCCATTTGGTCCAAACAGTCCATGCTGAGCACATTGTCCACACAGATAGTCCCAATTTCTTGTGTTTGACCCGTGTTCCCTGGCACCAACCTCCGTGTATCTATCCAAGTGTTTCTTGGATGATACGACTGTACCTGCCTCGACCACATCCACTGGGAACTCATTCCACACACTCTGCATGAAGAGGTTGCTCTTAGAACCTTTTTAAATTTCTCTCTCTCCTCCCTTCTCACCCTAAACCTTTAACCCACATTTTTTGGCTCCCCTACCCTGGAGAAAAGTCTTTTACCATCCACTCTTTATGCCTCTCACAATTTTGAACATTTTGTTTTCTGTTCCATAGGGTCTCCTCTCATTCTCCAGTGCTCCAAAGAATAAAACCTAGCCTGGTTACTCTCTCCCCCTACTCAAGCCCTCTAGTCCTGGACATATCCCATAACGATTCTCTACATTCTTTCCAGTTGAAACGTGTCTTTGCAAGAACAAGGTGACCAAAACTATACACTGTCCTCCAAGTGTGGCAACACTAACAACTTATACATCTGTGATATAATATCTGTTGTTTCAAATTTTGTAAAATACTGGATGAAAATCTAAACAGTTCGAAGTGACACTTTAACTCTTTGTGAGCTCGCAGCATGTAAAGTGCCTGTACAAGTTAAACACTGTAGGTTTGTTAATGTCAAATTTTAGCTGAATTCTTTCCTGGCCTCAGGCACCAACACATGAGAACAAAAGACCAAAGAGTTCATCTATCTCTATGTGTCTCAAAGCTTGTGAAACTCTGATCAAAACCATGCTGATTTAGTGGCATGAGAATAAACAATTGAAGAGTTTGTCTATCTCTGTGCCTTTCTCTAAACTTGTGGAGCCCCTATTTATTGGAAGACCTTTCCCTCAGTTAGTGGGACTTCAGCTAGACCAAGGAAATTGCAATCGGGTGGTTTCACAAGTTGGAATTCGGATTCTCCCAACAACAGCGATAATCAAGTGGTGACTAAGAATCGTGAGCCCTGAAATCTTTGTGGAAGTCTTTGCAACTTATTACATAGTATTTCGAGTGGTTTATTTGTGCTTTCTATTTTATGATAATATATTAGGCTTAGGTTACTTTGTTGTGCTTGTATGCTCATTATCACATCTCCTAGGCACTTGAATTGTTTTGGGTCTTATGGGTCTGATCAACCCAGTCCATTACAATATCCCAACTCCTACAATTACCTGACTAATGAAGGCCAGTGTGTGAGCCTTAGGACTCACTCCACCGGGTTCAGGAATAGATATCAAAGTTGCTGGTGAACGCAGCAGGCCAGGCAGCATCTCTAGGAAGAGGTACAGTCGACATTTCGGGCCGAGACCCTTCGTCAGGACTAACTGAAGGAAGAGTGAGTAAGAGATTTGAAAGTGGGAGGGGGAGGGGGAGATCCAAAATGATAGGAGAAGACAGGAGGGGGAGGGATGGAGCCAAGAGCTGGACAGGTGATTGGCAAAGGGGATATGAGAGGATCATGGGACAGGAGGTCTGGGGAGAAAGATGGGGGTGGGGGGGAACCAGAGGATGGGCAAGGGGTATTCAGAAGGACAGAGGGAGAGAAAGGAGAGTGAGAGAAAGAAAGGGTCTCGGCCTGAAACGTCGACTGCACCTCTTCCTAGAGATGCTGCCTGGCCTGCTGCGTTCACCAGCAACTTTGATGTGTGTTGTTTGAATTTCCAGCATCTGCAGAATTCCTGTTGTTTCAGGAATAGGTATTACTCCTTAACAATCAGGCTGACAAGTATGTACTTTGATAATAAATTTACTTTGATCTTTGAATTTGGGGCAGCACTAGACACAACTACTGCAAATACTGTGAGATGTTGTTGAAGAAACTGCACCAAGTGAATCCTCAATTTCTTCACTTACTGGCCTCAGTCCAGAATCAGTTTGAATTTTGAACTTTTTTCACTAACCTGTCCATCTGTGATGCAGCTTTCAACGAACTGTGACTTGTACTCCTAGATGGACAAGAGAAAATCTGCAGACCTGCAAATCCAGAACAACACACACACACAAAATGCTGAGGGAACTCAGCAGGTCAGGCAGCATCTATGGAAAGGAATAAATAGTAGACATTTTGGACCGAGACCCTTTATCAGGATTCTTTGTACTCCTAGGGCACATTTTGCTGGTGTCTAGTTTTGTCGTTCTGCTGAACATTGTGGGTATGTTATGCTGGAGTCAGAATGTGTGGCAACACTCAGGTTGTCCCCAGTCCATCTTTGGGCATATTGGCTGTTAACACCAATTACGCATTTAACGGTATGTTTCAATGTTCACGCGATGAATCTGAATCTGAAGTCCTTCTGTTCCACCACACTCCCTAGTGTCCTTCTATTCATTGCACAAATCATTGGAAATATATCAGTTTTCCCTCATCAACATCATCATTATGTGACATTTTATGTGATATAGGCCAGGGGTCCCCAACCTTTTTTGCACTGCGGACCGGTTTCATATTGACAATATTCTTGCGGACCGGCCCAGCCGACTGCGGGGGGGGGGGGGTGGTGGGGGTGTGGGTAGGTTTGGCAACGGACAAGAGTTGCAGTCAAATACGTTGGGTTTACCCAAAAAAGACTACAATGACCATGAAGCCCTGCGCGGGGATCAGTGCGCATGTGTGACTTTCGCATGCGTGCACGTGCCGATTATTTTTCTACAAATCGTTTTTGGCGATTCTGTTGCCGGGGGGGTGGTTAATCACGACCAGAATATCGGTGATAAATGGCTAATACACTCAATTTCATTTCTAAAAGGGTTTATCTAACAAATTTAATATTAAACATACAGCACATATTTTCCTCGCATGAATATAGCGAAAAGTCAATTATCAGGGGAGAACAGGGAAGTGTTGAACTTCCGGAAGTGGTAGAGGCAGGTTCAATATTATCACTTAAAGTTAAATTGGATAGTTATATGGACAGGAAAGGAATGGAGGGTTATAGGCCTAGTGCAGGTCGGTGGGACGAGGTGAGGGTAGTGTTCGGCACGGACTAGAAGGGTAGAGATGGCCTGCTTCCGTGCTATAATTGTTATATGGTTATACAAGTCAATAGCATCATAACATTTTAAGTAACGTTTGGATATTGAACACAGCACATATTTCCCCCTATGAACATATAAAATCATTGCAACACACCAATATCGCTGAATCAGTGGGAGCCCTGGGCTCAAGACGGTCCTAACGAGGGGTGATGGGATACAGTGATACTCGAACGGGGTTCCTTATGTCCAGTCTATTCCGCAATTTAGTTTTCGTTGCATTCATTGCAGAGATACGTTGGAAATGGAAGCAACGTTTTCAGTGCTTCCGTGGCTATCTCAGGATATTTAGCCTCGACTTTGATCCGGATTGCCGGCAGAGATGTTATGTCAAACAGACTTTTCAGCTCGCCGTCATTTGCAAGCTCGAGAAGTTGATCTCCTTCCCGCGCTGACATGGACACGTAATGACCTCGCATGCGTAATGGCTCAACAGTGGGCGTGACAGGGAATGAGGAAAGGTGCAGCTGACTCATATCGTCAAATCTATATCGTTTCCTCGCGGCCCGGTAGCGCATGCTCTGTTGCCCGGTACCGGTCCGCGGCCCAGTATTTGGAGACCGCTGATATAGGCAATCCTGGTCCCTTGACCATAAGCGTTTTGGAAATCTTTTCTGCAGAACTGGTTGTTATTACCTTCTTCTGGGCATTGTCTTCAGAAAATGGGTGACCCCAACCATGATCAATATTCTTTGGAGATTGTCTGCCTGGTGTCAGTGATCGCATAACCAGGACTTGTGATATGCACCAGCTGCTCATTGACTTCCACCACCTGCTCCCACGGCTCCCATCCCTTACACCTCCTTTGGTAGAGAGGTATCTCAACCACGATACCCACGTTCATTGTCACGTTCTAAATCCTGGAACACTCTTCTCAGGCAGCATCGTGGAAGTAACATCAGCGTACAGGATACTCAGCGCTATCTTCTCAATGCCTTGGGTTTCCACCGGCTGCTCTGGTTTTCTCCCACAGTCTGAAGATATATGGGGTAGGAGGTTAGCAGAACAGAGGGAGCTGAGAATTCATCTAAAATGGTGGCAAATGTAGAGAGGGTTGTAAAGAAAGCTTTTGGCATATTAGCCTTCATAAATCAAAGTACTGAGTGCAGGAGATTGGATGTCATGTTGAAGTTGAATAAGATGTTGTTGAGGCCTAATTTGGAGTACTGTGTAGAGTTTTGGTTACCTACCTACAGTAAAGATATAAATATGATTGAACAAGTCTAGAGAAAATTTACAAGGATGTTGCCAGAATTGGAGGACCTGAGTTATATGGAAAGATTCAATAGGTTAGGATTTATTCTTTGAAATGTAGAAGATTGAGAGGAGATTTAATAGAGATATACAAAATTATGAAGGGTATAGACAGAAAAACTCGAAGTGGACTTTTTCCACTGAACTTCGGTGGGACTACAATCATTGCTTAAGGGTGAAAGGTGAAAAGTTTAAGGGGAACATGAGGGGAAACTTCTTCACCCAGAGTCAGGAGAGCGTGGCATAAGTTGCCAGCACAAGTGGTGCACACAAGCTCAATTTGAGTGTTTAAAAGAACTTTGGATAGGTACATGTGTGGTAGGGGTACTGAGGGCTACGGTCCAGGTACAAGTGCGAATAGGCAGTTTAAATAGGTCAGCATGGACTAGAAGGGTCAAAGGGCCTGTTTTGTGCTGTACATTTCTACGACCCTATTAATTGGTCATTGTAAATTGTCCTGTGATTAGCCCAGTATCTGGGCTGTGCGGCTCCTTGAGCCTGAAGTTCCTGTTCCACACTGTTATTTCTAAATAATAAATTAAAATTGTGACTAAGAACAACAAACAAGTGCCATCTCTTTCAGCAGCATTAACAACCCTAAATGTATAAATAACAAAAATATTCGGATTTCAAGAGATCAGAAGCAGCAACAAAATAACTCGAGTTAAATTAAAAATTCTCTTACCATAGCCGTCAGAGATTCTTTCCAAGACGGGTAAGAGATATCGGCCGCTGAAGTCATGCCCATGGCCAATAAGAGCCTCTCTTATAGCCTCGGCACCACACACCACCACCGCAGGGAAGCTGCTGAACCAGAAGGTGAACACGGGGCCATACTGTTCACTCAGCTGTGGTGATACAATGAATGTATATTGTTTTTTAACATGTTATACTCCATACGATGTTCGTCAATCAATTTAGCTGGAGGAGAGTTAAGACCCATAACAATTTTCCTTTCAGAGACCAAACGGCTTTAGGCACAGAACTCTATTTGTCAATAGGGAGCGGACGACGAGTTTGTAAAACTGGCCGGAGAAAAGTATGTTGGGAATGGTGAGGGTAGAGTGCCCTGGGACGGGTGTGGGACAGGTGGCAGAGAAGGAGTGCCAGGAGCAGGGGTTGGCGTGGGTGTAGACGCATCCTGCCTTGAGACCCCAGGCAAGGCGATCTGGTTCCAAACAATCGTTTTACTGATTATGATAGAATGTTTCTCTGGTGCTTCCCAATCCCTCCCCTCTTCCCAACCGCGACTCCTCTTTCCCACTCCCAGTCCACAATAAAGACCTATATCAGAACAAGGTTATCAGCGCTCACATATATCATGAAATTTCTTCTCTTTTTGCGGCAGCAATACAGTGCAATACGTAAAATCACTGCAGTACTGTGCAAAAGTCTTACGGACCCTAGCCATGCATATGTGTCTAAATATTAATGTTTCGATGTACATGTGTTGAATAAGTTCATATGAAATCTGACCAACGCATTACAAGGATGTGCTGGGGGCAGATCGCAACTGTCACCATGCTTCTGGTGCTAACATAGCACGCCCACAACTACTAACCCGTACGCCTTTGGAATGTGTGGGAGGGAAATGGAACACCCGGAGGAAACTCACACAGTCTCGGAGAGAATGAACAAATGGCTGGAGGAAATCAGTAGGTCAGGTAGTATCTGTGAAGGAAATGGACAGTCCACATGAAGGTTCTCAATTTGAAACATTCACTGTCCAGTTCCCTCCACAGACACTCTGTGACCCACTGAGATCCTCTGGATACAAGCATCTGCAAGCTCTTGTATCTCAAAGTGATGCAGAGCTACCCAATGAACTACTGGAACTATCAGAACTGATGACCAAAGTTCTGTGTCTCTCAGAGGAGACATTAACATCCTCAAAAATTGATATCTCCAGAAGGCAGCATCCGTCATTAAGGACCCACACAATACTGGACATACCCTCTTCTCATTCCTTCATCATGGGCGCTAGCCTTCCCACCCCTCAAAAGTTGATACCCTAGATGCTGGCATCCATCATGAAGGACTCTTGCCATCTGGGACACGCCCTCTTCTTATTCCTCCATTATGGGTACTAGCCTTCCCACCTTGGAGGACATCTTCAAAAGTCAATACCTCAAGAAGGCGGTGTCTATCATTAAAGACTCCCTTCTCATTACCACCATCAGGGATGAGGTACAGGAATCCACCATCAGATTTCTGTACTGTCCAAGAACATCATCTCACTATTCCTCTTTGCCACTATTTCTTTTTTTTGGCACTCAATCCCTCCGCTAGCCTGCAGGTCACTCTTGAGGAAGGTGTAGCACCTACTTATCCACCCCTGGCCCCCGCAATCAGGGTCACAGAAGCCATGGCAGCAGCTGGTGGAAGGTCTTCTAAGCCCGATCTGTGACCACTGTCACCAGGCAGACAACCAGACAATTTCTGAAGGGTATTGATAAAGACTTGGGGGAAGAGAAGAAATCACCCTTCTTGTAAAGACATTGCCCAGTAGAAGGCAATGGCGAACAGCTTCTGTAGAAAAATTTGCCAACAACAGTCAAGGTCGTGGAGAAGACCATGATCATCCACGTCCTACAACACAGCACAAAATGAATGAGTGAGTAATTTTTATTTCTTACACTGTACCGCTGCCACAACAAATTTCATGGCATATGTCAGTGATAATAAAATCTGGTACTGATGTTCAGTTCCAGAATTTATAGCCTGAACATCTGAAAACAAGTCTTCGCAGTCTGACTACTTGCCGGTGCACGCAGGGTGACAATGAGTATAAAAATCATAGAGCAATATAGTGCAGTATGGTGCCCACCCTGATGGTCTCAATTTCCTGCATTTGGCACAAGCTCCACCCCTCCATGTATCTACCCAACTGCTTCTCAAATTGTACCTGTTTCAACCACTTCCTCTGGCAGCTTGTTCCCTTCACTCAC